>NC_080669.1:31708297-32308297 GCF_027579445.1 Ammospiza nelsoni | reverse complement strand
GAATATGTTTTAGATAACCTCACAGCAATGGTTTTTTATCAAGATTTGGTATCTGTTTAAAAGTTTTCATTCTACCTTTACTCATTAGGCATAATTGGGCATAATGAAGGAATGACTGAATGAAATTTTAGGATAATTAGAAAAGGTTTGATCAGGGAACAACTAGTCCCTTCTAACTCCAAAAATTGATGATATTACATAAGTTAAATACTCTGCATAAAAAGCTTCATTGTTTCAAAACAGCGTATTTAGTTAAGAAAGTCTGTTACAGGAGTCACACAGTAATTACATCTTCTCAGAGTGTCCAGCTGTGAGGCAAACAAAATTACTGCAAGGAGATTCTCCTACAAAAACAAACAAACCACCAAACTTAGGTCCAAAACATAGTGAGAGAGGTAATGAAGACAGTTTTACCAAAAAAGCTCTGTAAACATACTTTAAAAAACCATATTGACTACAGACATAATTTTATTCTGCAGAAGCAAAACAACCAAAGATTAGGCCTTATTCTGCAAGCTTGAATCAATTTGATTTCAAATGCCATTTAATCTTTTAGTATTAAATATGTTCAACTTTAACATGAAGAAATCATAATATTTGAAAACTTTTCAAGATTCTACTCTCTCCCAGTTATCTTCAATTGAAAGAATACTACAGAAATACTACAGAAAAAGCGACTGCTTCCCTGCAGTCAAATCAAATTGTGTTTTGTGGAAGCAGAAAATAAACAAGTTGCCATTTTTTTACTCCAGAGCCTATTTGAAATTGATTGGCCAACCAAGTTGTCACTCTTCCTTTAATCAAAAGTAACTCCTTGCATCATCTGGTTTGCCTTAAGGGCAAAGCAGAAGCTTTTAAAGTGGCTAAGTAGAGCTGAAAAGGTGTCATCCATTGCTTGCCATTTGAGACCTTTGATCACCAAGAGACAATGAATTCAAGATGAGGGTCACCTACATGTCCCAAGTGCACTTTCCCAAAACTTTCCCCTTGTCTCCAGCAGGGCTAGAGGCAGCAGAGTCCATTCCTTCAGGCAGTGCAGCCAGCATCCTTGCTTTACACAGAGCATACCATCTCTCCTTGACAAGTCAGTACATTGCAACACACAGGCCCTACAGACTTGTTTCTGAGGGTTCCCAAAAAGTGACTGAGATAATCATAAGGAAGACAAAGCATTACATAGAATTACAAAATACTTTTATCAATGTATTTTTCTAAGAGAATGGTCTATGTTTTGAAAAAAACTATAAACAAATGATTAAAAATGTAACCACAAAAAAACCCCAACAGAGCAGCCAAGCCATCTGCCCGTAAAGCGGTTGGGAAGAGAAAAGGAGTTTGTTTCCATCTTCTTCCATTATACTAGCAATAAGAAAGTTCTTGTTTATCAGATGAAGATTCTTAATTTTATCCTTTCATCAAAGCATTATCTTCCAGCAAGGCTGTAGAAAAAGCAGATATTGTTGCTTCAATTAACCTGAAGTCAGGGAAACCATCATTGCAGCTTGGAGGACGGTAAAGGAGTGGCATTAATTTGCATTGAAATACAGTTTTATAGTTGCTATCAACCACCGGAGTGAATTGAGGTCTTTGATCTTTGTTCCTCTTCTAATTGAGAGAGATGACCAGGAAATCAGTTTTGTTGTGCTCCCTGAAAATCAGAGAGAACATGGCTTGACAATTCAGCCAAAGACATAACGGGCACACTACTCCACTGGACTTTGCTGAATGTGGAGATAGGTTCTGGCAAATACAGCTCCTGATTTAGGCTCCTAATTTGTGCCCAACACCAGCTATAAGTAATTTTGACCTTACATCCTGAATCATGCATATTCTGTACTTAATTTTGTTTAGGGACTCCTATATCTCTCCCAGGATGGACTCAAATAACTCGTGTCTTAGTTTCTAAAGCCATAAAATGTTGTTCTATATTTCTCTAAGTTCAGAAAATACCAGAGAAAAGAGAGTTACAGATGGATATGCTAAATTATTACAGGTAGAGGGCTAAATAAATGTTTTATTTTTAATTAATTGTTGCATTTCTCATTTTGCAAAGTCTGTTTCTGTTTAAATCATACTATTGCTTCTTTTCTTGCACCAAGCTCACTTAAATTAGAAATAGTTTGTTGCCATAGCAATGTTTTTCTCTTTGTAGTTCTGTTACTTCAGGTTCATTGCAAGCTACACTGCATAGCAGGAATTCAGACAAGGAAAAATGTTTCAAATCATCTCCATCCTTTGGACACCATACAGCTGGTGTTTAAACTGTGTATCAGAGTTCATAGTTCATTCAAGATGTTATCTAGTGTCATCAGAAGTGATTAGAATTGCAGTCAATTTAATAAAGTGTTAAATAATACAGTTGAATATTTTTGTCACTACCCAAGCTGATTTTCAACTTTCCAGTTTTCCCTTTCAGCACAGATAAACAGTCTGCCCTAAAGAACTCCTACCCCACTTAAGTGTATTTATAGAAAACTAGTATGCTAAAAATGAGCTGTATAACTCTCCATCAGCTTACAGGATTTCTGTGCCTGCTATCAGATATTGTTCTTTGTTATCACCTCTGTTCTGCTTACTTGACTCATGCCACTGGAAGTCTGAGTGAAGATCTGGGCAAAACTTTTACATCTGGTTTAAATAAGTTTTTTTTTCATGTTCGCAGGAGGCAACCAGTATATAAATAAAAAGGCCAGAACAAGCTTAAACCTCCATTATAGAGAACAAAAAGGTGGAAATCAAATGAACTAATATATAAACAATAACAGGTGGGAGTAGCAATGACTGTAGTTATACTGCTTGGAGTCATTGTCCATTCTACAAGGAACAGTAGGAGTTTTTTCTAATTAAATGCATTTTCTCCACTTTTGTATTCCTACTCAAAGACACTTTGAGTTTTATGTAAATAACATGATGTTATTTACTGTGCAGTAAGCTTGAAACATAACATCATTGTCATTGCAGGAGCCAAAATCCACTAAAAGCTTTCTCCTCAGGGAAAGAGGAGAGTGCCTCACACAACAGACAGGCTGATTTGTTTTTCAGTCCTCAGAAGCTCAACTACCCCCTTCTTGTTTCCACTTTCTGTTCAATAAGTACCTTTTGAAACACGGTGTCAAACACACCAGCAAGGCTATTTCTACCAGAACAGGATGTCTGCATCTGAATCATAAATCACAAACAAAAACACAGTCTGGGGGCCTTGCAACATTTACCTCAGTTACTATTTTCCTCCCTTGGCTTCAGAAAGTGAGAAATCTCTAATAATAACCTTACAAACAACTTGGGCTTTAGAATGTCAGGGAGCTTGGCGGGCATAACACCGAGAAGACATTAGCTTTGTGAGTAGTGTGCTACACAGCTCATAGAGGGCACTTAAATCTCCCTGTTCTTTCTGTCACACCACGTTTTGAGCTACTTTGTTTAAAATAACAGTTTACTGTAACTCTCAAATACCATAATTCACATATATCGAAACACTGTTTTCCCTGTCACTTTTGTCTCCATTTTTAACACAAAATCTGTAGGTAGGAAAGGAATTACAGACGTCTGACACAGGCTCAGGCTGCTTAGCATGAAGAGGAGGACACAGTTCGCAGGACTTAACTCTCCAAAGCAAGTCCAAAAGACATCACTGGATAATTTGCAAGAATTCACCTGATGTGGTCAAAATATGGTTTTCTGCTTGTTTAGTGCTCCCATGTTAAAATATTGTCTCTTCTAATAAAGACAAAATCTTTGTATAAAATCTGAAAAATAAGCACAGTGGCAGTGCTCTGGAAGAACATCATTGTCATCACAGCTGAGCAACAGCCTTCAGTTCTGCATCAACACTGAAATCAAAGGATTCCATGCTGGCACAAACATCAAGTACTGTAACATCAGCTGAGGCTTTGCAGGCAATGATTGTAAAAACCTAATTTTCCCTATGAATTTCACCTTGAAGGGGAACTGAGACCCACACTTTAGTGTGGGTGCTTTGTAGGACCTTCATCTCTCCCACTCACGGTTAACTGGTTACTTTGGAGGGTTCATCTCAACCTGCTATTTTCTCCCTGTCACCATCGTGTTCATCATGAAAACACACTCTTTTCTCCTAAAACTTAAGTCTAAAATTCCTTTTTTATGTGAAGAAGATACTGAAAGATGATGACTTCTGAGTGTGAATAAAACAGCTAGTTTTGGAAACCCTTCAAATTCAGGCACATGCTTGAACTGCGCCTCCTTTCCTTGTATGCATGCTGCCTGACTACCAGGTACAGGTCCTGGCAGAACCACACTTCCCAAGGGAAAGAAAGACGTTAAAAACCAAATATTCCCACAGACCACGCATCAATATTTAAATTTTGCTTGAAGAGTGATTTTCAGAAAAAGATTAATTGTGCAGATTATTACCATCCTCTTAGCAAAAACATTGAATCACAAAAATCAATGGTGTATGTGTAACATACTCCCACTCTGTTGAGATAAATTTCTTTTGCAACACAAACTCATTTTCCCTCATATTGGCTCATGGTGAAAGATGTTGATTGGTCAAGTTCTACCCTCAGAAATGTATATGCAATACTTACAGAAATCATACACAAGCATGTAAGAATACAATTTGACTTAAAGGTCAAAAATTGTGATTGCCTAAAGCTCTTCTGAACTGTGGCAGGAGGAGGGGCAAAAATGCTTTCTGTTTATTTAAACAAGGAATAAGGAAGCATTACTTTGCAGGTAGTTGAACAATGCAAAACCATCTGATGTTCAAGTATGGTGTATGTGTAGGAAGAGGTGCAGGACCAGGTATAAACTTGCACTTGATTATACCTAGAAAACAAAAGTGGAAAAGTTGATTAAAGATTACATAGTGAACCGGGCTCTTAAATATTTTGTCAGGAGAATAATTACATTCTTTCTAATGCAAAAAAAAATTCTGTGGATCTCCTTTCCTAATTTTCCTGAAGTCCAGGAGAATGAGGGCAGATTGCTGCCGTTATGTTTTTTGGGACAGAACTTACAAAAGGGCAGCAAAAAACACAACTGAAAGAATTTTCAAATGCCACTAAGACACATGCGTGGCAAACCTGTACTGACTGGTGTGGCTATTCTTCACAAATCCTGCTGAGCCACATGCTTGCAAGGCAATTCAAGGTGCTCTCACAGCACCTTGGGGCATGCAGCTGCACCTGGCAGCATCTCATTCCACTGTGCATGGAAAAAGGTTTTCTCCAGTGTTGCTCCTGAACAGCACCTTAATATACCTTGGAGGAACCTCAAAATCTCATCTCATAGCTCATCTGGGCTATGGTAGCTAATTGTTGCTCCCTGGTAATGAGATATATGCTCCAAATACTTTTGGGGCCTCAGCTAAAGCAAAAAGGCCTATTACTTCTTTTCTCACTTTGTTTCTCCAATTCCCTGACATATTGTTATAATCTGGCTGTCCTGCAGTGCTGTCCATGGATACTGTCCGGCTAGATATTGTACTACTGCACAACAATGGATTTCCATCCTTCCATACACATCTATTCAGGGCCTGATTTAAGTCATGACACAATAGATAGAAGGTGGATGTAATGAGGAGATGAGAAGAGCAGAACATTCTGGCAAGCCAACACAGATAAGCACAATAAAGCACAGTGCTCACCCCATACTGACCATTTGCATTGTCCTGTCATGTCTTTTATAGGGGTCACAATGGAGAGGAGTCTCAAGGAGGGGCCTAGCAGAATGTAGCATGGAGTGGGGTTGTCTTTGAAGGAGCATTCTCCATGCATGAAGTGCCTGGGGTAAAGCCTAGGGTGGTGTCTGCTGATGGTTATGTTAGTGCTCTGCTACTTGGTTGCTTAGTGTGAATGGCAGTCAAGTGTGTCTTTGCATATTTTTTTTCAATATCTAGAAAATTTCACATGTATGAGTCTTTATTAAGGAGAGTTTATCTTTTGTTTTCCCAGCAGAGAACATCCAGGTAAATAAATGCACACAGACACACACAAATGTGCAGATGTACACCCCCTTCAAACAATTGCAAAGACAACAGTATATGCAGAGTTAAAGCGCAGAAGTCAATATATGCCTCGGTGAAGTGCACATAGATTTGTTCCCTTGAAAACACATACTTAAGTAGCCACAAGCAGCTGTTGAAAAACAAGGATTTCAAAGAAATCAAATTGTCTTCAAGCATGTTGTCCTTTTATTCAAGTAGATAACCTTTTCAAGGCTCTTCAGCCTCGCTAGAAACTTGCTGTTGTGCTCTACTGCACAGGACATACTTGTTTCACTTCTAGTGGGAGATGACTGAGATTTTAAGTGCCTGCTTGTAGGTTGCACAAAAAAAAATTGCCTGAGGTCTAATGATTTAATATTAAGCAGTAGTTCCAAGATGAATGTTGGAAACTGGAGAAGTCCCTCTTCGGTATTTATGTGGTTTAAAGACTAAGTGAACTGCATATTTCTCTTTAGTAAATCTGTGGTCAACTTGATCACTTTAATATGGCAGCTAAGGTGGTTGGAGAGGAAGTGTGTATTGAAAAACCATCAGCCTAAATATGTATCAAACCACAGAAAGTCCCCACAGACTACTTCCAAAGTCCCCACAGACCACTTTTTCTGGCCATGGAGGTATTTTTTGGGGTTGTTGTTTCTTTTTCTTTCTCTTTTTTTTTTGTAACAAGTCTTGCTTAAATGATAAATGTAAGTGATAATAACAGCCAGCTGGTTCCCATAGAAAAGAAAGTGACTGACAGAGCAGCTGCCATCCTGCTTTCTCTCACTGCCCTTGTCAGAGCTTCAAAGCTCCTCTTTTATGTGAGCTACATTAACAGCACTGTTATGACTACAAGGCCCCAAATCCTCACAAGGAACTCTGCTGAGCAGAGATTTGAATGTGCTTTTTCAATGGAGTCATCAGCCAGTTTTCATCAGAACCATAGTGAGTGTTCCCCTGTCAGAAATTCATGATGTGACCTGCAGGGCATGCTTTTCTGCTTCTGATATGCACTTCCCAAAGTCTTAGCTGGTCACAGCTGAGAGTGTTTTCAGACCTCCCTGCACAGCACCCATACACGAGGCATCATGAGAAACCTCTGTGCAATTCAGAAAATCTGGTTCAAGTTTTGCAGAAAAGTTCTTCTGGAAGCTGGAAAAACACAGTATTGGTTGATGTTGCTTTCACTGACATTGCATTTGGGAATTGTTTTCTTAATAAAATCAACTTGAATGTTCAGGATTTGGGCACAGTTTCCACTAGTTTTCCTGGAAATTCTATACTGAAAATCCATGCATTGAAGAAAATCCAGGGATTCCTAATGATTTTGTTCAGGCTGTTCCTGCATGACTGACACCAACAGAATATTTACTCCTAGCTGGGATGAGGTTCTGAAGTAGAAGCTTCCATTTTCTAAGTATAAATTAATGTGATTTTCCCCATACCATGTTCTTACAGACATTGTTTATTTGGGTTTTCCCCCAGCTTTCTTTCTTTCTGACCTCTCCAAGAAGCTTTCTGACTTCTCCAAAAATATCATCATTACACTTTGATCATTGCAGCCTTTTAAGATGCAGAATTCTATGAAGGAAAGAGACCTAGGAGAAGAAGCACAGAAGACTTATGCAATCCCTAAAGCTGTCTCTGCTGGCACTGAGAGTTGGTGCAAGAAGCAAGAAAGCAGTTGCAGAATATGCAAAATTTCCTTATGGAAGCACAAGGAGTGGGAGCATGGCTTCATTTCTGGATTCACTCTGTAAATGTAACTCACAAGTGGGACTGAAGATCAGAAGAGGCTGCAGTGTGGAGGATTAGGATTTCCCCTGAGAGTTCCACTGAAAGGAGTACCAAGAGCCTTCCTTACGTAACAATAATAACTTACTTATACTTACCTCCCCAGAGTGTTCTGAGGCTTAATTAGTTAATGTTTGTAAAGTGCTTTGCAGATGCAAAGAGTAATACATGTACCAAGTCTTATTAGCTTGCAGAAGACCTACATGTGTGAAGTCCTTACAGCCTATTAAGACTGAATTATTCAGCAAGTTACCTAAAAGCATGAAACAAGGGACCAAGAGCTCTCCCTCAAAAACACTAGAAGCCCACTTCCACACCTTCCCCATGTTCCACACCCCAGGATCATGGAATAAATATTGCCTTTGTTCCCTTGCCACTACACCCCAGGACAAGGCCCATGAGAGCCCTGGACCAAAATGACCTGAACAGAGAGTTGCCTCTGCCCCACTGGGTTAAAGACAAAATTTCCATTTGTGACATGGGTTACAATTTGAATTGTAGACAAACACCTTTTGTGACCGTCTTCTCCTGATTGAGATGCATGGGACATCTGCTTCCAAGAGGGCCTGGAGCTGATTTGCCTAGGAATCCCAGAGTTTGCTACCCCAGACAACTGCAATTGCCAAAATGGAGCAATAAACTGCACTATGAATTACAGAATAATTACTGTGCTTTAATACTAATACATAGGAGGGATACTATGTACATGACTGACAAGCTGAAAATCTTCACTCAACAAAGAAAACCAAATAAAGCAACAGAAATGTTCCAGATATGGTTCTCCAAACACAATAGAGACAAGACATCATATGATATATCACTGTTTAGCTTAGCTGTTTAATTTCTGGCACAATGAGAATTGCTTGCGCAATTCTTGGCTACAACTAATTAATTTTTTTTATTCCTGCATTTTCCTGTCTTTCTTTTTTCCACATGCATACCAACTTTCCTGTTCAATTTTCAAGTTGACTATGTTCAGTAGTATTTCGTAATACCTTTACACTGAAACAGAAGTGTATTTTATGGCATCAGAAAAGTACAGTGATATAAAGATAGCTGAGAGTATTTTTCCTATCTTGTAGTCATCACAAACAACATGTGTGTCATTCAATGCTTGTGTTGCAGTTCAGCTCAATCCAGAGGTTATACTCAGAGGTACCCAAACTTTCCTGGTTCTCACTTGTGCCACAGACACACTAGTTGGCTTCACACTCTCTACTTTCTCGCATCCCTTGGGAAGAGCATACATTATTTCTGTCTGTCTCTAGGCATGGAAAACACCAACATAAACCTCACCTGCTGTTGCAAGTCCTTCAGCATGGAAGGTAGAAAAGTGTATACAGCCTGACTGTTGATAGGTAACACCACTGCGTATCGGGCACCTAACTCAGCCAAGTGCCCACAAACTGTACATAAATAAAATAAAGGCAAGTCTTAGGATGTTTCCCTAAAACTATGCTTACTAATTCAATGTTTCTAGTATCACATACATGGAAAAAAGTACTTCTCTTGTACTCCTTCAGACTTAATAGCAAAAAATCTGCTTGAATTGTTTGAATAGTTGACTGATGACTGAAGAAACTATGCGATAATCATACACTGGAACCAAAATCTGAAGGAATTTCAGAGACAAGTGTATTACAAAGTAGATATACAATGATTCAAGATTTTATTTGCCATGGCTGAGAAAAAATAAAAAGAGCAACAGGTTCCAAGAGCACAGTATTTTTCTCCTGTCAACAAAGACTACGAGAGAGATGTGATCTTACCACAGGATCTGCATTAGCAATACAGTGAGAAGTACTTACTAGAGACAGAGAAAACAGCATATGTAAGGTATTTATTAGGTGGACTTTCTTCCTCAAACAGCTGTACACACTTCTGTCAAAAACCTATTGTTTGAAAACCACAATCTGAAAAGCTGCCACATTTCCCTTCAAGCACAAAGTCGTTTCTTGTGGCTTTCTCCGTTCCATCTCACCACAGATCAGCTGATGAAGGCTCATCTTGTAACCAAAATAAATACAATGAACATAAACACATTTTCCATGACACACTAAGATCATCTGTTATTACCAGGCCGTGTGGTAACAAACCCTTTTATGATGCATTTATTCAAGGTTTGTCATTCCCAAACTGTGGGGAATACTTAATTTGTTTTCTAAGCCGTACTTTGTGTAACTAAATAATTAATCGCATTGATATTCTATCAATACATCTTTCTTTAATGGTTAAACATATGTTAGTAATTCAAATATCTAGGGGTGACCTCTTTGCACTCCTGTGATTTTCAAAAACCCCAGTGCTCTTTGAAGGCACTCTATCATTATCATATGCAGCACAAGTTAAAAGCCTTTTGCTCTTTCTTTTCTTCTCTTTTTTTTCCTCTTTCACTAGTTGGTATCTTGCCAGGAGGGTCCTTTGGACCTTCAACAAGCTGGGGTTGGTTTTAGGTGAAACAGGAAAGTTCAAGTGTTTGGAACTGCTGATTCAGGTACAATACTTGAACACAGAGTAACTATACTGAGTGGGCAGAAGGGTGTTACACAGCACAGTCCTTTTTATACTCATCTGACAAAGATTTTAAATTGTAATTAAATTCATCAACAGAGTCTGAAAACCCCTGGATGTTTTCCTAATTTACAGGTTATGTAATTATAAGTTATTAGAGTCTAGCAGTCTAATGCTGTCAAATCCCAAAAGAACCTAACTGCCCTAAAATACAGCCTCTCTTAAAAAATTTTAGCATGTGCTGCCTACAGTGACAGCAGTGATGTTTCCAGGCAAAACGGAAATGTATTTAAAGGAGCTCAGAAACAGCAAATACAGAAGTCTCCTCTTATGTCCTGAAAGGCATTTATGGGCAAACAATTCCCTATATTCCAAATATAGGGAAAAGGTGCCTTACTGTTAAGTTTTCTACATTTTAGGGTGAAGAATAAAGCTAACTTCACAAAAGTTACAGTGGAATCTTATAGCAGAGACCATAAACTGCAACAGATAGTCTCTTCATTCCTGTCTACTGTTTTAACATGAAACACAGTTCCTTGTCAAAGATAAGCTGACATGCAGTAAGAATTTCTAATCACCCAGTGAATCTTCATGTGTACTTTTGCAGTCGTTTCCTCTCAAAGGGGATGTCAAAAATCTTGCTGCTTCATTGTACTGGTTTTGGTCCAGATAGCTGTCAGGGAGCAGAGCCTGGAGCTGTCTGGGTGTGGCTATGATGCTAATGATATTCCTTAGCATTTACCTTATTGCTAGGAGCTGGGGAAAGGGACTTTCTTTCGCATCTGAGAACAAAGGGTATTCCTCTTCCAGCAGAGCAAGACTGGCAGATGGAGTGGCAAGGTGACATTAGTCCTGACCAGAGGGATCAGTTTGGATGGTGTGGCTGCTGTTGGCTTGAGCTCTCCACCTTTTTTTCCCTTTCTTATTAATATTATTGCTGTTAGTGTTTGTTTTATCTTATTGCAGTTTCCTGTAAATCATTCTTGTCTCAGGCTGTGGTTTTTGCTTTTGTGTCTCCAGTTCTCCTCTCTGGCCATCTTCAGGTGGAAGTGGGAGAAGGGAAAGCCAGTGAGCAGTAAAGTGGTTTTGGAGTCTCAGTGCAGCAGGACAAGGCACCAAACTGGGGAACAGCATTACTAAGCCATGACACTCAGGGCTTCTGATTCACACAGTATGGAAAATAAAGCAGGTTTCTTAGGTAAATAAAGTTTGGAAACTAATTATGGGAATTACGGGAGGCTTTTCTTGGCCAGCAAAATTGTGAATTGTTCCTACCTTTTTTTCTCTTGCAAACTTGTGTGTAAAAAAAAAAGCAGAGACTGGCTTAGAATGGACACAACATGTGGACCAGATACTGGAACAGACTTAGTTCTCTTTGTGTGTGAGGAATTATTGTAAATAAATAAAGACTTATAGAGGTAAGTGGGAAGTATATTTTTAAATAACACCACTTATGATATCAAAATCAGTCCTACTAGACATACCATAAGAACATGGGGTTTTTTTCCTCTGGAATCACCTTTTCTTAAAAGTGGGGAGTGGAATAATCTACAAAGTAACATAGGAACTTTTTGTTAATTTCTTTTGTCTTCAGCTCTGTCTGGAAAAAGAAAAATGCAACTGTTTTTAAAGAGCGCATATCAGTTTACCCCATGTAGGCTACTACGTAGCATCCATATATTGGTACACACTGCTGTACCTTCAATTTTACGATAACACTGAGAAATATAGGTAGTTCTTCCAAATCCGAATTAAAACATTCATGTTTAAGAAAGCTATAAAACTGACATTTTACCCTTGTGCTACAGGTACCTGGTCTTATAACCAAGTCCTTTCCCCCAGAATGGCTGGGTTTTAAGCCATGCTTGAACACCAAGACTCCTGTTGCAGGACTCTTTGTCCACAGGAAAAAAAACTTCAGAGGCATTCCCAATGAAGAGGTCCAGGCAAGTAGCACAATGGTTACCTGTTGGAAACATTGTACAGGGGAACCTGTGCAAACCAAGAAAAGGCTTTGAAACAACAGCTCAGTATCAGGATAAGATTTGCTTGATGGCGCCAGATTCATCACAACAGCAATTCAGGACAAGCAAATACACACACACATATGCACACGCACACACACAGAGGCAAAGTCCATGTGCTTTCCTGACATTTCCTCAAAGTGGCACACACCAGCAAGTCTGTTAAATCATGACCCTGTGCTCAGATGTCAGTCAGCCCATCACTTCTTTGCAAGAGAAATCATCCCAGGAATTACAGATCTTAGTTCTTCTAAAACAACTGAAGTCTGTGTCAGAGAGAGAGGGAAACCTTTTCTGAGAGCACCGTGTGGGCAAGCATTTCAACAGCATACACTGTGCCATGTGGTCAGATGACTTGTGGAAATCCTCCGGGTTTTCAGTCCCAAGGGAAAGTCCTATATCTCTAAATCCACACATGCTGGAAGAATGTATTCCAAAACAAAGGATAATTCAAAGTTCAGTTTTGAATGTTTATTGTTTTATCTGTGCCTGTTTTTAATATTTATACCTATCTCCATGGCAAAACAAAACCATTTTTCTTTTTTAAGGTAATTTTTACATTGTGGGAAATGTTATACAAGGAAACAAAGCCATATGTAACATCCATGGAGGTCAATGCAAAAACAAAACCAGACCCTTTGCATGCAAAAGTCTGGCCCAAAGGCACAAGCAATCCCAAAGTGTTGTTGAGGTTAGAAAAGATTTATGTCTATGAGGATGGCAGAGGTCCTTCTTGAAGAGTAAGGGATAGTGCTAACAACACTTCAATGAACTTTCACATAGTAATGACCAAGAATAATAACTCTTCAACTGCAGTTTTAAATTGTTTATGGCTTTGTAAAGCCCCTCAGAATAGCTGGCCACAGATTTAGAATTATATCCCCATGGACAGAACAAACTCTACCCTTTTTGTTGCACATTACAGTCAACCTGCTCCTTAAATATCATTTAATACAGGCATCAAATACAAGTAATCTACCATAATCTTCAGCTATACAAATACATACCCCAGTGACTATTACCAACAGCTGTCAACTTGCGACTAATTTAAAACCTTACCTCACAAAGTCACTAGGAGCTATATTTCCTAACTAGCCAAGATCACAATCCTTTACATAGCTACTCCATCATTAAAATAAGCATTTTTTTCTCCTTTGTGTTTACTCTTTTTCATTGTTAATAATCTACGTATTTAGGAACATGGTTTTATTCCCTGATCACTACTTCTATGGGGACACTGCTGTCACTCTGACTTGCTGGTGAACCATCTGAGGCACTGAAACGTGAATTAGCCAGTTGGAAACAGCACAAGGTAGTGAAAGAGCCAAAATTTTAACTAAGCATTTCCAGACATGATGCTCTGAGCTCTTTAGATGCCCCAAGTTCTTTGTGCAGGAATCTTGTTGGAAGAACCTGGTTGGATGAATCAGTTGAGCTAAAATAGGAACAATCTGATCCTTAATTTAATGTGGGGGTGGAGTTTTCTTTGTTTGTGTGTGTGTTTGTTTTGGGTTTGTGGGTTGTTGTGTTGTTTTTTTTTTTCTTACTGTCTGATCTCTGACTTGCCCAGGATCAAAAGTACAATCACACGATGACAACCACAGGAAAACACTTTTCTTCCCAGCCCTAAGCCAGAGTTTGTGGTAGCATCCTTTCTCCAGAGGCTGAGGTGGCTTTCTACATTGGCTCAGAATGTTTTGGGTCCTAACAGTGTCCCTTCCCCTCATATTGTGGCTGCGCTGACAGACGCCATCCAGGACCTGGTTGTCCCTGCCCTGTCTGGCCAATGATGGTGGCTCTCCTGCACGGTTAGCCTCTCTTTCCAATTTGTAGAATATACAGCAAATATTTTCTCATGGCTTGGCAACCTTGTGTAGATGAATGGGAATTTTGCAAAAGAAGATGACCTGGCTAAGAATCTCCATTCCTTGAAGTGCCAAGGAAACTCTCACTGCTTATCAAACAGCCTACAGTGTTGGGTTCTGCTATAGAAAACATCAATTAGTTCTGGCTTTGTCCTTTGACAATATAATAAATATTTGATAGTCATAAGCTGCCTAATGGCAGGCAAGTTTCTAGGGAGGAGACACGATCAAATCAGCTGTTCACACACCTCACATCTTTGCAGTGGCATGGAGTCAGCACCAATCACTTGGGCCTGTTTGAGAAAAGAATTTGGCAGTTTGGATGTAGCTCATGGCCAACCAGCAGTCGAATGAAAAAAATCAGTGCTGGGTTGGCACAGATCTGAAACTTCTGTGTGATATATCCATTCCACATGCAAAAGGTCAGGCTTCCCCATTAGTTTGCAGAACCTCAGCAGATTCTGGATGTTTTTCCATTTTCAATTTTCTATGCACACAACAGAAGCAAGAACTGTGGTGTCTCTACCCTGTGATGAAAAAAAAATTACATCATGAAGAAAAATTTCCTCTTCTGGCAACTAATAAAGAATTAAAACCAACAGGAAGGATTTTTTAATGAACTCTGACAGTGGCTAATATTTTCCACTGTAACAGTTTCCTAGTGATAATGGGATCACACAGGCATTTTGTATTTTGGGGTACAGTGCTGGTATTTGCTGAGGTTACTGTTCTGATTTTTGTGATGGTAGATAAAATGTTTAAGAAAAAAATGTGTTGAATCAACATATGGAAGTAAACCTTGTGTTTCAAATTGTTATCTCAGCATTTCAGTATGATAAAATATAAGAATGCCATTACTTCAAAGCATGTCTTTTTGGTGCAATTTTCACATCGGCTTTTCAAAAACATATATTCTGAAACTTCCTGCTCCATAAAAGAGGAGAGAAAACGGCTAAACAAATGCATTTAGACATGTTTTTATTAAAATAACTATTGAAATATAACAGTCTTTGTGGCAAGAAAATCCCTCCTCTAAAGAACTACAAAGCATTATATTTCATAACAAATAACAATCATCAGGGATTTCAGTTCTTGCCCTGCCCATGTTCCAGGAAATTTTTTCTTCACGATGTATAGAAAAAGTAATTTGTTCCATGAAGACTCACTTTCCTGGTCATCATTCAAATAATCTAAGTGACTTATCAAAGAAAAATCTGCTTATATTAGAGCTGGGCATGATATAATTTGGATTGTGGTGTTGCTTTACAGGCCTGCTTTGTGGTTTACTGCTTTGCTCTGTCTGAAGAATATTCATTTGAAGCACAGTTCAAAGTTAGTCAAGCAGTTCTTCCAATAAATATATTTGCAAAATGTGTGGGGTGTTTCTTTTTTTTTTTTGAAATGCAAAGTCCTGTTAATATTTAAGAATTTGCAGACATCATACCCTCCTACCAAAGCTGACTTTTATTAATAGTACAAAATCTACAATGCTGCCTATTCATCTTGTGCAAGAAAATGGAATCCACTCCAGATATTGTAGGACATGTTGTGAAGCTCACTCACTAGTCTTGGCCCTCCAGAATTATTCTCTTCTTGGCAGGATTACTCCAGCACCACAAAACAGACAGACCTTCAGTAAACCATGACCCATTAAGGGTTGGGTGGGAAAGCAGAAATTTATTGCTATTGAGGATGTTGTTCAACTTGAAAAGCTAGAGGTCTAATAGGAGGGCTTCTTAAGCATGTCTCACTTACCAGACCAGCAGTATGAATCCCAGATTACCTTTTTTTAAAATGTACATGAATGGGACCAAGGTAGAACTGCAACAATTCTCAAAGTAGATCTAGCACAAACCTGGTCCTGTTTGGAAAGGCTCTGGAAGGTTTCTGCAAATTCATCACTAGTTGCTAACAAACATAAAGAAGTTCTTATGGCACTGAATGCTGCCTTTTATCTTGAGTCTACCATTTGGCAATACAGCACAGCTGAGAATAAAGCAAAAGCCCTGGAACAGAGAAAGCTACTTTTCTTTTGAAAACAATGTCCATCTTGCCATGACAGTTGTGCTTTTTCTTTCTGTCATTTTGCTTTATTGCTTTTACTGTAAACCTGGGACTTGCTGAGAAACAATTGTCAATGTTTGCTTGAAGATCAGGATTCCTGTAGAGCCCAATGCAACAAAAGTTATGGTCCTACCTTCTGGGGAACAGTGTTTGGTTTTCTGGACAATAGAATGTAACATATTTGTTTCACTTCTCAGACCAAGAGATATTAATTGGTATACTTGCACATGGTGTATGTATTTCCCATAGTAAGGTCTGATCCCTGCTCATTGTACAGAGACCTTTCTGAATTACAGCTAAGGGGTGTGTACATTTCTACCAGTAGTTTGGTATGCTTTCATTTATGCTGCCTTGTGCTCAGAAGGCCTTTGAGCAGGAAATCCACAGTGAAAAGTCAGCATCCAAGCAAAGAACAGTTTTGCCTGTTTGTACTTCCCATCAGAATCCTGGAAAGGGCACTTCTGTACAGCCCTCCTTTACCTACCCAGTGAATATCGGGCATGCTGAGGCTTTTCTGCTACTGCTCTTGTCATCCAGTACTTGCTGAATGCCACAGATTGGGTTTTGTTGGCTGTTTTGGAGAAAGGAACAGGTGAGAATGAGAAATACCTAGCTGAAAGCCCTTGCAAAGGAATGAATCCTTTGTCCTTTCTGAAATGCATATGCAGTTCATGCCAGCTGAGGCCTATATAAACAATTTGAATCATGGAGATAGACTGACTTCCACCCGCTGAAGATCCCAGCCTGTATCCTGTTGGTACATTTTGGCATGGCCTTAGCCTTACAACTTTTTTTTGTGCAGATGGAGATATTTCATAGAGAATCTCTAAAGGATCAATTGAAAGAGAAAGACTGAGTTACATAAAGGTATATTCCTACTTGCATTATGCAATGATCTGACCCAAAGACATTAACAGTAAATTCTTGTGACATCTATGAGAAGCTCTTGTAGAAAAATTATTCTGTCATTAGAGTCATTCTGTCATTCTGTCTTTAGAGTCATGGGCCTTCTTCCTTTTTTGTTTTCTTTTCAGAAAATTATCTCAAAAATTAATGTTTTGAGTGGCTAGACTTCTCAGCAGATTCAGATGGGACATGCAGAGGACTTTCAGCTGAAATAAAAAGACACAATAGTTTGTGAATACTTAAGGTACCTCTTTGAGGGAAAAAAAGAATAGACACATTCTCAAATGCATTTTTAGGCACACAAAACATAAAGGAACTGTTCCACTATCACCTGCCAGGACAAAGTTCTCAGTGAAGCCCTGGCTTAAACCCTTCTCTCACCTGTGCTCTTTTGCTTCCAGCACAGCTCTGACTGATTATTATTTTCCCTTTGTCATGGACAAAATCTTTCAACCGAGGAGGAAGAAAACATACCAAGGATTTGTACAAAGACCTCTACACACCCTGGAAGCTGGACATTGCATATCACACTACCCTTCTAACTGAGATGTACTATTAATGCTGATGAGTATTGCTAGAGCAATACCACAACTTCAATACTTCCACAAACTCTCAAACAATAGTGTCATTTCATTAGCTCACTGAACCAGTGGAACTGAAAGGGACCTCATGCAGCTTCCTTCTTCATCGTCTGCCCACATGCTTGTTAATGCCATGATTCTGAAGAATTGTCTGTGCCAAAGTCATGTTGGACAGAAATTGCACTCTGCAGCATCTCAGAGATGGATACTCAACAATCAGAACATCTATGCCTTTGCTGTTCTAACCCTTAGAAAATTTTGTCTCTGACTTTGTTCTTGTTATGGAGTGGGGTTCTTTTCTCTTTCCTGCAAACTTTCATATTTCTAGGGGCTATTACCTTTCACTATGTATGGGACTAACCATTTTCAGTACAGCCTCTCCAGGATTCATAACTATAACATGGTAGTGCGTTGACACTGGGCAGATGCCAGGCACCCAGCAAAGCCACTCTCTTACTCCCCTCCAGAGCTGGCCTGGGGAGTAATTTAAAAATTAACTAAGGGTTCATGGGTTGAGGTAAGGACTGGGAGAGATCATGCATCAAATGCCATCATGGGCAAAACATGACCAACTTAGTGATACAAAGTGAATTTATTACTGACAAAATCAGAGCAGGACAATGAAAGTAAAATAAGCTCCTAAAACCACCTTCCTCCTCCACACCCCCACACCCCCTGGCCTCCTTCCCAGCTGTATCTCCTACCCCAGCAGCACAGGGAGACAGGGAATGGGGGTTATGGCCAGTTCATCACCCCAGGCTTCTCCCACTGCTCAGGAACAAGAGTCATTCCCCTGCTGCACCATGGAGTCCCTCCCATTGCAGACAGTTCTCCATGAGCTTCTCCAACATGGGTCCATCTCATGAGCAGCAGCTCTCAGTGACCTGCTGCAGTGTGAGTCCCTCCCATGGACACACAGGCCTCCCAAAACTGCTGCAGCCTGGGTCACTCTTTTACAGGGTGCAGTCCTTCAAACACAAGCTGCTCCAGCATGGGAACTGGGCCCCTCTCTCCACAGGTCTTTCACAGGCTCACAACTTTCTCTAGGTATCCATCTGCTCCAGCTGCAGGTGGATCTCTGCATTCCCATGGATTTCCATGGGCTGCAGTGGCACAGCTGCCTCACCATGGGCTGCACCAGGGGCTGCAGGGGAACCTCAGCTCTGGCACTTGGGACACCTCCTGCCCCTCCTTCTCCACTGACCCTGGTGTCTGCAAGATTGTTTCTCTCACATGTTCTCACCCCATCCTTCTTTGGCCACAATTACATCTGCACAATAACTTTTCTTTTTCTTTCTTCTTAAATCTGTTATCACAGAGGCACTGTTTCTAATTGGCCCAGCCTTGGTCAGCACAACATGTCTTTGGAGCTAGCAGGGATTGGCTCTGCTCCATTGGACATGGAGCTTCTCACAGAAGCCCTGTAGTCCCTCTGCTACCAAAACCAGGCCATGCATACCCAGTTCAAACATTTTGATGGATAAGACACCGTCTTTGGAAATGTGATTTTGATACATAGGTTACATATGTACAGGAGACTTCTAGCCACATGGCTTTAGGCAATTGTGAAGAGAAAGTCTTTTCACAATATGCAGAAGCCCTGTTATGAAATATATGATAACATTTCACTTTTGTGGAAAAATTAATTTAGAAAAATGCAAATTTAAAATTCAATTATATAACACCTGTAACCCATTCCATTCTAAGCACTATTGAAAGAGCTGACCTGTTGTTTCCTGAGATGAAAATCATATGTGCTACTTTGGGAAACCAGATTTTATGGTCAAGCTCAAACAAAATGTTTGTACTCTTGTTTTAGGACACAACCCAGTATCCTGTAATCTCTCTAATCACTGCAGGTTTGGGACATTATTGTTCAGCACCTCAATCAGACAAACACAGGGCCCTTCTCATTATATTCAGACATATTAACATCTCTGAAAACTCTTTAAGTTTTAAAAAGCTCAGGAAAAAGTAATTTCAATTATGAAAGTTAAAATCATTTTAGTCCTTATTTACAAATTCCTAAAATGTTCTTCGAAGAAAAAACTAAACTAAATCTTTTTTTCCAGAGGAACATTCACAATGATGGGCTACATTCTCATTTTATTCTCTGTCATGGCATACTATTCTTAAATTTAGAGGAGAACCACTCTGAATGACTCCTGAAAGAGAGATTGATATATTTTAAACAGGCTTTCTATACACAAGCAACACTGAAACACTATCTTTACCTCCATAAAGATTTGACTTCATTATACCAAATGCTAAAGACTGTCTCACTAGGCAATCTTACACTTTGAGCTCATTTCCTAAAAAGTGTTTTGATTTTCTAGTAGTGTAGCAGGCACCAGAAAAAGATATGCACTGTATTTTTCCTGTGTTTATTATTTTCTCTTCCTACAGGAGCTTTCTTTTTGCCTCGTTACATTTTTCCCATTGCAAGTTTTGGTCAGAGTCCAGGGGATTGCGGTGAGGTTCTGCAGGGAGTTTTTTCCTGGTTCTTTCTCTCCATGCATATTTCATGTGCCCATTACTTTAGGTGCCATAAACACAAATTAAAACCAGCATCATTTCTGCCAGAAAGGGCCATATTTCTCTACTCATTCATTATTTATATTGGTTCCTTAAGTGGTGTTCTTGCTTGTTTGTCCCTAATAGAGGATACAAATTATTTCACAGCCTTTGTTCATTACCAAGACTGGGCCGATCGGGAGGTCTACTGAACTATAAAAGCAAAGAGGCTCATCTCTGCTGATAGATAAATCCACGAACAATGTTTGCTGCTGAACAACCTGCCCCAGGCAGCCACAGAAACCACACTGAGCCTCACCTTTCACTGTGTGTCATGGTAGAGATGATTCCTGTGCTTTGGGCCCATTTGAGCACCGAGTATTTAACCTTTGCACCTAGAATGGTCTATGAACTCACATGGTGCATAACCAACCTCTGAACTGGAGTAAATACAGAGGTCTGCTGTACAGAGGTCACTGTCTGGTCTAGTGAACTTCACCTTCTTCTCAGGGACAAGTTCATTTAAAAATTCATATGATTTCCCTCTCCTGCTGTTTTGATAAGGACATCTCCAGATTCTCTGTAATTTTCTCAAAGCTTCGTATTTCATCCTGTATGGTCAGATTTGGTTCGCCTTTTCTTTTTTTGATGCCAGCAATATTACTTTCTGATTATGCAGTTCTTTCCACCACAGTGCACTACCAACGAATGTACCTTGAGGGAACAGCTGCTGAGTCTCAGACATTTCATTTTGTTATGCAAAAACGGGTCTGTAAAGCTGAAGCACAGACCACTCCACTAATCTTGACTACTGGTCATCTAAGGCTTGCAAAAATCATGACACTAAAGTGCTTTGCATTTTCCTGGGCAAATGGAGGGAGTTTGCTTCCTATAATCAAAGCCTCCAGTCTTCACATTTTTGATCTGTTCCACAAAAAGAGGAAAACCACACATTCCCTTAAAAAGAAGAGAAATGAGCTTCTCTGCATGTCATGTGAATGAAGACTGAAGCACTGAGAAGCACATCTAATCCTATGAAATTCAGAATAAAATTGTAAGACTTGACCACACCACATTAATTCCACTTTATTTGATCAGAGTGGTCAGTAGGTCTGTGTCATCATGTGCTGCAAGATCATCAGTGAGCCCATCCTAAAGAGGTTCTAGAGGACTCTCATCTATTACCAGCAGAGTCAGACAGGACACTAAATAAATTCCCATTATACAGGCACAGGACATTTGAAAGACATTTTATTTCCCTTTCAACACCTGTGGTGCTATGGATATCTTGTTGAAGGAGAGGCAACAGATCACATCTAGTACAATCCTCATAATTTGGTGAATCCCTTCTGGGATTCAGAGCTTCATTTGAAAGCAATCTGTGGTTTCTATGGTGTCACTGACAGCTAGCCTTGCAATTAACCTGACTTTGAGCACCAGTTCTGCTGTCCTCTTGGAGAGCTGAAGGACAGTGGGTGTCCAAATGCCTTGACCGTGGGTGTTTGCCGTAAGCTAGTCTGTTTCCTTACTTTCAACATGTGCCAGCCGAGAGTGGGGAAGGTACAGCATTTCCCTTACAGCCTGCTTGGGAAGAAGGAAGGAGAAAGGAAAGGGAAGAAGGAAAACAAAAGAGAAAGAAAGGGGAGGAAGAGAGCAAAAAGTAGGGCCAGTCCATGAAAGTCAGTGCTTTCCCAGGCAAGAATTAAATACCAAGTATGTCCCTAAGACCTAACAACTGTTTTCCTTCTGCCCTATCCTTACTCTTAAGGGACTCTTGATAACAGAGATAACTATTCCTACAATATTTACAAACATTTTCACCCATTTCCAGAAACTTCTTTCCTCCCTTTCTCTTTAGGGAGTCCTTTGGACAGCAAAGAAAGCTCTAAAGCAGGAGAGCTCTATCAGAGTAAAGGAATAGTATTTAAAATTAATTAAGAAAACAATATTAGGCAGGTTATGAGCCCTGGGTTGTGGCGAGACATCACTCTCTCTTCATGTCTTCTGCAGGCAGCAGCACAGCATGGGCATCAGGGCTGCTGACAGGGCAGGAGAGCACTGCCACCAAGTGCAAATCCAGGTCCTCCACATCCTCCTGCCAGGAAAATGTTTTTTAAAAGCCCCTGTTCACACCCTATCTTCAGCCCTTCACCTTAATAAAACTGTCACAAGTCCCGCAGCTGGTCATATTGGTTTTTTTTATTTTGCAGGCTGTAATTAGGCCATCATTTCATCATTTTTAGTCTGTGAACTATTATCTTAGCCTGTTCTTTCACACCTTCTTTTTAATCATCAGTTTTTTTAAGTAACTCTGTATCAAAAAAACTGTTAATATCATTGACCTTTTAAAGAGCTTGTTATATTAACTGTGTGATGGCAGGGCTGGGAGCAATCTGGGAAGTACAGAAATAAGAAGTCTCCCAGCTGCACTGAGAAGAGATGGTAGAACTTGGCTTCAAGACTTAAAAGACAAGATTAGGTCTTTCCTACATGGGGAATACAGCTTCAAGACTTAGAAAACAAAATTAGGTCCTGGCAATGTGGGGATGCTGAGGAAAGGTAAGCTGAGATAATTTAAGGTGTAGATGTAAATTGGATCAGGCAAACTGCATTATATTGCAAAGAGAATTAAAAGAAACAGAATTAAGGCCTATTATAATTTTTTTAAGTTACCTGAGTGAGGTAATGCAATTTTACCAACACATTTAAAATAACATTTTATTAATTTTCCTACAAGTCCTGTCCAGGCACAGACTAGCCCCAGATCACAATGCAAGTGTAAAAGACTAGCCCCAGATCACAATGCAAGTGTAAACAGAAGTAGCTGTAAAATTGTTATATTCCCTCCTGTCATGCTCTCTGGCACTGGTTTTCTGAAATGAATTTCATTCTGCTCCCCATCAGTGTCAGAGAAAGCAGCCTGGCTCCTGTTTCCACTGTCTGAATGCAAGGCAAATATGCAATGATTCTGTCTCTGGTTCAGCCACCTGCAGAATGGGGAGGCTACTTTTCTTTAGAAAGGGTAAATTATGAAGAAAACTTTTGTGAAATACTCTTGTCTGTTTGGCACTAAAATATACAAGAATAAACAGAAAAAACCCCCATGCTCAATTGTCTAAGTAAGGACAGATGGGCCAGTTCTTTTACTTTCCTTTCCTCATTATACAATTAATTACAATATAAACGTTTGTGCTTAGCATTTAAATACTTGTACTACCAATGAAATTTAGCAAAATTCCCTATAAATAGAAGCAGTTAAAAATTTGAGCTCCAGAAACTTGTTTTCAGAATCAGTCGATATTTAGGAACTTCAGCTCAACTCTGCTCCACAGTCTTCAAAACCACGCTGTGCCTTGTTCCATCCTCTGGTAAAATTGTTCACAATTGCCATGAACAATACATTTAGCAAGGCTAATAAGCAGCTCCTTCCTGGCTCAGTCTCACATCACAGTTAAAAGTTAAGGAATGTCCTGGTTTAGGGCAAATTTGGGAGAAAACCTCCAAAAGGGGCCCCTCCAGAAAGCAAACCCACACAGCCCCTCCCTCCAAGTAGTTCAAGTAGTATTCCTCAGAGAATACTGAGAGAGGAGTGGAAAGAACCTGTGTATTTAACAGGCAAAGCACTCCCCAGCACACAAAATGAACAATACCAGATGACAAAACTCTTTCACTGCTCTGAAGAGACTACAAATTCAGCAAGTCTCTCCGGTGAGTGGTCGCTCTGTTATCAGTCCCTCCAGTGCTGGGAAAGGCTGCAGAGTGGGCCCCAGCACGCTGCAAAGTGCAAGCTCGGTGTTTCCCCGGGTCCCAGTCTGGAGCTGGTTCAAAAGGTTCCAAGAAAAGGGAAAGAAAAACAGTCCAGGGAAAGGTTGGACTGCCTCAGGTAGCTAAACTAACAAATTAAAAAGCAAAAGGACCACGGTGTTCTGCCCCATCTGTGCCCAGACAACAACAGTGTGCCAGCAGACTGTGGGGGAGTGAGCCCCAGTCCCTGATTACAAACTCTGTGCTGCTTCTTCTCCCCGCCTTCGCCCTCAGCCAGTCTTGAAGGTACAGAATATAATATCCAGTTTAAACAGAACACACAACTGGGGAAACAAGCATCATAACGTTACCCTAGGACAAGAAACAAAATTCAGGAAATGTTAAAGGCTGTTACTAAATATTGTATTTTATTCCCAGCTTCATAACAGTACAGTGGACTCTTCTATTGATACCTTATCATCTCTTCCTTGATGATTGGCTGTCATACTACTACTTACTTTTAATAACTACATTCCCACTAGCATTCTTCATCATTTACATATCATACATCAATGAAAATAAAAGTTCTGAAAAATCTTTCTCTGCTTCTTCCTTCTATTTTCCTGCCCAACCCTGGGGAAAATTAAATGTAGGCTGGAAAAAACAGTGAAAACACAGAGAGCCATCTGACAAATCCCTTGCTTATTAAGAAACAAGTGACCTGGACAAGTGGTAACACATCAAAATGGGCAAGGCAGGAAGTTTCTCACAGTCTTGCTCTGACATGGCCACACGTTACTGCCATGCTTGAGCTTTGCTGAGCATCTGTGCCTCACTCAGAGCATGTAAATCCTGGCACCAGCCTGTTGTGGAGACCCTGCTAGCATTAATCATAACCAAGTTCTGTCTTGTGTGTTCATGGGAAGAAGCAAGGCCAGGCAGGGACAATGCTGCTGGGGCTGAGGAGGCATGGCAGAGAAAGCTGGTTTGGGTCTTTAGATGCCCTATCCTGGGGAGAGACTGGAAAGGTAAATAGCCTACATGTTCTTTTCAGAGCAAAACACATACACCCAAGGCACATGCTTTCAGGTCAAGTCATCCAAAGGGCTTTCAAATCCAGCCAGGATCTTCAAGCTGCAAATAAGAACAGGAAGAGATGGACAGTGACTGACCTAAAATCACTTTCAGAATAAACCTTGGCTGGATTTTGACACTAAGCCTTTCAGTGCTGTGAAGTGAAGCAGCCCACCCAGGCAGACAAATGAAGACAGGCAGGTGGCAAAAACACAACAATGCAATGGAAAAATGGGGGTAAAGGACCCCTCCCAAGTGTGAGGTCAAATGCTGGGCAGTCCTTCCAGGACAATACTTCCAGACATCAGCTTTTGGGATGGAAAATACAGTGAAGAACATTGTGCAGCTGCAGGGAGTATTTTTTTAAGTACAAAATTAATTAAGTCAGGGAAAAGATCCCAATTAAATATATATTTTTAACATATTCTGAGGATGAAAAATAATGCAGTAGTAAAGCAAAGATAAAGAGAAAGCCAGGTCATACAGGACATTTACATTAGGTGGGATAAGCCCTTGCAAATTTGCAGTAGGGATTAATTACACTATGGCAGAGATGGACTAGATGACTTACTGTAACAGTTCTGGAGGTAGCTAACAGCCAGAATAAGTCATCTTGAAAATGCAGCGAGGAAGCTTAGTGCCACAAAGATTCACAGCAGAAACTGCACAGTTCTTCTGCATGATAATAAGGAAAAGCATAAAGGGGTGAATTAAGGACAGAGGGTTGGTTTTGCATTTTAATTTCATGATTTTTGTCAGGTTATATTATAACTTAAACATTCCTAAGAGGTACGGCAATTTTGTTGACTGCAAAATTTGTATCTGTTTTATTTTTGCTTTTCCTTTTCTCCTTAGTAGGAGGGGGAAATATCTTGTGACAGATTATTAAATCCTAAATGGCTGATGCAGCTTGGCAATAAGCCCTTTTACGGGGATGAATGCTGGAAATAAGTCTGTTTAGTGTGTGCACTACATGGTTATATCACAATTTTTTTTCAGGTAATCACCTTCTAAACAATACCTCAGCCTTTATATAAGAATGACTTTTTTACCCTAGAGACTCAAAAAGCTCTGAGGGAAATGTATATTTAGACATCTCCAAAAAGTTACTTATTTACCCTGTTCAATACACTAAATCTGGAGATTAGATGATTCACCTGACAGACATCAGGGCCTCCCCAGGAACTGTTTTGTTCTGATAAGCAAATGTGCATTTCATGCCTGCTTAACAGAGAAAAATAACTGTATTTGCACAATATCTTGTAATGACTCTAAAGAGGTGTTTAAACATCACTAGCATTTTCAACCCCCTACCCAAAAAGCAAACAAACACAAAGACAGTCAATATTGTCCCTATACAGTGGGATATTCAGCTATGCTGGGGCTTTGATTCAGGGTTGGTGAACATTTACATCTCTGAGACATCTGCTGTCTTCAGACAGGCAGTCATTTTGTCTTCAGACTGGAGCAGGCAGTGGAGAGTCTACAAAGAAAATGTGCTCCTTAAAAATGTAATTGAGTCCTCTCTCACTTAGGGTATTCTGACTGAGAGCACATGGCTGCTACTCATGTAAAGGAAAGCAATATTTCTACAAAAAAGAGTTGTTTATATAGGAAGAATACTATTCCAGACTGTCTTTTCAAGGTGGCTTGAAAAAATAATGCGAAGTGCAATAACTAAAGAGAAAGGAAAAATCAATGTCTTTGTTTAGCATGGGAGGCTAGATCAATCCTACAGCAAGAGCTTATATTTTTCCCAGATGGTTTTGTTTCCCCACAGGCAAACTCAGAATTGATTTTTTTTTCCAGTCCTCTAGAATTTAGGAAAAGGGAAAGGGAGAATATAAGAATTCAGACAAGCCACCTAGATTCTCTTTTTTTCTCTTCATGTGCAAAGGGACAGTATCAAGAACAGTTTCCCAGCTGATGACTGTTCAATATCATTTAAATTATTAAGCTCTACTTTAGCCAGCACCAAGTTGACAGTCAATTGTTTTGGCATCTCCAGAAGAAGGATCAGGAGTTCCAGAGAATTTAAGTGGATTAACATAGAGCCTAGTTTTAGAGATATATGAGATACTTTGGTGAGTAGCAACAGGGTGGCAATTTGCATCAGAGACTGACAATAATATTGATACTGTCACTTTCTGGAAATGGCAAACCATTTTTAGAATTCTAAGTGAAAACTATTCAATTTTTATTGAGCACATTATGAGATATTCAGTGCAGAGGCTGGAAATTCTAAAAGCTGCAGGAGAATCAAAGGAGTAAAAAAAGACAGGATCAAACCCAAAAAGCTAAGTAAAGATGCAAAGGATACGTTTCTATCAAATTTTCAACTCAACAAGGCTTCTCCTTTGGGACTGCAGAAGGGAGAATTTCACACATTGGGTAAACAGAGGCACTGATATGAGAAAAGCCAGATTTTCAAACTGCGTTGAAATACAATGAAAAGAGGATAAAATAAAATCTTATGGTTTCCTTGGCTTTATGACTACAATAGGTGCAAGCTTTTCTCCACAAAAGGTACCCTGAATTACTCTGCTCATACAGGCTTAAATGTCCTTCCACTCCAGTGCACCTTCTCTCTTCCTTTTTTTCCTCTGCTTCAATCTCAGTAAAGATCACCAACTCATGACAGTGTCAATGTCCTCTTTCAGGCTTCTCAGTGCTGAGTGTTCCAGTTTTTCCACCATAGTTATAATGGATGTCCAAACACCAAATGTGGAGAAGAAAAGTCCCTACATTGAATTATGTTTTTCAGTCATCCAATCATAGTATTTGCTCTTATAAAATATAATGCTTTTCATTCAAAGACCTCTGAGCTTCTAATTGATTATTTAATTAAATCACAAAATGTTCCTGTGATCTAGGAAAGTATTGAAAGGAGTGAGTAAACTATGAGTAAAGTCATTAGTCAAGATGACTAACAGATGAGAAATGTACTAATAAAGAGTAATTGCGGTAAAAGAAAATTAGCTAGAAACAGGTTAGAAGAGCGATTTTTAGAGAATAGTTCTGAACGCCTACACTCTTTCAAATCCAGCAGAAGCTGTGATAGTTCAGAAGTGTCTAAAAACCAGACTAGGACTGATTTACCTAGGTACATTGACATGGACAGAAGAGACACTTTCGAAACAAAAGTGTGTATGTGGCACAGGAGCACAATGCTGAACATACCTCTTGAACAACAGGCTGAACTGATCCCTCCCTCACCTACATGGACAACCACAGAAAATGGGTTTAGCTTGGGAGCCCCTACAGACCACACACTACTCACCACCCATCTCCAATGTCAGTCATCATTTTAGATGATACTGGCCCAGAAGTCTGCCCTGAGGAGATCTCACTGTTTCTTCCCTCCAATGGTTGATATGTGATCCCCTTCCTGCATAGATATCTTTACCATAACTGCATGACCAAGACAATCAGGGTTTTATTCAGTCATCCTATGTTCAGTTTCTCTGCACTCTGTGGCTCACCAGCACCTTCTCCAGAAGTAACAGGAGAGAGGACCAGGGAGAGACAGTATCATTTATTTCCCTTGTTGAGTAGTGAGGGTATCAAAGAGCTCATGGATGTGGAGTAATGCTTAGGTAAGATTGACAACTATTTCCTCCTGCTTCATACACATAACCAGCACCCACCTGTTTTCCTCCCACCCAGAGATATTTTTGAAAGCTTCTTCTAGCAAATTTCTGCACCAAAATTAAACTCATATAGCAGTCAGCCTTATTGCCGTGTTCCCACGTCAGCTGTGTGTCATGACAACAGATGATAGAAATGCTGCTATTCAGGCTTCAGGGTACATGTTTCTTTTTTTTTTTCTTTTTTTTTTTTTTCTTTTTTTTTCTTTTTTTTTTTTTATTTTAATAGCTTTAAAAAGAGCTCTGAACAAAAGTGCTTGCTCCGTGATGCAGCGCTGAGCTAAAGCACACAGGGCAGGTATACCTGCCCACATGCCAACAGGCAAAAATAAGTAGAGTGGGTGAGGTTTCCTGTGGCGCTGTGGGGGCTGAGGGAGAAACACTTCTAGGAGAAAAGAAGATGACAAGATAAGGGAAAATGGAGAGGGAGAAGCAGAAGTGCTTTCCTTCCCTGCACCCCTCCCCTGAGGGCCTTCAGCAGTGGGGCAGCTCTGTGCACCGCACATGGATGTCTCCGTACTGCTCCATGTCCTAAAACTAGTCAAACCTCCCTGCTTTGGGCTGCTCCTTGGCAGACTCCAGCCTAACTCACCACAAAGGACCCTGTTTGTCTCATCCTGCTGTGAAGGAAGGGAGTTTTGAATTTCCAGGCAAGAAAATCTTGCTCTGCAAACATCCTCTGAGTTATTTCATGGGAGTAAAGCACTAACAAATAAAAGCCTCCTCACACAAAACATTCCCACAAGACATGACTTCTCCCAGAAATTATGGTCAGACATGCAGACACTCCTTTCTACTCAAGAACTCAAAATTTGTATGTATATATGGCCTTGGTTTTGGTTGTGAGCTTTTTGTTTGGTTTTGGTTTAGTCTTGTTTTTTTTATGTACAGCTAGATCCTGAAGGAAGAAAAAGAAATTAACCTAGTAAAATCACGGTCCCAGTTACTTTAGGATCAGGCTATGCAAGGGCAGTCAGAATCTTGGAGTCAGAGAGGAGGGCTCTTCAGCTGGAACTGCTGTCGTTCACAGCTCACACTTCAGTAATCGTCACACTTGTTTCTGTTTCACAGCAACATAAAAGACAGCAAGCAACCCCTGAGCCAAGCAAGAATTTAAATACATCTTTGAGGCCTTTCCCATTTAGAAAATCACTTGTGTCTGTGTTTGATACTCAGGGCTGCTCCTGAATATAAATGCTTCCCTGAATCAGGGCTACACAAGTATCAGAAGCTTAGATCAAGGAGCTGATCTGTCCAAATCAGACATTAGAGGCATGATGAAATGCTGCAGATCTTCCCTTTAATGAAACTTAGTTTATGAAAACCCTTTAATAAAGCTGCAGTGAGTATATTTACATTCCCAAAAGAGAAGAGCTCTCTCTCAAAACGAAAAAAATTACCACAATTAATAATATACTGATATTCTTCATAATGCCAGTAGATTGCAAGTTTTTGTTGAGCTGTTCATCATTTTGAATTTCCATGCATCTCTTTATTCCACAATCACATCTACACTCTCTGGGGCACTTTAGGGACTAAAATTGATTGCTGCATATTAAAAATAGCAAATGAATCTCATTACTTCTTTTGTACCTCCCCAGTTTATTCAGCATACAAAAGACAAAATCAATAGCATCCTGCCTGAGGAATAGAGTTATTTTTGTATTTTTTTAATACTGCTGCAGATTTTTGCCTTTACTCTTGAAACTGTGATGTGTTGCACAAATTTATTTTCACTCTTTGAGTTTTCAGATCATCTGCATTTTGCTGTGCTAATCCCGGATGTTTAATATCAAGGAAAATAGTATTTATATCCCATTCATCTCTTTCTCCAGCATCTCCTGTGTATCTGCATGTTCATTTTCCATTGCCAACAGTGTGAATACTCAGAAATATTCAGAAATTTGCTTCTCAGTGGTGCAGATCCAAGTAAGCATTTACACCTAAGCTTATGTATAATTTAAGATACATTAGGGCTTGAGGAGCTGAGGTGCACCCTTGAGCTGAGAGATATAATGGGATAAAGAAGAGCAGGGCTGCTCCTATAGGGTCTAACTTTCGGGGAGAGCTGGGACTTGTATATCTGGGCAGAACTCTGGAATTGGTCTGCTTCTTGTTTTAGAAAAGAAATGTGATATTTCCTTTCCATCCATATTTCAGCACTTGCACAGTTGCCCACTGTTTTCAAATAGATGTAAGTGGAAGACAATTATTCAGGAAACAGTATCTTTAACACCTAAGGATGTGTGTAATCCAGGTAATTTTTTTCCATCCACTTTGTATATTTTTTTTTCAGATGAAAAAAAAGGAAGTTCAGTGTTTCAACCATGCTAAGTCCTTTTTAATGTAATCTCCCTCCTGATTTATTAACAGATGGACTCCCTACCAATAGTTGTCTTTTCCCAGCACACTGATAAAAGGCTTTCTATTTGTTCTCATGTATCTGAGAGAGGCAATTCACTTTGCCCTAACTGTCATCTTTTCTCTGAAACATCAGTTGCAGAATTACCCTATACACATGGATTTCCATACTGCCCCAAACCATTCACTGCTTCAGAGTATTTGATTTTATTATTCTTGATCCTGAAATGCTAGACTCAAGACTTTCCATTTCATGACAAAAATTATTTCTAGTGTAACTTTTTGGATATATTTTACTATTCTCTTTAGTTTTAAGGCAGAATGGAAAACACACAAAAAAATACACGTTTTCCTTCTTTCATCATTTCTTCAGGGACTTTTCCCTGAAATGTGAACAGGCTCTTCCAGTAAAGCAAAGCAGATGTTTTGCAACAATTTTCACAACTGTAAGTAAGTCCCTGACAAGCTATATATCATAGATATGTCCTGTGCAGCAACCATCATATGAGTATCTTTACATATAATGAGTCGTAATAAAATTAATATGAATATGTACCCCAGTAAACTAATCTTCTTCCTGTTTGGAAAAAATTAACTTCTCTTTGTATTTTCATATGTATATTTCTCCCCTCGGTAAACTGATTTCAAGGAAATCATATACATACTTACAGTGATGTGAATTTGTGATAGAATTTGCAAATATTTTAGTTTTATTTCTTTGATTTCTGCCTAATTTATGTCTGACTCAGGTGTGACATGATGTGTCTAAACTCTGAGTAAATGCTTACAAATTTGGAAAAAAATTGAGGTCTGACATGAACTTATATTAAATTTATCTTGAGTGCACTTCAGATGCACTGATTGCATTTCAACCAATGTACCCAAAGAGGAGTCATCCTTGAAAGACATCTTGACTTTTTTTCCTTTAGAAAGTACAATCATTATCAGCTTGCTTCTGTTTCCTTTTTTCTTTCACTGAGGCAATGTTTGTTCTCTCTAAAAAATGGAACCAAACAATGCTATTATATGAGTCATCAGAAAAGAGCAGCAGCAGTCGTACATGGTTGTTGATGGTGATCAGTTTGAATTGCATACTGCCCCCCTGCCAGTCTCCTGGAAACTTTGGCATTTGGAGGATAACTGGGATTTACTTTTTTGGGTAACTTGGTGCCTTGCTGCTCATAAGATCATAAGCAAAACCAGTTTTACTTGAGAACTAGGTTTGCATTCCCAAAACATTGCAAGTCTAGTGCTGCAGACTCTCCTTAGCTGACTGCAAAACATCAAACGCTAGTAACGAAAAGTGGAGATGGCTGCCTCCTAAGTAAAATAGAGGATACAGCCCTAGCTAGTCCAGAGTGCACCTAATTTCACAAAATGTCAAGAGATGTCATGCTGCCACATAAAAATGTTTCCTATTGTCCTTAAATTGATCATTCAATCCACTTGCCATCAAACAGTAAAAGTAGCCTTTTTGCTTTCATCTCACTATGAAAGGGAAAAAATAACAGATATGTGGGGCAGTAATTATTACATCCCATGGCTTTTTTTTTATGAAGAATAGCATACTATCAGAGCAGCAGTAGGCAAAGAGAACAAGAAGAGAAAATTCAGTCTATTCAGATTTTACTATACAGAAAATGTCTTGTTTCTCTGCAAAATTTCTAATACTGCCATCTGAGTTAGAACCTCACATCCTTGTGCAGTTGGACGTTTGACAATAGCTGAAGTAAAAAGACTTCACACACATCATCAACATGTACATAAAAAATTACAGGGCCTAAACAATTCCAAAAAATGCAAGAAAATTACTGAAATTAAAAAGGACTGAGAAACATGTTCTCCTTCTTGAATCAAATGTCAGTGCAAAAGAAATTCAGCAGACCTCTACAGCTTACACTACAGAGAAATTGTCATTCACAGATGCGTTTTGCAGATTCCGCTAGTCCGCAATAAAGATTTGTTTGTTCTGTATTAAAGCAGAGAGAAGGGGCAATCACAGTACTGAAGCACCACTTTCAGGTTCCCAAACGGAAATTAAACACAGCAGTAGAGGCAAATTAACAATATTTAAGGCACCTAACAAGTCGTAACAGAGCAATTGGCTGAGCCCGTTACCGGCCGGGCGAAGCCGGCACCGCCGCTGCGGCGGGGCTGCCCGGGAGCGGGACCGGCGGCCGGGGGCGGCGGAGCCCGGGGGCCGCGCCCCGTCACAGGCGGCGGCGGAGCGCCCTCTAACGGCGAGCGGCGGCGCGGCGGGGGCTGCGGCGGGGCTGCGGCGCGGGCTGCGGGCCGTACTGCTGAGGGACACTCCTCTGTGCTGAGGGACACTCCTCTGTGCTGAGGGACACTCCTCTGTGCTGAGAGACACTCCCCTGCGCTGAGGGACACTCCTCTGTGCTAAGAGACACTCCCCTGTGCTGAGGGACACTCCTCTGTGCTGAGAGACACTCCCCTGTGCTGAGGGACACTCCTCTGTGCTGAGGGACACTCCTCTGTGCTGAGGGACACTCCTCTGTGCTAAGAGACACTCCCCTGTGCTGAGGGACACTCCTCTGTGCTAAGAGACACTCCCCTGTGCTGAGGGACACTCCCCTGTGCTGAGGGACACTCCCCTGTGCTGAGGGACACTCCTCTGTGCTGAGGGACACTCCCCTGTGCTGAGGGACACTCCTCTGTGCTGAGGGACACTCCTCTGTGCTGAGAGACACTCCCCTGTGCTGAGGGACACTCCTCTGCGCTGAGGGACACTCCTCTGTGCTGAGGGACACTCCCCTGTGCTGAGAGACACTCCCCTGTGCTGAGGGACACTCCTCTGTGCTGAGGGAGACTCCTCTGTGCTGAGGGACACTCCTCTGTGCTGAGGGACACTCCTCTGTGCTGAGGGACACTCCTCTGTGCTGAGAGACACTCCCCTGTGCTGAGGGACACTCCTCTGTGCTGAGGGACACTCCTCTGCGCTGAGGGACACTGCCCTGCTCCTCTCTGCCCCCCTCCCTGCCGGCAGGAGACCCCTCAAGGCCTATTCCTGCCCCAGCCTTCTCAAAGCAGTGCTTGTTTATCCTCTCGTACAGGCAGGGAGGGTGGGAAAGTGCCACTGAACGGGAAGATTTTGCAGCATGCTGTGGTCTCCCAGGGATTTTTGGCAGGTTCTCATTTCCTCAGGGAGCCAAGAACATTTTGTCTCTGCATCTCACATACTTCTTTCTTGCCTTCAATGCTGTGCAGTCTCAGTGGGCAGTGCTGCCTGGAGACATCTCAGAGGGGCTGGCGTCTTCTACAGAGCTTGGGTCACAACCCACAGCGAGTGTAAGGACAAAAGTCCAGGGCATGAGGGTACAGGCAGCAGGGATGGATAAGGGTGACTCCCAATGTTCAAGACTTTGGCCCAGGTCAGCCTCTAGGCCTTGTGAAAGAGACTTAAGAGACATACTTGGCAATTCCTCCACAATAAGAGACAAAAGTTTCAGGGCAGAATTATCAAGCATAGGGTAGAAGGCCTGGCCAGATGTTTTAGGAGAAATTTGTAACTCTGGCAGTCAAAACAATACATTCTGGGTCAATAAAGAAACTAAATGACCCTCACTGACTGGCACAGGCCAACACCTCTTACCAATGCAGGCACCTACAGAGGCCAGAGGTTGCCTCCATGGCCAGCCAGGGCTCAGGAATGCTTCACACTATTTGTCAGTTTCTTTCTGCCAGCAGACATAAGCCTTTCATCCATCCTAGTAATGCACCATCATCATTGCTGGAAATCCCAAGCCTGTGGCACTTCTACCACATCAAGCTGTATTTTCAGTCCTTAACACACATCTCCTGGAGACACAGCAAGCACCAAAAGCATCCTCAATGGGTTCACCCACACCAAGAGGAGAGACCGAGGAGGTGAGGTGTGAGACCAGATCTATATCTCACTGTATCAGCTGGATTCAGCATTGTTATCTGCAGCGGCCAGCAAGGGGAAAGGAGAAGAGAGGTTGGTGCCATGCACACCCTCCCATGCTCATCCACAATCCACAGCTCCCACTCTCTAGGAGTGGTCACACTCTGGTGGCCACTAGCAGTCTAGGAAAAACAACTTTCACCCCATTTTATGGGTAAAACTGGAAGAGCCTGGAGAACAAAGGCTATTATTAATTCCCATCTGTTGAAAGGAGGCTGCAGCTGTTTTGAGAGGTTTTCCTGCAAGCTATGCAGATCTGCTCAGAATTTTAATGGTTGTTTACCAACCAAAGCATGCCACTGAAAGAGCAAGATGTTTCCAAGTAAACATGGTGTGAACAGCATTTCAGCCTAGAAATAAATATCTTCTTTCTTGCAAATATTTTTCTAGGTGAGAAAAGATGGTTTTGTATTTGATTCTTTCACTTTTCAGCTATTCTTTTTTTTGACTCATCCTTTGCCATCTAAGAAGCATACAGAAGAGATACCTTGAAATATGCAATGCAATTTTACACACTCAAAAAACCTCGTTGACCCCAAACATTCAGTGTGGTCACTGTAGGTAGCCCCACAAAACACTGGTGTGCAGTTAAAGTAGTATGTGCTAGTAAAACTTGTTATCTGTCCAAAGAACCTAGCAAACCCTGAAGAAAACCACTGCATACAAAAGATGAAAAAAAGGAAAATGCTTTGTTATATTCTGGTAAGTGAAAATACATGTGAAAGACTTTTTACCTTTATATTTTCTGCCATGATCATATTTTCAAGGGGATTGTTATTGCTGAGAAATTAACATGTCTTTAGCCAGAATCTCTAATGTGTGTTATTTATATCAGAAATTAAATCCCTGCAACCATGCCTGTATTTTATGGCTGTGTATAACTAAAAGGCCTGCTTCTGTGATATTAATACATGCAGTTTCTCTGTGACATGTATCTTGTACATAGCAGAAAGAAGCACTGCAGAAATGCCTCAGATAGATACAAAAAAATCCAAAGCTTTTTTGCTATAGTGCACTAGAAATCCAAGCTCTTTTTATTTATTCCAGAAGTCTTTGAACTGCCTGACTTGAAGAAGGTATTTACAGCTGAAATGACAGTCGCTGAACACAGCCTAGCATTCCCAATATCACTGCTGTAATTGGGGGATGGGAAAGATCCACTACCACCCACCATTTAACCAAAAAAGTTATGACCTTCCTGCATTTAAAAAAGACCATGCATGAGAAACTGGAAAGACAAGAGAGTTAAGTGACATAGTAAATGGTCACCAGGAAATGACCAGGAAATTAATATAACAAAGAGGCAGTGCTAAGGGGAGAGTTGGACAGCCTGCTGCTATTTCATCAGGTCATGCAACTGAAAATATTAGTGAGAAAATGAAACTATTTATCTTTCACTAAGACAGAAGTGAAAAGCGATCTGGGCAGTCTGACCTTCTAATCTGAGTTAAGTCAACACATCAACAATAAAAATGGACTAATATTTCAAGGAATTTTGTTTTAATGACTGTGGGGGTTCAAGTTACCGTGGGGTGTTTTCCTGTAATATGATAGAATCCCACTAAATGGTCATTATTTGACTTCTGGTAATGGAGACATGAAAGCTCTGTGTGTGTCCTGTGTTTCTGTTACAGGGGTCCAAAGGCTATTGAGATGGGTTTCACCCATATTGTTTTGAATTTATTTTCTCTTAATAAATGGTAACCCACAGTTTTATATAATGGCAGTCCAAAATGGATTTCTGCTTTGTGATAGCTAATTCATGGCAACTAGCTTCTAAGTCAGTATGTGAAAGTGAACAGCTGTGAACTGATAAATATTAGGAATTATTAAATACACATTTTTACAAATGTAGCACTTGCCCATTCCTTACAAATATTTTTCTGTTTTGAAGTTCAATCTTAAGCATAGCACAAACAATTACTGAAATAAGTGTTATAAAAGAAACACAAACAGATGGGAAAACAGGGAAGTGATAAACACAATAAAATAAATGGCATGACCTAAATTCACCAGAGATATCAACTGAGTAAGCCAAGATTAAGAAATCACCTCTCACTGCCCAGTGCTTTCCTTATTAAGAGTGTTGATGCCTCTGTCTTGGTCAGAAAGAAAGATGCCATTTAAGGAAAGCAAGATGCCATTTAAGGAAAGCAGGAGCCTCCCTTGGAATGGAAAATTTGACCCACTTTCCTCCAAATTATTATAGCTTTGAAATGAAGGGGCTTTCAGGCAAAGATATGGGGAAAGAAATACCGGTTCTTTGCTAGTGTGTGTGCAGTAGTGTGTGTAGCAGTGTGTGTCTGTATAAGCAGGCAAGCGAACAGCGGCGCTGCTGGCACAGCCAGCGAGAGCAGAAATCCCAGGCAAGTCTCTTCCCGCTCTTTGAGCGCTTTGGTGCGGTTCCGGTGGCGGCCGGCAGGGGGCGCTGCTGGCTCCCGGCAGGCCAGGCGGGTGCCATGATTCCCCCGCGCCTGCAGGGGGCGCTGTGCGCGGCCCGGCCAGGGCTCCCTCACGCCGTCATGGCGGCCGGGCTGGCAAAAACGGGGCCCAGCAGGAGCCTCGGAGCAGCGGCTAGAATGCCAGCGTGGGCTCACCTGGGGCAGCGAGCAACAGGCAGCAGACACTCTGCAGCTGTAGCTGGAACCGCGGGTGTCCCGGCAGGCAGGAGATGCAAAGCTAAGGTGTGGCAAAAAGCCGGAGCTGTGGCAGAGGAACGGCGTGGCTGGGCAGTGGCAGCCCGGCTCCAAGACACAGCCAGGACAGACTCCCTTGGAGGGGGAAGGGGCTCAGGGTCCCGGGGCTTTCCCTGAGGCACCTGAGCAGATGATGAAAGTTCTTTTTTTAGTGAGGTGGTATATTAATAAGGTCCCAGTGTACTGGCAGCTCTTACAAGAAGAGCTCCACTCATGGTAGAAGAAAGCAGGAGAAGGAACCCCACAGTGGTGCTGAATTGTCCCCAGAGCAAATGCAGCCTGTCTGCCCTCTGAAGCTGACAGGGAAGAGAGCTAGGAGCTGCACCCAACCCGCTCCTCCAGCCCAAACCTCCAGGTATCTCAGCTGCTCCAAGGGAAACCCCTCAGATGACAGAAGTGCAGCCAGGTGCCCTCCTGTTCTTGACGGCTTCTTTTGTCTCTCCTAAATACCAGTCGCTATATTTCTTATTCACAGATGGGGCAAAATTCCATGACAGAAAGAAACAAAAGGAAAAATCGTAAACCTCAACATCCCCCCATCTTTTAGAAATGTTAAATAGGATTTGGGGATATAATCCAGCCATCCCCAATCTTTTTTAATGCATGCTGGCATTGATGGATGTGGTCTCAACAAATCTAGGCACTTTAATTTACTATGGCATAATATCAAGAAAGCACATTACCTGAAAGTAACCTGATTTAATATACCCTTGATTTTACCAATGCACTATCTGCATGTATCTATAGGTAGACAGATAAATCACAGAATCATAGTGTTGTTCATGTTGGCATGGACCTCCAGAGAAAACCAAATCCAACACTTCTACAGTTAGCAGGGACATTTTCAACTAGATCAGGTTGGTCAGGGGTCTGACCTTGAATATTGCCAGGCATGGAGTATCTACTAGCTCTCTGGATAACCTGTGCCAGTGTTTTATCATCCTCATTGTAAAAACTTATATCTAACTGTGAGAAACGACCGCTCACTTTTTAAAATTTTAAGGTTTATTACACCTTAACAAAAAATACAACAAAAGTACTGAATAAGGAAAAATTACAGCACTGGGAGCCCCCCACTGCCCCATGGCTGTCAGCCACATGGCTCCTCGTCAAGATGGATGCTTCACCTTTTATATCTGTAGCCCCTCCTAGAGCTTTGTCAGTCAACTCCTTCCTTGCTGTCCAGTGGTGGAGGTCACTTTCTTACATTCTGATTGGAGATCAGGTGTTACCATAGTAACAAGCCAACCTTCCCAAATGCCTGGATTACCAAGACCAGCCCGTGATAACAATACTGGGGGGGAACACATTGCAATAACATAACTATACATTTATAAAACTTCTCTTAACATACAATAAGGTTCACCCCTTAATTGTGAGAGTCAACCATCTCATTACCCATCAATAACATAACGTAAATTGACCCTCTTTCAGTTTAAAATTATCACCCCTTGTCCTATCACAACAGATTCTGCTGAAAGTTTCATCCCCATATTACTTGTAGGCCTCTTTCAGTTATTGACAGGCTGCAACGAGGTCTCCTTGGAGTTGTCTCTTCCCCTGGCTGAACAACCCAAGCTCTCTCAGTTTGTCTTCACAGGAGAGGTGCTCCAGCCCTCAATCCTCTTGGTAGCTCTGCTATGGACCAGTTCCAATAGGTTCATGTCTTTCCTGCACTGAGGACCCCAGAGCTGGAAAAGCCCTCAGGATGGGTCTCATCACAGTGGATCAGAAGGCTGAACAACTCAACTTGCTGGCCACTCCTCTTTTGATGCAGCCCAGGATATGCTTGGATTTCTAGGCTGAAGGTGCACATTATCGGGTCATGTCCAGCTTTTCACTCACCAGTACTGTACTCGGCACTGGTGAGGCCTCACTTGGAGTACTGTATCCAGTTCTGGGCCCCTCACTTTAAGAGGGACGTTGAGTTACTTGAGCGTGTCCAGAGGAGAGCAACGAAACTAATAAGGGGCTTGGAACACAAGCCATATGAAGAGCGACTGAGGGAGCTGGGGTTTCTCCAAGCTGGTGTTCAGCCTGGAGAAAAGGAGACTAAGGGGTGACCTCATGACTCTCTACAACTTCCTGAAGGGTGGCTGTAGTGAGCTGGGGGTCGGCCTCTTTCTCCGGGCGACAACGGATAGAACAAGAGGACACAGTCTCAAGTTGCGTCAAGCTAGATGTAAGTTAGAAGTAAGAAGGAAATACTTCACAGAAAGAGTGGTCAGAAACTGGAATCATTTACCCAGTGAGGTGGTAGAGGCATCATCCCTTGAAGAATTTAAAAAAAGACTGGATGTGGCTCTTGCTGCCATGATCTAGCTGAACAGTTAGAACATCGGCTGGACTAGATGATCTTATAGGTCTCTTCCAGTCTTGAAAATTCTGTGATTCTGTGATTCTGTCCTTTTTTGCAGAGCTGCTCTCAAGGACTTCTTCTCCCAGTCTGTATTTATGTCTGATGTTGCTCCAACCCAGGTGTAGCACCTTACACTTGGCCCTGATAAATCTCAAGAGAGTCTTGTGGGCTCACCTTTTGAGGTTGGCCAAGTGCCTCTGGATGGCATCCTGTCCCCAGGAATGTCAACTGCACCACTCTGCTTGATGTCATCTGCAAATTTGCTAAGAGTGCACTTGATCCCTTTGCCTATGTCATTGATGAAGATTTTAAACAACACTATTCCAAGTACAAACCCCTGAGGGACCCCACTTTATCACTGATCTCCATCCATTGAGTCACTGACCTCTGGATGCAACCATCCAACCAATTCTTCATTCATTCACTGAATAGGCTACCCATCAAATCCATACCTCCTCAATTTAGGGAGAAGTGTATTATGAAAACCATGTCAAAGGCCATACAGAAATCCAGATGGATGATGTTCTTGGCTTTTCCCTTGCCCACTGACATAGTCACTCCATGATAGGTTTGTTCTCCACAAGGAAGTTTCCCTTTCAGTTGCCCACAGCCAGTGCACTGCAGCCCAATGCAGAAGTGTTAGATTTCTAGTGCTGTGGGAATGGGCAGGTAGCAAGTGAGCCACTCATCCATGTTATCCCACTGCACGAGGTTCTCTTTCTTACAAAAAACTTGCCCAGAAAAGGATAATTTTCTAAAACGTGTGAATCACAGGAACAGTAGAAAATGTCCTTATTTCAGGATGTGAGAGCTCATTGTTGGAGTGTTGCGATGCCCTGGGAAATACCTTCTCTCGCACTGTTTCTGCATCTGCTTTCTCTACCTCAAAAAGGTTAGCACTCACTAAATTCCTTCATCCTTATAGTACCTCAAAACCATGCCATCTAATCTGTGCATGCCACGTAAAACAGCTCATGTACCTTGTCACTGCTGCCACCTGGAACAAAACAATGCACAGTGCTAGTTACAGCTATAGGGCTTAGACACACAGCATGGGTCATGACATGGAGAAGCAGAGTCCCAGCAAGTGCTCTGGCAGTTTCATGTGGGGAGCAAAGATACAAGCTGAGATGTAGGAGACTAGCATACTTTGGATATGAAGAGAAATTCTCATGTCAACTCAAGAAATTTTATACTCAAGGAGGATTATGGCTCTTCACTGCTACAGCCACCACAAACAAAGGAAGAGCCTCTTTACAAAATGAGCTATGCTAAAGTGCTGCCAGGGGTTGGCAGCAGGGAATTCAGGGGTGGTTTCCATGAGGAGAGCTCAGGGTCTGTCCCATGCCCAACATGGATTGTTCCAGTCAATGCTCAAATGGCACCCTCACTGGCCAGAGGTGAGCAGTCCATCAGTCAACTAGTAGGGCCTTTGGAAAAATATATGTAAGAAGGGGTGAAAAGCATCTCATTTTAGTTTTGAGAGAGGAGAGTGATAAATATGTGACAGCAACAGCTCAGCAGACACGAAGGTCAGTGCAGAAGGAGAGGGAGGAAGTGGTCCAGATGGTGGAGCAGGATCAAGACCATGGAGAAGCAGATGTCAACCCATCAGAGCAAATATTTACTCTTTGTCTGAACCATCAGAAAAATACTGTTGTTGTTTAGATACAGGGCAGACCTGTTTTCTTTTTTCAGGGATGTCCTCGGACACCTTCCAACTGTCTTTTAGAAATATCTTGCAAAAGTGGCAGCTCGGAAAGATTCTAACTTGGCTAAACCTAAAATGTCTTGTACTAGCCTCTAGATTTTTTTTACAAAGAACCATCTAAAATAATTTCCTACTTTTTCCTATGTAGAGTAATTTCTAACCTAGATTAATTTCCTACTTCTTTTGTCATAGCAGGAATCCAGGACCAAATTACATTGAAAGAATGTAGATTTTATGTTATACAGTCATGAATGTCAAATGCTTCTGTTTTTCTACTGCTCATCTGAATAACATTAAGATAGACCACTTAAGTGGTCAGCATAAATTTGATTTTAAAGAAAATAGGCCTTTTTTTTCTAAAAACACTAGAAAGTGTACTTAGTGGGAGCAGTTTATATCCAATTTTTTTAAAGAAAGCTGCACTGAAATTACTACAGCAGTTGTCTCAGTAAGGATACAGCACTATGTAATCAGCATCAGGCAGTGTGACACAATTAGTTGAGACACTAGCCCTCTGTTTCCAGTGTATTCTGCAAGCCTACAGTGTATTCAGTGTACATGTTGCTGTAGAAATGCAGAAGTCCTGCTAATGCCAAGAATATTTACCTCACCCTGTTTTTATTTGGACACTCACACACTCAGACACTTGTGCCGATGCTTATGGGGTAGATGTGTTGTATCATTGACCACATGAGTTGTAGCTTACTAGATTCTCCCAGAGGTCCTTATGGGCCAGATTGCATTTCTCATGAAGTCTGCAGTCAGACAGCAGTGGGCTGTTAGCTGAGGGAAGGATAACACTGCATCAGGATAGCTGAACAGAGCAATATTCCCTAGCAGCAGCTTGCCACAGTGGGGGGATTCATCCTAATTTACTTAAAAGGACCAGAAGTATTTGGGGTTGTTTGAACAAAACTTCAAAGCCAATTGGGCTAACCTTATGTGAAGTATTAACGTGTCATATCTGAGACAAATGGCAAACTTTGTGATGCAATGTAATTTTTTAGAAACTACACTTCATATTGTAAAACCATTTAAAAATCCTGACTAGCTTTTTCGGCCAAGAAGAATCTGTCCTTTTCTTGCTCTTGACTATATTTCAAATGCTATAAACATCAACTTTTACTGGAAAGATAACATCACGTTAAAATTCTAATTAAAGCAAACAAGAGCTGAGAGTGCTTAGCATAGGTCTTTTTATTCTAGATTAGCCAAGTCATCAATTTAAAACAGGAACAAGACAAATAAATATGACAAAGTAGAAATGAAAAATTGTCTTTCAGATACACTGTGCCATTTATTCAAAACAGACCAAGCAGAACACCTGGCTCCTTAATATAGAACAGTAGTTGGGTTAGCTCCATTAAGGGAAATTGATTTCAGCAGAGATGATCTTGGAAAAAAAAGTAATTTCCAAAAGAAAGTCATATGGAATCACTTGTCATTCCCTGCTCTTCCTTTTCAAATCTGTTTCAGGGAAAAATTTTCAGGAGCATTCAAACATAGTTTTAAACATAGCTTCTTTGTGTCTTCTTCCAACAGAATTCTTCATGCTCTACTTCTGATTAAAGGATCTGTTCCCATCAGATTTATACAAACACCACGTTTTATGGTATCCAGATTTCAGTTCTTATTCCTTCAGCTACTGTTGGTTTCCTGGTTATTCTTCATCTACTGTAAAAGAAATTACCACTTCACATGAATCACTTATTTAATGCCCAAATTCAGCTAAAACAATTGCAACAGAAGGAATGAAAAATGGAGATCTCAAAGTTATTTGATTTCATTATTAATTAGTTATTTGGTTTTAGTCATTGAGTCTGATTCTGTGAGACAGTTAAGAACCTTTCCCCATTCATTAATGTTCACACCACTGCTGAATTCAGTTTCAGTTTCAGTGGCTGGTAAAGAGTTCAGCATCCTGTGAGCTCAAATATTTTCTTGGTCACATGGGCAGAAAGGAATTTGGGTAGGAAACCAAAACTGCAAGTTGGATGGTAAAACTTCTGCTTTCACAGCAGATAAAATCTCCAGCTCAGGAAATCATAATCAGACTGATCTCTGTCACGACATTTCAAGAAATCCAAGTTCAACATCTTAGAATTTCTTGCATGTTGTGTAGTCACCTTAAATGAGTCATTATTCTGTAAACACAAGAGAAATTAAATTGCTTTCTTCTTGTTTTTTCTGCCTTGCCTTCTTCTCTGTCTTGCTTCTGTGTGTCATATGCTTCTTAGGAAGCACTAATCTAATTCCCTTTCTCAGAAAGTTTCAGAGAATCACAAGATGGTTAAAGTTGGAAAGAATCCAGCCTTGATACTCAAACAGGGCTACCTACAGCAGGTTTCCAGGTCCATATCCAGAGAGCTTCTGAGGGTCTCCAAGGAGGAAGATTCTACCACGTTTCTGGGAAACCTATTACAGTGAGAAGTCAGTGTATATCCAAATTTTAGGAATGTTTTTTAAGCTTCCTAAGTAAGCTTATAGAAGATTTATACATTGCCTAGCAAAAAGAGCCATCTCCTTGTCTGGTGGACAAGTGATGGCTACCTAAAATAAATAACAAGAAGAGCATTAGGGTTTGCAATCATGTCAGTGTTTGGGATCTAGAAACAAGTAACATCAGTATAAGATTATGCATGTAATTTTATTCTCACACGGAGGATTTATTGTGTTTATCTACTTAACGGTATTTGAACCACTTCAGTTGCTCTTCAACAGCTGGTCAGCAGTAGGATGGAGGGTTCGGTGCATACTTAATGAAGAAGGGCTTGAGAAACACTATTTTAACACTGTGCAAGAAAACATATATGTTACTGGTATGAGATGGCACATACTAAGTTTTACTGCTGTAAAACATACAGATTGTGTGTTGTCTCAGACATATCTATTCTATCTTCAAATCTGGCAGAAAATCATGGTGGTTTTTGGCCAGGCTGAGGTCAGCAGGAATATAGCTCTTCTGTTGGAAGTCTAGCAGCTAGGGCTTTGCTCCAATCATCAGTGGAAAAGTCACTTCTCCTTTCTAAGCTTGCTTCCTTCACACAGTTATCTATTTGGATTGCAGCTTGCAATCCAAACATGGAGCTAGGTTTGCATCACAGTTCAGGTGGTAGCTTTCAGTAATAGTTTTGGCTGCAGTCTTTTCTTTCTAATTCAAAGAGGGTTTTTGCATTAAACTGTTCACAAAGAGCAAAGCTTTCCTAAAGCTGACTTTTAGTTTTGGAGAATTACAGAATGGGTAAGGGAAGGGAAGGGACCAGAGCGTGTCATCTGGTCCAACCTCCCTACTAAAGAAAGCCAGGGTCATATGAGACGCGGCACAAAATTGTGAATTTCTCCAGTGAAGGAAACTTCCCAAACTCTCTGGACAATCTATTCCAGTGCTCCATCCCTCGCATAAGTAAAGTTCTTCCTTGTATTCAAGTGGAACTTCCTGTGCATCAGTTTCTGCCTATTGCCTCATGTCCTATTGCTCAGCACCACAAAGAAGAGCCTGGCTTCATCCTCTTGACCCTCCTTCAGATACTTCCAGATAGTCTTCTCTCAGCCATCTCTGCTCAAGGCTGAACAGGCCCAGCTCTCTCAGCCTTTCCTTACAAGAGAATTATTCCAGTCTCTCAATCATCTTTGTCCACTGGACTCTTTCCAGGAGCTTCATCTCTCTGTTGTCCTGAGGAGCCCAGAACTGAGGAGCCCAGACACAGCTCCAGATGTGCCTCACCAGGGCTGAGTAGAAGGACAGGATCACCCCCCTCACCCTACTGGCACTGCTCTTCCCAATGCACCCCAGGACACCATTGCCCTTCCTGGCCACCAGGACACACTGCTGGCTCATGGACAGCTTGCTGTCCACCAATACCCCTAGGTCCTTCTCCACAGAGCTGCTTTCCAGCCTCAGCCTGTGCTGGTGCCTGGGGTTATTCCTCCCCAGTTCAGGACCCTGCATTTGCCTTTACCAAATTTCAGAAGGTTCCTCACTGCCCATCTGTCCACCCTGTTGAGGCCCTTCTGAAGGGCTGCACGGCACTCTGGGGTATTAGCCACTGCTCCCAGCTTTGCATATGAGTGACCTGCTGGGGAAGCATCTGTCTCTTTGTCCAAATCACTGATGAAAAAGTTAAACAACATAGAGCCCAGTACTGACCCCTGGCGACAACACTAGTGACAGGCCTCCAACCAGACTCTGTGTCACTCATCACAACCTTCTGGGATCTGCTGCTCAGCCCATTCTCAGTCCATCTCTTTGTCCAGTATTTAACTCATACTTCATGAGTTTGTCTATGAGAATGTTGTGAGAAACACCATCTAAAGCACTGCTGAAGTGAAAGTAAATAATATCTACTGGTCTCTCTTCAGCCATACTGGTTTCATTATATAAGACAATCAGGTTGTTCTAGCATATTTTATCTTTATATGAATCCATGCTGGCTCCTCCTTCTTGTGATCTTTTTTGTGTTCTATGTTTTGCTTCAACAAAAATAATCAATGGACAAATAAATATTCTTCAATCTCTATTTTTTGTGTAGTGGGAAGAAAACCTGATATAAATTTAAAGATTGCGTTCATTTAGCTAGTGTGGGGTTAACTTGCTGTGGGCAGCCCCTCTCCAGCTGTCAATAACATCTAAGTATCTGTATCTTTTTCTCTGTGTATGTGCCACTGAACAGCTGCAAAAAACACAAGTGTCATGTTGAATGCCAATAATTTAATCCGTTCATATGCCCATAATGCCTAGAACTAGTATTATTAGAAGCAGTATTGCAGGCAGTGGGAAACTTTTGCTGTGTGGTGAGTTTTTGCCACTAACAAAACTCCTGAAAACTAGTGTTGAAAGAACATTTGTGTGTTGACGTTTTTGGGCCTTGGTTTTTTTGAGATTTTGGGTTGGATTGTTGGTTTTTTTGGGTTTGGTGGCTTTTGCTGGGTTTTTTTCCCTGTGTATTATCTTGATCCTAAGTTGCTGAATATGAAATAAATTCAATAGATCACATAAAACTATGCCCTATAAATACTTGGGAGGTAGGGTATCTACTGGACAAGCACATTGGCAAAAGTGAAGTTTTCAATTCCAGAACTTCCCCCGTGAGTGATGCATTCTGAACCAAAATATGGCCTTCTGACACCATTTACTAAGAAACCCTGTAATTCTGTCCAAATTGTTTCCAAGACAAAAATATTTACCACACTCTGTCAAATAAACATGACTCAAATACACATTCAATACTTAAGAAACTTTCACCTTTTGTTAAACCAGTATAAATCCACTGAAGAATTCAGTGAAGCTACTTACTTACTCATCTTACTCATATATTAGATTATCCATATGCTACCCATTGTTAGTATATATATCCCATGAGTGTTTTTAACTGTATTGTTACAAACCTAAAAGAAAAATTTTGAAAAATGAACCTTTCTCCTACCACTATATATTTTATATATATTGCCTTTCAACTAAGTTGCCAGTGCACATATGCAAAAAAAAAAAAAAAAAAGAAAAAGAAAGTAGACTGAATATTTTATGTCTTTGGAGCTCTATTTTGCAGTCATAGAAAAGCTGTAGAAATCAGAAAATGTTTTAAGAAGGAAACAACACTGGAGTCTACATTTTTATTTCACAAAAATGTTGGCAACATACTCAGCAGAGTTCTCTGGAAATATTTAACTGTTGCCCAGTGTAAGCACCAAAAAGAAAGGTATCTTTTAATATTTTGTTTTGGCTTATTTGTTCTTTATTTGAAAAATGTCCTGACACAAAATGGATAATCATCAAAAGAACTGATGGCAGGTATCAATCCAGATAGATAGGTTCAAATTAAGGAGGCATAATTTATGTTGACATATTGCAGGATGATTGCATAGACAGGGAAAAATCACAAAGACACAGCTTTTAGAGTGTCCAGGCAATATGTTTGTATTAGTACTAATGTAATAATTTTCTCTGTACTTCTCTAACCAGAGAAGCATTTCCTATTAAATATGTTGAAACTAGCACAAGAAGTACCTTCTTTCAAGTTTGATTTACTAAGTCCAAATCTACTGTACTGCTCAGAATACACAGTTTTCCATATAAATTTAGGGTGCAGGGGGTGGGGTTGCTTTCAGCCTTTTAAATCAGTGCTGAGGAAGATGATTATCACTGGTTTAACCTATGAGAGCACCTTAATATGCAGCATAGCAATGCCGAATTTTAACCCAAACTGGGGGCTATATTCTGTTTTAGATACAGGCATACTTGTCCATATGACTTCAGGAGTTGTGTTTGCGTGCAAAGGCTGGTTTTGACTTTTAGACATTTTTTTGTTTTCATTTTGAGTCCAAATTAGATTATGTGATTTGAAGGGAGAGAAAGTATTACATCACCTTTATGCCAAAATGAGACATTTCTGTTGTTAATCATAGGTAGCGAGTGAACTATCTGTCATTAAGTAATCAGGAATTAGCTAGTAATTGAACAACCAATTGAAGATCTGAACCTTCCAGTAAACCTACAAACACCTTCTTACCCTTATTCAGGTAATTGTAATATAAGTGACCTTGTCCTTATGTTTTGGTAAAAGTCAGGGACAAAGTTAAAATAGCAGCAAGAGACTTTGTGGAACCATTGGCAGAAGTTTTAGCTTTGTGTAAGGAGACTAATCAGCCTTCCAGATGAGAACAAAGCATATGAACTTCTGCTGGAAAGTTGGCAAATCATGATTAAAGACATTGCTACAGTCAGAACTACTAAAATGATGGCTTTCAAATGTTCATTTTTGCTAAATCTCAACAATCTTTCATTGAAACTATCAGTACTGCTTATTATATTCATTAAGTCCTTTCTTAGACTCAGAAATTCAGCCTTTGGCCTCCTGTGGCTTTGGTACTACCAGATGTTCACATAAAAACCTCAGGACTCATTCCCTCATTTTTGTTTGTTTAAGGTTCTTCCTCCTTCCTCTCATCTCACATTTCAGCGAAGGGTAGCTGTATTTTTTTCTCCTCAACCTCACAAACAATTCAACCTCAGGCAAAACCCATGCACGCAGCTTTGCTTAAGGCTGATAGAAGAAGGACAAAGCTAGGAGTGAGTCATGCCAGAAACATGTGGATGACTGGTGGGAGGGCTCTGAATAGGGTTATAGATCAAGCTTCCCTAGTGCTTTTCCACTGTAGATCTCATAGAAGTTCACAGATGTTAAAAACAATTATTCATGCTGAAGAACTTGACACACATCAAATGTACATTGGATGTCTTTCCCAAGACCTCATAGTAAGCTTTACAAAGAGTTGAAGTCAGGCCATGTGATTTCCAGTGCCAGCATTTTTCTCCAGTATGTCATAGCCCTTCAAAACACTGTTGGTTATTGTTTTTGAGCAGGATAAATTTTGTGTATCAAGGACCAAGACTTCCAATTCTCCTGAAATCAGGCTCAGAAATCCATGTAATGCCATGCTTAAATAAATAGCAACATTTGTGAATATTCTAGAGCAGGCAAATGTCACCACGGACATCAGTGGAACAGTCTTCCCTCTCTCTCTGCCTGGATCTGTTTTGTTGCCCCTAAGAATTACATGCAGCCAAGGTCTGTGACAGCACTCCACAAAAAGTGCTCTTTGTGTATAGTAAGAGAGACACAGTGAGGATGAGATAGTACAGAGCCCTTTACAGGTGTTCTTCCTATTGGCAGCTCCTTCCACACCAGCAGTTTACCCAGGCATTGCATCCTGCAGATTGTCATTTTCATGACCTTGTTACCCTGAAAAAAAGGGGAAAAAAAAGAAAAATTGTCTTTTCATGTTTTCTTTCTTAGTACTGGGTCCAGGCTCTCCCCTGTGTTAACAGAAAAGTTATAATAATAAGGTCTTGCAGGGCAGACACGGAAGATGCAAACAAAACATGAAGCAGTTTTGTGTTTATAAAGCAGGTTTTCCTGAAGGGCTTGAAAGTCCTTGTTATATACAAAGAAGGAAAATTAATTGGTTAAAACTATTAACATAAAAAAGATTCATTTCCTGTACAGCTTTTCACACTTATCTAAAGCAGATACTACTTTCCGTAGCAACATCTTCTGAAATAAAAGTGAGAAGAACTACTCCTTCCTGTTTTCAACAATATTGTAATATCTTGGTTGCTCTGTAAACATCATTTATTCATGTCAGGAAAAGAAAAAGAGGAAAAGACATCTTTTTGGCAGCCACTAAGGTATCAATCAAAGTGAGAGTATCATATTTGTGTATATATCACTGATAAAAATCAGACATATCTTGCCACATGTTTTATCTAAAGGTTTGGACATAGAGAGGTTAACAGCATTCTACTACTCCAGTAACTTTTACAAGGGAAAAATCTGAAATGCAAGGATACCCATTTCACTCTTCCTTGCAGAAGTCAGAGGAAGTGCCTCAATATGCTGGAAGTGTCATGTTTTTCCATCCTCATGAGACTTGACAAGCTGTATTTTGCATCTTTCTCAGATGTTTTGATCTACTTTTTTGTGTTCATCTTTGAGGAAAAAGACGAAGAAGGTGAGGTAAGTGCCTAGATTAGAAGTGAGGTAAGGCCTAGATTAGTTAGTTCTCTGTGCATAAATATGTCTCAGTAGTAGGAGAAACTTCTGACAGAGAAGGAACAGGGGGAAATGGAGGTATAAACTCAGAAATTAGAGATCTAGTGGATCTTTATTCAATGCAAAAAAAAAAATTTAAATACTGTAACATAAGAGTAACTGTTCTGTGCTACACAAGTGTTATTTTAGCTTCAGAAGTGCTGAGCAGAGAGCGCTTGTTCCCCTTGGTCAGCTGAAGACACTCATGTTATTAAGAAAGAGTGTCAGGAAACGGGTAAGTGTTATTGTGAGAGGAAACCTGTTTCAACTCCCATGATTGCAGTTTAGCACAGCTGCACCCCAGAGAACAATAGCAAGATTTATTTCTTTTATAAGTCTCAATTTTACAAAGAACAGTCCTGTTAAAGAAAGCTTTGAGCACAAGAACTGTCTGAGAGGATGTAAACACAAACGAGAGAGAGGAAGAGAGAGCACAAGAGAGCAGGGATGTGCATGTACTGACAAAAAGGAAAATAAACATCTTTCTGTCTAATATTTAACTGATTTATTTTGAGTACTTAAAGAAGAATACTAGTGATAAAAATGCCAATATTCTAAGTAAAAAACAAAAATTAGTAAGAAGTAAGGCTTGTTTTACACATTGTTATAAGCACCACTACCTGCACGCAAAGCACAAAAACTAGGCACCCAGGCAGACAGCCCCCCTGTGTTTGGGCATCTCACAGTCCATCTGCAAAACCAGGTCCCAGGGGGTGATTTTCTTGCCTTCCAGTGGCCTGCCACTTCTGCCTTACATCTTATATTTTTGTTTTACTCTTGCCATGGTACAAGCAAATCTGGATTTATAAGCAACACTTATGTTGCACTGTCTGCATGCACGTGAGGCAGGTGCATGTGCATTGGCGCCTCATCTCACCCCACAGGCACAGACATACACTCAGATCTGCAGTCAAGGATGTGAAAGGGGGGATAAGGAATGCTGGGATGTGTCTTGCCAGTCACTGCCTGGGAAAGGACCAGCAATTCTCTTTGTCCCTTCTGTCTTTTGTGGAAAACCTTCTGTATAAAGGCTTTCCAAATAGATGGACTTTCTGTTACTGCAGGTGTCTTCCCAAAATGGGCCTCCTTCCTGTTTGTGACTGCTGCTGCTGCGGGGCTGGTTGTGAAGGCCTGTTGTTCCCTACCACTGACCCAGGACTCAGACCCCTGCCACTCATCAGCATTCTGTCTTTGCAGCCAGCCGGAGAGATTCCCATGTCTGGGGAGAAGATAAGCCAACAGGAAATCACATTCAATGCAGTGACCATGTTAAGTCTGCAAGAAACGTCCTAGCCCCAGTTGGCTGTTTTGCAGTTGAGACAAGCAAGTCTGCTTCTCAGCTGAGAAAACAGAGCAGCTATTCTTATGATTATGAAAAATAAAAGTTGAGGAAACAGACACAATAAAAGAAAAAGCCCAGCCATCAGAAAAAACACTAAGCAGACAGCACATCCTACCAAGAGAGATCATCTCTGCATTTATTTTACTAATGAATAACTAAAGCTGATATATGTATACTTAAATGTGGAATACGGCTCCCATTGATCTGAGAAGTTATTGTTTGGGTGTGGAGGAGACTACAAGCAGGTTATTTTGTGAGAAATACATAAAAAGAACTGCTCAGATGCATTCCTAAATTCTGCCTTAGAAGCCAAAATTCATTCCAGTTACTTTTATTTGGTGAATCTTTTTTTCAAAAGGTCATGGCCTTCATCACTGACCCTGATTTATTGCAGTGCTCTCTTATGGTGATTTTGACATGTCAGTTCAGAAATATCAGCATTCAAAATGGGAGAAGTTATACATTTTGGTTATAACAGAGTACTTAGTCAGGAAGTATTTTGTTTTCCGATCTGCTGTGGATAGAAATCCCTCTGACAAATCCTTCAGTTCTCCTGTGTTTCTGTTTCCCTGTCTCTGTGTACAGAGAATCAACTATATTTAAATTGCTGTGAGACATAAGATATACTTTTTTGTGTACAGAGCCATGAATACTGTTTTTGAAATGCCATCACCTATCCCTCTCTGTTGTTAGAGAAAAATATATTGTGATCTGAAAGACATAAATATCTGTATGCTATTGTTTGGATGCAAAGTCAGAAGTATTTTAACTTAATGTTATTTTTTATATGAGGTATCTGAACAAAAATTCATATTTCAGAAGGAAGGTAGAGCATGGGAAAACATGTAGTAGTCATGCCATACCACCTAAGACTTCCTCCTATTTCTCCTTCTATTCCTACGTGTATATTGAAAATAGAATGAAGGAAAAGGAGCAAAAAAAACCAAGAGGATCACATTAAATAAGTTGGTACACAATTAAAATCAAGAAAGCTTCCAACTGATTTCAACAATTTTTAAGTTTAAATTTTTAAATTTGAATTTAATTTAAATTAAAATAAATTAAATTTTAATTTTAATTTTAAATTTAATAATTTTAAGATAATTGTTTTCTCTACAAGCCAAAAGATAAAATCAAAGTTAAAATTTTCAGAACCAGTTTTATCTTTTTAAGCAAAGTGATTGATCATGCATTTATTACAAAAACTAATCTTACTGTTAAAGCAATTTTGAAAAGAGAATAATCTGACTTATTTTTACCTTATTCTCATTGTCAACTTTTCCTTTTAGATAGGCAGGTTGTATTCCAATTTATGTCATTACTCACAGACATCCAGCAATGTGTTGAAGCCCATGTTTCCAAATGCATAAAAGAGGTATCATAATTTAAATTTTTTATCTCTATTTGTCTGTCACTGAATTTCAGAGAGTGAAAAGAAGAGATTATCACAGTGTTGATTTTGTTTCTATTAACATCTGTTCTCAGATGCTAGGCCCTCTGATGTTTTAATGTATGCAGTAATAAGGCGCTTGCCCCAAAAAGTAGGAAATTGTTTAAAATCTTTAGGAAAATGGTATGTCTCTAACTTTCCACTAACAATACTATAATAAAATATTACAGAAGAAACTTGTATCTGTCATCATTCAAAGAGATATCAATTTAAGTTAAATTATGAAGGGGTCTGGCTGCAGAATTTCAGCCTTGTCGGTGCTCAGGAATCCTTATAGCAAACACAGTATCCAGATTTTCTTGTTTGGAGCAGATGTTTTCTATTCCTTCACATATAGGGGCACCAATAAATATGAAGAAATTTTTTAGACCATCTCTAATGACAAGATTTACATGAGCTAGGTATGCATTACTAACCCTTGCTATTAAATGTTCACATCTGTTTTAAGACATCATTGTGAGGATCACACACTCACCCAGTGAAAGGGGTCGACTCTGCTATCCCCATAAGAACATGCTTCTCATTTTCCTGGGATATGACTGTCCCCCAGACTTCAAGTGAAAGAAAGAAGGGAGACTTTTTCTCCACTCTAGTCAAGCCACATATAGCCAAGCAAAATTTCCCTTCCATGTGGCTCTTATGAAGCAGTTATCAAGGACATGCACTATCTCTTTCTCCCAAAGAACATGTTAGAGAGGGTGTCAGGAGCAATACCTCTAGCTCCTTCTCAGTCAGAAAGATGACAGCTTTAGATGGAAAAATATGGGGTATTTTCTACAAGGGAACGGTCTCTCTCCTGAGAAAGACACTTCTTCAGCTACCAGGCATTCCTAACTTTTACTAAGTGAGAAACCTTCCACCACTTATTCTGTAGAATTTGCAAAACCAAAATGAAATTCAGACTTTAAACAACCAAAAGGGCCAAAAACTTCTTTAAAATAGCAAAATTCAGAGCAGAAAGCCAGAAGTAGATACAGAACTCTCTTACCAGCAGATGTCAGACCTCTGCTATTTCCAGAGCTCCCAGAGGAACACCTTTTTTCCCCTCATCTCCAGTCTTTCCAATCTAGATACCTTTCTAGATATCTAGGTATTTTCCAATCTAGAAATCACCTTCAAAAGAAAAAGGAAGGAGCAGAGAAGGAAATTTCTTACACTCTACACACACTGCAACCAGAAACCTACTTTTCCTTTCCAGTTTGCCTCACTCCCCTTAGTTTTTAACTACCACCATAACTTTAAATATTTTGCTAATTTACAAATTTAGAATCTGAAATTGCCCTATCTTCTCCTTCTGTGATTGCTGTTACCATGTCCAAAGGCAGGATTGCTGGTAGTAACCACCACGACTTGGCTACCAGCAGCCAGCCTTTGGAGGGATCAATAAACATCAGGTAGGAAGGACTACTTCAGTTCTCTGCAGTCAGAGGGAAAAACAGACCTGGTACCATATGAGCCATCATCTTCCTACATGCTGGAAGAAATAATCTGAGGGGTTGCCAGCTATTTTTTTTTTCCAACAGAAATGTTGCCTGATACTGTAATATTTGGTGTCCTTTCTGTATTAAGCATGCATAATCAGTTGTTTTATTAACTAGTTATTAAAAGGTTCAGTGATAGACACCCCTTAGCCACAACACAGAGTAGCAAAGACATTTGGAAAAAGACACTCAGCTTGCCATGGTGCAATTTTCAAAGTGAGGCATGCAGAGGACAAGGATGCTACTTGCAGAGAAGGGCCGAGTACTATACCAGGAGACGCTATGGTAGGAAAAGGAGAAAGTGAAAGATAGATGATGATACAGAAGATGGAGGGAAGGAGGGAAATCACGATCCTTGCTCGGCAGAAAATCCCAGAAGGTCAAACCAATAGAAACTAGTATTTTCTGGGGAGTAATCTGATCTGTCTGTTCTGCTGTCTCTCTGTGGGAATCAACATGGTACAAAAAACATGTCCCCTAAAATGCAGGTTTTCTGCTGATCCCACGCAAGGAACACTATGGTCAGGAGAAACATATTCTGATTTCATCTAGGGAAAATCTCTTAGGAACTATTTCCAGTCAGCTCAGCTGTGTTGCTCCACACATCATAAGTGACTCAGAGTCATAACAGCTTAAACAAATAAGCAAGTAACAGTTGAGAAGAGAAATCAAAGGCACAAAACAGTAATGAAAGTCATGTTTCCAATTGCTTTTCATACAAATCATCAGAAGCTAAATCAATCAGTCTATAAAAAAGGGATGAAACTTTGTTCTCCATGTCTTGGATTCCCTTTTGTGTAATTTGCTAATTTAGCTTCTTTTGTTTTTCTTTGCCTTTTAAGTAGTTTTCTATAAGCAGAAAGCAAAGAAAACATCTTGATTTTGCAAGATATTTTCATTTGAAGGCAAATGAACTAGTGGCATTTTGCAGTAAGTTTTTTAATTATCTTTTCTTTTCAGGGCCTTTCTCTTTAACTCAGCACTGATGCACTCCTTTCTTTCACAAAGGTTCTATTTCTGTCTGTGCGTGGTTTTGAGATTACAGTGGCCTAAGAAACCCTTTCTTCAAGGAATCATTTGGCAAGAAACACAAAAGTATTTTTTTTTCCATGTACTATTTTCCATGTCTTTTTGAATTTGTGGTGCAAGTAAACAAAGAAAACGTCAATTTCTCCTAAAACAGGTCCGGATTATTCATCTGGCCTTGTAGAAACATCAAGATGGCAAATCAACAGGTTAAAAAGCAAGCACAGCTTCCTCACATTCCTTCTTCCCACAGGTAAGGAAAAAATGGGGGTTTTTACTCCAGTATCCCTGCAGAAATACAAAAACCAATCCATTATTGTCATATTTCTCCTAGAAAATTAGCCACACAATTAGCATAGAAAATTAAATAGGACGTTCTCATGCATAGCACTAGAGAAATATAGCTTAGGTATTAGTTTGCAAATAACAACTTTTTCAAAAAACCTAAAAATATACAGGTTGCATTAGGGAATTTGAGTCCAATTATGCCCCATTAATCAATACAAACTACAAGGATATATGGATAAGGATGTAGGATTCACTTTGACAGACAGTTTTCAGTGAAAAGTGGTTTATTGTCAATGTTTCTATTCGTGGCTGGACCAACCTAAATAATGTTTTTATACATATATTATAGTGCATCTTGTTCAGGACAAAAACAAAGGTAATTTTACCTCCATTGTGGGGAAAAGCATTCACAGAATCCACTAAAAACTTCTCACTCACCTCTAGGTTAATAAAGGGTGGAGTAAGTGTTGCAGCCATAGGTTCAGATATATTACAGTTAAGCAGTCCAAGAAGTTTATTGCCTGTTTTGTGAAGGTTAGTTCATTGAGTACACTCAATGCTGCAAGCCTCATTAAAGCTCCAATTTCTGAATAAAATAATTTTGCCTGACAACAAGATCCTTAAAATGCATTTTTTCTTGAATGTCTGTTTTAGATACAGATCCCAGGCTTTTCCCTTAAGGCATCTGAAACCAGGCTGCAACTTGCCTTCCAAACACCTAGCCCACAAACAAGAGGGATCATGCACAGGTTTCTGTGGCAGACACAAGGATCCCATTCTCCTTCTGCCATGTGAAGATAACACCCATACTGCACTCAGAGTGCAGTGGATGATAAACAGGAGGATAAACTAAGTGGTTAAGAACATGCAACTTCCAGCAGAGATGGAGATGAGAACTAATTACCTTGTTTAATTTCCAGTCATAATCCTAGGGATTAATTTGTGGCTGTTTTATGAGAGATACACAGACAACTGTAACACTGTATTGATGATTTCTTCTCCAAGTTGCTCAGGAGTGGGATGGAGTACTAGAAGAGGACCGCATTACTGCTGAACCTCCAAGGACCCCAACATAAAGAATTAAGTTTATTGAACTGTTTTTGTAATAAACCCTTGCTTTCAGTTATATAAGGCATTCTACAGTTTTTACCTTTCAGTCAGAAATTTTCCAAGCTAGCCTTTTGGAGTAGTGCTACATACTTAGATAGTTTGTTGGAGAACATGAATTCAAAAAATCCTCCTACATGCTTTTGAACAAAAGGGAAGTAGAAAGCTATGCATTTTCCTCAATGTAATAGTCATAGATTCATTTTGCAGCACTTCTGACTGAGAAGGTTAAAAAAAAAACTAAAACCAAAATAGCTTAAATGGGCAAAAGTCAACATTTAGCAGGGAGGAGGTTAAATAAATTGCACCAAGTCTTGGTGAGCATTAGTTTAGTTTATGGAAAAAACAAACCCTCAATGGAAAAAACAAACCCTCAAACTTCCACTGCAGCCCCATAATTCAGACATGAGATGTTTCTCTGCTTCTGCTATCAATTTTTTGTGAGAGCAAGGCAGAGCAGCTCCCAAACCTCTCAGCTTCCTACACCTTCCAAGCTGACCCCAGGGGTACTTCACTAGCTCTCCCTCAATCTCCTGGGGGTCACAGCACCTTCTTGGAAGACTCATGGACTTTACTCTCCTTTCCTGCAGGCAGCCCTGTTACGGCAGTGCTGCTGTACACTCCCTTAGCTGCAGGTGCCAGGGTATTGCTGTTTGTCTGGTGGATTTTGTTACTGCAGCCCTTCAAACTGGCCTTTGACTTGAGACCACCAGTTTGCTTCCCACAAGGGGATTACGAACAAGTCAATGTGTCATATCAGCTTATTATATTTAATTCCTGGAAAGAGCCAGCTGTCCAAATCAATGAACTATGTAAAAAGGGTTTAGTCCATTAACAAATCCTTGAAATACCCATACAGCTTCCTCTGGTGTGCCAGAGCTTGTGGAAAGGTGACACAGCTCACACAGCAATGTGACATTGTTGATTTATAATGAAGGATGTTGTAATGCTTCCCTGCACTGATACAGCTCACTTGCATAGGAAAAACTGTAACTGTTCTACAACATTGGCAAACAAAACTGTCCTCGGCCTAAAAAGCTGCTCTTTATTACAGTGGAGAAGACTGAGTAGAAAATCAATGCGAATTAATTAGCAATTGAGTAAAATAATTACTAAAATAAAAGCTAGACCAAATCTTCTCTTCAAACCACACCTGAACAAAAATTCTTATTTTAGCTGATGTAGATTTACATTGTACCCCACAAGCTGCTACTCCTCATGTGCAAATCCAACTATTCAGAGAAGATCAGACATTTACCAACTGTGTTTCTCCACCCTGAAGATATCAATTGTTAAAACAACAACATTTTACAGTATGGACAACACAGTCAGTTTTCATGAAGAAAGGGAAAGAATTTCCATTACCGTGTTGAACAAGTTAACGATGGGATCATTTAATTTTAGCCTTACTTTAAATTTTTTTTTCCATATTTTTGGCATCTCATTTTGATTATCACAAAAAATTATCTCTGTTTTCATGAGAGTTATTTTCAGCATTTACTGTTAAATTTGTAACATTTGCTGCCAATTAGAAAATCTGGTTCCTGTACACTGTCACCCAGTCCATTTTCTGCTGTTCAAGTTATCTGTCCTGTGAAGGAGTGAACTGCATTTCAATCCATGGCTGGAAACACATAGATAAAGGAGCATAACTATCCTACAAACACTGTGTTAATATGATAACATGACTGCTTTTATGTGAGATGCAAACACCTGTGATTTTAATTTTTTTCTACTTAATTTATAAAATTCTGCAAAGATGTTGTTTGTGGCCGTATCTTATCAAATCAAATTAGTATGTTAGTATGTTACTCTAGGCCTGTGAGCCATCCCAGTGAATTAAAATGCTGCTTCTTGTGAATATGAAGAACTGAATAATAGGAGCCTGCAGAGAAACTGGATATCTATAAAACTTGTGAAGTCAAAAAGATGTACTGCTTGACATATCTTAAGATACTTCTCAGCTACTTTTGATAACAGAGTACTTGCACAGAAAGATGGTTTTTGTTCATTGATTTGGTAAAACAGACAAAATAATCTCTAAAGAATATGGTGAAGAAGGTCACACAGCTGCAGTTAAAGAGATGTCAGCTTCTCTTTGCAGTTATGACATAATTTTCTTTCTACCTTCTCTTGTATATACAGTTGTAAGTCTTAAAACTAGATGTATTTGCTTTCCTAAGTAAATACATGCTCCACTACTTGCTTCTATTTATTTAAAATAGGCGGTGATGAATGCATGATATTTACTAAAAAGAGAGAAAAATGGAGGGATGTCTAACAGAAATGGTTGTATGACAAGAGCTCTTGATTTTGTGCTGGTGAGTGTGTCAGGTAGATTGATAGCTAGCTGCACCTGGGATATCAAATTTTCAAATTTGTTTTATTGGCCAGATGCTCTTTTTATTGTCTTTCCTCACACCTGTGCATGTCCAAACTCACCTACACAAAAGATGCTGCAGACATTTTTCAAGTTTTCTTGGTTGCCAAGATCAAGAGTCCTGAGGCATAACAAGGTTAATATCGGCATTTGAACCCAAGAATTATCAACACTACTGATTCTTTGGTTTGGGGAACACAGTCAGAATCATATCCATAGCAAAAGATCAAGGCTGCAGACTCCTGACTTGCCTTTGTGAACATGGGGAGAGGGAACAGCTTCTGTTGGTCTCTGAAGAGGTGGTTAATCATCACATATATGTGAGCCATAGGCACTTTTTTCCCAATCATTTGAGAGAATGTATAGCTTTCATTTGCTGTAAAATAAACAAAGTAGTTCAAGAGATAAATTTTGACTCACAGGCTATACCTATCATCACACAAATTTTAACCTGCCCCTCAGTCTTGCAGTTTTTTCAGTTGGATTTGCATAGCTAAGAATCATTGGGTTCAGTTAATGAGCTGACAGAGAAACATCAAAAAGGGATAGTGATTTGCCTGAATGTCAGATGGTAATCAACACTGTAATTGCAGAGCCAGTTTTAGTCAGAATGGATTATTTATTGATATGTACTGCACCTATGTACTTAAATCCTGCAAGTGGTTGGGTACAAAAGCCAGTCTCTGCTTCAAAACTACTTTATGAGTGTGTCCTTCCTGGCATCAGATGTAGTTTGTTCTGGAATCCCCTATCCCAAGGCCATATTCAAGTAGTTGCTAAGTGAGGGACAGAGTCTTTTCATCCACTCACATATTGCAGACAATTACAATGTAGTCTGCAAATGAATAAGATTTTTCTCTTTTTCATTTTTCATCAAAATGCATTACAGCTGCAATGTCTCAACCTACATCTGTGACTTTCCTATATTTAGGCACCAGTCAGTCAGAAGGAGAAACATTATTAAAGAGACTATTAAACACATGCTGCCAGAATTATAAGCAAAGACAGAGAAGTTAATGAAAAGATGCATGACCTCAGTGTTTCAAACTATATGTATGCTTATGGATGTTTGTGAAATAGAGGAAATAAGATTTCACAGACCTACAAAAGCTGTGGGAACCTTGATAATAAGAGGAATAATTTGTATGAATAGTTCAAATCAAAGACAAAATATTTTTCATATGCTTAATCTAATTCCAAGATAAAACTGCTCCAACTCTATAATAGAGTAAATAGATTAAAATTCAAAGTCTTACCAAAGAGTTTGAAATTATATCTATTTTCCTGCCAGCTCTTTAGCACCAAGAGCTCAGCACAACAGACCTTGAAGCAAGCATATTCTCAATCTCTTAGTTCAGCTCATGGTATTGAAACATAAGCACAAAATTTAAATAGAAGGTTGTTCTTTTTTGAGAACAGCAGTGTCTGCTAGACTACTACAGAAACAAATTTAAAAGTTCAGACCTTGCCCCTTCTAGGGGAAATTTCTTGTGGCAAATCAGATTCATCAGTGGGGTTATGCTCCCAAACCACAGCATCATTCTTGACTTCTCTCAGATGAAGTTCAGTTAATTTGTTTAATGAGAATCCTTCAATCTCAAAGAAACAGAAAAAGAAACATAGAGCTAAACATCATGTGAACTTTAAATCTTATCCCTCTTCCCCTATGGTACTAAGCCAAATGAGAACAGCGCAAACAAAGAGAGAATAAAGTTTAAAAATAGTTGTTCCAGGCCTAGAATATGCCTCAATCTGCTTCTCTCTTCTCCCCATACTTCTCTACAATACGGTCTCAAAGCTCAGTACTTTTGTAAATGTGTTCATGTGTCAGGGAATTGTCTTCTCATATTACACAAGCATAATGGAAAGAGAAGGCATACCGACCCCCCCAGACAGGTAATTTTTATCTCAGAATGCTGAAGCAGGTTGCATGAGAGTGAATATGAATTCTTCCTGAGCCTGAGGAGGATGGTATGAACTTATGAGATCCCCAAAGTGAGGCTGTTCTCATGCACTGGGGAGTCTCCAGAAAGATCCTGTGCTTTGTGAACTCTCCTCCAGCTCCTCTGTGCAGCCCCAGGGTGGTGGTGCCTGGCCTGCCCTCGCAGCTTTCTGCCTGCCCACAGAGACTCGCCCCATTCTGCTCTCCCACCCATTCCAGCTGCACACCTGGGTCCATCTGGGACCATCTCTGGCCTTGACATGGGAATCTTGCTATCTCCAAAGTTCCTATTCTGTCCCAGCCCCCAGAATATACTTCCCCAATACTTCTCTCTCTCTCCACACATCCATTTGCTGTGCATTGGACCTGTCTGTGTGCAGACAGCATTTGCCTGCCGTGCTGTGCCCCTGCACATCACAGCCACAGCTGGTGTGTCCTCTCCCAGGAGGGATAGCGTGGTACAGAGTGTGTCTTCAAGGTCTGCAGAGGAGAGAAAGGCTCAGTGTGTGACTGCCATCTTTCAACCAAGGCAGTCTCCGTTCTTTCTTTCTTTCTTTCTTAGTTTTTTTTTTTTTTTTTAATGAAAGGAAAACTTAATGAAATATCTTAAAGGAGGGAACTTGATCAACATCTACTCTCTGAACATCTACTCTCTGAAATACCGGTTGGTAGTTTCACAAATTCCATTCTTTCAATTCTCACATTGTATATTAGGTTGATGGTATTATCACTGCATGTTTTGAGTAGGAAAAGGCCTTAAAGATGATGTAATTCCAAACCCCCTGCCATGGGGAGGTTCACCTCCCACTAGACCAGCTTGCACAAAGCTGCATCCAGCCTAGTCTTGAACAATTCAAAGGATGGGGATGCTCTCTGAGCATCCTGTTCCAGTGCCTCACCACCATCACAGTAAAGATTTTCTTCCTATCATCTATTCTAAATCTTCCTCTTTTAGTTTAATGTCCATATTAAAATCCATTAGATCTTGGAAGACAGCATAAGTAAAGCAAGAGCAACTTTTTAAAACAGAATTTTTAATGTCTGGCCAGGACCTAAACGTAAAGCAAACAGTTTATTCTGTTTCCACTCAGAACACATTTAACAGGATGTTGAACCCCATGCAAAACTGAGGGAAGTTGAAGACAGCAATTATTGTGACTTTTTCTTATAAAGCTACTAATGAATCCAGTCTTTTTTTTAAGCTTTTTTTTTTTGCTGAATCGCCAAAATTCTGCATTTCATATCATATATATTCTGTAATTCTCTGGCAATTTTTAGCAATTACTATAGGGAAAAACTAAATGGCAGACAGGATTTTTCTTTTGCATGTTTACATTAAAAACATCTCAAAATTAATTCTTTCTTTGGTCCATTTCTAGGCTAATGAGGAGGACATGAATGATATCTCTTTTAATCTCTTTGTGACATTAAAGAGAGTTACTTTCATAATTTCAATTATGATCCCAAACATCACAGACTTCAAATTCGCAATCCTCCTTCTGCTTTTTAGAACTTTGTTTCTCCCAAGGTCTGTAGGACAGAAGAGCAATTATCCCTTTTTGCCTTAACATAAAGAGCAAACAAAAGCATGAATAACAGACCTTTTAAAAAACTTAAAATAAAAGCAATTTTTATTCTGAAGAAATGGAGGGTCTAACAATGAAGCTAAGTCTGTTTTTTTCAAGTTACTATATCTCATTCTGCTAGAAACATGATTTTTTTGCATTCTTTCCTATCAAGATGAAAAAAAAAATGAAGATAAAATAGATAAATAAGATTTTAAAAAGAAGTTTGAATTCTTATATGAGGATATCTTATGGAATTTTGAGCTTACTTATTATGCAAATAAATTAATAGTATGACAGTTACCCTGTCAAAATGTCTGTGTGTGCTCTGCATATGTTAGTACAGAGATGAAAAAGCTCTTGTCAGATTTTTTTCTTCTTTTTTCACCACATATAACTTGATGAAATCACTTGAAGATAGTGAGACTGAAGCAGTACTTACTGGTTCCTGGAGTGCGTTGAAAGGCCTAACTGTGTGCTCCATAAAAAATTACATTAGTGTAAAGCTGCATTTAACAGCTTGAAAGTTGCCTGTACAGACTCTCTTCAGGCCTCATATTCTTATAAAGTGTGATGCAATCTTTAGGTATAAACTTTTTTTCCCTTTAATCTGTGCCTTGTTCACTGCATGAAAGAGACTCTGTACACTGAATGAGTGTATTTGGTATGCTGTTTTGTACCTATTGTTCAGTGCAGGATCTCCTGCCTTCTTAACTTCACGTTATTCAAGTTATTCTGAAACCAGAATCCTCCAGGACTCCTAGAAACTTCTTTTTTTTTTTTTTTTTTTTTTTAATGCAGTGACGTTTACCACTGTATTTTTAATTAACAAGGTCAAAGTGATGGAGGGCTTCTGTCCTGCCTTTCCTTTGTTTAGATTGTTAAATGTACCTGTACCTGTTAATGTCGACCTCACAATAACAGTGTCATTAGCAGTCCTAACAGGCATCGTGGGTTTTCACTGGCTTGTGTCTGTAACTCTTTCTGCCTAAAAATACAAGAGGATTGTGGCCCTCTATAATCTCAGACACAGCAAAAAGAGAATATTTAATAGGACAGAAAGACTGTAGCACAGGATTTTCACTGAGATAAAACTGCCACAGCACTTCATTTAACTGAAGATATTAAACAATACTGAAAACAGGAACATCTGCATACACAGAGTAAATATGTCAATTAATGAAGAGAAACAAAACAAGCTTCTTTTGCTGCAGGGTTTTAAACAGTCTGTTTCTGCTAGGGGCAGTAATGTTGTGGCTAGATTAAGTAGCTCCTCATATCTTTCCTAGATCTGTCGACAATTGCTGAGTGAAGTTACAAACTCTTTCCCTGGTTCAATAGCACAGGTCCTATACCTTTTCCAAGCTGTGAGAATAGAAATATATTCACATGGAAATTGTGTCAGTATAAAGACACCCACTGGATATTTTTTGCTATCATATAGATACCTCTGGTATCACCTCATTTATGGGTTAATTGCTGACTGTTCAATACAACAGTAAATTAAAACAAACCAGAGGAAGAAGGTTAAGTATTATTTAATGATTCCTGCTGGCATTTCATGGTCAATACTTGTTGAAAGACACATCCTTCTCCACTCCATTAGGCCAAGGCTTGCCTCATCATTAAAGACACCCTTTCAAAAGGAGAGCCGCCAGGGAAACACAACATAAATATGATCTTTAGTTGCCACTCAGTGCTGCTTGGAAAGTCTACTGTCCACAAAAATGGCTTTCTCCTCCAGCACTTCCACAGCACTGGTGTGCATCCTTCTGCTGTTTATTTTATTATAACATATTTACTGGCAGCCAGGGATATGGCGAAAATAATGATATTTCAGATGCATAAACAGGAACTCTGCATAAAAATAAGACACGGAGGGGATTGTTTTAATAACTGGCATCATGTAGGCATGTGACTATTTTGCATATATAATACTATCAGGCAATGCATTCTAAGTGTACTGCGAGTCATCATAGCTTTTATTATAGCAATCAATACTTTGTATCCTTAAAGGATGTAATATAAATGCTCATCCCATTTTACAAACCTTGGTCTGGAAAGTGCATTGACCTACATTGTGAAAGAAGATTTCAAGGGTGTCACTAAAAAGAAGAAAACAGCAGCTAGATTTCATGCTGTACATGGCTGTAACCTTGAAGCGCTAAATGGTCTTTTGCAGGAAACAGTATTGTACTGCTTCTTCTCCCTGCATACCAGGAAATTTCTTTATTCCAATCAATACAATACCAAAATTTAATTACCTTAAAAATTCTGAGTAACTGAATTTTAGAAACAGAGTTTTAGTGATCGCAGAAATTATACTGAATTTGTTTTACCTGAACTGTGTCATGTCCCCATCTGCCTCCTGGTTTTATGCATTAAAAATAAGTACATATAAGCTTCTGAAACCCCATTTCCATATCTTTACTTTGCCATACCATAACTTCTTCTCTTCCTCCTTTGGAATAATTTAAATCCTTAGAACTTAGAGACATATCAAACCTTTCAGCGGTGTGTAAGAAAATGTCTTCTCAAATTACCTGAGAGTTAATCAGTCTCCAGCAGACACATTTGACTTAAATGTCTCTTCCTGCAGAGTTCCATCAACACATAAGGCTTCCCACACATAAAGCTGGGATCTCAGACACATGCTTTCCATCCTCAAACTGGAAAATACTTCTAAAATTTTGTTGTTGGACTCCAATTATATTATTCCATTTGTATGAACACCTGCTAAGGGTGAACATTAAACCTTGGGACATGAATCACTAAATTTCACAAGGATGATGTTGTAGTTAGATCCTGGTTTCAAATACCTGAAGGGAGGTTGCAGCCAGGCGGGGGTCAATGTCTTTTCATAAGTAACAAGTGACAAGACAAGACAAGAAGAGATGACCTCAAGTTGCACCAGGGAGTTTTTAGATAGGATACTCGGAAAGATTTTTTCACTGAGAGGATTATCGAGTATTGGAACGGTCTGCCCAGGAAGGTGCTTGAGTCACTGTCCTTGGAGCAATTTTAAAAGTGTTCAGATGTGGTGGAGGACATGGTCTAGTGGTGGACTTGGCTCTGTTCGGTTAATGACTAGACTCAAAGATCTTAGATATCTTTTACCAGTGAAACAATTCTATGATTCTGCGTTTTTACTCACTGCCTATCATGGACAAAAGGCAGCTGGGATGTTGTGATCTGCTATTCAAAGTCCAAGTCTGCTGATCACTCCACGGAGGCTCTGGTGGGCATTGGTCCTACATGCAGGGTGGGCTTCCATGCAATGTTCAGCCCGACAGAGCGACACCTCCCACCCACTGGCACACATTGGCACCAATGGCTCAGCCAGTGACTCCTATCCAGCTGCTCCCTGGTCTTCCCTAAGATTTCTATGCTGGTATTTTTTTCTTGAATCCTTGCTTGGTGAATGATCCCATCTTTGACAACCCTACTCACACCTCCAGCATTACCTTTCATACCATTTGGGGATGTTCCCACAGCTGTGCCAGCAGCCAGGCCCCAGGTCAGCAAGCAGTGTCCCATCCTGCTATGGCGTGGTGGGAAGCTCATCCAAAGATTGTGGAAAGGGAGTTTCACAGGTGGCCAAGTCATTACTCAGGACCCATATGCCTTTGCTATTCACATCTACAAACCAAAAGGTACTGTGTTTAGCTGATTACATTTTCTTCCATTGACACGGGTACTTCGCCCCATAGCCACCTTGCCCTGGTGGACAAGTCATGGAGGAGTGTGCATCTTCTTAAGTACTTGTCGATGTGACCCTTAACAATCACTAATTGTAGTTTAGCTTTCTGTCCCTCTCACTCCACCACAGCGCACAGCTTAAAGGCAAATGAAAATGTGTCCACCAATCTCTAGAGCTTGTGAGGCAGACACCGCGAGGTGAACAATGAAGACCTCTTCCTCTGCTGTGACTGACAGCATTTTCTCCTCAATACAGGAAACTGTGTGAGAAGGAACACCAAGTGACTTGGATTCCTGGTAGAATTAGCTGACCATGAGGCCCCCTGCATAAGTACATCAGATCTGATCCATCTCCCTATTAGATTTTGGGGCCAGGTGCTTAGCATGAAGGGATTTTTAGAGTTAATATGCCTCTGAATTCACTCATAGATCTGAAAAATTATTCTTCCGAAATACCGTCTACTTATGTTCTAAACATTTTGTCTTTGGACAAAAGGAACAAGTACCTAACAGACTGACAAATAAGCTAATGTACTTAAACAGATGATTTGGGGAGTCTCCTTTCATTCTGGAACACAATCAGGTGTAAATTTGATAACAGTCGCATTTTCAAGCAATACTGACTGATGGGATTCCTAACAGAAAGCTTTTGTCAACAGTGAGATCAGACCCAAAAGAAGAGGACGACATCACTGGCTCATCACTTAAGCTAAAGGACTGACTTGACTAGACTGGGTGCTTTGGAAGAGGAAAGTAACCTAGAGCAGACATGATTAAACTGAGAGGGTGTAAAAATGTACACAAGCACAATGTACTTTTAAATTGGACTTGTGTCTTTTGTGATTACACAAAAGCCAGAACAGGAGGCTGATTGTTGCAGAGAATCTGAACATTTTGCAACAATCTTCACAGGATAAAAACCCAAATAATTTATTATTTTGGAATACTGTCTGACCCAGTTTAGGACTTTTCATTTGGCACTCCAAAGCAGTATATTGTGTGGGATGATGATCAAGGCCAAGTAGTAAGGCAGCCTGTTGGCTGAAGGTTTGTGCAGCACATTTCAGTTTGATTTCATAAAATGTACAACCAAACAATTTTAATGAGATGTCAGCTGAACTATCGTTAAGGTTTATATAAATACAGTACCATAAAGCAAATACTACACAAAGTATTAAGGATCATTTGTCTTCCTTAATCTGTGCTTCATGTCTTGTTTGTACTGAAATCTTTTCATGTCCATTTTCTTTTGGGAACAAAATGAGCATGAATGCAATGCTATCAGCTAAGAGCATTTTATGCTATCACAGCAATTCATTATTTTTATATGTCCGGAGGGACAGTGTAAAGAAAAATCCTATTTCAGGTCATTTAAAGTGAATATCCCCTCTCAATGTTAACAGCAGCATTTGATGTATGGAAGTACTATTGTGGAATTTTGTTAGTTAGATTCTTTTATTTGTTAGCATTCAGCCCAGTGAAAATTGACAGTAGTTATGCAATAATGAGGTGCTGCTAGTATATATTCTTCTAATCTACCATGGAAAAGCTGCATGAGAAATAACCCCCATGCCAGAAAGAAGCGCATGCTCTAAGCACAAATATCTTGTGGTAAGAATGTTGCAAGGACAACAAGAGGCAGAATCTGGTTGATATTTCATAACCACATAATTTGGATCAGGCAATCCTATAATGCATCATTTCCTTTGATGATAAACCCATATTTTGTGCCAATGACTCTTTCCGAACTGCTCCAAAAGCTGTACAAAAGCTCTAATAAGAGCTGTACTGAGTGCACTAACACTCTGTATTTTGTTGGGATTTTTTTTGTTTCTTTGTTTTTCAAGGTTTGTTTGTTTGTTTGTTTGTTTTTTAAAAAGGCAAAAAGAAATACAGCACCTAGCTTTTTCTAATAACAAGAAATAAGGGAAGGTCTTTCATAGTTATGAAGTATTGTTTGGGGACTAGATGAGTTCTTTATATGCTATTGTTAAAAACAGCCAAGACAATGTATTCTTTACTATGTGTCACAGTTGTTTGGCATTTTGTATTTAAAGCCTATCTTTAAAAGCAACCTAGATTTAGTTTACTTAAGCAAACAAGATGTGAGCTCACATCTCATGTGACTTGCACCCTGATGCCCTTAGAAATACTAATAAAAGAGAAATATCCTAAGACTAATTTGACACTGTGACTATTGTAGATCCTTAAAATTATTTAGACAACAAAATTTGTGAAGCTGTTCAACTTAAAGTAACATGACAGGTGTAGTTGAATAAACTGCAAATGTATTTATGAAAGTTACATTGATGATTCCTAGTAATCACTTGCTCTTTTCAGACAGCTGCATGAAACTAATTATCTCATTTTATCTTGAGCTTTCCCTCAAAAAATTGCTGAAATCTAAAAATTGCTGCTACAAAAACATATATAGTAAAAATAACTCTACTGCAGTCTGACTTGAATTGTAAAGGGATGACTTATTGAGGAATAATCTTATGCCTTTCCTAGATCAGATTAATATTCTGTGTGGGAGGGAAAGAGTCTCACCAGAAGGCTCCTCTGTGTGCTCTGCAAAGATCTTCATTGTATTTCATCCAGTCTTCATGAGTTTTACAAACATTACTAAATTCTCAAAAATTTTTAGATAGTTATAATTAAGTCAATTAATATGCAAATGTTACTCTAAGCCTGTAGCACACTGAGTTTAATTTCACAGAAAACAAAATATGTTTTTTAAAATGCTATGCACACTGCTGTCCTTGCAGGTAAGAACATTCCTGCAAGTGCTAAGATGAGGAATCCTTAATTATCACTAACCAATAATAGGAAAGCAAAAGATTGTAAGTAATCCTTTATTACGCATTTTTATTTGTAAGTATTTGTATTTGGGGCATGCACACTAACACTGCAACAATTATATCTATCACAGCATTACAACAGAAATAATGTGAAACCTTGTATTTTTGCATTTTGTGAACAGTGTTTACTGCTTCTGCAGTCTTATTTGAGATTCAAACCAAACTCCCTGGTAAGTCAGGCTGATAAAGATATCTACCTCAAAAAATGACCAGGCAAGATTTTGGCACAAATTGCTTTAAGTTATATTACACCAGGGGATGTCACCAGTGAAGACAAAGTACCAAAATTTGTGATGCAACTTGAATTATTTCTGGAAAGGGAATGGAGTGACTCATCGTCCAGCAATTACTTAGAAGCAAGACAGTAAATAACCCAGGTGTAATTATTTTTTATAGTCTTATTTGTTGTTATTACTGGAGGAAGATCTAGGGATATCTTCTTTGCCTATTCAGAACCAGTCATGCTTATAGCACACAACATCATTTAAAACCAAAGCCACATTGAAATGCCATTGCATAGAATAAAGACAGTCAATTGTGTGGAACAGACCACTCTTGATTTGCATGATTTGTGACAGTCCAAGATGCTGTCATTCTTTGCTATCATTCTGCCCATTTCTTCAGGGCAAATGCCACAGTAACATTTTCAGCCAAACACCACACTTCCCAACAAAACATAAATGGGGCACCAGCATGTCTGTCAACACCACTGCAACAATGGCAACAGGTACTGAAGAAGGAATAAACAGTATGGAGCAGTTCTCACTGCAGCAGTTCTTCCCATGAACTGGCATCCCCGTGAGCACAAATGGAGACTTCACCTTTCAAAAGGCAAGTACTGGAAAATGTTTGAGGTAACTATCCTCATTTTTTGCATTTTCAACAACGTGTAAGATAGGGACAAAGTTTCATCTCTTGCATTAGAATTACACTGGCAGAAGCTCAGACCAACAGCTGCCAGAGTGACATCTAACACCTAAGTGACATCTAATGCATAACTGCATTACAATCTAATGTATAAACATGTTCTCCTGAGACATTATATAATTGATAACTCTTTTTTTGCACAGATTAAAAGTGGTAGGAGTCATGAGAAGAACAAATATACATACATACTCAGGAGAAAAGGACAATTTACTACTAAGCCACAATTCTTTCTAAATGGATGAAGTATATTTCTAGTCTTGCCAGTAGTATAAAAATAGTTTTCCAAGATTAATACAAATTCAAATGAAACCTAAGAAGACATGCACAATGCAGTTAACAAACATGTGGCATCCTGCATTCTCTGAAATTGAAGTGAAATTGTTTATGAATAATTTTATTTATGAAAACTCCTCCCACTGAAGTAGGAACCCTTAAGGATGAAAATCTATTTACGCAGATAACTAGTATAAGACTGACAGGGCAATATGAGCATTTTGAACTGCTGTCATTGGACAGAAAAATAATTCAAATTCTGTGGCAAGGTTAATTCCTCCATCTGACAGGTTCCCAAATTCCTCTAATTTCAATGCAGAGGACTCCTCTTCAACAGGGTAATAAATAAATTTTCTTATTTACAGTATGTAGTTCACAGAACACAAGGAAAGATAACTTCCACAGAGAAAAACTTACAAAGGAACAAGACTCTAAATTTAGTTTCCAACTTTTCCATGTTCTCCATCCCCACCTCTCTCCATATCTTTATTAATATAAATTTAAGTCATTAAACAAAAATACAGTCACATATAACAAGGAATCAAAACCCCTTCCCCAGTTTCAGAATCAGGATAGTATGGACAGGCATTACCAAACAATGCTGAATTTGAAAGAACAGATCCTGGTGCAAATCCAACCCCTGGCTGAAAAACACTGATACAGTTAATTCTCATAAATTTTATTCTTTTTAAATCCCTCTACTGAAGATGCCCTTCCCCTCTGAAATACAGTTTTATTTGGAACAACAAATAGAGGAAATCCTCATCAGTTACAAACCTAGTATAAGTTAGAAATGTTATTCTTCATGTTCTTAAAGCCCTTGCGCATAGAGAAGAAAATGATTGCCACAACTGGGTCACATCAAGTAAAAATAATTTTTGAAAAGTATTTTTCATTGCAAAACATGTCAATTCTGTAAATTACAGACTACAACTCTCCTCATTTCTCTATTAGATCTTATTTTAAGCAGAGGCAAGAGGCAATAAGAATTAGAAGACGACAGTAGAAGATGAAGAAGTGTAAATCCCGTACCTGACAGCTTGACTTTAAACATGAAGAATACAGAACAACAGAATAATTAGTCAGCCTGGAACAGACCTCAGGAAGTTACAGTCCAATCTTCCTATCAGAGCAGACTTAGCACTAGGTTGCAATCAGGCAAAAAGGTTTATACCGAAATGCACTATCCCCCTTAGAGCAGCTGGATTAGGTATAGAGTTAATGTGCCTCCGGTAAAGTGAACAGTTTTTAACTACATGCATATTCAACAAGAAAAATGGAGCAGTCATGTAGCTGAATATACATAGAGTGTACATACCCGACCTCTTCCTGGAGACAAGTACACTTAACAAGAAAACTTCTTCAAATTAAACCACGCCTATCTTATGGGTGAGTTTTATACAAGAGTCTAGTTCTTCTAAGCACAGGCTGCATTGGTCACTGTGCAAAATTCTTGAACTCTGAACAGACACTAGTAAGAATTTTCACCTAATACTGCAGCAAAACCACATAATCATAAGAAGCAAGAAACAAGTGCAAAAATTCATACATCATGTTCTCATTTTTAATTTAATAATTACTGAATTGTTTCAGAGCAGGCACTGCATTGCTTCAAACACAATCAAGTATCATTGAAATAATGTCAAAAAATAACCTCTTCACCTCAGTATACACACGCGCATATACACAGACATACACAAATTAATTTAGAAAATCTGTACATATGTATTTTTCAGGAAGCAACTCAAAGAACTGTACCACAAAAAATTATTTTCTGTACTCTGACGCACTAAAAATTATAATCCATTTCTCTGGATTTTAACCCAATCTTCCCTGGAAGATAGAGTTTAAGGACACAAAATGCCATGCAGTACTATTTATTAGAAAATGAACTGGTAAATAAATTTATCTATTTAGGGCTTAAAGAATACACAGAACTCTGTAAATAAAACAAATGCAAATTTATCAGAAATATTTACTGTCCTTGAGCTATGCAGGCCCCAGTTATTTGTGTTAACTGAAGCTTATCCCCTTTGTAGAAAACATAAAGGAAGTATATGACTGGAAATTCAGGATACTTTATTTTCTGTTACTGGCAGCAAAGCTGGTTCAAGAAAGGTGTATCCTTGTTGAATCTGGGTCTGAAAGTCCATCATCTTGATTAGTTGCCTCATAATCACCCACATTATCAGCTAATTCAACGTCTTCATCATTGCTCTCTGCGCTGTAATCAACTTCTTCAAGGAAGCGAGGCTCATCTTCATCCAAAACATATGTAGTGGGGCTATAACAACAAGAAGCTCCATGAACCACGTTAAAAGTATTATTTGGATTAACACATTCAGACTATGTGCCCTGTCCCTTTCCCAACATACAGTAATCCAAAAATTACCTCAGGAAAGGGGCAGATTACCTGAAATGGGACTGGCTTTTTAGATGAGTGTAAAAGAACTGAGAGACAAACCCATGTTTGTAATGCCTTGAACTAATTACTTAGTCATATACAACTCATTATCCAAATGTGCCATGACAAATCTGCTCCACTAATGGCCCATAATTTAATGTAAATACAGCAGTATCAGAAATTGCTGAAGAAGAATCCAACTACCTAAGGACACCTAAGCCATTGTGGTAGGGTATAAACAAACCCCTGTATTTTATTGAAACACACACTTTACTGAAAAGCACTGTAACCAATTACTTTATACATATCAGAGATGACAGAACAAGGGATCGTGGTTACACCTACATTTAAGTTCCCACACAAAACACTTAACTCTCATCGGATTCTCACACATTTGTATGCTGGTAAAACTTAAGATTTGTCAAGCATTGCAACTCTGAGGCAATGCACTTAGTGAACTGAAGCTCTGCCTACAGAACAGTCTATGCACTTAACTAACAGCATCGAAGAACTTTAGTGTTAACTGGAAGAAGGTTAAAATACAATTTTCTGATCCTCTCACCTCCCTAGAACAGAGAAAGGGATGATGGGGGAGGCAGAAAAGTGTTTTCCAGATCCACTTTTACTTGGGAGATAAAAAGCTATCTGCTTATAAGCACTACGTACTCCTAAATATTTCATAAGTATTTCTACATTAATTTTAAGCCTGAAAAAGATTTTGTAATGCATTTTATCTAATAATCAAATCACACATAACTCATACAAAACAGTGAGAATGTTCTTATTGAGAAACTTATTATAAAGAACTTGTAGAAATATTTGCATATTAATTTTAATTAATTTTCTCTGAAGACACACAAAACCTAGCCTGTCTGTGGCTTTATAATTAAAGGGACTAATCACTGCTTCTTTCTGAAAACCTTTTAGGAGCTCAGCTAGCTGCACCACTTCAAATCTAAAATGTTATCTCTATTCAATATAAATCAATTTCACTATATTCTTCCTCTACCTGTAACCTCAATGACACGTCACACTGTAGCATTTTGTACTGTTGACAGTTAATTCAAATACTGGGAGAAAAACTGTTCCCTAGCTTGGGGGGGGGGGGGGGGGAGGGGCAATATTTGCATTCAAAACTATCTGTATCACTGTTCACTAAACAAGCCTGTCTATTAGCTATACGAAACAGAAAGCTCCACAAATCAAAACACTTTATGAGTTATTTAAGCTGTAATTAGGGCAATAACCCACTGATGGTTAAAGAACTGGGTGTTTATAATTGTTTCCATTTTAGGAGAGACAAAGAGTGAAGAAAATAACCAGGATGTTTGCTAAGAAGTCTCTTTAATTTCACATATGGTGAACCCAACATACAATAAGGATACATGTTTTGCATGAAGCATCTGTGGGAGAAGCAGCAAAGGAATACAAATTTTTTGTTCTTTCATCCTGTGATGCTTTCTGCCCTAGGAAGTCACCACACACCAACAATTCCTTTAAGGAAAGAAGAAGTTGGGGAAAAAAAAAGTTTAAATGTTTAATTTATTTAAAGAAACAAATCAAAGGGACTTCAGATGTATCGCATTCTGACAAGTCCACAGATTTTTTTCAATCTGTGCTTCTTATCACTTAACACAGGTACCGATTAATTAATTTTCATATGCAAGGAACCCACACTTCAGTTAAATCCACACAGAATAGACTGTGTAATTCACAGGAAATGGAGCCATTAAATCTGAATATTGACCCAACATTATGTCAAAATTCTGAACACTGACAGATAACTACAATGAGCTATGTCAAGGACAAATATTCAACCAGTGACAGTGGGATGTTTAAGGCATTAGAGTCAACACTTATAAAAATTCATCTTAGTGAGGTACATAGAACAGTAAAGCTCTGAAAAATTCTATCCACTTTTTTTAGTTAATGTCATTATTTGGATACTAAACTAACATAGTTCATTAAAAGAAAGCAACCAATAAAGCCCACCTTATGGAAAAAACCCCACAGAACTGGGCACACAAGGAAATCACACAGTTCAGCTCTTCAAAGTGTCTTCTCATTTCATATAATATGTCCTGTGTTAAATCGTCTTGAAAAATACACAAGTATACTTATTCAATATACTTTTTTAATAGTTGTATTGATTTATTTTACCTACTCATGTATGTGTAAACATGTAGGCATGCCCCTAACTTGTGAAAATTCAGGTATTGTGAGCAGTCATTAAAAGCCAACCTGTCTGCTCTAACACATTTTAGACATTTGCTCTGGCACATGTACATCCAGAACTGAGGGATACGTCTCACATTTAATAAAGCAAAAATCAACATTATATGTTATTTTCTCTATTCAAGAGAAGTACCATTAGAATAGATCAAAGATTAGAACAGATGTTACTTAGAAAGCTATATAAAACTTTAAAATAAAAACCGTCTCAGAAACCTACTGCACAATAGTCTTTGCTTTCTAATACCATCCAGAGCAGCACAACACCACGACTTCTCAATTCTGTACTACTCAAATAATACTATAATATTTACTAAGGTTATTTTTTCCACTTTCCTTTCTAAGTTTTCATTTCTCATAAAACTGTATTCAAACTGTGTCACATACTGCTTGTATATTTGCTTTCCCACGAGATGTTGTCTTTTGATGTAGCAAATGTTAGCCTTGAATATTTAACTTTTCAGTAATCTCTGTTCTAAAGGTTTGCATGAATCTGAGAAGTGTAATTATTATTCCACTGTTTTACTGAGGCTGGATCAGAAGATATATAGAAATCAAATACCTGAAAAAATGTCTTACTGTTTAATCAAAATCTTTATTTGCCTCCCTGCTGCTCCCCACCCTCAGCGTATCTTTTAGCGATATATTTTTAGCTGCTGTCATGCTGATTCTATGGGTTTTAATTTCCTAACTTTTCCCTTGGGCTCTTTCTAATTAACTTGCTTAATAATCCTTCCTCTACTTCTACACCTCCTGCTTTTTCTTTTAAAGGAAACTATTATTTTGCTCAGGTTAGCAGAGGTTGTTTATCCCACACCTACAGTACTGTAATGCAAAGGATGCCCCGATTTGTGTATTTTCTTTGAAGTCATGGCTGTTGAAAGAGAATACTATATGAAATTCTGAAGTTCTGCATATCGTTTATGGGTAAAAAGATGAATTCCTAAATGCCTGATTAATACACCTGATATAATACTATGGTCTTCAAGTTTATGAAGAACTTTAAGAATATCTCTTTAATTTAAAAGAGTATTTTCTTCATCATCTGCCACTGAACACACTGAATTTAGGAATTAATGCAATATTTTTCTAAAATGTATTTTAATTATTAATTAAATCCTACTTTAATTATTAAGGTTAGCCAGGCGCACATAGCAGTGATATCAGCAACAGCAGTGGCAGCCAGGGCAAGTTCTGGGGGCTGAGCACTAGAACAAGCTGGGCAGGGCCTCCACAGTCAGCGAAACATGAGTAAGAGCTGAGAGACCCACCAGGAGCCATCAGCTCTTATGAGTGAGGCCGACACGGCGTGAGTGCTGCCAGCAGATTTAAATGGCCCGGGAAAGTGCGAGTGACCAGGGCGTGGTGCCATGGCCAGGACGTGGCACAGCACTTCTCCAGGAAGGGCACCCAGAAAAGGCCACTTAATTCTGCCGGGGAGGAAAAGGACGCAGTCTCCTTCTGTAACAAAAATGGCATCCACATATCAAGCTCCCAGGCTAAAACCAAGAGACCACAGCCACCTTGGGTATATGCCTAGACCCAAACAGACTTGTTGAAGACTAAAAGAACCTGGACCTTCAGCTGCAGGAAACTCCATAATCTGAGAGTCCCCCTGGGCCCTGAAGGCAGAGGTAGCTGCCATGGGCGCAACCGTGCCCAGATAGATAACCTGCCTTCTGCAGGTTGCCATGCTGTGTGAGAAGCTCATCAGGCAGCATATGATCTGGGAATCCAAGCAGGAGACTGAGGTATGAGATTATGCACTGACACAGGCAGAGAGGCAGCTGCTGCCTCAGAAGACCTTGGAAACAGAAGGTACATTAGCATCCAACCCTGAGATAGGCTTTATTGATTTGTAAGGCAAGGGAGACTGGACCTCATCTCTGCTTGGAGCAAAAAAAAGTCTCCCCCTTGCTACCAAAGCACCCCTACATAACAAATATGACAGTATGAGGTTTGGAGGAGAAAACTCCACAATATGTAGTCAAGAACAAGAAAAGGATAATGCTACAAAACTGGTACAATCAACCATTCATACAAGAATGAGTGCCACCAAAAGTGCATGAAGCATGGCAATTACTGGAGAATTCTCACTGAGACACAGGGAAGCAGCCATTTACCCTCCAGCCTCTCTAGCAAGATTTCCTGCCTATCAGGGCCACCTTCATCATGTCACAAAGAGGTTACCAAGACTGGTAAAACCAGAGGATTATCAACAGCTCCTATGCTTTCATGCAGGGTTGAATAAGGCTGCAACTATGGGATTGTGAAATATCAAAAGGGATTTCATGTCTCTTGGAAAGACGTTGAAGGGATCAGGAACACAGTGTTCTCTCCACGCCTGGAGACCAAGAGCAAATCATGCCTTACCCATCTGATGGCCTTCTATAATGAGATGACTACAACAGCCAGCACAGGCAGGTCAGCATATGTCACCAAGCTAGACTTCTCTAGAGTCTTCAGTGTCCCATGTGACACGCTTATCTCCAAATTTGAGAGACATGGATTTGACGAGTGGACTGTTTGATAGGCAAGGAATTGCCTGAATGGATGCAGCCAGAGAGTTTTGGTCAAAGGCTCCATGTCCACATGGGGGCTGGTGACAAGTGGGGTTCCTCAGGGCTCTGTCATGGGACCGGGGTCCTGTAAGACCTTCTGCAAGGACACTGACAGTGAAATCAAGTGCTCCTGCAGCAAGTTCGCAGATGACACAAAGGTGAGCAGTGCAGTTGACACAACAGAAGGACAGGATGCCATCCAAATGAACAAGCTTAAGAACTGGGCCCAAGAGAACCTCACGAAGTCCAACAAGTTCAAGTGCAAGGTTCTGTAACTGGATCAGGGCAATTCCAGATAAAGCACAGACTGGGAAAAAAAGTCATTGAGAGCAGCCCTGCAAAGCCTCATGGATGAAAAGCTGGACATGAGCCACTGGTGTGAGCTTGCAGCTCAGAAAACCAACCCTGTCCTGAGCTGCATCCAAAACAGCACGGTCAGCAAGGTGAGCCAGGGGATTCTGCCCCTCTGCTCTCTCTGGGGAGATCCCAACTGGAGTGCTGCATCCAGCTCTGGGGTCCCCAGCACAAGAAAGATATGGACCTCTTGGAGTGAGTTTTGAGGAGGCCACTAAGCTGCTCAGAGGGCTGGAGCACCTCTCCTGAGAAGACAGGCTGAGAGAGCTAGAGTTCTTCAGCCTCAAGAACAGGAGGCTCCAGTGATACCTCACTGTGGTTTTCCACTACCTGAACAGGACTTACGCGACAGAGAAAGGATGACTTTTTACACAGTCAGAAAGGGATATGACAAGAAGTAATGTTATTAAACTAAAAGAGAAGAGATTTAGATCAGATACTAGGAAGAAATTATTTACTGTGAGGGTGGTGAGGCACTGGAACAGATGACCAAAAGACCTGTGGATGCCCCATCCCTGGAAGTGTTCAAGGCCAGGTTGGATGGGGCTGCAAGAAATCTAATCTAGTGGGTTGCATCCTTGTCCATGCTGGAGGGGTTGGAACTAGATGATCTCTGATGTCCCTTCCCATCCAGGCCATGTTATGACTCTATTATTTTTTAAAAGTATATTACCTCACCACGTGTTTTTCATTTACATTAATGCTCAAAACATATTAAAATCTAATAAACCTTTTCACAAACATGGTATATTTTTTTCAAAATAATATTTTTATTGTCCCATAAAAGAGATACTTGGGATTTTTCGTTTTCCACAAGACTCAATTATGGAAAAATTAATCCACAAGGTAGACGTAACCATTACCAATTTGAACCCCATGGAGATCAGCAGTTTTTTGACACTCCAGGGGATGTGTATACATTTTACAACTTCGGAACAAAAAATTAAGAAATATTCCCTGTCAAAGTATGGAGAGTTGCAGCTACCTGGGGAGTTGGGAAAGGAAGGAGAGGGAATTCTGAAGTACTAATGATCTCTTATAAAACTGCTTTGTCATGGGAGGAAAAAAAAAATCTTCAATGAGAAAGACAAGTTATAAAGTATCACAAAGGAATTGTTTCTCCATACTTTCCCTTTTAATTTCTCTTTAGTGTCTATATTCTCTTCTGGAGATTAGCAATCCTGCTGCAGGAGGCAACATCACATAAACAACTACAAGTGCTGTCCAGTTCAGTTGCTCTTAACCTATGTAGTTTTTGTAAGCAATAAGGAAATTTTCTCAAGGGAATTTCCAAGGTTCAACAGGATGCATCCAATGCTTTTCCAAGCCATAAGAAGCTGGACATCCAAATCCTCTTTAATTATTTTTTTTAGGTATCTTCACATTTAGAGTTACAAAATTTTACTCCACAGTTTAATTACAAGTAACATCAACACGTTCTATGTGTTCTCACCCTGAAATATATTTTATGAAATTCAAAACTGAATCAAATCAGCTGGGATTCATCAATCATTTACTGTGGGCCATACTAGTATTTGGGTCATACCATCAAGAGTAGAAGAAAACTTTAAAGAATGGTATGAAGAACATATAAGCAGTTCAGCACACTTACTGGTTTTTTGTTTCTTCAGGGTTTTTTCCCTTGATTACTAGTTTCCTCATTTTGCTTAGAGATGACAAACAGTGCTCTGAATACTACAGTCTATACAGAATTAAAAGCAATCACTTTCACTGAGGCCAGAGCAGGGGCCTGGTGCATGGGCACTGCTAACAAGCCCAAAGTGGAATTCTGAATCTGATTTTTAATAGCTTTTTCTTCCAACATTCAGAATGGGACAGACTGGACAAAAGCTGCAGTATAAGATGCCTTCTTTTCAACACAGCCGTACTCCCAAGGTACTGGAAGAAAGGCCAAGAAAAGCTTCAATGCTGCAGGAGAGTAAGAAGGAAAAAACCTTTAGTCCCAGGTGAAGAAGATCAGGAATATCCAAATGTCTGGGAAAAGTTTAAGACTTATTAGGAGCGGGGGAAAAATAGGGCAAAAACAGATTTTATCTGACAGCCTATACAGAAATCCCTTGTAAGACTTTGTACACACTCCCACTGCATATACCACTCACTCCTTGCCTAAGCAGTCTGATATTTTTTTCTCAAGTGTAAAACTAAGTGCAGGAAATGGATTTTTTCATCAAGTTTCTCCCTTCCCACAGCTCCTTTTGGCTGTCTGCTTTTTCTAACATTTTCTAGACATGCTGGGTCCCAAAGCTCAGTCTGCTTCTCTGCTATAATTAAATCAAAATTAACAAACACAACCACACCATGTTCTAGAACACACCAATAAGCCTCAAAAGAATCATTGAAGTGAACTAGAATTTCCAAAAACTTTTGAGCAGAGCATAAGTCTAGTAAGTCATAACAGTTATGAATGTGGTCATATGTTTTTTTTCATTGCATATAGACCCTATCAAAACTGTCAGCACAACAACTACAATTCTCAATACAAGACCAGTATTACATTGAGTCTAATCTTTTCCATTTGGAACTGGGATGAAAACACTGTCAAATGGGTTGGAAACAATTAAAGAAAAACTAAGTGTTTTATTCATCACATAAAAGATTAAAGTTCATTGCCAGAGGGAAATAAATCTACTTATTGCTTTATTTTTCTTGTTTCAGACATGGTTCAAAATGAACTCATGCAAATTCAGCCTATGTGTAATGAAATACTGGCAATATGTTCTAAAATATTAACATGTACTTGGTCATTATAATTGCAACCTGGAAAAACCAAAGAGAATTTGACAAACCCTCAAAATCATTTGCAAAAAATAAAATCAGGGCTTCTGTGTTTAAACTTGCCTGCTTAGTCTTGAAAGCATTAAAACTATGCTTTGGTAAAAAGTAATACTAATAATATCCAAAAATAAAAGAAGTAACTATTATCTTACTAATCTACTTATAATCTACTGTAACCCTACAGGAATGCTACAGCTGTGTAAAAATATTCTGTTTTATACTTCCTATGGATGAACTTTTAACCTGCTTTTCCTGTAAGTAGCTTCTAATTTGTCTCTAATCACAAGTAAAAAGCAGCAAATCATAACGAAAGTATAAGCAGTTCTTTGTTGTACTAGAAAAGTGAGAATTCAAGTTTGGACATATAAAACAAGAAGCTGTCTGACTGTATTCTGACCCATGACTGTCTCTGAAGACGAAAAGAAAAAAGCTTTATAAACTTTGCTTGACAGAGGTTCTTTGTATATTTCTACCACTGAACTGAACAATAAATGCACACCTTGGCTGAAAAGATTTTTTAAAATATGGCCTAAGGTATATAGCAGAACTCTGCTTCTCAGCCTCTGGCAACAAAAGAATGAGACCACCTCTTAACTTCACCTATGCCAGTATTGATCCCTTTGGCAAAGAATAAAAGAAGATAATGTGCAAACTTGAATAATATATGACACTTTTATTGCTAATATTGGAGGTTCTGTGAACAAAATTGTAGTTTCTTATTTATCATAGAATGGCTTGGGTTGGAATGGACCTTAACAATCATCTAGTTCCAACTCCCTTGCTGTGGTCAGGGACATCAGATTGCTCACAAACCCAGGTACAAATACACAACACATTTCAGTCTTAATGCCATATTTTAAATTAAATAGTTTGAAGCCGCACATTCAGTTTTTCCATCACAGATTCTGACCGAGTTATACAGTATTGCTAGGTGAACACTAAGAGCAGTTGTACCTATTTTCTCACTTCATGCTGCGCATTTTTCTGGTTTATGTTTTAGTGTTCTTAGATTTACATTTAATGACTTTAAGAAATAAAGCCATCAGGACTTAAACAGTTGTTAACAGACTCCTCCAATAAACTTCAACATTTCTTATGTCAGTGTTCCATATAGATTAACTCTTACATGCACAGAATCTGATTTTTTCCCACTCTCCTAATTTCTTTAGTGCAGAAGCACTTGGTTATCACCTTTCACCATCGTTAGCTGTGTAACACCCAAATGTCATGTTAGGGGAAACCATTTAAAAAAAAATTTTCTAGGTATAAATTCACTTTTGATACACTGAATGAAGTTATTTAACCATCTCTCTCCAATTTAAAATTTCATCTTGCAGTAAAATTATTTTTGTGATTTTCATGATCTAGTCTTTTGGATGGAACTGAACCTGCTGGGTTTTTTTAAGTTCCAGAGTACTGGTTACTTTTTTCACAGATCAGGATTATAAACATTTCCACATAGAGTCTCAGTAATAGGAAGCTTATTATGAGCCTAATGTTACATTTTACCTGTGCTCATATGTAGCCCACAACATTATGCAGAACTAAGTCTTTTATCAGTGCTTTCTGAAAATCCAGGCTAGAACAGTCCCTGCGCCACTCATTTCCCAGCAATGAAATGTAAACCAAGTCAGAGGCAGTTTTCCCCTGTCCCCAGCATCGCTGTACTTCACGTGCAATTAGTTTTCACACAGAATAATTTTTTAGAGATAGCTGGATCAATTAAGTATTTTAGCTGGTAAAGGAAGTTCAGACTATGTGCATCTATTAAAATACCATGACTTGCTGTATTTCATAACATTAAAACGAGCTATGCATTTACTTTTGTTCCTCTTGTCATCTAGCATTACTGAAGTTTGCTATCAAAGAGAAAGCAAACACGCCATCTCACCCTCTTTTATTCTATTCTGATACTAAAGTGGTTTTGATGTGTCTTTAACTTCCTAGCAGATTCTAAGGGGAGGTGACTTCTGTATGATATGACTTTACTCAATTCAACAGATGCTCTCATATGGAAAATCCACGGTAAGTTACATTAACAAACAGAAATCCAGCAGAAAATGGTTAGTTCACAAATAATGGCTAGTTCACAGCAGATAATGGCTAGTTTTTCCAGAAAACTTTTTTCCAGACAAAAGCCATTATCTGTGAACTAGGATGCTCACTTAAACCCAAGATGCAACAGAAAATTACCCATGTCTGAGGCAGCCAATAATATGAAGTTACATGGGAATCTGGAGCTGTTTTTCAATGCCGCTCTCATGGATTAATTGCTCACAACCACATCTTGATCCAAAATGCTGTAACTGAAATTTAGTATTTCAGAGACCTATTTATGGTGCAGCTTTATTTCCAATAAAATTGACAGTTACATAACATGAATGGGAAAAATATCACAGTCTTATTAACATATAATTGTAGCTGCAAATGAAAAAAAAAGTATGATAAATAGGTGTAACATGTAGGCACAATTTCCAAGTTAAACATGCTGCACATGAGGAACTCAAGAAACACATGTACTGGCTGAAAGGCTATCATTTAGATGCCATCCACAATAGCTGTCAAGTGAAACTGCTTAATAGCCAGCCTATATTTATGGAAGAATTACTACTAAAAAAATTATTAAAGCATATGTTGTGGTCTAAGAACAGTATTCTCCAATTCAGTACTTCCGCAAAACCATGTGCCACCTCCCCTCCCTGCCAGCTGGACAGACAAAATACAGAGATCACAAAAGGTTGAGATCAGAACAATTTACTGGAAACAGCAATGGGATAAGAAAGTGAAGGGTAACAGCAACAATATTAATAACAAAAAATATAGGAAAATAAATGATCCACAGAATACCAGACTGCTCCATCTGCCATGTTTTCTCCACTGTGAGGAACCCCTTATTCCCTTCCCCCTGTGCCTGATAGTGATGTGAGGTGGTATAGAATAACATCCCTCCTAGGTACTGCAAAAACTAAACTTGTCCTGGATGGAACCCGGATGACATATATGACAGAAACGCCAGGGGAACAGGATCTTGGCTGCTTAAGTTCTGAGAGAGACAAATGCAACTAATCTGTGATTTTTAGAACCCTGTATTCTAATTACCTACACTAGCACTTAAATTTGAAGTTCCCAAATCACCAGCATTCAGTACCTTTTGAGAAAAGACTTGCAGACTTTTCGCCCTTTTCACAAAGCAGGGTGAAAAGATTTTCTTTTTTGGAAGAAAACTCAGGAGGCCATTTTGTGCAACATCCTTGCTCTAGTGGGCCACCCAGTTTGCTGAGAATCACATCAAGACAGCTTTCAAGTATCGCCTGGGATAAGACTATCCTACACAGGAAGCTTGTTCCACTATTTGAGCATCCTCACAATGACCACATATATATATATATATATATACATATATGCTGCTCGCTTTCTCCACCCCTTCCCCTTCTCCTTCCCCTCTCTGAAAATGGCATCAAGAACTGGAGGAGCAAACATAAAAATTAAAAGAAGAGATAACAACAATTTACTAGAAGCATCAATGAGAAAAGGAAGGAAGCAACGACATTAATAACAAAAGGTAAAAAACAATGGAATCACTTATATAGAAAGTGCAATACCAGACTCTTCACCTGCCACAGTTTTTCCCCCCCTAGCCTGACCAGAAACGAGGGAGTCTCTTACTCCAGCCCCTGACAAGTGATGAGATGGTATCAAGTAACAGTAGGGTCTGGCCAGGCCCCCTTCTGTTTATGGTAAAATTTAACCCTGTTCTGGCCAAACCTAGGGCACCTTTCTATGTATTAAATGGTTAATGCAATTTCCTCTATGGTTTGTTCTCTTAGCCTGTCAGCAGATACCACTAGAAAGAGCCTGGCTCTACCCTCTTCACAACCTCCCTTCAGGTATTTGTATACATTGATAATGCAGGCCTTTTGAGCCTCCTCTACTCCAGACTCGCAGCCCTTGCTCTCCCATCATTACCTCCTGTGAGAGGAACATCAGACCCTTCAACATCTTAGGAGCTCCTCACTGGACTCTCTCTGGAAGGTCCATGACACTCCTGTACTGAACAACACAGTCCTCCAGGTGTGCAGGCCTTGCCAGTGCTGAGGAGAGGGGAAAGATCCCATGCTGACTACTCATGAACACTCCCTCTTCAAATAGCCGCAAATACTTCCCAGGATTAGTTGCTTGATCACCTTATCAGGGATCACAGTGAGACTGACCAGCTTGTAATTCCCTGGATCCTCCTCCTTGTTCTTCCTGAAGACAGGCAGGATATTGATTTTCTTTGAATATCAAAGAAATTTGATATTGTCCCAATCACTATGATCCTTCAAAAATTATTGAGTGGCTTCACAGTGACATCAGTGAGCTCCCTTAGTACTTGTGGGTGCATCTTATGAGGACCTCTGGACCTAGGTAAGAATAGCTTGCTTAGGTATTCTCCAACCCATTCCTCTCCCACCACAGGCAGGCGTTCCTTACTCCAAACCTTCCCCAGTGTCTGGGTCCCTAGCACACCAAGAGCTGATCTTTCTAGTAAATGCCAAGATTAAGTCAGTGCCTCAGCCTTTCACATGTCCTGTGTCACCAGGGCTCCTGTCCCATTTACCTGTAGGCCCATATTTCCCCTAAAATTTCGTTTACTACTTACACACTTACAGAAGTTCTTTGATTACCCCAAACCCACTGACACTATCTTTTCCAGGAATCACGAACTCAGCTTTAACCCAGCAAGCCTATCTACAGCTTTAAGAACAGGCAACTTAGTAACCTGGTTACTGAGCATACAAATTTCTTCAGTGACCCAAACTATTTCATGAATTTTAAATTCTTCAAGTCTTATTACATGTCTCCACTAGAGGAGAAATAAGAAAAATAAAGTTAGGAAGAAATACTTACAGTTCTTACTGCTTTACCTCACATACTTTAGGTCTGTTTAAAAACATTTTTAATACCACTGCAAATAAAAGAAAAAGAAAAAAAAAAAAAAAAACAAAAAACCAAACCCACTTTGAAAGAGACAATTGAGACTTAAGACCTACTACTGAATTTTATGGCCCACAGTAACTACCAAATGACATTAAAATTGCTAGTGTTTATCCCATCTCCAAATGTGGAATATAGTCTAACTCTGTCTGTATTGTTTTCTTTCAAACATTGAAGCAACTGAATTAACACAAGAGATCTCCAACATATTCAAATTATTGTTACAGTAATGTCACAACACATCAGCATTGTTTTTGATAAGTGGAAGAACATTTTTGAAAGAATCTTTACACCACTTGAGAAACAGCATTTTTTTCCCAAAATAAAAAGAGAATATAATAAAAGTGTACTACCTTGTCACTTTACAGCTTGACTCAATTAGCTCATTTTCAATATCCAACAGATTAGAAGGCAGGTTGTATTCCAAAGGTGAGGACATTCTTTTTAAACGCAGCAAGCCAACACAGAACTTTGCTCCCATCTCCTCCAGTTCTCTTGTACCTATCTGCAATCCCTAATTTGAAAACAAGATTTAAAAATACAAAATAGGTACAGGCAGATTGACACACACATACTGTAGACTAGCTCATTAGGTTAATATTTTCTTACTTTATTTAATATATTCTCTTGCTTTTAAAGACAGAACAAATCAAATTTGTAGAATAAACGCTTAGAGTATCAGAGAAGACTCAGGAATACCTACATGATTCCTTCATGGCTGAACAGACCATTTTTGAGAGCTTCCTAGTCTACACTTCTAGCACCCCAAAATTAACAAATCTTTTCCTAGTAGTATTGGAAAAGAGGCAGAGATAATGTCTAGGTTCATAAGTATAAATTATTTTAAAATAAGAATTTGAAATACAAGATTCCTCAATATAAATTTCATCAAACAGAAATTTAAAAAGGAGAGAATTAATATCATAGCTGTGATCAAATTCATTGCTATGTTTTGACACATAGGTAAGACTATCTAAGGCAGCAATTATTCCATGAGACAGATGTCTCTTCCCTGCCTATAAGTTAGAGGCTACATGTGTTAATTCTGAAAGCATTTATTCACGTATTTAGTAATTAAAACTAACAAACAAATTCTCAAAAGCGATAGCTCTTTTCTAGCTTGAATTACATAGCCAGGCATTTTCCTCTGCAAAGACTATTTAGAAGGTAGAACTTATGTAATGCTCTCCAAGTTTACATATCTAATAAATCCTCCCAGCAGGTAATTCTACATTTTTAATTTAGCCAGAAGTGCAGTATATAGGGACATAACATCTGACCTCAACTACTTTATAAAAGGAGTGTAACCTAGACTGAGCCTCAAGAGTTATGTAATTGGCTAGTACTAACTGTATAGACACTAGCAAATTCAGCGGCACAACTACACTCAATTTCCCCCTTTGCAATTTCTGTATCTCTGGAGAATCTAAAAAGACTTTAGCTTGGATCTTCTCAACCCCTTAACAAACAGAATAGTTAAAAAGAAGCTTTGACAAGACAAACAGGGAAACAGAGGAGCCAGGAATTGGTGGTAAGCTAAGTCATCAGGTATGAAAGAAGCAAAAAAGAATGAAGCAGGAATAATTTTACCAAAAGCCAGGGAAAAAACACATAAGCTTTGTATGTGTTGCCACACTGACACTGCATTTTAAAAGAAAGTATGTTGCTCCAGATACGGTACAGCCCACACATTCTCCATGTGCTGATTTGAACATACTTAATAGAAGAAAAGTTTGATTTTTCTTCTGAGTTCTTTTTTTGCCTTGATAGTACTCATAAACAAGGTGCTTTTTAGTAACAAGAAAGATAAATCTATATCCATGATTCTGAACAGTGCCATCCTCCGGCCAAATGGTACTGAAACCTGTTAGCAGTGAACAAGAGTTGAATACTTGAGTATTATTCTTAATAGTAATACTACTTACCTCTTTTATAATGCTTTTGTGCTGTAGGTTTCAAAGCACTTATTAATAAAGGAAGAATTATCCTCACTGTACTGATGGAGAAATGGAGGCAGAGAGGGTTGAAGCGATTTGCACAGTGTCTCACAGCATGTCACTGACCCCGCTGGGAACAGAAATCAGCTCTCCTCACTCAGTGCAGTACCTTATCCACAGAGACCAATTTTGTGGCTTTGTTTTGTATTTGTTTGCACATCATTAACTTTCGAAGACCCCAATCATAGCTGGGGCTCCACTACGCTAATCACAGGAAGACACAGTCCCTGCCCCAAAGAGATTAAAATAACATTAAGGTCAAGAGGCAACAAAGTATTTAGAAGAGGAAGGGGAAAGGTAACAGTAATCTCACTGTTACACAGGTTACTAATGTGCACAACTTGATGGTTCAGAAACTTTTCCAGTTATCATCTGCATTTGTTGCTGAAGAATTTATCGTTAGTTGGCAGGTTCCTTATAGACAAGGTATGTCTAACAGAGTGCCTCTAAGTTGAAAAAGGACAAGAGTACAGCATGAAGAAAAGTGCAAAGACAATTGTTATAAAGATAAATAGCGTGTGCATGTTGTGTGGCTGCTATTTTTAGCACAGCAGAAAGAGGATGTAGCTAAAGACAAACCTAAATGGAGCAGATTGGAGGTGGATAACTGGGAAACACCTGAAGGATAAATTTTGAACTTACTACACTGAAGGGTCTACATAATTGTGCTAAAAGCCTGATGCCAAATCTTGCTTTGCTTCCATCATTTCTTTTAATCATAAGGGAGAATGTAGTATTACACAAATGCCAAATATCAAATTTCCTAATTGATTCTTCCATCAGCCAAACCTCTTCACTTCCCTGAAACAAGATCCAAAGTCTGGTTCTGGAAGTCACCATCACCACCATCAATTGTGCCCTTACTAAGGGACCTGAGGTCAACTTCATTTTCACTGAAGCCTTGATTGCACTTTTTTCTTTATCTTCTAATGATCTTCAACTGTTGTTCTAGTACCTTTAACTGAGGCTAAGCTACTTATGTGCTACAGGCATTGCTTTTAAGCTCAAGCCACCTCATCGTAGCTTCTTTTTTTTAAACTAAATTTAATTTCTTTTTTCTCTACATCTTATACAACTATCTTTCTTCTAGACAGTAAAATTTTAGATGGAGGGTTGAAGTCTTCCTTACTAAGCATGCCATGAAGGTACCTTCATATCAAGAGAGTATCTCAGTGATTAAATTTTGCCACTTGAAAGAAAAGACAAAAAACAAAGGCACAGCAGACTGTGACCTCAATGGAGAAGAATATTTCTATAATACCTACTTAGTAACAGGAAAACAGACATATAAAGATTTGTAGAAGTCAATTGGTCAGTAAAATATCATGTAGATCTTCTGATTTCTTATTCAGCAGAGGTTACAAAGACATAATCATTTCTGAGAACTCAAATTCTAAAGACTGAAAAATCTTAGTTACTGAGGGATTTGTTAACCAAATCCTTATTTCCTGAAGTCTTCTCTTTATGAGCGTTGTAAGACTGCCAGATAACAAAACCTTTTCAATTAACTTAAAAGTCAAGCAATACTTTCTAATGTATTAATCTTCAATCAGCAAAGTGGCTTGGATCATTGAAGACATTGTTCTTTTGTCTGGCATCTACATTATGCTCCATAGTAGATCCTGGAGAATTATTTCACCTGAAAGTTTGTTTTTCCATATTCTGAATCACAGATGACTGACCTATATTTGCAGCACTTACTGTCAGCAGACTACAAAGATTCCATATGATCAGCTCAAAAAACTTTGCTTCCAGAGACAACTCTAACACCAGAGATCCTAAATAGTGGTAAGACTCGCTACCTTCCGCTCAACAGCTTCCTGGCCGGAAATAGTCTAGATTCATCATTGTCCAAATAAAATAAATTAGAATAAAAAGAAAAATTATGTTCATCTTGGCAAAGACTCAGTATTTCTTCCACAAAGAACCAAATTGTTAACTAATCTTTTTCATGCTTTGAACAAAATTCAGCAAGGATGCCCAGCCACAATAAGACTAGCAAAGCATTTCAGACCTTTATGTTTCAATCCCTCAGATCTGAACTCTCATGTCCTTTAGGATGGGAAGTAGGAGGGAAGGGAATTTCTATAGTTCAACTTCTTTCTGTTTTGAAATAACATATTTTGACATATGTAATCTAATTTATACTGTAAGTGTATTGACAGACTTACTGGCCCTACTCCTTCCACAAAATAAATCTCAAATAAACCAAATAAATCTAAAAAAAAAAACAAACAACACAACAAAAGCGCTCACAAAAACCTTGGGCTTAAGCCTTTTCATCTTTTTCATCTTCTCACTGCAGAAATGCAGCTCTTTGATAAGTACAGTCACCTTGACTTTTTAGATATATTTTCTTAATAAGTCTGAGCATTATCATAGTGAGAAAAAATTAAGAATCTTCCTGTATATTCAGAGGATGACTAAGTGCTCACAAATTGCTTTACTCCATAAAATGAATGGCAGAAGAGTAATTTAGTCTCATCAGTTAGTTTATATACATAAAAGAATGCTCTTCCCTTGAGTAAATGACTCTTCCACAAAATTCAGCCATTTTTTCTTTCCTTACTGAAGAACAGCTTTGGAGGTTCAAGCATCTTGAAAGTTTGTCCACAAAGCATCTTCAATTCACTTTTCTGAAGTACTTCCTGCAGCAACACTGCTAAAGCTGTGCGGGTCCATGTCTAAGAATACTTTCAAAATTTAAAAATAAGCAAATTGGATGAGCTATCTTTTTTTAAAGCTCCATAATGAGCTTTATCATCTGAGGAATATTCTGACAACAGCAGGAATGCATCTGTTGTTAATTGACAAAATGTAGTGCTTACAGGCCTACTGAAATTCTCCACAAAACATCTGCCTTCCTACTCTATAGGGATATAAGCACAGATGTTGGAGCATATATTAACATACTAAATATATCTTGTTCAACTCCTTTTTTTTTTGTTTCTGTCCCACTCAGCCTTCTGACCCTCTTTCTGTCAAGCACCTTATTTGAGGCTTGTGGTCATTTTCTTGATTAGGATGCCTAAACTCAACTTTCAAACAGAGGCAATCCACTCCTTCCATGCATGGTGTCTTGTAGTGAGACACTACCAACAGAGTCAGTCACCTTTTTTTTTCAGGTATGCAGCCCTGTTAACACTTCTCAAGGAGAGAAAATTAAAATAAATTTTACATCAAGAAGCCACACAGCTATGTGAGTTCAGAGATGATGTGTAATTTGTAGTGCTAGTAAGCCTGTATGAAAGTGTTTTAATTTGTAAGCCTGTTTCCCCAGCTATAATAGGAAATTCTTACAGAATTTTCTTACAGAAAATTCTTACAGAATTTTCCCCAGCTATAATAGGAAAATTCTGTAAGGGACGCCGCTAAATATCTGTTGAAGAACCATGATCTGCCTTGGTGAAGTCTGAAATTGCCGTATGTAAAGGAAATTTTATTATAGTATTGGCATATACTACAACCCAATCCTAATAATCTGTTGGGCAGAATAGTTCGGGTTTTTTTTAACTGCATGCATACACATGTGCTACAAGCAATGATTAATATTAATCTTGTTAAAACAGCCATAAGCATAATTGCTATGCAACCTACAAAGCTGAAAATTGTATCATTTCATCCTAACATTAGCCTACTCAGACCTTGAAAGGTTTCAAAAGCCTAAAGCAAGCAAGAATTGAGCAAGCAGGGTTACAGAAGAAGATACCAATGCAAAGGGAAGAAATTAAAAAGTAAGAAATATTATCTGATGTATCCTCTTACTTTATACTTGCCCTGGTCACATCCACATAATGTGCTTTCCATTGTGTAGCTCCTTTGTACTCCTATCTCTCTCCAGACAACAACTCGTGCTGTAGATTCCTTGGACTTTTCCACTACAAAGCTGCAGCTACCCATGCAGAATGCAGGGGCAGTGTGACTCAAGATCTTGGGGAGTGCCTGCAGGACAGCAATTTGAAAAAAAACAGTCATTCTTTTATTTCCCATATGGATGGAGGTGAAAAGGGACCATGTAATCACAAACCTTTACCAGAAAATTTGGTGCAGTTTGCATTAAAAAAATAAGAAAGAAACAATTCTCCATCTTGAGTTTTCAAAACTCAGTGTGTTCAAGTAATAGTGTCTTCAGGCCTTTTCCTAGTTTTTAAAATCCCTTTTTTCAGGTTCAGTCACTAAAATTGTTAGTCATGTGGATAAGGATCAGGATACATTAAATACAGAATTCTCCAGCTAATCACCATCCCTCCTAACTCACCAAGCTAAGTTTGCTCAAATTAAGTGTACACATACTCCATGTAAGTATTTAATTCAACTACAGATTGTTTCAGAAATCCCATTTACAGACCTAAAAAAAGCAATATTTTGTTAACACATAAAATTCATTTGTATTAGCAAAGCACTAGGTGCATATTCCACTTCAAGCATGTGAATCAAAGTTCAGTTTTGTTTACATGACAGTTTCAGTGAAAAGGTCACACAAATATACATATTTGACTATTGCTAAATGACTGTTCTTTCCAGTTTTTATTTGTGTCAGTTAAGATGAAACACATGACTGCTTCAAATTTATTATTTCAGTAGTAATACATAACCCATTAGTGCAGGCTTTCCCAAATATTTTCGTCCACCTTTTTGAAAATGAAATGCTTTTTCCAACAGCCCTTATTGACTAATGTCTTTTGTGCACTACATAGTGCACACTGAAGTGACAAAACCCCACATACATGTGTCAGAGTACCAGACATGATTTGCATCTGGCTCAATATCCAGGAAATCACACAAGAAAATCAAGAAGCCATAGGTTTTGGTTTTTTTTGTTTTTTTTTTTTTTTTTTTTTTAGTGAGGGAGATTTAAAGAGAAAAAAATAACCAGAAAGTATCTATACTCAAGGATGCATAACAAGTGTTTCAACATGCATTCACATGCTTTTAAAGTTTAACTCTATATCTTTAAAAAAACCAGAGCCTGCACACCTATAGGTAACACAGGTCTGCAGTTCCCATGAGGCAGCAATGGAGGGAGACACACAGAAGAAATAGATAACACTCCAAGAACCACATAATTCTCTAAATTTTTTGCCTTTTTGAAAGCTTATACAATGAGGAGGATGTGTTTGTGCAAGTTTATTATATATACCTAATTCGGGGCACATGTCTTAACTACACATCTATATATAAAGGAATAAATAAAAAGGTATCTTGCATATTTCCATATACAAAAATAAGTATCTCTCAGAACAATCCAGTTTTTTTGCCTTGTTGCTAGAATATTGTTTGCCATGCCTCAATGACTTGTTTTTCAAGCTAGCAATTATAAATGCACAGAAGCAAATTTTCCATCTATTTTCTACAAAAGTAATATTAAACACAAAAAAAAGTAAATATTGGTGTAAAGAAACAGAAAAAAATAAAGCACTATGTATAATGTTTAAAGCTTCATGAAGTGTACTTTGAAGTACACTCACAAACTAAACAGAGGTGATTTTAAATAAGTCTGCTTATGCTACAGAGTCATTATTTGCACAGGATAGGATCAGGATACTATTTGAAAAGGATGTTCCAAACCCATGCCAAATAAAAGGTACAAAAAAGGCCAAACTCACCCTGTAAGCAGGGTCTTCCATCAGGTCACAAGAGGCAGCATTAACACTTGTATGCCACATTGTCTCTTTGATGCTGCAGCCATACATAAATACATTCTTTTTACGAGAATGACCATGATAATCACAGTAGACCTATAATAAATAATTTGGCAAAATAAACTCAAGGCATATGGAATCAAAATTTTAAGAAAGTAACAGAAAGACAATTTTTTTATTAGTACTGTTGAACGTTCCAAAGAATTAAGCAACACAATCCCTTGTATAATTAACTCTCATTAAGACAAAAAGTGTGTGATTCATCTAAGGAAGGGTTAACCTTCTACCCTAGCCAATGTAACAGATTTACCTCTACAGGTTTGCAGAAGACCAGTTCTCCAAGTCAAATTTAAGTGTGACATGGTTTACAAAACCATTTCAAAATGTTTAATTTATAGACTAGCTACATAGACAAAGTTAAAAAAATTCAGAATTGCTTACACACACATACTTACCAAAGGCAAACGTTTTATAGCAGCCAGATATTGCAGTAACCCTTTAGCATGGTAAATAGTGGGATGCAGATCTGGATTTGGATTTTGCCACTGTCTGTTTAAATCTTCTCCACTTAAAGAGCAACGGTGGCTATTGTGGGGGGGTGGAAAAACGCATGATGTAGTCCGTATTATCATACTTTTAAATAAGCCTCCCCCCCACCTCAAGTTTTCCTCATCAACACTGCTTCTTTGGAAGGAGTCTGGCAAGAAATAAACTTCAATTTTCTAACATGCCAAATAATAGAAATGTTTGTGGTGCTTTAAGCTATGTTACAGAAACTCTAAAAATAAATTAGAAGTAGCCTCTTAGGTGAAGCCAAATGTAATATTACTTATTTGCTGTTAAAACTGAAGGCTTACAATTCTACCCAAATTCTAGTTCAAAATCAGTAATTTCATACATATGGTATCTTTACAATTTGGTGTCTTCAGTAATTTAAAGACTCATGTCAACTAGAAATCTAATACTTGAAATGTGAAGTTGTTAGGAGATAAAGAGCTGTGAGAAAAACAAGGACAAAAAAAAACTGAAACAACCCAGGAAACAAAAAGATCATCTCTGTATTCAGTCAGCTATCAGCAAGAACTTTTAAACTTGCAGGATTTCATGATCATGCAGTCATCTTCACTACATTTGCCTTTAGACTGTATCTGGTGGGGCAGCCTTCTTAATTGTCCCTGTATCCTGAATTATTTAATTACAAGTATTCTAATATATACATTCTTTCACATATATAAAGACAAGGTTCTACTGAAATCTATTACTAGTTATACTTTTATTATTTTGTTCACAAAACCTTTTAAAATAGTACCTATAGTAGATGAATGGAAACTGTAATTTCACCATTGCAAAATTTCCTGCAACCAAGTAAATGTAAACTGCTCAATGTTTACTCATAGCAGTTTCAACAAGTTCTGAAATACCCCTTATATTTATTGAGAAAAGTGTTGAAATAACTACTATTAATAACTTCAATCAAACCAGGATACTCTATTACCCTCTCTCTTGTACACCTATTAACTTCCCAGCTTTTAAAAAAATTATGTAAAAGACTTCCTTAAATATAAGGCACTTCCTTTTTTTATGCACACCATGAACTTGTTTAGCTTTTTCTAAATGCAGGTCTGATCTCACAAAACTCCTAGAGAAATCCAAGACAGAGAGACAATTAAAATTTCATGTCAAATTGCATAGGAATGATTATCATCCATGAACAACTGGAAATATTTTTGTAAAACTGAAATTTGTCAAGGAATGTAACTGCCTTTTAAGAAGCCAAAAATCCTAGCAATATTGCAAGTGTTGCTTTTTTATCACATTACATATTGCATTTGCACTTTTGCAGGATCAGTTTAGATTATTTCTTTTTAAATATTGATGTAAAGAATTAGAGTACAGGTTAAATATTTGTGATTAAATATATGCTTACTTTCCATTGATGACACCATCTGGATTGAGCATGGGAATAATTTTAAAAATATAAGATTCCCGTAAAGACTGCGCATTTGGACTATTGCTCATAAGGTATTCCAGTGTTCCCTTCATAACCCAGCTTGCATTAGTCTCTCCAGGATGCACACGAGCAGATAGGAATATATAAGGACGATTCCCTAAAAGAGATATCCACAGAAATTGCAAAATATGATTTAAGCTAAGTAAACAGTTCGTTGATTAGAAAAAGAGCCAATAGCCCGCTGCATTTATAACAACACAAAAAACATTTGTAAGTTGAGTGTTACTGAGTATGGGTATTATTGATAGAGCTTGCCACAACATTTTTGAAAGGACTGCTAATTACAAAACTATCGCAATGGAGCTTTAAATTTGATCCGACAATTACACAACCAATTTGAGGTGGCAGTTATGATTCAACTTTCATTACTTTTTTCCCAATAGCCAAGAAAAATACTGAGGTGGACAAACAAATCAGGAAATGGCAAAAGCTCAATTCAAATCACAATAGCTAGATATTAGCTTTATGAAAGACTTTCTTGATAACCTAAAAACCTCATCATTTTAAGAAAAAAGTTACTTGTCCAGTATTGTTTTCCAAGAAGTGCTGTCTGCAAAATGGAATGTACAAACCTAGCAGCAAAAATTTAAAATACATTAATATATACTCTTACATATATATACACTATATATACTCTTACTCTTACAGATATTTATATCTTTATTTCACTACCACAATTAAGTATTATTAAATACAAAACAAATCCTGAATTCTGATGCCTCTCAGCTTCACGAAATTTATTAACCTTATTTTACATTGCTATTTTTACACTGCATAGTAGTTAAGACTAATTTTTTTTCTACAAATACCTAGTTTTACATTATTTTCAGTTGATAAGAAAGAAGAGTTATACTTACTGAACTGATAGATATGTTCATAGTAATTGGACTCTGGCATGGCTGTAATAGTGACTAATGGACAGCTGTTGCCAGCCAGGGTCTTACAGAGAACATCATGACGAAAATATATCTGTTGAGGGTTGTGCATAGATTCCAGCTTCCTAAGATGCATCTTCATACCAAAAATAATGAAAAAATACTTCAAATTCTTTGCAGTCACATATGACAGCATATTTCAAAGGTACTATTTAACAGATCTTTCTTTTAGATGTTCTAAACAATATACAAGTTTCCAGGATAATTTTGACCATGAAATACCATTTTCTACATCTCTGATTGATTGAATACTTCTCTTTACAGAGTCTGGTTTTCCAACTGCTTTGAGAAAGAGGAAGGAAAAGAGGGTAAATTATTGTACACAGATGGTAATATAAAGGTATATGGAAGGTAAGAACCTCTGCTTCATTAAGGTTATCTGATCAGGGACCTTTTTGCTGCAAAAAGAGGTAGTAAGTAAAGGAAGAATCAATACATGCGAACAGAGAGCTGAGATGTAATGGAAACCATAGCAAAGACCAAAGTCACCAGTCTCTCTTTGAACAGGTCATTAAGAACCTACAGACAATGAGTTGGAGAGAGTCGCCTGATAAACAAGCAGAATGGGGTAATTTGGGGCATTCAAGAGGGGGGTGTGGTACCATACAAAACTCAAGCACCTGATTCCTACAGTGCGCCCTTAGCCATCTCTGCGCAGCCTTACTCTCTACCCTGTGCATCCAAGCACTATGTGGACTAGTGCAACTAAAAGGACAGGTGTAAGTCAATTTGGGGTCAACAGCTGGAATGCACAAGGGTCTCAGCAGCAGAAGCTGGAGAAGCCAACCTCTTGGGAGCATCTCTGTGGGTACCACAGGCTATGTGTCCCAGGTCCCAGCTACTGCTGGAATCAAAGCAGACTCCAGCAGCTGGAGCTGTAAGCACTCTTCACTCAGTGGTGTCAGCAAAGAAGCAAGGGGATGTCTCACTGCCAGTAACTGCAATGGGTAAAGGTGTTGGTATCCAACCACTGAGGCAAGGACAGTGTGTCCATCAAAACACATCTGATGGGACAATTAGTGTTGAGTTTCTCAGTGACAACACCTGAAGCAGGAAAATGGGTTACACGACCATGCGCCTGGTAACAGCTGTTAGGGATTGGGTGGGGGGGAAGCATACACATTTTCCCTGTAGCCAGCATATGTGGCGGCACATGAGAAACTTGCTAGTAAACTTCAAGGTAAACTACCCAGAGAGTATGGGCCCCAGTCAAGGGAGGGGCATCTAGCAGGCAGACAGTCCACGCTGGCATCTGGGCAGGGACACAAGTGCAGAATGTCTCTGAGATGAGTCTGCAAGTGCAAGCATCTGTTTGCTAGTGAGCATCAGGCTGGACTAGTCTGCAAACTGGAGGCCTGCACAGCAGGTAAGAGAGACCTGGGACTGAGGCAGAGCTATGGCACAGACGGGCCATGCCAGTGCTCCACAAACATATTTCTAATTCTACAGAGCAGGCCAGCTTGTACTTTTTCTAGTGAACAGCAATCCACACCAACTGCAGAGGAGGATGGGGTGTCTGTACCTGCTGTGCAAATCACTGTAGTGTTCCACAGGGGTGTGTCTTGTCTGTGCCAGTCCGTGCAGCCAGCCCTGCCCAGCAGGAGTAGGCATGCACAAGTATGTGTGCATAAGTCTCTTTCTCTCCCTGGGATACATACTCAGACTTGCTAGTGAATATATAAGCAAACAGGAAAGCAGGAGCCATGTCCATCAGCCTGGGACAGAGACCCCAGGTACCTTGGCTGGCCTCCACCAGTTGGGCAGGAGGAACCTCCAGGACCAGGAGCTGCTGGAAGCAGCAGTTGCTTATGACAGCTCTTAACAGGTACCTCTTTCAAAAGCTGGCATAGTTTAAAAGTGAAAAGTGAAAAGCTGCATTTAAAGCTGCATTTAAAGACTGCCCACTGAATCCTCTGCTTTGCTTTTATTGCTGTAACAGAGGAAAACAAGAGACATTCTAGCCAAATGAATTTTGCTTAGCATTAAAAGGCTCAGAAGACTTATTTAGGCAATTCATACATCTAAAAAGATCTCTAATTATCTTAGTTACAGCAGCTTTAGTTATCAAAAAGTATACGTAGAACAACAGGATATAAGTCATTTAACACAAGTATTCCATCAAATTAGCATGGTTTCCAGTCAATTATTACTGAATCAAAGAAAGCATAAGGTTGAAAGGGATCAGAGTGGGCCATCTGGTCCAACCTCCCTGTTTTAAGCAGGGCCAAGGCCATCTTATAGCACATTGCACAGGATTGTGTCCAGACAATCCCTTGAATTCCCCAGGGATGGAGATTCCCCAAACTCTCCTTGCAATCTGTTCCAGGGCTTGGTCACCTGCACAGTAGTGAAATTCCTTCCCATGTTCAGGTGGAACTTCCTGTGCATCAGTGTGCGCCAGTTCCCTCTGGTCCCAGTCCTTAGCACCACCAAGGAGAGCCTGGCTCCATCCTCTTGACAACCCCGCTTCAGATACTTCCAGAGGTTCCCTCTCAGTCATCTCTGCTCAAGGTCTTGCTTCATAAGAGAGATGCTCCAGTCACATAATCATCTTTTGATACCCAGGAAACCCACTAAGCCTGTAAGCATCAATTTTATTTTTCCTGGGACTGTTCATTAGAACAACCTATACATTTTGTCAATCTAAATACTAATATTATGAAAATTCTCCCTTGAAAGGAGCATTTTGAACTTCAAAAAAAAAGAAACTAAATTAATTCAGTCACTAATGCAATATATTACACTAATATTATAAGTATTCATTTATGTAATAGATACAGCTTCTCACCTTTAAAGTTGAGTATGTATATGGATAATGGTAAGCAAAGTAGCACACATCTTCTTTGTGTTGAAAAGTCACAGTGAATGTAATTGTGTAATAGGATTTTCCTTTCTGGCCTCCAGCAGCAATTGAACTTCTTGAAAAGTGATTCCTAAATCAAAAAATGAAGGTAATACACACATTAGAGTAATTATTTTTCATACTATTTATTCTTCTGAACACACATTCTAAGAGACAGAAGGACTTTCAGTGACTGTATTTCTCTCCTATGCACATACAGGTTAAATACAGGTTCCCACCAGCTTTAAAGATACTTTAAACAGTATCTTTTAACAGTGATACACACATTCATTTACATTGATAAAAGGTGAGCAAACAAAAACAAGCAACAAAATAAAACACAAAAATCAGAAAAAGTAAGCAAGCAAAGAGCTACCAACCAAGAAGGATTACATATTGATATGCTGCACCATCTGATCCTGGGTTTTAGAACTCCTCTACAATAATTCCACCACAGATTACAGAAGGCTCATCACAAGGACTATGAGACCAGCATTACTGGAAGTTACTTATAAAATTTCAAGTAAGCATACATCTATACATTCCCTTAAAAGCTTCCCAGAAACAGTGTCCAATTTCTAAGAAAAGTATAAAATATTAACAGCTTAAATATAAGTGGTGTGCTTACAAAATGAGACCTTGTATATTTCTATCACACATATTACTCTCTGTAGTGACTCAGAAAAAAACCCCTTTTCACAACAGAGTAACAGAACTATTAAATGCAGAAAAAAGAACTTCTGCTCAAAAACTGTACCTCATGTTAATCTTCAGTGGAAGATTTGCTGTATGTTTGGTCTGTGTGTGTACTTACTTGTAGTAACAAATATCTGTCCCAACACGAGTCCAACACGGTCGACAACGCAGTGCTTCCTGAACAGAATACATGAGGGGCTGCATACCTGAAAGAAGAAATGCATCTCACTTTAATCCTTACCATTAAACAGAAACTTATTAGCAGAAACTTATTAACATCACCACTTACACACAAGTCCACAAATTACTTATTCACTCACTATATAAGTGTATTTTCATTAATATCTGGGTATTGTACTGTGTGCTTTTTAAACCAGATGACAAAATATTGCTGATCTTCAGAAAATAACAACTAAAGAAAAGAGCAAGACTTGTGGAAGACCAAAACTGAATGTTTAAATGAAAGCTGAGGTTTGCATGAAAGGTAGATTACAAGCAGTGTTCAGTTTCACTCCATCCAACTCACACTATGAAAAGGCATCACAAAGTACACAAAAAATTGATGCTATCAATTATTCATGTAAATAACTGAAAAATAACTGATATTTCAGGACAATTTTTTTAACAAGTAACTCTTTAAAGTCTATTTTTTGATAGTATACTTACATTGAATACTTAATATGAAGTTAGAGGAGAAAAAATACATACTAGTTGAGTATAATTTATTGATAATCTAATTATTAGCCAACCATACTGACTGATTCAATCAGTGTATTAAAAAATCAAAAGAAATTATTAAGTATGCACAACATAAAAAAAAACTAACCTGACTGATAAGGATTAGTAAGTAACGTAATACCATCTTATTACTGGTCAAACTACCTAGTGTTCTGAGACTTTATCAGTGTGGAGGAAAGTGTATAACAAAGGAGAATACAGTATTATTTGGTAACATAATTTTGAAGCTCGAGGTGGGAGGAGGAATTTCTTCCTTCTTAAAGGACAAATTTCAGAATATATATCAGGAAAAAACAGTTTTAAGCTGAGTGACATACACACTCCCAGACAAGAGGAAGAAAGGTGTTTTCAGCCATTTGTAAACGTTTGAATGAGGCACACACTGCAAATACTACTTAATAGAGACAGTGATGTTCATTTAAGAACCCAGTATTTCAAAGCAGATTTACTTTTCCTTACCATCAATAAGACAAGTTTTGGAAATTCCACTTACGTTCACCATCTACCCCTATGCAGAAATGGATTAAGGATGACAACTGTTCTTACTGATGTGAGTGAATCAACAGGCTTTGTTGCTGACCTCCCCTGCACAATGGTCCTAAGACAATTGTAGTTGCAGCTCCCAGTAAATTTCTTCTGCTTCTGCCTCACTTACAACAAAACTTTATTTAAAAAACTGACAGCCCTTGGTTTAAGATGCATTTCTTCTTTTTAACCACAGCTATCAAAACATTTTCTAGCAATACTATTAAAATAAAGAATTTAAACTAACAACATGAATACTGCTAATCCTGAGGAGGAGGGAAGGAAACAGCAGAGGTAACTCAGCCACAGGTATTTTTTTTAGATATTTCTTCTCAAAGAATGGGAAACATATCTTACCATAGTTGAACTGACTGTTTGACTTTTCACAGTTGATGATGTTAAACCGGTAACCAATGCCAGTTTTCATTCCACTGACTTCAAAGTAGAACCACTGATGATAATGATTGCTGTTTATATCTGAGTTCAGAATTAGATCATATTCATTTCTGAAAATTAGCAAAAAAGATCAATGACCATAAAAAGCAGAAATAAAAGGTCTAAACCATGAAAAGTAGAGTTGAAAGACCTTACTTTCTGATCTGAATAACTTTGCGCAGGTTTCCAGATTCAAACTTGGAATTAAACTTCAGAACATCTGCCTCCTCTGGTACAGAAAAGCTATGAGTAGAAAAAGGACCAAAATGAATAAAACAAACTTAGCTAAACCAAATAGCTTTATTTTAGTCCTCACTTGTCAATTCAGAAACTATTTTGATCCTTCCTCCAAATACAGCCCAGATAGCAAAAGCACTGTTATGTCAGATCAAACTTTGTACAAAATCTGCTGTAAATATTATGAGTCACATCACAGAGAAAGTAGAACTGGAGTATTAGAGTATTACTTGAATATTGTTTACAGAAAGGTAGAAACTTACCTCGAATTATCGAGGTCATACACAACTTTATCTATAATGTCATTTTGATGAATCAGCCTTTCAATATCTTGACAGATTTTTGTCCTAAAAAAGAAAAGCAGAGTTCTCACTTAAATTGTCATTTACCGTTTCCAATCACAAAAGAGGAATTGCCTCATACAGGAAAACTAATGGAATTGACATGAAGACAGGGTACAGTTCAGACAGACCTCAGCTTCACTGCCACTTATACGCGCATAGTCAAGGTGTACTAAAGTTTAAACACCTGCATTCAGAGCTGCTTGAATCCAGTATTTGTATCTGAGGGACCCGAGTTTTCATTCACACAACTCACTAGGTTTTATCTGAAGGAAAAATTGCAGTTTCATACTTTATAATAGAAGCAGAAATTACTCTAACATTACTTATGTTAATGCTTTTACCACATGACAACACTTGATAACATTAGTAACTTAAATGAATCTTAGTATAACCAAAATTAAAGAGTTTTAGGGAGTAGCTTGTACAGTGAGTGTGTTAGTGAACTAGCTTTTCACCTCTAGAGATCTAAGTTCATTTATCGACTACGTAACAAACAAGAAAGAATTTGGTGATGCCAGCCAAATATGAGGTGTGTGCTTATCCAGATCATAAAACCATTGCATGATTGGCAGTATCTAGGTCCTGGCTTGGAAAAGTAAGAATGTGCTGCAGTTCAAGCATGAAAAATAGTGGCAGAGCTGTGTGGAAAAGCTTGCACAGCACCTGCAATAAGAAGAAAAGGAGGTAGATTAACAATGAAGAATACAGAAACAGAATGGTAAAGTACATTCAGGCTGGAAATTCTCAATTGAATTAAAATAAATTCTCTTAACAAATGAGAAACAGAAGGTAAATGCACAACTCTAGCACATTGTATTAAATTGAAATTAACTGAAAAAGAAAAGAAGTCACAAGTTCAAGTTCATCTGACAATACTGTGACAAGGCTGACTCACCAGAATCCACCTGAATAGGTTCAGCTCAGGACAGATTCACAGATTTTTGACCTTACACTTGATCTTAGAAAACTCATTTGATCTTGGCATGCCTCAGCTCTAAAATGCCCTAACACCTCCTAAAATCACAGGAGTTTTGCCAAGACAAAATCCATCAATGAAAATCCATTGTAAGTATTTTATAAATAATAACATCATTTAAATACCATTATAATTACCAGTGTAGATGAAAGCAAAGAAGATGCTCATGAGAATGTATTCAAGATGCTCATGAGAATGAGAAGTAGTAGCAGACATTTTCACGTTCCAAAAAATGAAGATAAACTATTTAAAGAAAATTCAAGGAAAAAGAAATCTAGAACCAACACTGTTGATGTGAGCCCTGTGCTTAGAGACTACTCCTTTGAGGATCCTGCTGATTAGAAAACACTAAAATGTATGGAAAAAAACCCCAACCCAACTATACTTTTAAGGAACAGAAATGCCCAAATTTGTAGGGTATTTTACTATATAATAATTTTCTTCCTAAAAAGACAGAGTAGTATAAAACACTTCAACTATAATCAATAGAATTTATCCTAACAGTAATACATTGGTGAGACATTTGGTGATAATTACATGCTACTAAATTTAAAAGAGAAAGAAAAAGCACTCCAAAGCACAAATTCAAAAACATTTAATCTCCTGGCACATTACAATAGTAAAAAAAAGCCCTAAATCTTACATTGTTCTAATAAAAATAAGAAGAAAATCCATTAGGTCACACCTTAGACCCCACACAACATTTTCTCAAATTACTTGGATACTTTAAAACAACTATTTATTTTCTAAGTAAGACATACCCAATGAGCAGTGACTAAGTGCTTACAGGACACAGAACATAAATCACACTGACTATCAAGAGTTAGGACACAGCTTTGTAAGACTTAAAAGCTTTTCCATATCCCTTACCAAACAATTTTTACAATCTGCTATAAACTATGAAAGCATGAAAAGATTATGCCCTTTTTAAACAAGTTATCAGAAGATTTTTATGTTGCAGTAACAAGATTGAGTTGTTTGTAGAAAATGGAATTCTTAAAACAGTTTTCCTTAAAAAAGTGTTGCATGATTTTTGATTCAAATTTAGCCATATTACCTGGTATTTCATTCTTGTTCCCACAAGAACTCAAAAAGTTACTTTCAACATAAAAAATACAACAAAAATAGAACATTTCAAGTCAAAATATACCTTAAAATTATCTTCATGATCTAGAAATCACCCTTGTGTACAATCGTACAAGGTTTATTTTTCCAGTGTTATATATCTAACAATGAGACAAATTGTATCTGACTTCACTCAATTTTTTATTCAGGGAAATTCAGAATTATTAATTACTACAAAAACATACATAAGGATTTGCAAGATTTGCTTAAATGCAGTACTTAGGTGATTCCTGACTCAAGACTATCTCCCTTCTAAATCAGCTGAATCTAGCCAATAAATAATCTGCTAGGGAAGATTCTCCTCCTTCAACACTGAATAATATGTTCATTTTGCCATTAGTGTTCCAGAACTTGTCATTTCACTACAAAGATCACTTTTTTGTTACTTGTGTAAAACAGCTGAAGGATTTTCATTCAACCAGCTAAAGACACTTAATCTCTTAATCATTTTAATATCTAAATATAAATACAAAGAAACTCATTAAGTTGGTTATAGTTATGAGTATAAAGGTGAAGGCACTCAGTCCCATAATTTTTTAGGCAAGTGGCAAGGTCTCATAGCTCTACATGTTCTGCTAGCGTACTCACATGTCTTTACAGTAACTCACTATGTAATATTACCTAGCTTTTCATAGCACTTTTGCAAATCATTCTGAAAAATATCATCACTCTTCATCATCTTCTATTATCTCTCAGTGAAGAAATAAAAGGGTGTGTTGATATGTTTTTGTTGTATGTCATTCTGCAGGACCTAACTCAAAGTGGATCTTCTGCATTTGTTAAGTCTAAATTCCCTTATACTATGAACACTAAAGCAAAAAACTTTAATGTATTAATTTTTTAACTATTTCCACTATGTTTACCTGAAAGACAGATTTTTAGTTCAGCAGAGAAAAGAGGTGAAGAATCTTTTTAGTTATTAACTGCCTTATCTTTGCTAAGACCTGAAAGGAGCACTCAGGTGAGGATTTTTTAGTTTGGTTCTGGTGGGTTTTTTAGGTTGGCTTGTTATTTTGCAAACTGCAAGATTCACATGGGAAATGAGGGGAAGCCAGAAAGGGAAAATATAAACTGAATTTCATATTTAGAAATTGAATTCCAGAATTAGCAATTACAGAACCAGACTGTGTTCCTCTTTATGGCTCTGCGCTGATCAATGCATACTCACCTACCTTCAAACTGCTTTTCACTGGAAACAATTTTAGATGCCCAAGTAAACAGTGCAACATTGATTGTTAATCACGGCCATAGCTAGGGCTGGGTGGGACCTCTGGAGATCATCCGGTTAATCTCATCCTAAACACTGTTTCTAAGTGTTTGGTAACTCTAGTAACTCACCTCTGCACTCCATATCGCCGTTCCAGAATAGGTTCCTTAAATGGGGGTGGAATATGTCCAAAATAATCTGGATAGGCCACTTCTGAGTATTCCGGAATAGATTTTGTGTTCTTCACCATTTCAAGATAAAGATCACAGTCATGAACTGGTGATACATCAGAAACTTGAAGCGTGGCATGTTCTCCTGATGAACTAGATCTGGAATCCTCCTCCTCCTCTGAATCCACTCCAGTGCAGCAGAGTTTTCCCAGCTGGACAGATGATCCTTCAAAGAGACTACCTCCACAGGGTGAAACGTGCTCACAAGGTTTACTAGAAGCAAGTGTGGTAATGCCAGCTTTGTTTTCCTTCTCTATTACACACCCTGTACCAGAATATTGATCATTTTTTGCACTGTTCTGGAGACTGATTCTGTCCAAGCCTTTCACAATTTCTTGGCTTAGACACTGGGATGATGGAAGCATGTTTCTTTGATCATTTTGCTGATGTAAACTACCGCCTTTCGCGCTATCTTTCTTTGGTAGTTCCAGAAACACTGGCCTTCTATTGCATTCCTCTGTCAATAAAGGACTGCACTCCTTTAAAGCAACTCCTTTTGTTGATGGGTTTGCTACAGCAGAGTGCTCCTCACTGGCTGTAGGAACAACAATAGGTCCACTCAAATTTGCATCAGGTACAAAAGGCTTTGGTTCCTTGGAAACTAAGTCCCATTCCTTAAAAAACAAAGGTGAAAAAAATAATTTAAAAATTATTAACAAAAAAAGTAAACAGTTCTCAAGTTTCATGTACATTAGGAACACTTGTCTTTTCTTGTTTTAAATGTAATTAAGAGGTGACAGCTGTTATAAGGCATAGGAGCAATGAAGTTTGTCTTTTACAAAAAGGCTTTAAAGCAATAACAAGTAGCTCATTAAAAACAAAGTATAAAGTCAATGCAATTGCCTGGATATTTTAACTACTTATTTTAAGTAGGTGTACAGCATTTGAGGAGATGTCTAATACAATTAAGCACTCTCAGAAATCTCACATCCTTCTTCTCTATTTTCCTTTCTGCTGTATACAATAATCAGTCATCAGAAAGAAAACAGTTTTCTTTACGGCTACTCAAAGTTCCCCCTTCTCAGTAAGACTGAAGCAACCAAAACACCTAACTAAATAACCTACGATAAAGTACTCCCATATGTAGGTCCAGAACTGCAGACCCCTGATTCTTGCCTAGAAGAACTATCCACCCAAAAAAGAACATCAAAGTATATTCCAGAGTCAACCTGACATGGCCAGAAATGTCCTGGGAAAAATATACTTTACCTGAAAGTTTTCTGAAAGTTCTGGGAAAAATTGCTCATACATTTTCAGTTCTTCTATAGATCTTCCCAGTTCCTGTCTAGGTTTCAGTTTATTAATATCAGTCTCAATATCATCATTCTGAAAGATCACCAGAACAAATTAATCTTGCATCCAAAAATAATGATGTTCTACAACATTAATCTGAAACATTCACCTTTACTCTTGACAGCCATGCCTTAAAAGATAAAATACCACTCTTTTAAAAGCAGCTGAACCGCAGCCTTCACCATGAAGATTTAGACTGCTCAGTATTATTAGTATGCCTAAGCCTCCATTTCAACAGCAATATTGCAAACATCTCAATTTTCTTGCTTTCATCCAAACTTACTATACACAGATATCAAATTTTACATGAAATCTCCTGTATATTCCCAGTACAGAACTTGGAATGTGAAGATTTCATCCGATTGCAGTGACAAAGCAATACTGCTTCTATGGAAGACACTCCCTCCATCAGGGCTCACGAGATCCTTGAATATAATATGTTTTTCCAGTTCATGGACTGACAATTCTATTAACTCCTAACTACCATAACATAAAAATACAGAGTAAGGCAGTTCTGACCAAATACTCATCCATGTCCCAGATGGCAGCTAGAGAACACGAGAATATCTTCCCTAAGTGGTACAACAGTTAGATGTATGATGTCTACCTCTACAGCTGGCTGAACTTCAGCTACCTTGCTGAAACACTCATCCAGTCAATCCCAGTCCAGAATTCTGGAAAAGGTTAGAGCAGCTCCTACATGTGGACCAGCTTATGTGACAAAAGCAGGCTGAGAGAAGTTTAAGTTGGGAAGACAACACTGCTAAAGGAGTCTGTGGTATCTGCACTCCAGATACATCAAGTGTCAAGCAGACAAATTTGACAAAAATCCTGAAGCAACCTGAACAAGAACGGTTGATATTTTTAAGCAGCACCCACCATTTTTAAGTTTCTGAAGCATTTTTAATTTTAGAAATTGCCCTGAAAACCTCCTCAAACTGCTTCTAACATTTAAAATGCACTTATTCATCAGATTCAAGCAATTTAAATAAAAAATCGCTATACCTGACTTTTGCCCATTAATTTTGTCTCTACCAACCTTAAAATGTTGGTCCTTGTCATCATCAATTTCAGTTTCAATTTCTGATTCTGTTTCAGCATCATCGTTATCATCACTTTCATCTACTACATCATCCACTACAATACAAAAAGGTTTTGAAAGACAGATTATACATTTAATCCAACTATACATGCTCAAAGGAGATTTTTGATGTTCTGGGTTTACTTTCTTTTTCATGCACTCCTTGAAAAAAATGTGAAAACCAACTAGTAAACTAGTGCTGGGGCAGCTAAGTTTTCACATAGTGTTTTCCATGCAGAAAATTTGCTGGTTGTCTTTAAAAGGCTCATTCAGAGGTTTACAAATTATGCTGATTTTTTTAGTGTACTCAGAATGTACATGTACTGCTTTTACAATACTGACTATAAAAGATTATACTTTTAACAAACCCAGACCTCTACCCACCCTGCAACATTCCACATGCCTTTTAATACAGAACTTCTTCCTTTTAAAGCACTATGTATCCTATTTCCTTTAGGCTCTTCGCTTCTTTTTATAACAGGTAAAAAACCTATTAAAAATCATATCATTACCTCACTTTATAGTAAACTAGGACATTTCTAAACAATCTACTGTATTAAGCAGAGATTTAATTTCTGTGGGTTTTGAAACACACCTCTAAATCTATTTTCTACTTTGAAGACAAAACATAAACAATCTTTGAACTTCTGGAGTCTGACCCACATGAACCCAATAGGATAGCTTACTTTCAGACTATGACTACTTTTTGTTTCAGGAGATATCATGAATAAAAGATATTAATAAGCTGACTTTGACCCTTCATTTCAGATTAACTTTCTGACAACAACTTCATTTGTTGCTTACTGGGTTGCTTACTATACCTTATTAGAATATGTATTAATTACTTGAAAATAATGAAAGGTGTTCACGATGGGATGAATCAATTTTCTACAAAGAACCATATAAATGCTTTGCAGTACAATGTTTTCCAAGAGACTGCAACAGTCCAAGAAAGCAGCTCTACTTTCTTATGCAATTGAAGGAATAACCACAATAACACACAAAAGGCAGTGCTTCAAATGGCGAAAGTTAATCTAAATTCGTCACATTCTAACTTATCAAAGTAACAAAAAGAAAGGAAGGTATACAAGCTCCTGTAACACAGGATGTACACTACAACACATTCCACATGGAGAATGTATATGCTACATGAGTTGAAAGAAAAGACCATTTAAGTTTGAATACAGCCTGTTCTTTACACTTCAGAGTTTGGTGAACACCTTTTAGTCCTTGTTTCCTCTTTTATTTTATAACCACATATGTCTGGACAAAATTTCTATCACTTTAAACTTAACATTAGAAATTGGTACTCCACACCAATAGTCACAGACCCTTTGCTCGTTGAGAAGTGTCTCAAAGTCCTTTTAGCAGAGAACACAAATAAGTGCAATTGATTCCACTTTCCATAAAGCAAATTAGACATACTCAAAGACAAAGTACTACAAAATCACCATACCATCAGGAGGCAAATTGTATAGCTGAGCCACAGGACCACTGGCAGGAATAACTGGGAGTTGGAAATGGAAAGTACTTTTAATAGTTGGTAATGGAAGACGATTTTTGGGAAAACATTTTCTCATTATTAGGCTGGATGTATTAACGAGAGGATCAAGAGTTCTTACGGCAAGGCACTCCTGTTAACAGGAAAATAAAGAAAAGTATTTCTCAAACTGAAAGTCAAACTGCATTAATATATTATTTACAAAAAAATTGGTTCATGTCTTCTTCAAAGGACAGAAAAACTTCTACCAACTCAAATTCACCTTCTTTAAAAATCCAAACTTTGCCACAGAAAGGCATTTTTACCCCTGCTTTTTTAAAACTAAGTTCTACCGCCCCTCGCAGAGATGGCCGCAGCAAAATGACAGCAAACACAAATTTAATTCTATACTCTTTCAATGTTTCAGTGGGGTACAGAATATAGTCCTTATTCCCATAATCAGGAATGACCATCAATCTCATAAAAGAGATATGACAAACTTGAGGTCACAGCCAAAAAGGCAAAAACAACAACAAAGAAACCCTATCAGGATAAACTTACCTGTGAAGTGTTGTAAAGAATTTTCATCCCATTGGCATCAATAAATGCTTTTCTTCCCAGTTTGATGTTTGTAATACTTTTAATGCACTGTAACACTCCTTTACGTATCAGCATGTATCTGTGTCGACTGTCGTGACGGTGCCAATCAACATAAATGGTTAGAAGGGCCTGCACATATCCTCTGTCTACTGCTCTCCTGGCATTTGTTTCTTTGCAAAAAAAGTTAGGAAAGAAAATTAAAATTGCCCAGTGACTTTGATATTACTTTCAAATTTTACTTTCAATGTTTAAATTATTCTTTTTATCCAAGTAAATGAATGTTTCAGTTTGAGTAGTATTTTAGCCACCCTTAGCAGAGTTCTACATCAACCTAAACAGAAATGACTGGAAAATTAAGACCAGTAGCCTAAAACTCATTCTTGGAACATTTCACATAATTTTCATGGTTCACTAGAAGAATGGCATGCATTACACTTAAAAGACAATTGTAAGATGCCGCCACCCAGTAAATTAAAAATCAAAAATATTTCTACCAAGCATACCTATCACTATCTACACACACTGTCCAGATATAAGACCTGAAACAAACTTTTTTTTGCTTGCAATCCATATAGTTTTACATCTATCACTCAAATTTCATAAGCTGAAAATAATTCTACTCCAAATACTGGCTAATCAGTATGACAGCTGGAATATATACATTTAGTAGACTAATGTTGTTATGAAAATATTTAATCATATAAAGTATATGAAGTTACAAGTTACAACCACTAAGGAGAAGATATCCCTAAATAAATTAACAAGACCTCCTGTTTTAAAACACACGTTTTGAACACCTCATTTTCCTCCTCAATATTAAAGTTTAATTGCCAATTTACAGAATGGAATACTGACAACAATTTGGAAATATATCTTTTTCTTAGCTTCCCAAGGAGAAATTGCAAAATTCATAAATACACAAAGTGTAAGATAAAGGTATCACATTGAATAAACATTAATAAACTCTGTGATAGTCAGTACAGAAATTTCTCACCATTTGTGTGAAATGGTTTTCTGCAAATCTCATCACGTCTCAATTCTTATTCAACTCCACTAAAACTACTACGAATGCTGTCACTTTAACACAACTATTTGGAGAAAATGAGTTTTTAACTCCTTGCTAGTTACAATGCTGGTTCAAAATCTGCAGAGATGACATTGTGAGGATTGATTGCTGCTGGTTGAGACAGTCCATGTCTGGAAACACACCATTGGTTTTGTTACCTTTAATTCCACTTCATGTGTCACTGACAGATTTGTTATTGGGACCCAAGTCCTAATTATTCAGGCAGGTACTAAAGAATACCTGTATTCTCCCTAGGCATCCAACAGATATTTCCAGATGTATACACATACAGGAGTTAAGCTACAGGTATCTATCACTGAATGGCTGAGGTGAGTGAATGTAAAAAGATATCTGTCCACCTTGGACCTAGATCAGTTCTGCAGAAGCAGTGCAGCCTTTCTGCTGCATAACTGACAAAACACTAACCAAGTATTAAACATTCATGTACATACAACATAAATAAAGCATCAGAAACTGTAGATGAAACTTATTTACAGGTTTCCTAGCCTTATTTTTGTTTTGGCTATCAACTTAATGCTTAGTTTTACTGTGTCCATATATACACACACACACATTATAGCTCAAGTAGACATTTTCTTGTAGTCAAACACTTACTTGATTTTAGCAATGCAGCAAGTGTGTCTAAAGCAACCCTGTCAACATAACAAGAAAAGTCAAAACAGCAACCAACCAGTAAGCTTAATCTATAACACTGTAAAACTATATAAAATATTTACTGCTTGCAGACTTATAAAGAGTCTAACTTCATGTTTTCCTGGTTGCACTGTAGCACAGACTTCACTTTTATATTACTTCAAGATCATGTATTTGAAGTCTGATGACAAAACTTAAAACTATCAATGCAACAGCTATACAAGCTTCCAGCTTTTGCAAAAACACTGAAAACGTAATGTTTATGGCCAACACGCACTGGCTGTGATACTCTTAAATTCATGTCTTTGTTAGCAGCAGAACAAGTGCTTCCACAAAGTATTGGACATTATTTTGGAAAAGCGTAGGTCAATACCCACAGGCAGTATATGAAAATACTGAGAAGCAACGCCCATCAATCTGTACTACAACACAAGACGGTCAGCATGAGATTTTTCTTGTACCCAAAAATGTTCCCTCAATTCAACCATGGAACAACAAAACATATATACTTATTTTTCATCTTTCTGAGAAGATAGATTTGATGCATCTGATGTTAGACCACAAACAAGGATATCATGATTAGTCACATCATAAAATAGTATGTTTGTATATAGAATTTTAGCTGAGCCTTAAAGGAACAGGACTTGTTTTTTGAACCCTACTCCTGTGATCACCAACACCAGATTTTGATCACATAACACTATTTCTTTTTGTAACAAAATTAGAATATGCACAATATGAGATTAATACTTTGCTAATCAGATGAAAAATTTAATTTTCCACTGGTATGTACTTTGAAAAGGTGGAGGTATATAAAGAAAGGATTATCTTCAGTTACATGCACTTGGCTACTTTTTAACCCTTAGTTCACCCAAAAAACCCAATCCAAATTTAAAAAACCCAACAAAGCAAAAAAGCTCAAAATCTACAACCATCACCTGAGTGAGAATCTAAAGTCACCACTTTCACCTACGCAGTGAATTTCAATTTTTTAACATAATAGCCCACAAGACAGTAATTGCTGGGGCTTCCTAATCTATGTTTTATGTGCTTGCTCCAGATGTCTATTTGCTTTGCAGAAAAATGGCAAAAAATTCCATTATCAAACAAAAGGGACAGTGACACACTAAAATCACAAAGCAGGTGATAGAATAAGCTGTATTGAAAGAGAGACAGAAGGATCATCAAGTCCAACTCCTGGCCCTGCACAGCACCACTCCCATGAGTCACATCCTGTGCCTGAGAGCATTGTCTAATGCTCTTGAACTCTGTCAGGCTTAGTGCTGTAGAAACAAACTGAAAAATGATGGGATTGTCTTGATCTACTTGTTATGATTTAGGGTTAACCACTGTACAGTTTCCATGCAGGAATATTAGAGATAAAAAATAATGTATATTATTGTACCAGTACTGCAACTAGACATTCAAGTATTTTGTGTTACTCTACTGGGAAAAAATAAAATTTCTCATATTTGTGATACTCCTTCCCATCATACTTCACTTTAATCTTCAAATATTAATTGCATTTGATTTCTCCAATATTGTTTTCCATTTACAAGTAAGTTTTGAAAAAACATACAAGGTTTTATCATAGAGTATATTAAAGAAATCTTACTTACTTCATAAGGCTAGTGTTCCTTTTACTAAAAGGGCCAATAATCTTAAACATCAGTTCTACTACTCCATTCTTTCCCAGAGATACTGCATTTACAGCTGGAAGTTAAAAGTAATCCATTTTAACATAATGTAATAAGAAAGGCAAAAGAAAAAGATCCATATACTCAAAGCTAAAATTCACACAAGCTAATTTTGAAGTACAAAAAATGCTAGACATTTTAGTTCTTTAAGACATACAGTGACAAGCAGATGGTACTCTACACATAATTAGCATGATGACCCAGTCCTGATAAAACTTGGAAAAGAAGAAAGCTTAATTATTACTTTACAAATAAAGCCACAAACTACTTCCAATGCAGGCTTCTGCTTTCTTTGTTACTAATATACAACACAAAAGCAATTTTCTTTATAGAAATTCACAGTTTACTGAAACAGCAGGTATTCTAAAATTTCAGGTTCTATGATTTGTCATAAAACATGACTATGACCCTTCAGTATTTGGACAAACAGGTATATTCATCAGGATTTGAAATTCAAGAATCTGCTACAAAATTTTAAAATGCCAATTGGTATAGCTTTCCTGAACTACAGGCTCTGAATACATGTTCTCAGGAAAAAAAAAAAACCAGTAATCTATTTGAATGGGAGCAAATGAAAAGAAATAATGCTAAGACCCATGTTAGAGAAATATGTGCTTAAAGTATATGTCTGAAGTACAACAGCCAACTGAAAATACAAACTGCTGACACAGACACAGAAATTCCATTCTTGACTGAGTTTAGCAATATGTTCTCCTAACAAACTAGGAAGAGAGCAGCTAAGAATTTACTTCAATATAATAAACACTGTTATCACTGTAGAACTTACTACGTGAACCCAAGTGGCAATTTTATCATTATAAGCAGCAACATCATACCAGAACCTAAATCAAGTTAGGACTTACTCTGAAAGTAACTGTACAGAAACTTGAAGAATTACTACTCATCAGAAAATTACAAATTACAAAAAATTACAGTAGTTTTTATTTTCATAAAGAGTGAGAAATACAGAAAAACAGAACTGAACTTAGAATTCAAATTAGAGACTCAGTCCCATTTTCAGGATAAGCAATGCAACTAACATAACTATCTGCATTAGACTTTTCATTTTAGGAGTGTTTCACCTCATAATCAGACAGCTCAACAGAAATAAAGCTTCCATGTTTTGAAAATATTAAGGCTTTATGAATTATTGCTGTTCATGTGAATGACCTGATTTGATAATCTTACAGATTACCAAATCAGTTCTCTGCGGGGGAACACAGCCATGTTTTAAATTTCTTGCACATAAATAAGAAGATTAACAACCATTTCAAGCTTAAATGAAAAAAATTAGGAGCATCTAACTGACAGTAGAGATACAGAAAGAACCTCACTATTTTCATCAATTTCCTACTGCCTGCCAAAACAACTAGGCTTTTGTGAAAGAATATTAGTCCAATAGTGGAGAGTGGAGCTCTTGAACAAAAGGAGTAAGGAAAAGGTTAAATTAAGAAATAATTAGGTTAAATTGAAATATTTTGTGTGTTAACCAAGTTTTAAATTGGTAAGAAAGAAATAAATATAACATCAGAAATAAAAAACATGAGAATGAATAATAGAATAATTATGTACCTCTAAGTGCTTCTGCCAACAAATCGCTAGCATTTCTGGTTTAGAGCTTTAAACATCAGCATTTATGCAAATTAGATGGCTCAAAATTCCACACACCCAATAGCACTGATCAAAAAAATATTTCTTTCTAGAATTTAAGCATTTTGAGGATATAAGGAGAAAATTCTCAGAAAAAAGTTTAAATGACAAACATCAAACAAGCACTCCAAGTTGCTATTTTAACCTTATCTAGATAAAAAGCTTTATTTACATAGGAAAGAAAATAACTTTCTGCAATACTTACAGTTGGTTGAATAAACTCTTAATACTTGAAGACATGGCAATACTAGTCTGTGGTTCTGCAAATTATGCTTCACTAAATTCAATGATATGTTTAGGACCCCATTTATTCTTGCTTTCACGCCAATCTTCCTGTCTGACATCAGAGAAATACAAGACCAATCACACTGATTTTAAAATTGTTTAAAAAAATAGAAGTTAAATTACTGAACTCTTTCTACCAATGTCAAGTCTGCTTATCTACTTTCCACCATTCTTTCCTCCCCTTTAATTTACTTCACTTTAATTTTTTTCTTCTCTACCAGTTCTGAGTATGTGGATGCTTACACAATTACAGAAAAAAATTATTAAGTACTAAGTTTCAATTATAAAACTGTAATTATTAAGCCATAATATCACCTTTTGGACCAATTTTTGCAAGCAGAGTATGAAGAAGCACCATTAGTTCTTCATTCGGTGGAGAGTCTTTGCTGGCACTCAAAAGCAGCTGTAACAAGATCTGTGTCCCTCCTTTGGTAACTAAGACACTTGCTCTCCGACCACCACCTAGAAATTAAAACTGAACTGATACATCTAAAGCAAAAGAACAATTAAATATCTAAGATATAGATATAATGAAGTTAATCTTTAGAACATCGGCATTTTCTTTATATATGACTGCACTATGCAAGAACATGCTAGACTTAGAGTAAACTATTGTGTAGGATTATTAGAAAAGTAACTTCAGTCTTTACATTCTTTTAATTCTGCATATGCTTCAGCAATCAACAACAAAAACCAAAATAATGATACTTTATGAAAAAACCCAACAACAGTAACAATAATAAAAAGTAACCAGAGAAAAAAACCAAAAGATATCTGCAAAAGCAAGCATAAATATAATCATATATTACTCCTTAATGAAAACTTACCAATTGAGACTATCTCAATGAGAATATTCAATATATTTACAATAGTTTGAGGATCTCTTGTATTCTGCAATAATAAAAAGATCTGAGTTTAGCATGCAGTCTAATAATGGTTTGGATACTTAAAGACAGGAGGAATTACCAGCACAAAATTAAATAGAGCTTTGGATATACCCACATAGCAATCATCCCACTATGCAACCCAAATTAACCACAAAATCAATTAGAACACACTTTGTAGTATGATACATCAATTAGAACTGATAGGTGACAAGCAATTTCTTAAAATATCTAAATATAAGGGAGAGAAACTCACAAGTAGATTCCTTAAAGGTAGTATCTATTTATAACAAACCAACACAAGTTTTGAAGATTCCATAGGATAACATATTTCATAACACAAATATAATAAGAAATATATACATTTCATTATGATAAAATGCAAAACTGCTATGAACCCACAACCAAAAAAATTTAAACATTTTACCTCTAGGGTTGACAGCATAATTTCTATTCCAGTGGAGCCCTTAGAAGTCATCTCCTTCCTGGTTTTTTCTGTTAGAGAAAACGATCAATACTGGCTTGTAGTAAAAAATATATCTTATCATCCACAAATTGACAAGAAAATTTACACTGCAAATAATAAAACTTATTTAAAAATGCATATATGTATATACTAAGAACTAAGTAAAAGACTTAATTTTAAAACTAATTTTTGTTTTCAATTGTTCAACAATCTTGTGATGACCTAGAAAAAGAAGTGAAGAAAAATATTAGTAAGAAAGCTGCCTTCCAGATACTTCTACTCTTTACACATATATAACACACAGACATATATACATATGAAGAAAATTATTACTTAAATTACAGCTTTTTGACAACACAAAATGGACTCAGCACTACCAATACTATAGGAGATATTTTAAACATGCTCTTAAACAGACGTTTTCAACAATCAGTGACAAAAGCACATGTATCATCAAGTTCACTAAGTCAAAACTTAAGTCCAACAAGAGAGATACAAGAAGCAAGGGTCAAAAAACCACAAAGTTTAGATAATTACCTTGACTCTGGACCAGATGAAGGATCTTTGAGGTAACATGTCTGGCACTGTCTGATTCTCCTAACACAGGGTCCAAATTTATCTTCTCCAGCTGTGACAGCAGGGATATAGTCCGAGAACTGGCAGAAACACTACAAAAAAGATATGATTTTTCCATCTAAATCAGAGAAAAAAGCTCCTAACAACAGAAACCTGATGCTAGAGTAAAGGTTGTGGCTGATTTACTTCCATATTTTATCTGGATTGGAAAACAGTCTTGATTCTCAGTTCTGGCAAATTTACAGATTTTGCAAAGCCTGTACTGTAACAGACTAATTGTATGCAACAGCATCTCCATAAGCAACTGTGAACAGGGAAATCAATTGCAGCAAGTAAAATGCAGCTATAGGTACAAATGTTCTTCATCTATGCCCTCTAGAGTGACTTATATTTAATAATTTTTGTTAAGTGACAGGATACCTTATCAAACCTGCCATTCAAGGAAAAACTGGCTACAAACAGACCAAAAGACAGCTTGTCTCACAAGATGGCATTACAGAACAGGAAGAAAATAATCTCATTTGTGAAGTGAGCAAACTAGCATACACCAGCTGAATAACAAGAACACCATTTTGAAGAAAAAAACTTAGGAAGGTTTCTAAAAGTATTATCCAAGTTTGGATTCATTTTGACTACAAGGGCATTTTGGCCAGCTGTTGTGGGTTTATGCTGGCCACAAGCCAGGCATCCACCAAAGCTACTCACTCCCCTCTGCAGCTGAACAGAGGAGAGAAAATTTAATGAAGGGTCATGGGTTGAGATAAGGACTGAGAGGGATCACTCACCACATATCATCATGGGAAAAACAGGCTCAACTTAGACATATGAAGGGAATTTATTATTGACAAAATCAGAGCAGGACAATGAGAAAGGACCCTTAAAAACAGCTTCCTGCTACCTCTCCTTCTTTCCAGCTCTGCTCCTACCCCAGCAGCAGGGGTAGACAGGGAGACAGGGAATGGGGGTTATGGCCAGTTCATCACCCCAGGCTTCTCCCACTGCTCAGGAACAAGAGTCATTCCCCTGCTGCACCATGGAGTCCCTCCCATTGCAGACAGTTCTCCATGAGCTTCTCCAACATGGGTCCATCTCATGAGCAGCAGCTCTCAGTGACCTGCTGCAGTGTGACTCCCTCCCATGGACACACAGGCCTCCCAAAACTGCTGCAGCCTGGGTCACTCTTTTACAGGGTGCAGTCCTTCAAACACAAGCTGCTCCAGCCTGGGGCCTCCGTTGGGTTCACAGACTCCTTTGTGCATCACCGGCTCCAGTGTGGGTCTCCCCACCAGCTGCAGGTGGATCTCTGCATCCCCATGGACCTCCATGGGCCGCAGGGCACAGCTGCCTCACCATGGGCTGCACCAGGGGCTGCAGCAGAACCTCAGCTCTGGTGCCTGGAGCACCTCCTCCTCCTCTGACCCTGGTGTCTGCAGAGTTGTTCCTCTCACGTGTTCTCACCCTACTCTTCTCTGACTGCAACTACATATGTGCAATATCTTTTTTCCTTTCATCTGAAATCTGTTATCACAGCAGTGTTATCACCATTTCTGACTGGCCCAGCCTAGGCCAGTGACACATCTGTATTGGAGCCACGAGGGATTGGCTCTGCTGGACATGGAGGAAACTTCCAGCAGCTTCTCACAGAAACCAGCCCTGTAGCCTCCCCCTTGCTATCAAAACCAGCAAACCCAACAGTCCTGCCAACAAAGAATTGCCTTGAAAATGTATTTTAGTATAAGACACCACTTCAGTCCAGGCATTTATATAGGTAAGTAGAAAGAAAGAACTGGTCTAACTGTTTATTCTAAACAGAGTCAGTTTTATAGAATCTGTTTTATTTGGTCTATACTTTTAGATCATAAAAATTATTCAGAATAGTTTTGAGATTCACATTTCTACACAACAGTAATTTTTAAACAGATGTTTAACATTTCAATTGCAATCATGCAATTAACTACAGGAAACTATGACTTCCTTGCATTAACTAACTTGGCTTTTCATTCACAACATTAGAGTCCCCAAATAATGAACAATCATTCATTTTACAAACACATAGCTTTATCTACAATAAAATTAAAGTCTACGATACTAGCTTTATGAATAGCCAGTCAGTTTTGTTTATACAGTGAGGAATTATTACTTCTTGATTTATATCTTACATCTGTGTAAAGGTTTCATGCTTACAGTTCACTCTGCTAAAATGTTAAAATTATGGGAAAAAGTTAGTTGAGAGCAAAAGTTATACTGCCATGAAGGCAAACTGGTGTGAGAGCTGCACAGGAAACTGCTTCCACCACTCTCACTTTTCCACACAGACATCTAAATGAGAAGCATAGCCAAAAATCGATTTCAGATTACAGATGATACTTGCAAGCTACTAAGAACAAGAATAAGAAATGGTTATATTAATTATAGCTCTTAAATAGGAGTCATTTTATATTGTGAAGTAAGCCTATCAACTTCTCAGGTATTTGATAGACTTTTTTTAATATAATTATTAAAAAATTTAATTATCAAAATTTAATTATTTTTTAATCTAAATTAAATCTGTCTTGGGTGCTGAAACATTAATTCCCTTGTGTAAGTGAAGCATAATCACTCCAATCCTTTCTCACCATCAAACACCATGCTGAATAGCATAAAGCCATTATTATTTGCATAAGCTTTGTTTTCCTTATCTCTGCTTCTCCGTTTATCTGCTGAACTTGAAATGCTCCAAAATTGACCCAAGATTGTAATGCAATCCACAAGCTCTGTTGCTCCAATACACAAACTGGTCAAATTATATAGGATGTTATCTTCACCAGCTCTACAAGCAAAAGAAGTAAGAGTCCAGCCAATCCACATGTAAGCTGATATGTAAGAGAATTGCTGCTTCAATTGGTGTGCATGCACATCACTTCCATTGTGGTACACCATTGGTCCCACAACGAAATTAATGTCATTTGAAAGATTAAAAAAGTCCAAGAAAGCAAAGCTGGCGCTCAGGAATAATAAGTAATAATAATAACAACAAAAATTTTTCAAGACAGTCTTTGCAAAGATAGAATTCACCTATAGGCTTTAAAATGTCAGAGAAAACCTGATTTTTGACTGCTACAGCCTGCAAAATTCAAGCAACACTGACATATGGAAGCAATTTACCATGTACAAGAAGCTGCCATCTAACACAATTCCTCCATAGTTAATAAAAGCTTTAAAAGGTTTAGGTAGGGTAAATAATTCTCAGTACTGGGCAGTATAACAACTTAAGTTCTAAGATTTAGAGTTATAATCTCCTCCTGGGGACAGAGTTTCTACCAACAGCAATAACTGCTTATTACAGCAGAGATATCTTTAAAATGGCTTTAGGCTATTTATCTTATATAAAGTCTGCCAACATAAATACAGCTATCTGCATTTCATGTCTTCAGCATACACAATAAAGCATCCCTAAAAGTTAACACCAGCCAACACTGAAATGCAAATAAAGTCTTGATTTCCTCTTAGTTATGGCTGAGTTTTCTTCTTAAAACAAGAATTATACTCTTATTTACCAATATTCTACACTAATCTACATGGTGGTTATAAAACTATTTGACAGTTTTCAATGCCTGCACAGTACATCAAAAAGACCACAGGACAGGAACTACAGCAGCCAGACAGACATGTAACAGCAGAGTTGGTAATATTGCTGGGACCACCCATTTGACCTCAGAACAAAATGAAAGCACAAGCTATAATGAGACTATCACCTATTTGTAATGCAAACACGTATGTTTTGACCAGTAAACCCTTCAGCAGCCAAATCTAGAAGACAGTTCTCCAAAATGGTGAGGAACCATGGAATTCAGTATTTTCAATCCCACAACAAGAAACATTCAGAATGGACTCTGTCCTGTACGATGTATGTTTCTTCTCAAGCTGCCAACATTGCAGAACCTCAAATGAATACCCTGAAAACTGTGCCCAGACCCTTGTGGTGACCAGACAGAGACACAGCAGGAGCTAAAGACTCAGGGAGAAGAGCTGAGACTTTCCTGTTCTTGGACTGTGAAGGCACAAAGGCCCAGGGCTTCCTTTCTTGGCAGTCGCTCGTAGGAGACACCAGGTATGTTACTGCACCATGAGTATATTGGTTTGCAGAATGAGACATTGCTAAGGGAAATCTGCGGTCAAACTGGTACAAATGCAATGCAGACCAGTCTCAAGAATTCTGACTGGAGTATCCAACATGAATTTGAATCATCACCCATCAAACTAGAAGACTAACTATGGTTTCTACTCAGTCAAAAGCCATTGTCAGAAAGAATGGGATGACTCAGACTGACCTGACACACCAATATGCACCTCTCCAAAGCTCAGCACCTGAGCTTCTCACTGATGCTGGAGGGGCACAGAAACAATGAGAGACTAGTTTTCCCACAAGGTGAAGAACCCTTCTTGTTATTAAGTGTGACATTTTTCACCCTGTCCATTCTAAAGCCTGCTCATAAGAGCGCTACGTCACTGAGGGTTACATAGAGTCTCAGTTATCTTTAATTCCTAAAAAGCATGACTAAAGAGCACCAAAAGAAACTTCATAGCACCATAAAAACTATTCTCTTCAGATCTGGATAAACACCAGAGCTGCTCTTCATGACACATATATGCCAGACCAGTCCCTGATGACCTGCAAAAATGATTCAATAACCAAAGACAATCTCATTCTTTGTATCCCTTCATTTGAATGGCTTTCTCCCTGAAGTTTAATATTGTCACTTTAGGCACTTCTTACTATAAATGTAACTGTCCTTTATCTGTTCCAGTGACATACCTCTCTAAGCATAGTATCTTGCACATATTTCCATTTCCAAGTATTCTTAACCATTTTCTGCATTTTACAAGAGTATTTTGAAATAATTTGGTCCTCCAGTAGTTTTGCAGATCTTTCGAGCTTCAAGTTGTCCATAATTTCAACAACTTCCCTCTCTTACAGATCATTAGTAAAAAAACCAGAATATTTGCTACCATTAGCTGTAACCAGAAAGAGAGCACATCCAGAAGTAAATAGTGCAACATTTCCTTCTGACAGTCATCAACTACGACTGATCTTGTATCCAGTCAATGCTCTACCCTGTCCAAAGACAACCAATAATTATTATTCTCTGATAGATTTACACTTTCTTTAAGCACCTTGAGGTGAAGTTTACCAGGCTTAGTTGATCTCATACAGCTCATATCTCCACAGGCAGGAAACTCTTTCTTCATTCCACATTCAAATGTTACAGTTCAAAATGCCCCTCACACCATCACTTTGCCTGGAAGGAAGCACCCCTGTCCTTATGTCAACTGTTACCAAAACTTAGAACAAGACATGACTCTAGCTAACCAGGGAGCTTTGCGGACTTCCCCTTTCTCTGGTCAGGAAAGCCACAAGAAGATAATAAGGAAGCATGCCCAAAACCAAGGACTTCAGGGCTTCACACTTGAAAGAGAGCAACATCAACAAGGGGTTCACATTTGAAAGAGAACTTCCTCAAGAAGAAAACATCTTCTCAAAGAGAGATTCCTCATTACAGGGATACTTCTTTCACTCCCAAAAGATTTAAGCATTTGAACTCTGATAATGAAGAAGTGGTAAGATTCACAATCCTCCATTACTCACTGTATGCCACTTCCACTACACAAATGCTAAAACACATCATTGCAGTTTTCTACACGTCTACCCACAAAAAAAATGAGAAAGATAACTCTAAGCCATAGCTGCTCATAAAAATTCAATTGTCTTAGAATGCTTTTTAGTTACTGACCTTGCAAGAAGCCTTACAAAATGTAATAGTCAAATAAGGATGTCATAGGTTTCTCAATTACACCTACTTCCCCTGAAACTGCTGTTTGCAGTCAGCCAGCACACAGATGTATAAGGGAGTTCCTTCTTCCCCCACAGTAAACAGATCTGCATTTTAGCACATTACCATGAGCCTTTAAAACAGGCAGGCTTCTCATGAGTTTGTTCGGATTTTGTTCTAACACAAATAATTTCAAACTATGGTTTAGGTTTTTTTTCCTCAACAACTTCCACAGTTATCAAGTAATGGTTAGAGAGCTGACACTTCTGATTAGAGTTCATAGCTATCTCTGTACACAGAGGCACCATAATTAATTCATGATTTAGGGAACAACTGTTTTGAACTGCAGGGATGGAAACTTTCATTTTGTCTCTAAGTAAATAAGAATAAATGACACTTAAGTAGCAACCCTGCAAATACCTAATATTCTTTGTGATAATATATTTTATGCATTATAATTTTCAAGAATACTCATTGCTGACAGAGAGCTTGCTTTGCTTATCATAATGCCTAAGGGGCTAGTCTACCACAAGAACAAAACATAAGAGGTTTTCTACCATTTCTTTTGATCTACCCCTCACAAAAACAGGAAAAACCAGCCTGATATAAACCCTAACCCTGTTCCACCCAAAGTCAGCAAAAGTAAGGATGATTCTACATACAAGAATTTGAAGTCAAATTTTAAATAGATAAACATAATTCACAGTAGAGCATGTTCTTAATGAAAATTCACCTCCTCACACAGAAAATAACTAGTACTTCAAAAAACTAAAACTGAAGCCAGAATTCCCAATTTTGCTGACTTCACTTTTTTTTTCAATCTGATTAGATTATTTGATTTAACAACGTGGTTCAATCTGTGCTACCTTAAGCACAGAAAGCCTCTAAATAGTTTCCTGATGCTTAACAGCCTTCCAGAGAATCTCACACATTTCTCAAATGCTAGCTAAGACAAGTTCACATGAAAATAACAAACACGACTTTCCAACCTGGCATCTTCTGCATCCCACTAAGGTTCATCCTATTTGTGTGTTGGATTGCAAGATTGTTGCAGGATGACATACATCTTATGACAAATTCAGGCCTTCTCATACAGTATTATAGCCTTCTTTAACTCCCTCAGTAGAAAAAACTTTTTGTTTTACCAATATGTGCATAAAATTATGAAATTAATTAAATTTTCAATTAAATTTAGTATGTATCATTAACTGAAAATTTATATTTAAGAAGTTATTTCTTAATGTGAAGATACTTTGTGTTCATCAGTATTGACTCCCTCAGTGTTTCAGGGCAACAACGTGCATATCCCAACTAGAGACTTACAATGTGTATTTTATTTATCTTCTTAGTAAGAAGATAAAAGATATTCTTACTAAGATAAAGATTGTTTTTTCACAAATCTCAAATAGCTTGATGTTAAGAGGTGACTGTAGTTTTAAATTTACCTTTTTTCAGATGATGCTTTTGCTTTGTTCATATTGGAAGTATGATTCTTCAAATCACCATCTCTGACAACCTGTAAGATATTAAAAAACTACATATTATTGACATCTTTTGCTCTTTAGAGAAGAAATGCTGACACCATACTGGATGTCCCTTCACTAGAAATGCTAAATTAATTCACAGTGATTGCATTTCTCCACACTGTCATGAGCTCTTCTCCGTTCACACTATTTGATCCAGCTTTTTTAAATAAACTATTGCTTTTTAAGTATGGAGTATGATTCTGCATTATAATTCAGGCCTACCAAGGTTCAGAAAGTCTGATGACAATAAAATAGAGACTTTTAGGTATCAGTCATTTACTAGACATTATTTTCCTGCCAATGACAGAATTTTATCATGTAAAGTTTTTGCTGAAGCCAGTAAATACATTTCTCAAACTTACTTGACAATATTATGAGATGCCACAACATGCTGATTTCTGACTCAGATTTTATGTATCTATAGAATAACTAAGGCTAGAGGCACAGTGAGAAACATGGAGTATTTGGTGTTCTTATTTAAGCAAGTCCTCAATACATTCCTTGGACAGAAACCATATCATGCCAAGGACTCAATTTTCCTATCCATCTAAGGACATAGTGTCCTCAGGGCACACCGCTTCCTCAAATGGTGCCTCCAAGCAATTATGGTTGCAGCCTACAGGACCATTAGCTGAGCACCAGCACTTCCATCTGAGACATAGCATGAATGACAGACAAATACTCCCACTGTGAAAAAAAAATTGTTCTCCAAGAGCTCAGTGGTTAATTTGAAGGTAGAAGACAGAAAGGGGGAAAATGGATGTTCCAAGATATGGGTGCTGTGAATGAGTAAGATAAAGCACTCTTCTCTTGGAAAATGCAGGCAAGAAATTCAGCCAACTACACACTACAGCTGCCCACCATCCCCTCTCCCCCATCCCCTTCTCCACAAATAAATTTGTAAAACCTCTCAAAAATCCTAATTGTTCAGCACATAAAAATAAACAGGCTTTTATTACTGGTAAATACCACTCCACTGCTAAAAGCCTAAAGCAGATGAAGTATGAAACAGGCTTATTTCCAGACTTACTGAAAGCAGAATCTTCTCCCAGCAGCCGGGAAGAAAATGCTTAACTTTTCACAAGAATTCCAGCTTGACTCAAGTTAACAGGTGTCTTAGCTTTTTCCAAGCACTCTTCAGGTGTACACTATCTTGAAATCCTTTAAACAAAACAAAAAGTTACAAGAGAAGAGCTGTGTCCACCCCATTACTGACAATTTAATGAATTACAAAGTCCGGATTATTCCAACCAGGTTGCAGGTCCTACTAGGTGGAAATCAGACCCTTGGATTCAAGTAACCAAGAGCTGTTTTGCTTCCAGCAAAAGTAGGACGTGCTGTCATACAGATGATGAACAGTCTGCCAGTGAGTGCCAAGAGTGTCTATATATTATTGTGTACTGAACTGCTGTACAAGTGGAGCCAGCTACTGAGCTGAACCATCTTGAACTGCAAGGTCTTAGTTTGTTTGTCTAAATTCACCACAAAGCATGCCAGTAAGCATTAAAGTGCTTACTGATGCTCCAGGTCAAGTAAAAAAGAAAAAGCACAAGAAAAAACCAAAAAAACCCAACAAAACTAACAGCTGTGAGGAAGCAAGGAAAAAATTAAGAGAGAAATGCACACAGCAGCAATCCAGAGAGATGTGGTGGGACATCTATGCATACTAAAGAAAAAAAAGAATTCTCTTTAACATTTGACTAGGTAATGCAAAAAAAACCCTTCCAAATTAATTTAAAACTTTTAATACTCTCCTTATTTTAAATAAACACTTAATAGAAAGCTAAAGGCAGAAGGTGAATGAATTTAACATATTTTAAACAATGCCACTTGCCTTTCAATGGTAGCCAAGCAGACGAAAAATTAGCATTAGTTCTGCTTGCAAAGGACCAACAACAACTGAATGAAAGCACTTCAATATGGAGGGAAGCATGGGAGGGCAAGAAGTGATGACTAAGTAGAACTCCAACCTGATAAATGTTGGATTCTCTGCACTCTCCCTCGCCTTTCCACCTTGCCTGTGAAATGTTATCTCATTCATCCTCCTATCTAGACAGGGGAAACAGGCAGTCTTCACAAGATCAGAAAGCTGCACTGTAATAATTGCTGTAATAATGCTATCAACAGCACAAAAAATTAAATGGCCTGCATGAAGTCACATGTAATTTTCACACTTTCCTTTCTCCTCAGAAAAGCACATATTTGCCTCACACCTAGGTGAATTCCTTGTCACTGAGTCACCTTCTCTGCTAATCCAGATTTTCAATACCCTGAATATTTGATACTCACTGACAAAGTTCATGCAAAAGCAAAGAGGATACCCCCTCCACTATTTACCTTTCATACGAAATTCTGGCATTTGCCAAAATCTAAAATTGAGAATAACATAGAATCCATGGAACTCCTAGTTCTTGGATAAATACTCTAACCACAAAACTAAATGGCAAGGACCATTACAAAGCAGTTTTCTTTTTCTCAAAACCATGGCTAAAGAAATGAACTTGCACTGATCATTCAGACCTCATGCTCAGATGTGTCTATTAGGCATTACTGGGAGTGCCTACAGAGGACTTCTATGAACTCCATCCTCCTGAATACCAAGTTGATACACATATATATATATTTATGAGAATAACGGCAAGATGCTCAGCCACTCTAAGGCAGCAATAATTCTGGTCAGATGTCGTAATGGGATTCAGAGGAGATTTTACTGAGGCAAGTGCTGGGGTCCCAATGTAGCAAGGATGTGAACTTGCTGAAGCGAGTCCAGAAGGGAGCAATAAAAATGACTGGAGTGATGGTACAATTCTCCTATACAAAGAAAGGCTGAAAGATTTGGGACTCTTCACCCTGGAGATGAGAGAGCTCTGGGGAGAACTTAGAGCAGCCTTCCAGCACCAAGAAAGAGCCTACCAGGAAGCTGGACAGGGACTTTTTTCAAGGGCGTGGAGTGATATGTCAAGAGGCAATACAATTGCTTTTAACTGAAAGGAGGAAGGTTTAGGTTAGACACTAGGAAGAAAAAACACATAGTCACCATTACAACAGTTTAGTGCCGAGCATATCTGTTATTTTAATAACATCATATTTTAATATCATTGATTTTATTTTAATAACATCATCACCCAAATAATTAAAAAAAAACAACCCAACTACAAAATCCCAACAACAACAATAAAAAACTCCACAACCAGAAAATAAACTACTTCAAAGAGCCAGAGATGTCTGAAATTTTCCATGGCTAATACTAGGATCTTCCTGTAAAGTGCTTTGTAATGACATTCCAAAAAATCCAGTTCTCTTCTCAAGGGAAACCTGAAAAATCAACACCAAGTATGGATATACAAAGTTTATCAATACTACTGAATCTGTTCTACTTGCACTATATTCTATTAAGTTTTTATTTTCCAGAAACGTCTGTTCCTAATAAATATTAAATAGAAACGTATATTTTTTGAGTCTGTTAAGCATATAGTAAAACATGATATCTTATTATCATAAACCCAGGAGTTGCTAAAACCACATATCAAATTACACTTTTCAAGAGAAAAACCAAAATTTAAGTTTTTTATGTCTGTCTACCACAATAGCTCTGCAAAACCTGTAAGACTGTTCATCTATACATATATATATATTTCCATGTTTTTCTTTCTATCCAAAGCTTGGTGCAAACCAAAATATTTTCAAAGCTAAAGCTCAGACGTCACTTTTGATCATCATGGAGCTATTGATTTGAAAGGTGAAAAAAAGTAACAAGTCTCCAGCAACTAAGTCATTACTTTGATATGTACTTACTTATCATATAGTGCAAGTAAGTAGCTGAACAAAATCTTTGGTAAATGCTACAGTACAAAAAAACCCAAAAAACTAGTACACAAAAAAGGAAGGAGTACAAAATCTTAGGTGACAGAATAGTGTCAAAATGCAATGCATTAAAAATTAAATAGAAAAACTATAGATATGAACTGAGAAAACATGTAGTTATTTAAAAGGTCACAAATGCTAGGCAGAAGAGAACCTATATTGAAACCCTGAAGCTGGTTATAGTCTGGGGTTCCAAAAGCACTTCTACCTCTCATAGAAGTACATGTGAGTTCCCCCAGTCCAGGGCAGATTAAATCACAAGCAAACGCACTTTTCATATTATCTCATTTCATGTACACCAAAGTCTCAGAAGCTATTCATGGGTCAAAATATTCTTTTTCAAAGTACTTATAAGTCTGTTTAAACAGAACCATATAAAAAGATTTCTGCATTCTTTGTGCTCTAGGCAATCTTAATTCCAAAATACCACTTGTGTTTACATTTTTAAACACTGAAGTAAATTGCTTGCAAGAACAGACTATTTACCTAAGTGAATTCACACTTGTAGGAATACAGTCTGAGTTAAAAATTTAGGATAACCAGCAATACATGGCAGCAAGAGTCATGGTCTCTGTAGCAACAGCAACCTACCCAAAAAGCTTGTAAAGAGCAGGTAAACACCATGATAACCAGCATTCTAAATATGGCAAAACCACACAAATATCACACCATAGAGAAATGAGCAGTATGTTACCTAGCATTACACTAAAGAATTATTCACTAGGACAGCAGTGTAGTCTTCCTTTGAGGCAGTAAGAAATGGCCACTGCTATTAACACAGTGGTGCTGTCTCCCCCATCTCATCCTCTTGCACCATAAGGAGGACTGAGCATTTGCAAAAGTCCCAGCGATTGTACCTTAAGTAGCTCCTTCCTCTATTTAATCCTTTACTCTTTCATACCCAACACATTGTTTTCAAGTTCAGTGTCTCAAATGGCAACTTAGACAACTACCTTTTTGAAAAAATGGTTAGTTGTGGGTTGTTTTTTGTTTTTTTTTTTCCAAGAATGCAGGGTTTTTTTTTAATGTCATACAAGCTAGCAAAGGTGCTGCATGTGAATCATTTCCTTAATAAAAATGTAATATTTAATGTTAGGTAAAAAATCTCACAAGCAATTTGGAGATGGCAGAGTTATTTGTACAAACTGCTTTATATTCTAAAAGCTCAATACACAGAACAATCCATAAAAGCTGTGGTTACCTATAAACCATACTAAAAATCTGGGGAAATCCTTCAAGCTTCACAGTAAAGTTTCATGTAGGCAAACACTACATTGCACTCAATCACAATCCAGCAAACAGAATCATATACACAAAGAATGATAACTAATGTGGTACTGAGAATCTGTTTCCTGAAGTTGACTATTCCTAGCCCAGTTCCTGAACCTTTACAAGCACTGGAAAACAAAAACCCCTGCATGCCAAACCTTACACTGTGTTTCTGTGTTTCGTAGGAATTGAAGTCCTAGTCAATAGCCCAGAGAGAGTCAATTATCAGGACCAACTGTTTTTTTTAACTGAACTGTAAAACAGGATGGAATGGCACTGAGAACACACTGAACAGCTATCTCTTCCTAAGATTTAACATACAGCAGTACAAAAGTCTTATTGCCATCAAAGTATTATAATATACCTAAAAGTACCTTAGAAGTGTTTCTTCCATGTGAAAAGGTTTGTTCAAGATAGTAGAAAAACTATTTCCTCCAGATATAATTTTAAGACTTTATGTGGAAATGGCAGAAAATAAAACTTTACCTAATGGCTACCCAAGTCCTCTAAGCAGAAAAAGAAATTAAGTTTTTGGTGGAAGAGAGCCTAACTTGCAAATCTAAAACAAAATGAAAAGGCTAACAACCTTTACTCATCAAAGAAAAAAATACTTCTGAAAATCAGTTACTGTCTTTCCCTTATGCCATTTACTATAAATATTTATAGGAGGGAACAAAAAAAATCAGCTGATTAGCTTACCCACTGCTGCATTATAGCAAAGTGCCGACTTTTTGACGTGATAGATAAACTGCAGCACATAATCAGACATTCAAAATGACATACATAAAACTTCACAGACGACCAAAGCACCAAAATCCTTTACAGCAAGCTGCCAACTATGTCATGCAGCAATTAGCACCAGTCCACTTGACTGCAAAAACAAAGCCTGACAAAAGTAGCCAAAAGAGCTAAGCAAGCAAGCAAGAAAAGCATTTGCTGGATAAGGAGAAGAATAAAACACCAGTACTTTATTTCTTGCCTGGAAAGAAGCTCCTAGAAAGTTACTAGCACTCCAGGCATAGGGTTACTTCAAGATATGACAAACTTGCTGTCATCAGAGTCACATAGTATCACATTCAAAGCTTACGTGATTTAAGCTGACAGAAATACTGCAAAAGTCAGCTACTTCTTGCCCAGCTGGCATAACCCTTTCATCAGGTAGAGGTGAATGGCACAGGGAGGGAGGAGGAAGCAATAAAAATAGCCAGAGGGAAAAGGACAACCACAGCAGAAACTAGGTATTTACCTACACCGAGAACTGAACTAGAACTGGAAACCCAGGAACTTTTGTCAGCTCTTGGAAAAGCTTAACACAGTGGTACATGTCAGAGGTGTTTTCTAGCACCTAACCCAATGATTGCTCCTTTGGGTTACACTGCCTTGATGGTTAGGGTCAGTCTGTAAAAAAATCAGTTCAAAGTTCTAAACTGCCTAGGTCACTACTTAATAAAGCAAACCTTCAATCGTGGTTTTAATCTATATTAAAAAAAATCCATGGCTCCCTGTTGCAGATTTATCTATTCAAACACTTTTGATTTATCTACCTCAAACCCTTCAAACCTCACTGGTAAACAGAAACACAATCATAACAACCCATAATACTCCCAGCAACTGTTCTCCCTTTCAAAATCTTGATTTGTACCATTTAGCTTATGAATTATGAAACCTGGAACAATTAAAACAGTATTACCTATCTCCAGTGTGCAACCCCTGGGCACGCTGTTTCTCAGTAATTTTAAGTTTTATAAAGGATGTAGTGGAAGTTTTTATGTGCCTTGTAATATACTAAATGTTTTAGGGTGACACTTGCAGGACTGTTGCCTCTGCAGCTGTTGCAAAACAAAGGAAGGATGTTTGGGTGCTCCCTCCACTCTGCTACTTCCAGTCTTTCTATGGTTACTGCATTTCCAAATGGAAACCATGCTGAATCATCCATGTATCCAGGACACACACTGGATAGTTCATAATCTTGATGCTTAGCACAGGATATTGGGCAGCTAAGCTGTGGATAGTGGCAGGGTCTGAAAACATATCCAGAGATACACTGCTGTTATAAATCTCTGCTAAGCACTCACACAAGCAGCTGCCTTGTTCAGCACTCTCACACTCACTCCAAGAAACCTTCCCCTCTAAGTTCTTTAAGGAGTTTCAACACTTCAAATACCGAAGTTACACTCCAGAGCCAGGGCAACTTGATTAGCACTCAGTGCTTTTGAACATTCGCAATTTGTATCACGGGAGCAATCTCCTAAGAGCAAGCAGCTCACAGATACTGGAATTCAAGGAGAGGTTTCAAATAACATACCCAGAGCCAAAAAACAGGTGATCCCCAACAGTGTCTAGCTAGCAGAGTATCACCATGAATTTTAAAGACTGCGAAGTTTCTAATCATGTGACACACTGCTGACAAGCTGTTGAGTGAAAAGCTGAATGTCTTTCCTAAACTAAAACCTAAATGCAAGGTGAAATAGTAAACCCCTTCTGTAAGCTAAAGGGACTTTAGAGAGCCCTTCATCTTTTTCTCTTTACATGTAGCTTCTTACATGTAATTTCAGGGAAGTTGCTCCTAGCAGCAGTAAGATAGCTAATACAAATCTTCTGCCAAGACAACTGAATATTTTTCAAGCTCAAATTCTTAATTTTGGAAAATAATCTGTGAAGTTCTTCAACATGAAAACCAAAATATGAGTGCTGCCACCTCCAACACCTGAACTGAAAGTTAAGCCTGAGATCAAGTATCGCTTCACACAAACATATATCAGGTGTCACTTTGCACACCACGACTACACCTTGGTTTAAGATCATTTCCACCCTTTTTGAAAAAAAATAAGGACAGAATCTTTTTTTAAAATTAAACTTATTTTTAAAAAAAGGTATTTTGCTTAATTTATACTAGCATTAAAAAAAAAAATCACAGTAATGAACTGTAACATCAGAGACTACCTGTTAAAATTGTCTTGACATTAGTCTTCAGGAAGTTCTTCAGGAAGGGAGATAATTTTTTCACTCCCCAGTCCAAGACATTAAAAGACATTCCAACACAGACTTGCACTCACAACACACAGCATGAGCTATAATTTCCAGAAAAACTCTTTGGTCAAAAGTATAATTTCAATGAAGGATTAACCAAAAGGTGGGGCTATTCCATCAGCAACATCCAATCACTCAGGGTTACACAAAATACACACTGAAAGCTACCTGCAAAACAGAGATGCCTTTTCATGAAATGTAACCTATAAAAGCAGTGCAGACACATATTTTTTTTAAGAAACATCATTCATGGGAATACACTCATTGGATAACTAATTTCTTAATGCTGGAAAAATTAATACACAAACAACAACATTCACACCACAAGGCTATACAGAAGTTTCACGGTGATTTTATACCATACAGGTAAAAAGGAATTCACTTTCCACTATACACACTATCACACTATTGACAGATTATTGCTCTAAATAACCATAACAGTTCGTCCAGCTGAGGATTTCTAAACATCTCACACAAAGCTTGGGGCCTGAGAGCAGTTTACACTGAAGAAAAACACCACCCCACCCTGATGTGCAACCTATTTCTCAAACCTCTGTCGAGCATTTTAACCGGTACCTACAAACAAACACTTGCTGTGCTAGATTTCCACCACTGCAAAAAGAAAAAAAAAAAAAAAGAAAAAAAAAAAAAAAAAAAAAGGCAGGAAAAAGAAAAAAAGAAGAAGACAGAAAAGGAAAAACCAAACCCCAAAGGTTAACAAACTCCTACCCACGGAGCGTTAAGTCAGACAGACGTTGGGCAGGCCAAGTGGCACGGCACATGAGGCAAATGTTGTTATCCCAACCGCCGTATTTTCCACCCCCTGCCCATGCTGCGTTGCTCCTCTGGCGGGGCAGCGGGGGCACAGCCGCAGCGCTCGGGGGCCGGCAGGGCCAGGCTCACGGCAGCCCCGGCTGCTGCAGGGCCGCCCAGCGGAGCGGGAGGCGCGCACGGACGGCTGTGCACCGCACGGAGCGCGGGGACAAGAGCGTCCCGCGCCCGGCGCGGGGCTCCGTGCCACCGGCGGCTCCACCCCGTGCCGCGGGCAGACCCGACCGCCAGGCCCGGAAACCAGCACCGCTCCTACCGTAGGGCCTGCGACCATCTCCGCGGGCGAGAGCGCGCAGGGCGCGGCTCCCGCAGAGACCCGCCGTGCCCGAGCGGCACCGCACGCATCCACCGGCGCCCGCAGGGACGCGCCCGGCCGCCCCGCAGAGCGCGGCACAGAGGAGCCCCGCCTCGCCCCGCCCCAGTCCCGATCCCAATCCCGGTCTCGGCTGCGGCCCTGCCCCCGCCGCGGCCCGCTCCGCCCTGCCCAAGGCGATGCCCGCTCCCCGGGCTTCACCTTCGCGCCGGCGGCCACTCACCCCGCGGCGCTCAGGCGGGGGCGCCGGGCGATGGTGGCGGCTCCGCGCTGCGCTCCCGCCGTGCTCATGCGGCGGCGGCGGCAGGACCTGCCCGCACCGCAGCGCGTCACCGGCCCCGCCGCGCCCCGCCCGCGCGCAAGCGCCGCCGCCGCCCGGGCAGCGCCGTGCCCGGCCCGGCCCGACCGCACGGGTGGAGCGGCACCGCTCGGGTGTGCCATGTGAATCTCCCTGGCCGGCCGCTCCCGCACCAGCTACCCGCGCCTGAACTGTCCGTACTTCTGTGAGATACACGAGCATCTAATGGGAGACGGGGGTAGCAAGAGCACAGAAGCAGGCTTTTCTCGGTGGTTCGGGAGCAGTACGAAAAGAGGCAATGGGCACAAACTGATGCGCAGGAAGTTCCACCTTGAACACGAGGAAGAACTTCTTTGCTGTGCGAGTGACGAAGCAGTAGCACAGATTGTCCAGAGAGGTTGTGGAGTCTCCCTCACTGGAGGTACTTAAGAACCCTCTGGACCCCCTGTGCCGTGTGGTCTAGGATGACCCTGCTCGAGCAGGGAGGTTGGACCAGTAACCCACTGTTATCGGTCCAACCCGACCGATTCTGAGATTCTGCAATACCTTCATGGGGCGGTCCCCCCAGCCCAACCTTTATACACAGTTTGTTGTGGCAGGTAAGTATCTGAACCCAAAGAATGCCACTGCCCAGGGCACTGAGGTGCCACAGAAGTAAGAAAATCCATAGTGATTCATTAGTCAAAGACTTTGTATGCCACTTCACACACGCCCCCCACCCCTTTCCCCTGAAACTCTTTGTAAAAGTAATACACCTCATATGCTTCACAAAACATTTTATGGCAAATTAACCTCCATGTGCCTAGCACCTGGTTTTGAACCGTGCGTTAGTATCGCTGATGACTTCTAGAAGGGGGTAATTTAATCTCTCTGACACTTGTTAAACTGGAACAACCAGGTATTTCTTTCTCATTAAGTTCCTCAAATGAACTGAGGATCTGTTCACTAAGAATCTGTGGCCAAATCCTTTATCCTGTGTTTACAGATCTGATATGGAAAAAGAAACCCTTTAATAAAAGGCTGGCAAACTGAAATCAAGTTCAAATCCCACTTACACCCATTATAAAGGCACAATCCCTACTAGAACGATGCAAAGTTAATTTCCCAATAACACTGTGTAACCACGGAGTTACCCATTCTAATTCTTGTTCAGTAAAAAGCAGATTCTGGATCCTTTAAATCTATACTTTTATTCATCTTCCATTTCAAAGTACAGATACCTGGCTACAGCTCTTGCAACTCCCATCCTACACACATCATTCAATCTACTCACAAAGGCAAAAGTAAAGATAGCCGCGACTTTTCTGCTGTCTAGGAGGTAGCTGTGCATTTGTGTGACAGTTTGCAACTCTTCCATAGGGCTGATTCATCTGAAGAGTGGTTAATAGTTACTATTTGTTAGTCCTTTAACTTGTGTTACAGTGTTAGAAAAGTGAATTCTGCTTATCATCCATGCAATGGTACACAGATGATCTGCACAGCACACATACACATCAATACCTTATGGACACAGAACAAAGCTGCTTTATTGGCAAGGCAGCAGACACCAATGCAAGTGAGGAGGAATGAACTAATTTTGTTGAAGTATGACAGATGGGAGATCCTGGGCCTCCTACCTCCTATTTATGCATAACTGCTTATATACATTTTAAGTCCTCATCCAACCATATTAACAAAAATGGATATCAGATGTCCATTTATTCAGTTATTCACATGGTCTTTCTCCAGCAAATAATTCAACATTAATTACGCTTCTAGGACTTGTAAACCCATGGGCTATAATCACAAAACATACATGTATTGGAAAGGACCTTTCTCCTTCTCTTACAAGCTTCTCCGGGTATCTACCATGAACGAAAAGAGGAGGTTATCAGAATGCAGAACTTTGCCAGTTGACTGGCAAGGGGTAGGAACAGAGTCACTTGTTCCCTAACACTGGTCACACTGGAAAATGGGTAAGAGAATACGTAATGCAGAATTCAGTACAGCTACAAGTTATCTGTGAATTCTATTAATGGAATAATTTTAAATGCATAGCTCTGTCTAAAGCAAAGCAGAAGACATGGAAGTACTTGAGTATGACTCAGGCAAAGACAAAAATAGTACCGGGCAGGCTCTGGCAAGTAAGGAACAAATAAAGGGGGTGCAGATAAAAACCTCTCAAATGTTTTGAAGTCAGAGTCAGCTTATTTAAGTTAGTTATGAAAATAATGTTTTAAAACAGCTCTGTATGTGTCCTGGCACATGACAAAAATAAATCAGTTAAAAATATGAGAATTTTCTACTGAAAAGAGAGCACCCAGCAGTAGCTCCATTAATTTAAGGCTGGCAAAAAGTGTGATCTTGTTTAAGAAAAAATAAATTATAGTAATGGGCCTAATTAAGATACTCCAATCAGTTACTGAAATCTATTAACTTTTTTCACTCAGTGTAAACAAAAATGTAGAACATAATTGAATGTAAGTGCTACATTTATCTTATTTCCCCCAAAAGACTGTTCTATGCAGAACTCCTATTTTTACTAGCTAAACATTTGTTTATGGAAATTAAAGGTCACTGAACGATTGAATCTAAAATTGGTTTTTTTTGGCAGGTAAACTGGTTCCAAGTTTAGAATTTATTTCTAAGGACAACAACTTGACTTTGAGAAAACCTGACTCTGGTGTACAAATGGAGTAGCTGATCTTATTTACATAACAAGTCTCATCAATTCAGATGCATTTTACTTATATGAGACAGCAGAAATATGCCCTAGCTTTATTTGTTTTCAAACACAATACTGTGTGCAAAAGTGAATTGTTTATCCATTGAATTTTTTATCGAAAGTTAATATAATGATTCTTCTTTTGGTTTCACAAAAGTTTTAACACTTCAAGTAGAATCTTTAACAAACATACAAAACTATTCCAAACGATCTACATTTAATTTAACCAGAGCAAATAATAAATTTGAAAATAAGGTTATGGCAAATTATAGAGCCTTCAAGTAAAAGCTTGATGGGGAGCCAGGCATGCAACTCTGAAAATTGCAGCAACAGTAATACTAGATTGTGGAGCAGAATGGATTCCACCAAAATTAAGTCTCTAGGTTTGACCATGTGACCCACCTAGCAGATTAGAGAAAGGCTGTGGATGTTGTCTACCTAAACTTCAATAAAGCCTTTGATACTCTCTCTCCCACAGCTTCTTTCTGGAAAAAATTGGCTGCTTGTGACTTAGACAGGTGCAGTTTGCTGGGTTAAAAACTGGATAGATGGCTGGGCTGAGGGTGTTGGTGAATGGAGTTATCTGGCTGACAGTCAGTCACCACTGCAGTTTGCTAGGGCTCACTGCTGGGGCTGATCCTGTTTAATGACAATTAATCAATTATTAATGTTAATTAATTATATAAATTATTAATGTTAATTAATAAATTATTTTGAGTACCACCTCAATTTGCAGACGACACTAAGTTGGGTGGGAGTGTTGATCTGCTGGAGGGCAGCAAGGCTCTGCAGAGGGACCTGGACAGGCTGAATCGACGAGCTGAGGCCAGTGGTATGAGGTCCAATAAGGTCAGGCACTGAGTCCTGCCCTTGGGTCACAACAACGCCATTCCCTGCTACAGGCTTGGGGCAGAACAACTGGAAAGCCACTCAGCCAAAAAGGACCTAGGGGTCAACAGCAGATCCTGATCTGGGACATTGAGGGGTGTGGAGTGTGTCCAGAGAAGGGCAATGGAGCTGATGAAGGGTCTGGAGCACAGGTCCTGTGAGGACAGCTAAAGGAGCTGGAAGTGTTTAGCCTGGAGAAAAAGGAGAAAAGGCTGTTCAGGAGTGACCTTATCCTTCTCTTTAAACTACCTGAGAGTGTAGCAGGTCAGCGGTTTCTCCCAGGCAATGAGCAACTGGAGAACAACACATAGCCTCAAGATGGGCTAGGGAAGGTGCAGGTTAGACATGAGAAAGAATTTTGTCACTGAAAGACTGGTTAAGCATTGAAACAAGCTAACCAGGGAGGTGGTGGTGTCACCATCCCAGGAAATGTTCAATAAAAGACTAGACATGCAATCTGGGACTATGGTTTAGTTGACATGGTGGTGATTAGTCAGAGGTTGGACTTACAGGTTTTTTTCAATTTTAATAATTTTATTATTTGTAGGAAATTCAGTCTTAGGAATATACCTTTTAATGGGGCAATCCATGGACTTAGAGAAGGTAACAAGTATATACCAATCTACACACTGTGTGGAAAGGGAAGGACATCAGAAGTGTCGTGAGCTAAAAAAGTAAGTTTCTAAGTTTACATAAACCATGTTGTGTTCATTTAGTATTGTTGGCAAGGCAATACAAGCAACAAACTGAGTCACAGATTACTGACATTTATGCAGAGACACAGGTTTTCAGACAAAGATAAGCTCCTCAGTCCTGCATTTTTACAGGCTACTAAAAAAGTATCTACTACTAACTACATTGTACAACATGACTTCCAGGATCGGACCATACAACTAAAATAATCACAAAAAAATTTAAAATATAATGCTTAGCCCCTCTGGAAGCAGGAAAGGGTTGTAAAGCATTAAACAAACTGCCCAAGCAAGTGGTGGAGTCTCCCCCTCTGGAAATGTTCAAAAAAGTGTGTGGATATGGCACTGGAGGAGGTGGTGTGGTGCTGAGTGGTGGTGCTGAGTTGGTGGCTGGACTCAAAGGACTTTTCCAAACTTAAAAATTCTCTGATTTGATGGTAAGAGCAAGGAGAATAAGGAAAAGCTCTTCAAAATAACTTAGCGGGTAGCAACATATAAGCATCTCTGGATCGCATCCTGTTCCCTGTAATTATCAACTAGATAATTATTATTTCCTATTAAAACTTAACCTCTACTAGTTAAATCTGCCTTGCCTGTTGCTATATGTCTTTTACTGAACAGATCCAGTCAGTTCCAGATAATGAAGCTATCAACTCTCCATCACTCTTAAAAACAATCACTCCTTCATTTGGAAGCCAACACTTGCCTACATGCGCACTGGAGAATTTGGTTTTGACTCTTTATCTCTAAGGTATCATATCAGAATACTTATTTTGAGATGATCTTTTGTGCTCTGTTATGCATGTTTTCAGAGCATAAAAAAGCATTTTAGTTCAACTTCACATCTGTGCTTCATTCAGCTTCTTTAGCCTTTGTAATACTACAAATGCAATAGCACATCAATACTCTTCACAGAGAATTCAGAATGTATAGATTTAGTGGATATTTTCATCTAAGTTTCTGGGGACTGGGGATGGGAAGGAGTGGGCACTTTTTCAGAGCATGAAGAGGACAAGTTTCTAAAGTGATGCACTGTTTCACAGGTTCATACCAAGTCAGCCACTTTTTTCCATATGCCTACTGACAATCACATTTAATTTATACATGCAGAATGTTAACATAATCCCCCCCTCCATGACCCAACCAACACCAAGAGTGAATCTCATCTGTTTCAGTCTATCAGGAACCTCCATACTCGCAGTGTAAAAAAAAAAAAAAAAAAACTAAATGTGTATAATTTTCAGCCTACCTGAAGATCACCTTCTTTCTATTTATGAAGGTATTTGCATACTTTGAGATTTCTCACTTTCCCTTTTCTCCCTGCACCAATTGCTTCCATTAAGAAGGACATCTAAAGCAATGGTAAGTTCCTGAAAAATCAGCAGTACTTTAAGCAAGGTAAAAGGTAAAGAATAATCTTCAGAAACAAGTATGAGACACCTCCTTCTTGGGACAAGGCTATAAAGATATCCTGCAGCAGATGACCATTTCCACAATGGACTAAAGACACCTGTTGAGGGAGAGGACAGATCTCTGCTATTTAGAAAATTATAAACAATTGTATTTTTGTACAAACAGGTCAATAAGTAATTCTACACACTTCAAATTATTTAGAGCAAACAAAACAGATTTATCTCTTAAATCTGATTTTCATTTCACACAGTACTTGAAAGACTGGAAACACCTTTTTGGTTATGCCAGTCAAAATTTCTTTTACAGGATTTTTTTTAAAGCCAAATAGTAGAGGACAAGTTTGCTCACTTCTTCTCTTAAGCATCCCTAAAAAATTCATAATGCTTTAGTATTAGTTTTTGCTGTGTAAAAATAGACACCCTGAGTTACAAACTCATACAAAATACATCAGTACTTTCAAAATTAATGTAACATCATTTCGGAAAGACAAAAATAGCAGTCAGTCAAATGACTGCACCCTAAACTGTCACATGGTTAGCTGAAGTTTTCTTAAACAAAGCAGCCTATTTAAGTCAAGTATATGATATGTTCTAACTCTATTACAGGAACAAAGGTACTCCATAATTAATACTGAAGCAAGTTCCTCACAATACTTGATCTACTCCCACTTCACCAAGACAGAAGCACAAAACATGCATTGCACATAACCAGCAAGTATTATATGAAGGTTGCTTTTTTCTTCTGTCTTGCTTAACATTGTGGACTACTTTGTGGTGTAGGAAACAAGGGATACTTTTGTAATAAACTTCAGGGCATTTTAAATACTAGGGATTTTGGTAAACTATCCCCATAAAAAATAATAATTGTGTGCGTAATCTAAAAATAAACAAAATAAATAAAAACTGATTTTACTTCTCTAGATTTTCCCATGTGCTTATCACATGTACAAAAGTTAGATCAGCCCTTCACAGCATTTTGTCAAGGCACTTTATTGCATAATTTCAGGTTGAAGTGCTTTGATCTCACCTTGGAGGTTATTGCAGTGAACATGCATTACCTTTTTTAACTGCTATGGTCATTTCACACACACATAACCAACCTGCTGTTCATTTTTGATGCTTGGTATTTTTGTCAAGGGAAGTGATAATTGCTTATATTTATTTAGGCTGAATCCATTGCCATATTACTTCACAATAGTCAGTTTATCATTTCAACCATAAAGTCTGCACAGAAACACAAACAGGTATTTGCTAATGGAATACTCTGACAAACTTCAAACCTCTTCAGAAAGTAATTTTTGTTAAAAATTGTGGTTTTAAAAAAATATACTTTCATAGTGAAATTATTATTAGGGACTACAGCCCTTCTGTCCTGAAACTAAAAATAGAATTCCCCTGAAAATCAACTACAGAAGAGAGTGGTGGTCAAGCCATCACTATATTCTGTATTAAAGACAGGTAATTTTCACAGACAGATGTTTTAACCAACATCAGGTTCAATAATAATGATCTGTTCTTTCTACCATAACATTGGGATCATTAGAAGATGGCTGCTATATTGTTTTATATCACCCCTGGAATTCCATAGAAGTACAGCGCAGCTGTGAGCCATCAGACATTTCAACAACCATTAAAATAAAGATAATTTATTCTTTCAGATAAAGTAGGTTGCTGTCATTGGTTTAGCAGGAGCTCTCACTGAAATTTCTCTTCTTGCTTCCCACCAAGCACAAATGCTCTGTATTTTGCATGTTGAATAGAACGGATGATAGATAAAGTTAGTGCTTTTATTTTAATCTGGAACTTTCTTCCCAAAACCTTGGACATAAAATCTACTTAAGATACCCTCTACTAGGTCATTAAAGCATATTATCCACTGTCTTTTACGTTGGTGATCTTGGCCTGAAACTGCAAGCATTCAGTCATACTAAAACCCCTAGGACATCCTCTCACGTCACCTGGCTTTCCTCTCAAGAGAGATAATCAGCACATCTCCGTAGACCCTGTACGGAACATAGAGTTACGTACTCTCTAGCACATGACGTTCATTAAAACGCAGTGCGAAGGGAAGGGGAGAGAACGTCTGACAGAGGACAAAAGAAACCTGCTTGGAGTGTGCTTTCAGTTCAGCCGCCGCCCGCTCGGCGCACGGCGCCAGCGCCGCACCCGGGCCCGGGCGGGCAGCGGCAGCGCCGGCCTGCGGGCTCGGCCGGGAACGCAGGGGCCGCGCCGGCAGCGATTCAGAGTCACACAAAGGGTCAGGCTACAAGAGACGAGGCCATTTGTCCAACCTGTCCACTCAAGCAGAATCATCCAGGAGCATGTGGCACAGGCTTGTGTCTATACAGTTCTTATACAGTGCCGCGAGGGAGACTCCACAACCTCTCTGGGCAATCTGTTCGAGAGCTCGGTCACCTGCACGGTAAAGTTCTTCCTCGTGGAAGTTCTGCAGGTGGAACTTCCTGTGCATGAGTTTGTGCCCACTGCCTTTTGTCGTACTGCTGGGCGCCACTGAGAAAAACCTGTCTCCGTCCTGTCGACACGCGCTTTTTAGATATTGAAAGAGCGTTGACAACAGACCTGGAGACAGCCTCTGCTCCTGCTGCGCGGCAGCGCCCCGCGGCCCCCGCACCGTCCGCCCAGCCCCTGCTCGCCCTGTCCCCACCCCCTCACGGGAGCCTCATGGCGCCCGAGCCTGCACCGCGCTGGGCGGAGCCGCCGCAGGGCCGCCCGCCCCGCCCCGCGTTCCTCGCGGGCGCAGCGGGTGCCGAGCGCCGCCGCCCCGGCCTCTCTCACCCCGCCTCGCCGCTCACGGTAAGCCGCGGTCGCGGACGAGGTGGGGCGGCGGAGCTTCTAGTGTGCGGCTGCGCCGGGCGCTCAGGCCGGGGCCGCGGGCTGGTGGCGGCAGCAGCAGCAGCAGCAGGTCTGCGCGTGTGCGGCGGCGGCCCAGCCAGGAGCGGCGGACGGGCGGCGGCGTGGGACGTAGCGGTGAGGCCCGGGGAGGGTGCGGGGCGAAGGGCGCAGGCAGAGCCCGCAGGGGCACCGAGGGAGGGACGGAGGAAGGGGGAGCCCGCGGCGGCGCTGCTGCCCCGCAGCGGGGCGGGCGGCGTGCTGGCTCCTCCTCTGCGGCGGGGCGGAGGAGCCGTGCGGGCAGGCGGCGGTGCCCGGCGTCCCCGGGAGGGCTGCGCGGGGCCCGCTGAGCAGCGCCGGAGTTGGGGTGACCTGTGGGAAGAGGAGATCCCGAAGGGCCTGGTTGTCCCGGGATGCAAGGGAGAATTTAATTTATTTCAACACATTTCTCACGTACTTCCTCATCACAGCCCACTGAGCCTGGCAGTCCCTGCGGTCGCTAGAGAACTGGTGACAGCCTGACGGCCCCCGATGGGGAGTAAACCTGGCTCGGCCGAGGGGAGACCCCCGGGCTGCTGCTCAAAAGCCATTTTATCCTCCCCTTTGTTTTTGTTAATTCCCGATGCCCTGGAGGTCCTCTGCCACTGGGGCCTTTGTTTGAAGCTTCCGCGGCGGCTGTGGTTAAGCTGCTCAGGGCTTGCCGGGCTCGCAGCTGCTCCGTCAGCAGAGGGGAGTTCAGCGTTGCTGGTACCTCACGGGCAGGCTGACTGTGGAAGCGTGGAGTCCTCAGGGCTGCCCGCGTGTCGGGAGGTTGCGAAAGAACAAAACCAGTTCGAAGTAGCTGGTCGGTGGAGTTTAAAATTTATAATCCAGTCTGAACTTGCTTAACTTAAGTGCTGCAATCTTGATACTGCTTTCTGCTGAGGAAATCGTAGGAAATAAGTATTTTTTCAGTTTTACAGTACCATCTTTTTAATTTCTGTTGAAGAGCAGTAGGAGGACGTATAGTCTAACAGTGTAAAAGAACAAATAGAAAATTGTGATGTCTGCATCTGTTGTTACGCTTCTGATTTTATTTCTAATTGACAGTCGACACCTTAGTATGGGTCTGAACAGCTGATATTCTGATGTCCCTAGTTTTTGAGGTTTCACAGTGTATAAGCTACTTGTAAAGAAATTACGCATAAGAAAATCTTTTTCTTAAAGAGTTGTTTTTAATAAGGGTTTTTCTGTTGGTCTTGTATAACAGTAGTTGTTTAAATAAAATGTTAGTTCATTTCCCATTCTCACCTGATTATTGAAAAGAAAAAAAAATTATTCCCACAAAGCACTTTCTCTGATTTGTGCAAATATATGGTGTCTCTGACAGGAATTTAAAGGTGCAGCATCATGGTTATGAAAGCTACACTAGAGGATGATGATTCTGGATGGGAACTCGGTATGCCTGACAAGATGGAAAAGAGTAATACCAGCTGGATAGATATAACCCAGGATTTTGAAGAAGCTTGTAGAGGTGAGTTGTAGTCCTTTCATTCTGAGAAAACTTGGAATCCTTTGGAGGCCTGTGTGTAGTTCTTTGAGCTTTTTTGAGCAATAGTTTGACCTAGGTTCAAGCTTCAGATGAACAAGCATTGATTCCTTCTTAACTCTGAGGTTGGAATTGTCATGAACCACCTCGCTTTGTTTTCTCTTCCGGATTACATAAATACCTCTTTAATCAAAGTTTTTTCGTCTTACGCATTTTCACATCTGCTTTTTTTCCTTTGCGAAGATTTCTTACTCTCTCTTCTGCCAAGTGGAGATGTCATTCCTGCATGCAGAGTCAACACTCTGTTTCTTTCTTGCATATTTTTGGATCTCCATGGTCCTGTAATTTATTTAATTCATCAGTGCATCATTTTTCATCTTTGAAACAAGTCTGAGTTTTTCAATTGATACAGTCCATCTCAGTAATGGGGAAGCAGTTGCTTACATTTAAACAGTACCTTTATTACTGTGAGGTGCTACTGCTAGTTTACAGTTTTTTCAACTGATTTTATGATGACACTAAGGAAGGATAAGTGTAAAAACTGCATCTTACCACACAGAATATTACATAATGATAAACACAATTTCTGCATATTATTTCTCTATATTACTCTAAATTACTTATAAATAATTATTTATCTATATTACTTGTATCTGTAATAGATTACTTACATCTGTACCCATCAAATATATCTAGAGACTCCTTTAAAAGTTATGAGGGAAAGCAAGCCTTTCAGTAGTCTCCCCTGGAAGAGATTAAGACACCTGAATAAAGGAGCAGAGGAAACGGCTGTATTCCAGGCTATTCAGATGCTAATATTTCACAGAATAATCATCACAGAATGATTTGTGTTGGAAGGGACCTTAAAGATCCTCTCATTCCAACTCCCCTGGCATGGACAGGGGACACCTCTTACCAGACTGTGTTGCTCAAAGCGTCATTCAGCCTGGCCTTGAACAGTGACAGGGATGGGGGATCCACAGCTTCTCTGGGCAACCTGTTCCAGTGACTCACCACCCTCATAGTAAAGAATGTTTCCCAGTTTCTAATCTAAATCTCTCTTTTAGTTTAACAGTATTTCTCTTGTCCTGTCAGTACATGTCCTTGTAAAAAGTCAATCGCCAGGTGTTTTCTGGCCTTCCTTTATGAACTGGAAGGATGCTAGCTGGTCCCCATAGATCTTTTTTTTTCCAGGCTGAACAGCCCCAACTCTTTCAGCCTGTCTTCGCAGGAAGGGTGCTTTAGCCTTCCATTCATTTTTGTTAGCCTCTTTTGAACTTGCACCAACAGATCCATGTCCTTCCTGTGCTGGAAACCCAGACAGACTCAGTGTTCCAGCTGGAGTCCCATTAGAGCAGAGGGCAGAATCCCCTCCCTTGACCTGCAGCCCTACAGCAGTATATCAGCTTTTTGTGCTTTGAGTGCACTGTGTACTTAGTAATTCTAAAATTGTTTTAATTCCTAGAATAACAGAGGGATGGGGGCACGCTGTTAACCACTGGGGTGTTTTTTTTAGTCTTTCAGTCTTGAAAGTGCTCTGTAGGTAAAAGCAGTAGTGTCATGGGTTGACCTGGGCCAGATGCCAGGCACACACCAAAGCCACTTACTCCCCTCTGAAGCTGAACAGAGGAGAGAAAATTTAATGAAGGGTCATGGGTTGAGATAAGGACTGAGAGGGATCACTCACCACATATCATCATGGGAAAAACAGGCTCAATTTAGACATATGAAGGGAATTTATTATTGACAAAATCAGAGCAGGACAATGAGAAAGTAAAATAACCCTTGAAAACAGCTTCCTGCCACCCCTCCTTCTTTCCAGCTCTGCTCCTACCCCAGCAGCACAGGGAGACAGGGAATGGGGGTTATGGCCAGTTCATCACCCCAGGCTTCTCCCACTGCTCAGGAACAAGAGTCATTCCCCTGCTGCACCATGGAGTCCCTCCCATTGCAGACAGTTCTCCATGAGCTTCTCCAACATGGGTCCATCTCATGAGCAGCAGCTCTCAGTGACCTGCTGCAGTGTGACTCCCTCCCATGGACACACAGGCCTCCCAAAACTGCTGCAGCCTGGGTCACTCTTTTACAGGGTGCAGTCCTTCAAACACAAGCTGCTCCAGCCTGGGGCCTCCGTTGGGTTCACAGACTCCTTTGTGCATCACCGGCTCCAGTGTGGGTCTCCCCACCAGCTGCAGGTGGATCTCTGCATCCCCATGGACCTCCATGGGCCGCAGGGCACAGCTGCCTCACCATGGGCTGCACCAGGGGCTGCAGCAGAACCTCAGCTCTGGTGCCTGGAGCACCTCCTCCTCCTCTGACCCTGGTGTCTGCAGAGTTGTTCCTCTCACATGTTCTCACTCGGCTCCTCTCCATCTGCTGTTGAAACTGTGCAATTTTGATTTTTTTTGTTTTCTTTTTAAATCTCTTACCACAAGGTATTATTGTTTCTAATTGGCCCAGGGCACATCCGTCTCTGGAGCCACCAGGGATTGGCTCTGCTGAACATGGAAGAAGCTTCTGGCACCTTCTCACAAAAGCCATCCCTGTAGTCATCCCCCCACAAGCTACAAAACCCAGGCCATGCAAATGCAGCGCAAGTAGAAATGCCTGATCTGCTTCCTGCAGCTTGTTATATCTTGGCATAAGGCAGTTTGGTGCGTGACAAGACTACCCTGGAAAAGTTGTGCTAGTAGGATGATTGTAATTGTTTGTTTTGTCCCTTTCCTTTATAGAACTGAAGTTAGGAGAACTGCTTCATGACAAGCTGTAAGTATGTGTGTGGGATGGTTCTGGCTTTTAGATAAGATTACTGCAAACATGTTCATGTTACCTAATAACCAAGCTTTTTTAGACTTTTACTTTAAATAAAGTATTTGAAGTATATAGAATATCATACATTCTTAGCAGTGTGTATATGCTGCACTTGTATGAATGCTGAGCATATCTGTTGCTCTAAGTACAAAATTACATTTTTCAATGTGATTGAAATTCTGTTCCAGAAGTTCATAGCATATCTTATGATCTGTGGTGATTACATTACTGCACTATCTTATGGGACTTGCTTTTGTTAAAAAAGGCCAGAAAGACTTTAAACCTGGTTACCCCAAGTGTCACTATAAAATATTTGATAAACAGTTGTATGCCTTAATGCAACATAAATATCATGCTAAAGCAGAAAGTGAGAACTCTACACATTGAAAGTATATTTCAAAGAAAAGCATCTGGTAAAGACTTGCTGAATTTGAAACTAATAGCTCAGAAAACAGAAGCATGCTGTTAAATGAAAACTTGCTTAAAAATGTGGCACGGATGTCATTTGAATCAAAGCGCATTTTCAGGTGTAGTTTTATACATAAGAGCATTTCAGAGCAAATACAGCAAATACAGAATTTACATTCTCAGAATTTAATTGTGCCACGTTCAGTAAACTTTTTGTATATAAAGCCTGAAGTTCTGACAAATGTCGTGATAAAGTGAAGCACTGTATCTCTTCATATATAGGTAAGTCTTTTAGTGTGGCTCTTCTGCAAGCTTTTTTTCTTCTGCTCTGACTACAAATGATATGTTATCACATGCTGCGTTTTTTGGGGTTTTTTACATCAGTTTTGTTAACATGCTTATTTTAAATAAACCTGTTATTTCAATATATATTAATCTATGTTATGTATATTGTCATTAGTGTTTGGGGGACATATCTTACTTGGTTTTTTAGATGTGGTGTACTAAGGAACAGCTTGTTCAGTTAATATCAGTTTATGATTTTGCATGATGTTTAAGAAGATGCTATGAAATTTATAAAAACAAGTGTGCAAAGATATAGTAATGGGATATTTCACTCAGGAGTGTTCTTCATCCTTATAGCAAGTTTAATAATTTTCTTTCACTTTTAGCCATCTCTTTTCCTATGAATTTGTTGAGAGATTCTTAACTTCCTGAAAACCATGATCTCTGAAGATCAATACTAATGTTCATATACCTTATTGTCTCTGGTCAGAATATAGTGTACTTGGTTTGTCATCCTGTGTTCTTTTTGGTTAGTTTGCAAAGACTATTTTATATTAAAAAATACATTGAGCACATTTATTTTATTTGTGTTCCTAGTTTTGGTCTTTTTGAAGCCATGTCTGCCATTGAAATGATGGATCCCAAGATGGATGCTGGTATGATTGGAAACCAAGTTAACAGAAAGGTTCTTAACTTTGAGCAAGCTATTAAGGTTTGTATGAATTTCCTGGGTTTACCTACACTGTCTGTAGAAATACACATTTTTGTCAAATTACAGCTAAGCACAATACAGCATCAATAGTGTTTCTCTTGAAATCTATGTTTTTCTTTTTTCTTCTGGAAAATTAAGTAAAAAATAGCTTGTAATGTTTACCTTTCTTGTTACCTGCATTATCACAATGATGCTAACTCTTCCAGTGAAAAGCAATATGAAATTATTGGTTATTGATACCTCAAGTAAATATATCTCCAACATTGTTTTGCAAATAACTCTATGCTTCTCCAAAATGTGTCTTTTATATGAAGATGTATTTGTTAGCTTCTGTTTAACCTGGATGGAAACCAGCTTCCTTGAAAAAGCTGGAAATTAACACTATCGTTCTTTGAGTTTATCAGCATTGAACAGAAGCCAGATAATTTATCAACATCGACAATAATGATTAACTTTTGATTTATGATCAAGGTAAATTGGAGGACAGAGGTTGAAAGACTTGCTGTTTTTTCAGAAAAAGTAATGCACTCAGAGGCAAAAGAATTTTTTTATGGTAAACATTTGGAATTGAGACAGAGAACTCTGTTAAACACTAGCTAAGTCATGTAGAATGTATCCAGGATTGCATACATTGGGCAAATTAAATGATCAAATTTGCAGCCTTTTTGGTGTTGACCTTTAAGGCAGTAAAATACTACAAGTTTAAAAAGCAGTCTTCAAAGAGTTGATCCTGCATATTACTTCTTGTTCAGTCTTTATTGTGATGATACGTACTTTATTATTATGATTTACTGTTAGCAGTTAACTAGTTTTAAACTTTTCTTGGCTAGTAATAAATAAGAATTCTTACTTTAGTCTTCTCTTTGGGTAGTTTTATGTTTGATCAGTGTTAACTGATGGGAATGAAAAGTTTTTAAGAATTTGAGACATGTTGTAAAGCTGGTTGGTAAAGCTAGTGGCATACAATTATTCTGAAGTTTTAAACAAATATTAATTTCTTTTTTGGCTTTGGTACAAATAAGTTGTATTTTGCCTGTATGCTTTTATAGTATTTAGGACTTTGGTTGTTTTTGTTTGTTTGTTTGTTTTCAAAGGATGGCACCATTAAAATAAAGGATCTCACTTCACCTGAGCTGGTAGGAATAATGGACACGTGTTTTTGTTGTTTGGTAAGCATTTTTCTTTTCTTTAGGTTAGATGGTTTTGCTTTCAAAATATAATCCATTAATCCATCTTAAAAAAAAAAAAGAAAAAAAACAGCAGAACTCAAAAAAATATTTACCAAGCAGAAAATACATACTTATATTTTAATTTCCATTTAGTTATTTTTATTATCTAGAATGAAAGGCTTAATTTTGATTTTTAATTTTTTTCTATAGGAATATGGAAGATAGCTGGTAGCGCCTTAAAAACTTTAAAAGGTTTTATGCTTTCTAGTTTTATAAATGCATGTTATCTGATTGCCTGCTGTGTATTGATGTTTGACTGTGTTGGCAGCTGAGTGTGCAGTAACTGGTAGCACTCTGTTGCTCCTTTATGTACAGCCAGAATTGACTGAGCTTACAGAAGCATTTTGAACAAAGAAAATAAATCTATTTAGTAAAAATAAGTTGAATATCAGTTACTTATTAATTGCAATTTTTTTTCTGTGTATATACTTTAATTTTCTCAGTGACTGATACTCATTATTTTCAGTTGTTCTTCAAAATTACATCAAAAATATTGTTTTAAAAAACATTTCCAATCAGTTTAGTCAGAATGACATGTAGAGATCATAGTATATCTGATTCAGTATAACATCATTTGTTTTCTACTCCTGGTCTCCAAAAGGGGACCATATTATAAATATGGTTCTAGGTAGTTTTTTACCATTTCAAGATAGAAATTTAACTTAGTGAAACTTTCCATGTAGCTTAAAGAAACATGGAAGTGGTAGAGAGAGAGAATTGTGATAAGGAGCTTTTATGTTGTAAAGAGAGAGAACATGAAGAACATTTGTGACTTGTCTCATAGTCATTTGCATTTTCCATTCACTATTTATGCAGAGGTTTATTAAATGTTGAGTTCTCTTAACATAATGCCATGTCTAAATCATAGGGGTTAGACCTAAACTCTATAGAAGAGGTTTATCCAATGCCAGAATTCTAGGCTTGAAGCACCTTCACTTCCTCTTTTTTGGTACTTGGAAGGTTGCCTTGATAAGGCGACTTTAATTTTAATGTTTAGTTCCTTAATGAGTCTTTGAAGCACAGTAAAATGGAAAAAGAATGGATCTATGAAAATGAGGACTTGGCTGTCATGAGTTAAATATTTAATTTCCTTTTCCCTAGATAACATGGTTAGAAGGACATTCCTTGGCACAGACAGTATTCACTTGCCTTTATATTCATAATCCAGACTTCATAGAAGATCCTGCTATGAAGGCTTTTGCTCTTGGAATCCTAAAAATCTGTGATATTGCCAGAGAAAAGGTTAACAAAGCAGCTGTTTTTGAGGAGGTATGTGTTTCCCATCTCTTGTGGGGTTAAATATGCAATATTATACCATAATGCAAGTAAAACAATGTATTAGTGACATTTGTTAGTGTTTGATTTGAGGATACTGTAGAAATAGCACTTCACCATCCTAAAAGTATTAGACTTTTAAATGCAGTTACCTTTAAAATGCAGTTTCCCCAATGAAGATGTTTCATGCTCTCTTCTGTATTTTCCTTGAATACTGGAGCCACATTTTAATCAAGAAGCAGTGCAAGTCTTGTGGTTAACCATTTGAAATGTGTCTCAGTTGTGAAACTGTTTAATTTTCTAATTTTTCTGTTAGATAGTAATGATTGAATTTTGCCTAAAATGTACATCTGGCTGTGGGATCAGAGTCCTGTTTTCTGCACTCAGAGCAATCTGTTTCCTCTGAGCTTGGACAAGTCACTCTTCGTGACTATATCTAAAATGGATCAAATACTACTTTGCAGCTATAGTTCATGTAACCTTTTGGTAAGGTGTCACATGATGAAAATATGAAGGGCGTATTAAGGATTTATGCAGAAAATGATTACCTGAAACTGGATTTGGGTGGGAAAGTCATTCAGTGTATTCATTCTGAGTGGATTCAGCTGTGTAGAATAAATCTGGACTTCTGTACATGATAGAATTAAACAAAAGCACACCCCCAGTCATTCCTCCAAAAGAGAAAAAAACAGCAAAAAGACTCAAAACCTTTTAAGAAAACAACTCCTAAAAAACCCAAACCAAAAAGAAGATCTCAAACCCCAATCTGAAAATGTAACTACAGCTTTTATATTTCACTACATATTGCTTCTTTGATTTTTCTTTTTAGGAAGATTTTCAGTCAATGACTTACGGATTTAAAATGGCCAATAGTGTGACAGATCTTAGAGTTACAGGTATAGTCTGTGCTTGCTTTATATCTGTCCAGCAGCCTCTTTCTCTTTTGAGCATGTGATTGCTTTCAGACACATATGATTAATTGCTAGGAGTTTCAGCTGTTAAGTTTTTATTTTTATTGTGGAAATTGCTGACTTGGTAAAAGAGAGATAAAATCATTTTTCTTGGAAAAAAGGTTCAGTTGTCTTGTTATATCCCTGAGAAACAGAAGAAGTGCTTTTAAATGCACCAATAAAGTGGCTAGGCATGAGCTCAACATGGTAAAGATACAGACCAATAGAAAGTACGTTGCTTGAATTCTGCTTTTTTGCCTCATAATTTGTTGTCCTCTAAATAGGCTGCTTTAGGAAAAAAAGCAATCTAGTAGTTCTACAGCTATGAATACATATGCTTTTAAGTACATACATAAGTATGTACGTTAATGATGCACTATTTTTTTTAATGTGTATTTGAGCTTTTCATTGATATATTTTTGAAAAGCTTATTTTGAAAAGCTTATGTACGCTTTAGCTTTGCATCAGTTGGTCTGTATCCTGATTTTTGGTTGTTCCAAGACATCCCCACCATTCCTCACAAGATTATTTTTTGTTTAGTCTTTGGCTAATGGATATGTAAAGCACTTTTAAGTTTGATTTTCCCCATAAAATTTGTTTTCCCCTGAGTGGTATAGGTGTGCCTAGAAATGCTTCTCAGCTTTTAGTCATGCTGTGTTTTTTTTCCAGGTATGCTGAAAGATGTAGAAGATGACTTGCAAAGGCGAGTGAAGGTATTTTCATTTTTGTCTTGTCAGTTATATTTCAGGTGTACTTAACATAGGTTTGGGGTAGGGAGTTGGATTATGAGGAATGAAGGAGGGTTTTGTCATTGTAATGGGGTTTTTGAAGGACTGCCATAATGGTTTCTGTATCATGCTTTTAGTTTGCCTTCTATCTAAGTCTTCACTTTATTTGTGAACTCCTTAGTAGTTGCTTCAGTAGTAGTAGAAGCTGGAGTCGTGATGCAGAAGATAACACTGGGCTAGGACACAGAATGTAGGTATTTAACTTTCAGGTTTTAGGCAGATATAACATGTAAGGTTAAAGAAGTTACTTAATTTTCCTTTACTACAGCTTAAAATGTAAAGCGTTCATGCACTTTTCTTGCTTATTTGCAGAATTTACTGAGATAGTTCTTATTACTATAGGACAGTCATTCAAGTATCTGGATTATATTTTAAGAAATTTTGAATTTGAAAACTGATTTTTCAAGTTATTTAACAGGTGGATGTTTTAGAGAAGGCAAAGAGATTTTATCAGTAGCTTCCCTTTGCAATTTTTAGTAAATTATTTGACATTTCTTTACCTTGCAGAGCACCCGAAGTCGACAAGGAGAAGAGAGAGATCCAGAAGTTGAACTTGAAGTAATGAATTGTTTGCTTTTTTCCTGGATTTCATGGATGTAAATAGGAGATTTAAATATGGCATAACCACACCCATGCATATAAGAAGCAGCCAGGAAGTGTGACCACCCAGGAGCATGGAGAAGAGCTGGAAAACAGCAGGGCATGCCAAGGCTTTTTGTGCGTCAGTTTGTGCAGGGAGGGCAGGACTCCTATGGGCGTTCTGCACACCACAATACAAGAAAGCCATTAAGGTATTAGAGTGTGTCCAAAGAAGGGCCATAAGGAGGATGAATGGCCTTTAGGGGAAGCTGTATGAGGAGCAGCTGAGATCACTTGCTCTGTTCAGCCTGGAGATGAGGAGACTGAGGGGAGACCTTTTGCAGTTAAAACTTCCTTGTGAGGAGGAGGAGGGACAGGCACTATCTCTTCTTTGATGGTGACCAGTGAAAGGACTTGAGGGAAAGGCCTGAAGTTGTGTCAGGTGAGGTTTAGGTTGGATATTAGAAACAGCGTTTTCACCCAGAGGGTGGTTGGGCACTGGAATAGGCTCCCCAGGGAGGTGGTCACAGCACCAAACTCTGAGTCCAGGAAAATTTGGACCACACTCAAGCAGTTGGGGTGAGCCAAGAGTTGGGCTGAATGATCCTTCTGGGTCCCTTCCAACACAGGATATTTTATGATTCTATTATCTAATACCTACTACTAAGTAATTAGCAGTATTACTTTATTACAGCATCAACAGTGTTTAGCTGTCTTCAGCAGAGTCAAGTTTACCCGCGTCTTACTCACCGTCCTGATAGCTTTTACGAAAAAAGAGGTACGTTCATTTGGCGTTTCTGTGTTTGCATCGGGATGCTGTGAAATACCCATTTTTCATTCTTTAAGATCCAGAAATTACTGTGTAGATTCATGAGATTTGAATTTATGTGGATGGAGGTAAAGCTTTGAATAAAGCCTTACAGCGACAAATACTCAGTTTTTGTTCCAAGTGGGAAACACAGGGAAGGCTAGTAGCTGACATTATTATGGCCTTGCAGAAGGACAGAATATTCATTACAAAAGGTTTAAAAATATTTATGGATTTCTAATTACTCTTTTCACACATGAGCAAAACTTCTTGTTTAAGTTCAGTTCCCTCCTGTGGAGTTACCTGATGCTGGGCACTATTTTGTCCATATTAGAAGACCTGTATGCTTTTCCTTTCATGTGATAGGGAATTTATATCTAGATATCTTTGGTCTGAGAAGAGGAATTTAATAGCATTCCATACAATTTGCCTGTTTTTTGAGGATTGATGTAAGATTTCCTAGTTACTGAGAGGGGAAGGAACTTCATGTTTTAAGGCAAAGGGCTAGAACTACATGCTCCCCCAAGCAGACTCTCATGCATTTTGTACAAGACTTTCAGTTGTAACTATTGTAAAGTCTTACACAGCAAAATATACAGCATTGAATTTATGTACAGATATATAAAATGTACTACCACACAAAAATCTTGGGTTGTTTGGGTTTTTTTCAGAACTTGGGTTATATAAGAATATCAGAATTTTAATGCCCTTTGGTTTTTTTTTACACTAACATTATTTAGATAGTCAAAATATATTGGTTTGTAATGATAATAATTTTTTCCTGGCTTTCAGACGAGTGCAGTTGCAGAAGCTCAGAAACTAATGACTCAGGCAGCTGACTTGCTCTCTGCCATACACAATTCACTGCATCATGGTATGCAGGCACAGAATGATACCACTAAAGGAGGTATGTATCAAATTACACCATTTTTTCCTTTCCTGGATATGATCCCTTCACAAACATAAATATCTTTGTGTATTTTTTTAAAAAGTTGAAATCACTATTTACTTTGAACTAAAACACTTGCTATACAAGTTGTTACAGATTTGCATTGTTTGATTTTAATTTTATTTTACCAGGTGGTGGCTCTCCTGAGAGCAACACTGTCATTTCAAGGCCAGAGATAATGTGAACTTTTGATTAAGTGCATCACACTTGGAATCAGTGTATATGCCATTTTAAAACAGGGAACAGTACTTCATTGCTTGTACACGAGGACTCGGGTTTCTTAAAGATTAAACATTGTAGTAGTTGGCTTGTTGGAGTCTCGGGAAGTTTACTGTCACTTTAAGAATTCATTTTGGCTAATTGAATAATTTGTATTATTGAAGGGGGTTCTGAAAACACAACTCATATGCAGTTTTTCTCTCTCTCCCCTCCTCCTTCTTTAGATCATCCTATTATGATGGGGTTTGAGCCACTTGTTAATCAGAGATTGCTGCCACCAACTTTCCCTCGATATGCAAAAATTATTAAAAGGGAAGAAATGGTCAATTATTTTTCCAAACTAATAGACCGAATAAAAACTGTATGTGAAGTAGTCAACTTAAGTAACTTGCACTGTATACTGGTAAGCATGAATATTTCTTATTTATTACCAGAAATAAGATCTGAAAATGTGACTTGCAAAAAAATCATTCCATATATGCATGCTCTTGCTTACTGGAGAGAAAACTGAGCACTATGTATATATTTGGTGTTTTTAACTGTTAGGCTCAATTTCAAAATTTACTATCCTTCCTGATAGTTACTACTTTTCTTCTTTTGATAAGGACCTTTTCTTCTCTCAAACATCTCAATTTTCCTGTAATTCATTAAATAGTTGTGTCTTACTGGCCAAGGCCAAGCAAGTTTCTTTGGTTGAAGAGCTGTGTCTACAGCAACAGAATATAATCCTTTGCTATGTGTCTGATTTTTTTTTCAAATTCATTAATCAGTATCCTGCACACGTGCCTATAACACAAGAGGGCACTAAATAGGCATAAAGTTAAGCACCTGCTTATATTCTTTCCTTAGTAACTGATGTTACTCTTAGTTACTGCCTACATGTATTGGAAGACACTTAAATGCTTGAAATATTTTTGGTATCCATGCATTCACTGACTGATAAAAGAGATACGGTTACAGCAAACCTCTCATCTTGTTATTTCCTGCTAATTAATGAAAGGAGTGTTTGCATGAAGAGCCTGGTACCAGTTAAAACTTGCCTGGATTTCAATCAATTTTTTAAAATAAATTCTCAGTTTTGTTCAATACCTAGTATAGTTACATCATTATCTTAATCACACAGTACTTTTTTTTTCTGTACTATTATCTTTCTAGTTGTAGCATTTGAAAATTCAGAACACTTTTTGTTAGGAAATGAGTAATTGCAGAAAATCTTCATAATATATTTTGTTCTGTTCAAACTATTCATGGTCTGTTTCTTACAAGCTGTGTAAGCTATGCTGTTTGTGTATGCCTTTAGACAAAATGTAGGTGTATTTACCCAGCTGTATATATTTGTTTAGGAAAGGTGTGTGTGTAAAAATGATTTGGTGTATATTTATACATATATAAATTGGCATATTAACCTGATTTGTGTTTTTTTCTTTTCCTACATATATGTTAGGACTTTTTCTGTGAGTTTAGTGAGCAATCACCGTGTGTTCTTTCAAGATCCCTGTTACAGGCAAGTCCTAATTATGTCTACTATTAAAATACTTCCGTATTCATTATAGATTCATTTTCTTTAATATTTCAATAATTTGCATGTAAGTTAATAATAGTTAAGTGGTAAATAATGTTCTGGTGATATTTAAGTATTAAGTATTATGGAAGAAATGCTTTGCTATGAGGATGATGAGGTATTGGAAGAGGCTGCCCAGAGAAGTTGTGGATGCTCCACAAGCATTCAAGGCCAGAAAGCTGTCCCTGCCTATGGCTGCGAGTTTGGAACTAGATCATCTTTAGTGTCCATTCCATTGCCAACCATTCTGTGATTCTATATATATAGGTTTATGTTTTGATCTAATTTCTAAAATAATTTTTAAACACTGTTGCTTTGATCATTTTAGTATATGCTAATTAAAACAGAAAGCATTTAATATTGTTTTTCTCCACCATAAAGCTGTGCCTGTACACATATTTTTATGCTGCTCTTCATGTGCTTTTTCATTTTGGGGCTGGTATTTGTATTCATCTCCCTATTTGGACAGAACTTAATGTACAGACTGCTTCTATTGCTACAACAGTAAAACTGATGGTTGATGTAGAATAATAGGATGCCCCTAGATGCCAGAATTTCTTTACATTTGATCCCTGTTAAACCATGTGTAGAGCCAATGGACTATAAATGTGGGCAAGTGAAATGTGTTCCTAGCATGTGTGTTCTCACCTTCCACTACATGTGTTGGTGTAATCGCTGTGGGTGCCTGACAGCAGAGTTTTTTCTTCAACTGCTGAAGAACCATGTAAGAAGGGGACATAGCACTCATGGAGGGAAGTTAAATGAGTATCAGACATGACTGATGTAAGTAGTAGCATCCAAAGGGATTGAAAAACATCAGCAGTACTCTGGAAATATATCCTTATCTTTGTCCAGAGAAGGCACATATTTTATGCTAATTTTCAGAAATGTCTGCTGTATCATCCAAGAAATTGAACAATTTTACAAGCACTCTATTGTGCAAGTAATAGAGCTGCATTTGGTGTCCTGGGAATACCAAAGAAGTGTCAGGTCTCAATATTTCTGAGTCTTTAACCTTGGACCTAGTTGAGCCATTTTAATTCTTTAGGTAATCTTACAATTTTATTATATAAAAAAGGTACTGCCAGAGCTTTCTATTAGTAATTCTAGAGCATTACTTTTATGTTAAAACATGTTTCTAAAAACACATCTTTACTTTTAGACAACTTTCCTAGTAGATAACAAGAAGGTGTTTGGCACTCATCTCATGCAAGACATGGTAAAAGATGCCTTAAGGTCTTTCGTCAGTCCTCCAGTACTTTCTCCAAAGTAAGTGGATCTTGAGTGTACTTGTATGTGTTTACATGTCTGATGAAAAGGTATTTCTGTTACAAGAGCAATGACAATTGTACAAAAAACATACATTTTGTACATAGTGCTTATGTATGAAGGACTCAGTTGCTGTTGCTGCACTCATGTTTCTTTTTTGTTTTGTGCTGCATAGATTTTATAAATGGTGGCATTTATAAAAAATATGTATGTACATGGGTATTTCCTTTTTAGGTGTTGTCTTTATAATAACCACCAGGCAAAAGACTACATTGATTCCTTTGTCACACATTGTGTTCGGGTAAGTGTTCTTTCCAATTATGTATCTGTATGTGAGAACTTGGCAGATGTACATACATTTGAAAATGAGACAAATTAGTTTACACACCTGACATGAAGGGAAAATTGAAGAAGTTGGCCATCTTAATTTGGTAATGCCTTTTAAAAATCTGGTGTAATTATTGCTGGTTTTCTTCTGCTTCCAGATTTTTATTTAGCATTTATAAGAAATCTGCATCTACTACATCTTTATAGAGTAGTTTCATGTCACGAATGCTTATCAATAAAAACAAAGTTATTTTAATACTCTGTTCAGTTTCAGCTTTTTAGGATTCTGTTGTTGAATGTGGCATGATGAAAATCTTAACAAAATCAGAATTATTTAGGTTGGAAAATACCTCCAAGCTCATTGAGTCCAAAACCAGCACTGCCAAGTTCATCACTAAACCACACCCCTAAAGTGCCACGACTACATATCCTTTAAATATTTCCAGAGATGATGACTCAACCACTTTCCTGAGAAGCTGGTTCCAATGCTTGACAGATTCCATTGTGAAGAAATTTTTCTTAATATTCAGTAAAACCTCCCCTGGCACAACTTGAGGCCATTTCCTCTTGTCCTGTCACTTGACAGAACAGATGAGCCTCACTTGGCTGCACCCTCCTTCCAGGTGGTTGTAGAGAGTGATAAGGCCTCTCCTGAGCCACCTTTTCTGCAGGGTAAAATAAAAACACCCCTAGCTCCCTCAGCCACTCCTCACATGACTTTTGACACAGACCCTTCACACCTCCATTGCTCTTCTGTGGACATGCTCCCTTAAGGTCTCTCTTGTTGTGAGGGCCCCGGAAATAAAAGAGGTTTGAGACAAGGCCTCACCCACCAGTACTGAGTTCAGAGGGACAACCACTGCCCTGGTCCTGCTTGATACAGTGTTTCTGATACAGGCCAGGATGCCATTGGCCACCTTAGCCACCTGGGCACATGGATTTAGGTATAAGAAATACCTCTTTAGCCCTAAGCATTTTACTCTGGTGACTTCCTAAAGGATGCTGACTTAATTTCACATCAGCTTGTGTGCAGAGAATTTGGCTCTTGCATCACTCCATAGAGTTTGCTTTCCTGCTAACTTGCACTCTGTAGGGAGTAGTAAGGAACCCACTTCCTAATATAGATGTATAAACCAGGTGCCTAAATAGACATCATAGTACTTCTCCTGTAGTTTCAAAGTTGTATTGGTAATTTAAAATTACACTTTACTTCTTTCAGCCATTCTGTAGTCTGATTCAAATCCATGGACACAACAGAGCTCGCCAGAGAGATAAACTAGGTCACATCCTTGAGGAATTTGCCACACTACAAGATGAGGTAATGTCCTAGGCAGCAGGCCAGCAAAGTTTCTGTCCAGGTATATTAATGGCAGAGTGAAGCATGGTACTAAATTCTAAATGAATGATGGAAAATCCTTAAGACAAAGACTCCTAAAATTTAGCACATTTAACAAGAAATTTTTAGGATGCATCCAAAAACTTTATGCTATATGTGTTGAACAAAAACATACATTTTTTAATATTAACTTTGTCCAATAAGTAGACTTCAGAATGACCTGCTGCGATGTAATTTAATGGTAACTGCACAGCTTTTAGTCTCTATCCTGCTTGTGATTATCAGTCTGCAAGATGAAACCAGGGGGAGATACACAAGGTGTGCTTACAAGACGCCTTTGAAAACTCAGCCTTGTACCTATCTAAGATGGAAACTGCAAAATTTTGTAATTAATAAAAGTAAAGTAAAAAAATAACTCTTAAAAATATGTGTTCTGACTGATTTTTGGACATCTCTCAAGAATGGGGAGAGATGAGAAGAAAAAATACATTCTCTATTGCTGGAAGTTGGGTTTCCTCAGCAGTGAGAGCCATATAATAATAAAATATTTCCCAATATGGCAAGGAGAACAGTTGAGGAACTTGGGGGGAGATTTTGTGTGCTCCAGCTTACTTCAAGATGGTTTGAGTTTGTTGCAGTATTGTAGCTGAGGCACTGTTTTTTTCGTTTTGTAGCAGGTTATATGGATTGTTCTGTTTAGGCTTACTGACGGTATTCCAACAGTGAGAGACTTTGTCTTCCATACAACTTGCTTCTTAAGACAAAATTGGTCTTGGCAATATTTTAGTTACTCTGGTGGAACATAGTGTGTTTCTTGCATATGAAGCTTATACATTTATTTTTTCAGTACAGCTAGTTTTTTTTTTTAAAAAGTAATTCTTGCCAATATAGAACAATGAACACTAGCATGTAATGGGTTCTGAGTTTGTGCTCATGTGACTGCTAATGATCTATATACAAATACATTTAAAAAGTACAAATTTTATGTATCTAATGTTCTTGCTATAAATACTGTGTAGAATATTTTTGTTCTGTGCAGCAGAATTTACTTAAGTAGTATCTTTACAGCTTTCTGACAGTTCTAGACTTGTTTCCATCTTTTAATCTGGAGCATAAATTTACCAACCCAATCTGTTAAGATTTTATTTCTGGCTTTTTTTATTTCTGATGTTCCAGTCAAATATTTTTCCTCCTCTGTCTATTACTTTGAGGTCCTTTGGTTTCTTTTCAACAGGCAGAGAAAGTAGATGCAGCGCTTCATAGCATGTTACTGAAGCAGGAACCACAAAGGCAACATCTGGCTTGCTTGGGCACCTGGGTCCTATACCACAACCTTCGTATTATGATACAGTATCTTCTCAGTGGCTTTGAGTTAGAACTTTACAGTATGCATGAATATTACTACATCTATTGGTAAGAAGATGCTTTATTGACAGCTCTCTGAAGAGGGATGTTTCCAGAGAGCTATAATATTCGAAGGAGGGACTTCCAATATAATTTTATGATCTCAAGCTTGATCAACACTTATGGAGAGAAAAAAATCTGTTGGTCTCTAGCTTTTTAAACTTACTAAATAGCGTACCTTTTTTCCTGAAATAGTAATTCTCACTATTTAGCTTTTTGGCAGAGGGTCTTTTATTGACAATGAATGAAATGTGTGCTAATTTTGGTAGATAAGAGGTATGCAGGAGAAAAGCAATTTCCTTTATTCCTTTCTGCCTTTGTAGTACCAGGATCACTAGTCTTATTGATCTCTAGTATTCTGGAAAAGTTCTGTGAAGTTTTAAGTCATAACTGTAATGTGAAAGTTGACTTGATAAAATTAACTTCTTATCTGGGATATATTTGAAGAGATATCCTCCACCTTTAGTGAAAATGATCACATTATCTGGAAACAGAATACTTTTATTTTTCCACTTCCATTCACATTAATTATTTTTTATAGTTAATGGCTTGTGCTAAAAGAGAATTTCAAATTTTTTTTAACCTACCAAGAGATTCCTATGTAAGCCATAGCCTTCTTACTGAAGATCAAAAGAGTGCAAATGACACAAACTTCAATGTATTGCTTTTCTATGTTGTTTCAACAGTGGATTAACTATTAAGTGAAAAAATTAATATTTCAGAAGACACCAGAAGATGGCAATCTTTTTCAATTAGTAACTCAATAAGTAACAACAGCTTTTGTGTGAGACAGTATTTTCTCACCTGCCCTTATTTCCCTCTGCAAATTTAATAAAACCACTCTTAGTTGGAATTGTCATGTCAACTGCTTTCTTACTTGAGGAGAAAAAAAGAGAAGCAGTTTCTGAGAGGCAATGTGCAAATGAAACTCAAATTTCTCAGTAATTTTTCTTCTGATTACAACATTTTAGTAGCTATTACTACATTTTTATTGTGCTCCAAATCTGTAAAGTTTTTCTCTATTCTTTTTCCCTTATTCCTTTTTATTTGAAATCAAGTAAGATACTTATTTGACTTGCTTCCACTTTCTAAAAAATGTTCCTAAAGTTGTCTCTAACTCTGAAAGAACTGCATATGGATGTTTTGGGTCTGTGGGCTTGACCCCTTTATGTAATAATCCATAACTTTTTAATGCTTGAAAAAGTCAGTAGTTATATTGTTTCTCAGAATAACAAGTCAGAACAAAAGTAGAAAGGGTATTAATTAACATAGTATCTTTTTAAAAACCCACTTGATTTGGTGGGGGAAGAGTTTTAGAAAAATTTGGTCTTACAGGAGTTTTGAAATAAGAAGGTTAGACTTCACTTAGTAAATGTGTAAGAAGCTTGCATACCTTGAGCTGTTAGTGGTTGAATCCGAACGAAAACACGAACATAGACCAATGTGTTGATTCCAGCCGTGCAAAACAAAGAGTTTTCATGGCCCACAGTAATTGTCCTTTGCTAGGACATGTCCTTCACCTCTTGGAGCAAGCGCCTCGGTAGTCGGCGGGACGCGCGCAGCACGAGTGCGCGGTGCGCTGCAGCCGTAACCGCTCCTGTGTGCGGCCTCTGTGCAGGTACCTCTCCGAGTTCCTCTATGCCTGGCTGATGTCAACGCTGAGCCGCGCCGACAGCTCCCAGATGGCAGAGGAGAGGATAATGGAGGAACAACAGAAAGGCCGCAGTAGTAAGAAAACAAAGAAAAAGAAGAAAGGTACCTAGGTGTAGAGTGCTAACACCTCTTTCCCTTTCATGCAGCTATGTAGAATTAAAATTCAAAATTTAAACAGGGAACACTGAAATGAGTAGGAAAACTATCCTCATGTTTATGAAGGCTGAATGTAAAACTTTTAAAACGTTTCCTATTTATTTAGTTCGTTTTTTACTTTCAGATAGATCTTTCAGAAAAACACAAACTCATTTATATTCACTGTATATAGTTTCTTCAGTTGTGTTATGTGTTGGACCTTCTCAGAGTTTATAATTCCTGCAGAATTATGCTTTAGACTGTAACTAGGTTCAAACACTAGACTTTCAGCATATTTCTGTAATTTTTATTTGGCTTTAGAGGTCTTAAAGCATGTTTCTTAATTTTACAGTGGTGAGTTTCTGTTTCTTTTCCTTGCCACCTTTTCAAGGGGAACAAACAATTAATTGGATATTGCTCAGGATCATATCAATTAATTTCCCTTGTCTCTTGAAATTCAGAAAATTACTAATGTACTTGAGATGCCAAGTGTTGGGCAGTTTGACACTAATTAAACACTGGAAACTAAAGGGAAACTTAAAAGAATGCTCTCAGGATTATAAGGATAAAAAGTGCTGTAACTTCTTAGAAGTTAAAGCACTTTTTATCCTTATAGAAGTCAAAAAGATCCCTGAACTAGGCCTCTTGCATACAGACTGTAAGTTTGAGGGTGTTGTTCAGTGTTTTATAATGTCATGGCAATACCACTGATCAGTTTTTATTCCATTGAGAGTAGAATTGTGTTCATGTGACTGGTAGGGGTGTCCTGAGCTTTTTTATGTAACCAGGAGTCAGGGAAGCAGAAATGCATGTCTAGGCTTTGTATACTTCAGTTATTTAAAATATAATTAAGAGTTAAATGACTTTGTAGAAATTTGGAAGAACTCCTCTATCTGAAATTAATATATGTACTTACACTGAAGTAAGAAAATGTATTTTTATGTAAAATTTGCAGTTCGCCCTCTCAGCAGAGAGATCACCATGAGTCAAGCATACCAAAATATGTGCGCTGGGATGTACAAGGTAACTCGTTTGTGTTCTATTTGTTTCAAATTTTTTTGTAATAGGGATCCTGCATCCACTGCATGCCTTCTTTTTTTGTAGTGGTAATGAAAATTAAGTTCAAATTTATAATTTTCTATTCTGAATTCTCTACAGTTTTTCTATCCTTCCAGTTATACCTACATCATAATTTTGATCTTTCTCACAGCAAAGTATGACATGAAGCTAATATTTTCACTATATTTATCTTTTTCGTTTAGACAATGATTGCCTTTGACATGGATGGCAAAGTAAGAAAACCTAAGTTTGAACTGGATAGTGAGCAAGTTCGATATGAGCACAGATTTGCTCCATTCAACAGTGTTATAACACCACCTCCAGTGCACTACTTGCAATTTAAAGTGAGTAATCTTCAAACATGATGCTGCCCATGCTTTTATAGAAGTAATTTACTCACTTGCTTTAAATATCACTGTCATGATAAAAAGAACCTCAGAGTTCACATTGAAGCTATGTCACAATGGCAAGGACTTCCTAGCTTTAGTTTTGTGAAAGATGTATTGCATTGAAGTCTTTATAAACTTAGACATTTAGCATCGGTCTGATATGGCAGTTTAAGATGGTTCTGTTGAGTTGCATGAAAACCAAATCTCTTGGAAGTCTATTGAAAGACTTCTCGGCTGCAGTTAATATAGCAGCATGTTTTTTTAGTGCAGCAAGCAAATGGAAAAACAAGTAAGTTAATTTTGAGTGGTGTGTAGAAGGGACCAGTGGAGACTTGTCTTGTTCAGTCTCCTTCTTGAAGTAGCATTATAAATCACATTACCTGTGTCTTTGTCTAGCCAAATCTGAAAAAAGTCAAGGTTGGAGATTTTCCAACCTCTTTGGTTAAACCTGATCCAGTTACTTTTTTCTGGTCCTTTAAGTCACAGGATAACTGATTGAGGGCTGCACTACTCCTTTTTTTTGCCTAATGCCCAACGTGAATTACCAAGCCACAACCTGTGGCCTCTCATGTTATGCTGTTTGCCATTATGAACAAGAAATCTTTATCTTCTGACAGCTTTATAACTGTCTTTCAAGTAGTCGTAGGCTGCTATTAAAATTACCCATTAGCATCCTTCCTATTAAACTGAAAAAGTCCAGGTCCACTGACCTCTCCTTGTGGGTTATATGCTCTAGGCCCCCAACTATCTCCACATCTCAACATCTTTCTTGAACTGAGTGGATCCAGCCCTGGATGCAGTATTTCAGATAACAGAACACAAATACCAAGTTCAGGATGATAACATTCTTTGATATGCTGACCATACTCCTGTTTGTATAATCCCATATGAGGCTTGTCTGATTTGTAGTAAGACCACCTTGTCAGCTCATATTGAACTAGGTGTTTGCTGCTTACCCAGCTGGTTATTAGTCTCATTTGTGAGGTTAGTCTGTACTGAAACAGTGCTATTTTCTATTCCAGTTACTCTCCCCAGTTTAAGGTTACAAACTGTTGTAGTGGAAATTAAGTGATTATCGTGGTCTTGTCATTAAAGGTTTTTTGAAATCTGTAATCAAGAACAAAAAAAAAATTGAAGAATCAAAATTGTATAAAATGAAGTTTTGTACAGTTTCAGCATCTGACTTGCTATGGCTTTGAGTAAACAATATACTTTTTTTAATCTACTTTTTTCCTGTAATATACCCTGTTTTGTGCCACTGTTAAAGCAAATGAATGTCAATTTGTTCAAGAGAGACTGTTTTATAAAGATTGTGAGAATTTCATTATGTTTTGTGGCACTGTAACAGTTGACCACTGTGTTGTTGCTTGGGTTTTGCCATTTTAAGTAAATATTTTCAATTTCAGTTTTGATTTTTAAAATAGTATTTAGTTGACATAACTCTTCTCTTTAATACAGTAATGTGATAGAAACAATCTCCTGGCAATTTTAAATTTCAATTTTATATATTTTAACATGTATTTATGTATTTCTGTAACACGCTAGGAAATGTCTGATTTAAATAAGTATAGCCCACCTCCTCAGTCATCAGATCTCTACATGGCAGCTAGCAAGCATTACCAGCAAGCTAAAATGATTCTTGAGAATATTCCGAATCCAGACAATGAGGTAAGACTGCAATACTAGGAAAACAAGTATTTGCTCAAAATAGAGAAAGTGGTTTTTTTCAGCTGGACATCCTTGACGTCCAAAATGTACTTCATCGAAATGGTGAGCAAAGTTGAGTGCTTTGATTAAGGGGTAGACAGTGGTCTGTGTCAGTACAGCAGTTAGCAGAAAGTTTGCTCGCGGTAAAAAAAGCTCTCTCAGCTGAGGACCTGAGATGCTGGATGGCAGCTTATTTCCTTGCATGCTGCCTTCTAGCCCCTTTCTGAAAGCACAGCACTTGTAATCAGACAGTGATAACATGCCTGTCGCACTTAGTTGGCATCTAGTAATTCTGGTGGACTCCTGAGAGGTGAGGAAAACAGGTTTGGATACCATTAGGATGAAAAGAGTATTGGTCTTGGTTTTGGCACTTGTTCCCTGGAGCAGTTTTCTCAGCACTGAGCTGTAAACATGGGTAGGAATTTCTCCCTTTTTGTCCATAGCCTAAAACCTTAAGTGTCTGTGACTGTATTTTGGAGCAAGGAGGATGCTTTTTCTGTCAAATCTAAGCAGATTTAAGAACAGTTACAGGATTAGGTCCTCCTTAGAATTTAGGACTGTCTCCTCTCTGGATACGTGGTACTCACACATGAGCTAACTGAGGCCAGGATAGTTAAAAGGTAGCTTTGAGCACACTCAGAGCACTTCCATGCAAAGGGCCACCAGTTTGATACATGAGTTCCTCTTTCCATTGCAATGTTGAGGATAAGATGCCTAGATTCTATGTATACCTTTATTTGTGTGAGCGCCACAGAACTTGCCATAGTTCCCATGTTTTTGTTCAAGACTTGTTAAAGCTGTGGTTTCTGTGGCCTGTTGAATTTTTTGAAAAGTGAGTATTAAAGTAGATGCACCCTTCATTAAATTTAATTAATTCAGCTGTTGTATTTAAAAACAAATCCAAAACAGTCTGATCTCTGTTAAACTGATCCTGTAAGAGAACTCCTGTATTGCTAATAGAATATCTACATTACAGTATTATCTTTGAAATAATTGTGAGGTCAAATGTTTTGCCTTGAAGACTTCTTTCTGTTTTATGTTTAGGTCAATCGAATTCTAAAAGTTGCAAAACCAAATATTGTGGTCATGAAGCTGCTGGCAGGAGGCCACAAGAAAGACTCTAAGGTAAGGAAATGCCAGCTCAATTGAACATAAAACGTTCACATACATTAAGGTTGGATTCAATGATATGAAGATTTCTCAACATGAACGGTTCATCTAATTCTGTGTAAAACCACCACAGATCTCTTAAGAGCCAAATGAACACATTCAAGCTGTATTTACTCTAAGAAGAAGGAAACTAACTTATTTTTCCCCTGGAAATAGTTTGTTGTAGTTAAGCAAATATGGAAAATTCTGACCTGTAAATGTTTTCAGAAAAAAAAAAAGGGAAAAACATGTTGGACAACACAGACTATAAGAGTATTCTTCCATAGTGGGAACTAGCAAGCATAACAGCAGCTTGTATGAACAAAGTGATGGGAATGCGGGCTGCCACAAAGACTATGTTTTTTCAATCTGTTGCTGTTAAATTTTTTTTTCTGTCTGCAGGTTGTTCTCGTAATAAGTATTAAGTGCAGTAGTACTGCTGTTCTAATGTCTAATCTTAAATCTTTTCTTTATAGGTTCCTCCAGAATTCGACTTCTCTCCTCACAAATACTTCCCAGTTGTGAAGCTTGTTTGAAGTAAAAGACTTTTTTTTTAGAATACCTGAAGAATACCTGCGTAGCAGATACCAGCTCTAGGAGGGGGAATAACTAGTGCTGCACTCGGACTACGAGGGACATCCAGGATAAAAATACTGTCATGTGGAATATCTGTACTGCTGCCTTTTTGTGATTTGAATGACAACTGCTGTTTTAAAGTGGTTTGTATAAAGTTTATTGGATTTTCTGCGTGAAGCTGACTTTAATCAACTGTAGTATTAAAGAACACTGTATCTTAGTGGATATTATTACAGATTTTGATCATAAATAATTTTTATTACTGAGTTCTGACAAAGTGGTGCATTATAGGAAGTGAATAAAAATCATGCAATAGAGCCTCTCATCTTATGCGCACAGCTAAGCTACTGCAATTCTGCATTTGCAGTCACTTGGAGAAATTTTGAGTTCCTGTATTTTTGTATAATTGCATCAGAATTGCTCACTTTGCAAGTAGAGGAATGTTGGAGGTTTTTTTCAACATGTCCTCCAAGCTAAAATGATCTTTATAGAGAACAAGAGCAGATGAAAATTAGTCATTGAGTAACTGAGTGAGTGATTAATAGTTGAAGTTTGTTAGTTTTTGTTCTCCAAGTCTGAGGAATCTGCACAGCAGATATTCGAGTAGTCACTAGCAATAGCACCAGACACTGAAGACTATTTTACCAACTCTGCAACTTTGTTACAATCCTAGTATTTGCTGGTGCAAACAAGGGATTGCTACATTTGCATGATCTTTATTCTCCATTTTGACTGCAATGGGGCTGCTCCATCCTGTTGTCTTCTGTAGTAATTTTCAGGTAGATTTCCAAAACAGGAGAAGCCCCAAACCTATCCCTGCCTTCCTGGAATAGTTATGCCTTCCAAGCTTTCAGATGTGAAATAACACAGAGGTAAGCTGTTGTGTTGTAGCAAAAATGCAACCAAGGAAAAATGTTTTTCCTTTGCTACAAGCAAGGAAAAAATGTTCAAAAAGCGGACCAGGCCCTGGCCAAGTCATACTTAGGCCATACAAGCAAATCTTCTGTTGGACATGACAAATCTTCATTTTGGTGTACAATGACGTCCACTGTAGGGATGAGCTCATAACTCCACATTGGCCAAACAAAACATTTTTTGGTGTTAATCCTATAACCTGATTTTACTGTGGATTAATATCACTTCAGCTTTATCCCCTGAGTAGCAGCACTGCAGAACTAGAGCTTGAAAACAGTAACCTCTGAAGTGGAACACCCACTTGTCTTCCAGCAATTTGCAGCTTCCTGAAATAAGCAGAAGTACTGTCCTGAAGACATGTTTTTTTCCAAATTCTCTGCTAAAGAGATGGCATATCACATTATATGTTTGCTTATCGTCATGATTAATACACTTGAATGCTTCCATATAGCTGCCAAAGGAATAAAAAACCTGGAATATGCAGAGGTAAAATGGCACAGAACGTTCATCTGGCTTCTTGTAAGCAGTCACAAAATCTTCCCCATCTTAAAGATTCTGAATTACATGACAGTAGCTCAAGGACAGCCTTTGTTATTTCTCCAGAGTGAAAGAGAAAGCAAATTACATGTGATTTGTGGAACCAAGAAAATAGCAATAATAATATTTCCCCTTCTAATTACAATTAGAACTACATGAATTGTACAAAGTAACATCAGTACACCAGAAAAGATTACTTTTAAATGCTTACCTAAATGGATCAAGTTTAATTGTAAAGTAAAGAAAACCAAACCAAAGTGCTAATAAAACACCAAGATGCTTAGAGAAAAGTAGAACTAAAAACTTCAGTGAGAGACAATACTATGTACACCACAGTTCCAAATTAATCTCTTGTTCAGCTGCAGGTCTTTTAATTCTGAAGCTCTGTACAGTAGACATACAGGCCTCTTGCCTACTAGAAATCTACCACCCAAGTTAAATTGAAGCACTTGAAGTCATTGTGAAAAAACTGTAGTCCTTGATTTTGAACACTGCTGTTATGCATGTTGTCGGACCCTTTGCCCTCAGAGGTTTACAAGTGTGCTTTGTACAGAGGTGGTCATATTTATGAAAGACAACATCCAGTTGGCTAGGAGAAGCCCAAAAATGTACAGAAGCACAGCCAAAACAATTAGTTTTAAAATAATCCTCTGGCAATATATTAATTACCCTTAAGTGTTTGATTCTTTGCAATTTTTAACTTGGTACTGGTAAAGCTATTCATACAACTTGATTTTGGTGTTTCACTGTCTATTTTTTACTGTTAGAATATATGCTTTTTAACAATCAATATTAAATTCCTGATCAACTTAAATCTCAGCTGCATAATTGTTTACAGATTAAATCCTAGGAAAATGGTCAGAAGAATGGTAAATGTTTTTATGCAAATTATTGGTAAACACTTTGATGTTCAAGCATGTCGTTATTTGCAAAAAATATCCCAGTAACCAGATATACTTCCCAATACTTGTCAGAACAGATGCTCATTCCTCTTCTCTCCCATTTACAAGCATGTTTTCCCTGCTGGCTTGACTGTAGTAGCCCAGACTAGTTAGGTCTTACTTAAATGGTGAAAAACTGTTAGTGAACTGTTTCTGTGTTTAGACTTAACAGGCATCTTTTGACTTAACTCTGACCTTCACTTGATGACAACTAATACTCTCTTCATACACAAAAAAGCCAGCCTTAATCTTAAGGTACAGGATATACTAGTACACTGAAGAACGACACACCAAAAAGGAGTTACAAAGTGAAGTGCTTTAACAGAAGGCAAAGACAAATTTATGTTTTCTTAAATGGAATGCTGGTTGGCAAGTTAGTCCCAGCTGTCTGGCAGCTGTGCTGTCTTCATAGAGGTTGCTTCATACTCACAAACAATGCTCCAAACACAGGTGTCAGTCTTGGGAGCAGACACAAATATAAAAATTTCTTCAAACCAGCTGCCTATACATGGTGGTTGGACTGCAGTTAAGGATGTAAAATAGTAAAATAGTTTTTAGTTTACATTTTAGTTTACATTTAACAGACTGCGGAACATTAACAAGATGATACATTGTAATTAACATACAACTTCACAACAGCTAAAGCCTTACCTCTGGAAGACTGCCTCGTCTTCTGAATGCATAGTCTGGTTACCTCTGTCAGAAGTCCAGCAGAGAAGATTAGTCATGTTGAACAGCTGAGATTGCTGTTGTACAAGGCAAGCATTTGCATTCCTCTATTTCTATAAAAGAAAGCGGCTGAGTGGAATAAAGGGTAGTTGCAGTACACATTTGAGAGGGCTTCTGTCATGAAGTTTGCGAGTTTGAATTTTTACGCTAAACTTGTGCCCAGTAGTGGTAACCAAACCAAATTGTAGTACTGACTGTGTGGAATCAAACAAAGCTTTCAGAAAAATCTTCCTGGCTAATCTCTTAGCAAGAAGCTTCTATTGTCAGAATCCTTTTTGGTTTTTTTTTTAACTTTGAAGCTAAGAACACATCTCCCAGGTACATATATCATTCTGCATAGTATCTGAAGACTATAGTTGTGCTTTACCAGCAGAGAGATCCATCCTTGGCAGAGGACTGCTCATCAACTACCACTAATCCACACATATGCTTAACGCAGTATGACCATACAAGGTAGCCAACTTCAAAGTTACTAAATTTATTACTACCTGATTGCAATTTTATAATTGATAGGAAGGAGAAAGTCATTGCAGAGGCCAAACTGCTTTGAAACAAGCCTCCAGAGATATACCTCTTTTCCTCACTGCAACAGGACTAAAACTTCACAAGAAAATACTACTTTGTTTGGGCCCTTAGTCAAGCCTTTAGAAGATAATCAAAACCTTCTAAGATCACTTTGCTTGGATCATGGCTGTATTTAGGTGAAGAGGTGACTCAGTTGTATCATGAACTTCCTTTGTTCACAACTTCTGCAGCCCTTCACCATTGTCAGGTAAGTGGTTCTTCATATCTCCATGGTTGTGAACTAATGGGGGGAAAAAAAAGAAATCTCTTTTAGGAGGCAGAAATCTCTTTTAGGAGGCAGAAGTTCTTCATATAGCAAGTTCTATCTAGAAAACAACAAGAAATTTTGTAAGGACTGTTAAATACTATGTAGTACGGTAAAGTTACAGATACCACACATTAATGAGTAGGTTTAGTTGTGCTAAACAGAAAACAGGTGACACTATAAACATGAGGGAAAGTTCAAAAAACAAACAAGTTAGCTAGGTATAGCTTGCTGCAGGATACCATGCAAAATATGATCTTAACATTTTAAGCATGTGATACTTAGGTTAAAACTGGGTTTTTTCTTTTGTACCATTTTCAATCCCAGCAAGTGCTGCTTGCTTGTCAGTTTCAGACTCAGCTTCATTTACATCTAAATTGTAATCAACATCCTTGTCCTGGTTCACTTCTTCACGTTCCTGTTTGTCTGGAAGATTAAAATTAAGTCATTTTATGCTATACCATCTGCACACAAGAAGAGTGACTGTAAACATCTTCCACAGAATTACATTGCTGCTGAAGGAATTGCTGTTCTGAGTAGGTTTTTATATTAGGTTTTTATATTATTTTTTCTTTGAAGTGTTAATTTTCAGAGCAACTTTGGCTGTAAATCCTGTCCAAAGAAGCAGATAAAAGACAATCTTTTGGGATTTGCAAAGCATAGCAAAATCAGCTAGCCCTCTGATGAACATAATGATTATTTTATATAATTTTATATAAAGAAAAATTACACAATTTCAGAATGTATTAAATGAATGCCTAAGAAAGGGCAAAACCTGAAGTAATTGCTGAAAACCCCTTCTTGTTTTAGCTTGTCCAGCAAGCGGAATGCTATAAGTAAAGCGTAAAGTGTTATATGATGTGGCAAATTGTCACAAAAGTACTTTTTTCTCCCAGAAGATTTTCTTCACCCAGTCATTAACTCCTCTCAAGCAACATTTACTGACTATCAGATTTCTTTAGATAGAGGACTCAGATATAAATTGAAACATCCATGTTTTTGAAGACTCACAACAGTCAATGTCAGATACCTGAAGTCTGAGTTACCAGTTTTACTCATGGTAGCTTATTTTGAAATAGGAATAGCTAGTATTCACACACTGACATTGTAAAAAGACTAACTGCAAAACATCCATGTGTAAGTGCTCTACTCATCAGTGCTTTGGATGATTAACATTCTTTTCAGATGCATCATATTCTTTTAAAGCCCCAATACCAAAAAGTTTTGGGGTGAATTTCCCTAAACACTTTGTAGAGCCACTGGAGAGACAGTAGGGCTGTTACGGTGATGCAGAGGAACTCAGCCTGGCAGCTTCATTTTGCACAATCAGAAGCCTGCATCTTTAATGCATGGAATGTAGGTGACTGCTTGGGACTGACACCTTCCACACCACACTGACCTTTAAGAAAACTTGTACTAAGTCTGGCCAGCTTCCACCACTGTTGTAGAAATTATGTCCTACTCCACACTTTAATTTCTTTATTTTTCATTTTGTTACTGTTTTTAACAATACATGACATGCTACAAACCAGCCTTTCCAGGGAGCAAGTCATCCTGCTTATCATCATAACTTAGGAACTGTTCCCGCTCAACTTCCTCACTGGCAGCCTGCTCTGCAGCTGGCTCTGACATATCTTGCCCAGCTACATGTTTCTCATTCTCAGGTGGATTTGGTTCCTTCTCTGACACAGGCAGCATCTCCTTGTGACCTGCAGCAGCCTTGAGCAACTCTTGAGGTTTTTCCAACTGATTAGAAAGCTGCTCCTCTTCTGCCTTAGGCTCCTGTTTTCTCATGTCAGTTAGGCTGTCTGTTCTTTCTGAAAACAACAAAAATGATTCTGAGTTTAAAAACTAATGCCTTCCAGAGTGGCACATGTTAAAAACCTTTAATAAAGAATGCTTTGTATTTCTCACTAAATTATTGGTTTTCCTCTCAAAGAGTATCTTCCAATCACACCAGTACCAGATAAGACAACTTATTGTTCCCAATTCCTAACTGGGAACAACTAAATAAGGGAATTTCATTTACTGTCAACAGATTAATGCTTCTATATCCTTAAAATTTTGGTATGTGTGGTTAATAAATTGGGCAAGTGAAACAGAGCAGTTTAAATAGAAATTGTGGTATATAAGCATTAGGTTTCTCTGTGTTACATCTTATTACCAACGATAAAATTGGTGTTCTAAAGTAGCTCAAGACAATGCATCACAGGCAGATTTGCAAGTATCCAAGCCAGTTCTTGTTTAAGTGCAGGAGTGCTATAATTTTTAGCTGACATTAACATATATCTTTTCTCACGTATCTGCATTTTTAATTTAAAAAACCAATTAGATTTCTCAACTAAGCTATATGTAGAACTGTCTTCAGCTGCTAGCCCTCTAAAATGAGAGTTGCATGCTCACAAGATTGTAATTTAAGATAGCATGTAAAAGTAATTAAATTTAAGAATTTAATTTCTATCACACACACTACAATGCAAAACTGACACACAGGGATGCATCCATTCAAATAAATATTATCTAAAGTTTAGGCCAAAAGGAACCATTAGGCTAACTAACCTAAACCCATGTGTATCATTTCTCTCACTTGCATTTTGCTCAATGACAACATATGGGAAGTATGGATGTGTGTTTGATGTAAGCCTAACTTTCAACTATTCCACAGGGAGGAGGGGTACCAGGTTGAATATGTCAAACTTATTAAGAAAGCAAATTTTAAATATGTTTTAAAATTTTTCCTTCCAAAAGTTGGGTATTTTCTCCATATTAAATTAGGAAGATGACTCCAGAATTGTAAATATTTCTATTTTCTGTTATGTGCAACATGACATACTACAACAAAACAGAACCAACAAATCCAAGCAAGTTTTCCTTCAGCTGGAAACCTGATTGATGTTCAGACTGTTGGTGTCACTTTTTTCACCCTTATCTGGTGTACAAAAACATTCCTAAATGTTCAGTTGAAAAAGAACTGTTCTCAACAACAGTTGTTAGTGAGACAAGGATTTCCATCTCACCTTTAACCTGCATCAGGTCTGTCTTTCTTACTGTAGGTACTGCTTTAGGAATATTTCCATTGGTTTTCTGCTGTTCCAAGTCATCCTGCTTGAACCCTGCTTGCTTCAATGCTGGCAGTTGAGTATCAACCTGTAAAGTGAATACAGCAGATAAGCACTGGTCTATATAACTGCACATGGATTTGAAAGGGAAGCAGAATTTAGGTAAGAATTTTGCATGGGAAAAAAATCCCAACACACTTGGAAATATTTGGACTGAAATTTTTATTGGTAATAGATGTAGTGTACAACTCTGTCTATGCAGTAGTGTTTCTATGTAACAGCATAGCACATCAGGAGAATTTTAACATACCTTATTTAACTGCAGCTAATGATGAGATTACTGCCCTTGATTATTCTCGGAGTGTTACAGAACAGTAACACCACACATTTATCCACTGTTGTTCTGCTACTGTGTCAGGGTCAGCTGAGCAAATAAACAGATGCCATTTACTATTAACAGTCTACAGGGCAAGAAAACTGAATTTGGTCATCATTAGACTTCAGCTGAGTATGGCTTGTATAGAACCGGTCTGTAACTATATTAAATGCAGGATTAAGAAAAGTGTAAATTAACCAACTAGAAAATAATACCTGTTTAACATGATGGAGCTTGCTTAAGAATGCACTAAATTCTGGTGATAGACTGCTGTAAACATCCAACCCACTTAGATATCCAGCCTAAGATGTACACTATATTGAAGATCTGCCCACTGGGCAATTAAAATTTTATGTATGATTTTTACTTACACTGGCACTGGCTCCCTCACATGGCCCTGTATGACAGAGCTGGCATGTTTGCCTACCTAAGGCCCCTTTCCATCTCCTCCCCATCTCTGGATCTAATGGCTAGTAGTCCTGCATTTGGTGCTATCCCTGTCCCTCATCTATAGCATGGGGAACAGGGAGCTCAGGAATGCCATGCCACCACCTCTCCATAAATTACTCCTAGACTACATTAATTAAACATTTGGGGATGTAAGTTTGTACTATACCTCTTGAGAAACACAGGACTCAACTTATGATTCACCATTAATTCCAGGTGAAAATGAAAGATGGTCGGTGAACTGAGGGATGTACCCAGGGGCTTTCACACAGGTGAAATTAAGAACACCCATACTCTAGGACAGGAATCTAAAGCTGCCTGTAGAGAATGGTGATTCTCTAGCTACAGCAGCTACAGCATGTTTCTGGAGTTGAATGGAGGTAGAAGAGGTTAAAAAAGATGGGATGGCCACAATTCCCCTAACGTAGTCCTATGGTTCCTATGGTACCCCTTGTAGCACTCAGGCTCTTCTCTTCATGGTCTTTGCTAAAGCAGTCAAGACCCTGCTTGCCCTGATATCTGGTGTTATTCTTTCCCCACTGTCATCTCAAAAACACTAAATTGAGGGTATAAAGCCAGGGCCAGTGGGGAAGGAGCTGAGCTGAGCTGTTTGTAGATGACTTTATGAGAACAAGCAAAGAGAAAGACTTGAAAGGAAAAAGACAGGAAAAAGAAAACAAGAATATAAGCTCAGATATGGGGTCACCTGCCTGGCAGCCCTGCATCAGGGACTTCAATGGGACAAAGAAGCTACAGTTGATAACTCCAAATAAAGGTCTACTTCCACTGACATTGGAAACCAATCATCTCCCAGTCATCATCAACTCACTGCATTACCATCACTGCTCTCCAGAACCACCCCAAAGGAGGTAGTTGTATCAAGGTAAGGATCAGCTTCTTCCAGGTAACAAGAGACAGGACAGTGGGAAATGGCCCCAGGTTGCACCAGAAGAGTTTTAGATTGGATATTAGGAAAATTTTCTTCACTAAAAGTGTGGTCAGGCTTTGGAACAGGTTGTCCAAGCAGAGGAATTGCCATTCCTGGAAGTTTTCCAAAGGTGTCCCACAAAAATTTGGCACTTGGAGACACAGCTGAGTGGTGAACACAGCATTGCTTGGTTAATGGTTGCACTTAGAGTATCTTACAGGTCTGTTCTGACCTTAATCATGTTATGATTCTATAACTGGCAGAGGACTATGTCAATTCAATTCATGCAAACATTGAACATTGAACATGAAATATACATGGAACCCATTTTGCTCTATACCTTATACCAGTTTGGTGAAAAAAACCCAGAGTGTTACAAATTCATTTGTTCTGTGGGGTTTTTTTTGTTGCACTTTTGGTTTTGTTTCATTTAAAAAAAAATTAATTTAAATAAAAGCCAAATATGCAGAGAAAGAACAAGCATATGCACATTCAGAGATACAAACCTTTGTGTCAGGTACCATACAAATGAATGGGCAGTCTTATGGTACAGGAAGTCTCACAGTTGACAGAATTGTTTTCTGTTACCAATTGTCATTGGTACTGTCAAGAGTGTAGCTTCCCATTTATCCAAGGAGGGCAGTAAAACAAGGGCAATAAAACACTATGTTGTCAAATGTTCATTCAGTCACTTGGAAAAATGAAGAAAGAAGAAAGAAAGAAGTAGCTACACAGAAAGAAGTAGCTAAGTCACCAAGAAGCCAGAGTTGCAGCATGACTACTTGGTTGTTTTGAAAAGCATTTAATTTCCATCAAAGCCAGGCAAAACAAGATCTTTTTGTGTCAACACCATGAAGCCCAGTATCAGCAACTAATCCAGCATTAACTCTTACTGATGTGTGATAAGAAAATGGTACTGCAGAATATTTGGTTACTGCAATAAAGATATTCAGAAGAACTCCATCTTCCTTGAATCAATAAAACAAAAATGCTGTATTTAAACATGGTTCTATTCTATAAATAATTCAGCTCCTTAAGATCACTCTCTGTAGTGGAAGTCATCAGAAAATGAGCATAAGACCATTTTTCGCTTTTTGTTGGGCATGAATTATTCTGCAAAAATACTGAGCCTGGACTTAATAGCAAGAAGTTACCTCTTAATTACACATGCAAAATCCCTTTACTTACCTTAAATTTCTAGCTAAGTAATTCTTAATGTCAAATAGATTCAAAGGGTATATGCTGACTTTTTAAGTAGTTGGATAAAAAGATAGTAATTGAACATGTTGTATTTTCTTCAGCCAAGAAGTATACATCATTCTTCAAATTACAGAGCTCTAAGTAAAGCTGTTTAGTTATTAACCAACCAACACTCCATTTTTTTTTCTGTCTTAAGACAGACCTGCTATTACATAAGCACATACATCTTAAAAATAGGAATTACTCCAGCTTAAAACACTGGACAAAAACATACATAGATTTGTCAGGGTCATCTTGCACAAACTATAAGTATGCTTTTGTAAAAGCAAAAGGTTGATACTCTTGGGCAAGCAAAAAACTGAGAAAGTTACAGCTTGGCCAAAGAAACACTGCCACATACTAGGGAACACAGACAGAAATTATATAGGCAATACCTATATTATCCATTAACTCTTTTGAGATCAATCCATTTTATATATAAAAAGCATAAGAGAGAACCTGCTCTGCCTCACAGATAATCTGCTTTGAGTAAAAATTGCCTTCAACTATTCATTTTGTGCAGGAGACTGAAGTTGTCCTGCAGAGGGGCTTCAGTAAAATTCCTCAAGTTCCTTCTCAGATAATTTATCTTGCAAACTGGAAATGGTAAAAAAACCCCAAAATGCAGAAACAAACAAAGCAAAGGAATCTAGTGCAAGTAATTGTAATTAAAACCTATTGCAAAGCCACACTAAAAATTACGTTGACCACCTCTTTATTAGGGTCTTCCCTAGGTAAACTTTCTTAAACAAGATATATTTGACAAACTAACTATATCATCTCCAAATGATGCAAGTTCTATTTACTTACAATTAGGTATTTATCATTTACTTTTTATCTACTTATTTGATACTGTTTATAAAAACTATCAACAAGAGCTGCAACTTTTATTTTAAGGTATAACTGGATAGCACTTCCTGTTTCTAATGCTTCTTTCATGTTGCAGCTTTCACATAGTGCAGGTTCCCAGAGTAAAAGGTCACTTCAGTACAACACTTGAGTAGTTCTGTCTCCCCCATTTTACATAAAGGACTGGACACATACTGAAACCATTACCTATGGGAATCTCTGGGCAGATGTTTTAGCTGTCTTCTCACACGCTTTTTCACCTCTTTGTAAAACCAAGATTCATTCCTCACTGCCTTACCCTTTTCACTTCTGAAGCCATCAAATTCAGCCTTTTCCTAGCCAAAGAAAAAAGGGTATATTCCACTAAACCTCCACTGCCTTTGTAATGAGAGTAGGCCACTCAGGTAGCGTGAAAGGCCCCACTGCAGTCACGTGTGAAAAGTCTAACTTCTAAAACCTCTGTTTCTTCAGTAATCCTGAAGAAAGGGCTATTTTGGTACAGAAATAAACTGGGTACTTTCCCACCCAAGAGCTTCACTGCCTCTCTCCAGGGCCATCCATATCAAGCTTAATAAATCCTATCCCTGATGAAATCCCGTATCAGTGAAGAAGCATGAATAAATCACATGTCATGACAACAGAATGAACTGAAATTACCCTTTCTCAGGATTTTCTGCCACCCTCTGCACCCCAGGAGAAAAAGCCAGCTAACACGCAGCCAACCTATTTGCCAAGCCTGCCCTACTGCATTGCTGAACCTTCATTATGTTCAGCAATGAATTCGTGATTCTTTGGCTCAGAATATCTGACATCAAACAGCTACAATATTTGATTATCCCTTTATTCCTACAGTAAAATGCTGACATAAAGGACTTCTGTGAAAATTCATAGCTGATGATCTTTGGACTACAATATTCAGGGTTTGCTGCTTGTCTGAAGTGATTCACAGCTTATCCTCATCCTTAACACACAAAGCAACTAAGTACTTTAACAAAGTCAAAAGGTATTACTAACTAAAGTTCAGTTGTGTAAATATTCCTTAATGGAACTCACACCACTTCTGGCATCACCTCTCAAATTCTGCCCATCTCAGAGACACGGTGATTTGGAATCTCCTGCAGGACATCTCTTTGTTCTGAATTTGAAATCACCCCATTTCCCACGGATCAGAAACATTCAACAAATGCTGAAGAAGTGAAAAATTTAATGAGATGGAGAAATGCTAATAGGAGATAGCAGAAAGGTGAAGAATCAGTTAAGAATTTTTTAAAAAGTATTTTCAAGAAATTATCCAAACCATACCCGGCTATCTTCTGCGACATCTTTGTTTTCTTTGATTTGTGGTACATCACTATTCTTTTTTCTAAGTTCATCTATCCTTTCTTCACATTGTTCTTTTAATTCTTTCATTTGGTTGATGCACTGTGAGCTGAAAAAAACACGAACAAGAAGATTAAGTTTCATCAAGACTCTTCTATAGGGTAATTTTGTAAAATTATCTATTTTTTTTTTCCTTCATATATTTATGCTTTTCTTTACGTTTTATTATTGCCTTAATTCTACTACCTGGTTTTACATTTGAGAAGTCACTAGGAAAAAATGAAGCATTGACCTAAGTCCTAAGGACAAATTCATAGTGCAGGCAAGTTCTATTGGAAGAAATTAATTTAAACTATTTTGTCTGACAAGCTCAACAAGCTACATGATTTTTCCATTGTGTGTTTGCTAACCGGTCAAGTCCAGGTAAGTTAAAATCAATTTTGATCCTCGAAGCATTTCTAGTATGATTACAGAAATTCATATTTTGATTTTAGCCAGAAAGACAAAACAGAAAAGTACCAGCTGAAATAGAAAACAGATGTAATCTAGTGTTAGCAAACTGAACACACCTCCTCAGTATTTCAGCAAAGTGCAGCGCTGCAAGTTGTAACAAAACATATGTTACAGATGTGGAGTTCACTAGTAGCTACTGTAAGTTCCAGAAGGAATATATTCTAAAGATGCAAGCACTGTGTATCTTTTAACAAACTTTTAATAGTTACAAAGCACCATCAGGATCTCAACCTTTGTGACAGCAGTCTTCTATCTGCATCCATGCAGCCTGCCTTTCCCTCACAGCTCCCTAACTCCTAGCTAAGGTCTGCTGTTTGCAGCAGTGCTTTTCCTAAAGCTGCCAGGGCAGCGTTCTCCCCTTCTGTGGATGTGCTGGAGATTCTGTGCAAAGCCCAGGAGTTTTGTCAATCTGTTTCTCAAGGCAAGTGGCTGCAGTCAGGGCAAGATCATCCTTTCTCTCCCACTCTTTTCATTAGCCATTTTATAGCTTTCAGTTTATATCAAAGGTAGAACAAGACCTAGTGAATAACAAACCAAGACAAGCATTATCCCATAATACACACACAGAAGCCTTAGAAACTAGTCATCATGTGACCCCAAGTATGCTCTGACCCCACTGTGAACAGGAACAGCAATTTGAGTGGATCCCAATAACAAATGTGTCACACTAGGGGAAAACACATCAACCTCAGTATCCACTGCCCTGGAGAGCCTGCCCAAGGAAGAGCAGGCTCTTGGCTGGGGACCAAATTTTCTTTTCCATGCTAATCTAGCAACAAAGAAGTTTTATGGGATTTTTAAACCTTTTCTCCTTTCTCTCTCTCATCTGTTTTTCCACTCAAACGTAACTTCCAGTTTTTATATATACAATCAGCTACAGGCCTTGCAAACACATCTTTCTGCATTCAAAATCTTTTCCAGCAACCTTTATACAACAGTATGGTCAACATACTGCAAGTTTCTCATCCCCATCACTAAGACTAAGAAGGGGGGTGAATTTCTCCTTATTCTGGCTCTGACCAGTCTTATTCTAACACTGGTCTAACACTGTCAATACCCTCCGCGCAACAGCATTTGCTTGAGAGAGGCATGCTGCAGTTTCTCAAGCTGAAAATAAACTACTGTGTAATCCAAAGGAGTTTCCAGGCTATGTGCACTTTATCACAGCAAATGACTCATTTTTATTGCACTTTCACCCTTCTCCAGCCCTGCCTTTCAAAGGCAAAAAATCCCTTCTGTAGTTCACACCTAAAAAGGAAGAATAGTAGCAGACAGATATGCTAACTGACTTACTACCTTTATTATGACTTCTTGTAGACCAGACATTATTCTAACGTCTGATTTGACAGTGCTAATACATGGAAGAGTCACCAAATAAGCCATGCTTTAAACTGGTGAACATCAAAGACAGTAAACATCAAAAACAGAGTAGGCTTGAGTTATACTCACATTCACTATTTTCTAAGAAATAAAAGAACATATTAATTGTGTAACAATTTGCAAGTTTGAAAAAGATGCAGTACACATACAACCTGATGTCAGAGACAGAGTATTTGAGAAAGCTTGCACTTTGATCCCACAGTGCACATGAAAATAAAGCTCAGTTAACATCTGTGACAAACCCTCACCATTTTAAGCTTATTATCTCTAACAGAATTCCCTTCTTTTAAATGAGACTTGAACACTCTACTCATGCTTACAACAGCTTCTAGAGTACACGGATAGCCTTAGTTTATCCATGCAGTTATGTAACAAACAAAGCTCTTTCGGAACAAAAATGCATTTGAATATTGGAATGTATTCAATAACAATTTCAAAAAATGAGTCCAGAGGCTTCTGTTTCACTCTGGCTGCTACAGGAGAGAAGGGTCAGTGCGTCAGTGAGCCTTTGCTGTAGAAGCTCTAACCATGACCAGACAGCATTGGGCACAGCGCACACCAAGGGTACATTGTGAAGCTGACTGCTGAGGAATGCGCACTCCTTTTGCACACAACACCACTAAGGCAAGAGAGCTCCTGCTGACTTCTGCATGGAAAACACTAAGCTTGTTCCAAAAAATGCTAAGATGAAACTTCAAGACTCCAGTACAAAAAGACACAATGATTTTTTTTTCCTTCTAAGTTCATAGATTTTTGTTCTTATGCATTCCACATGCACAACTGCTTTTACCACTGTCTTCTACAGAACAGTAACTGAATGTTTAAGAAGAATAATTTACAATGTGCCACTTGAAAAAGACATTTGACTTCTGTCATCTTTTTATAACATTTTCATTATTTTTATACAAATAATATGGTCTCTCTATTTTTGCACTGGGCACAGTGTACTTGCTACCTAAGATGCAAAACCTTCATCCATGCAAATCCAGGTAAAACGAAGCACATAATCAGGTCTAATGCCCCTTCCTGGCAAGGCAGATGAACAGAGAGGCAACACAGCAGTTTATTCCTAATTGGGAGGGGAGGAAGGAAGACAGATTAAAAATAACATTTGGAGTCTTTCCAATAATTCTTATTTTCCTAAGCCCACAATCACATTGGGAAAAGGCTGTTTGTAAGCATTTAAAGTGACAGTATTAAGTGAGCATGTAGCAAAGAGGAACATATGTAGCCAAGCACCACCACGTATCCATTTCTGCAATTACTTAAACAATGTAAAGTTAGTTGTGTAAATTAGTTTAGTGGGGAAATATTCACATTGCAACATCCTCCCTAAAGGTAAACAACAAGCAATGATTAAAAATTACATGCTCCTCCTAGAACTGTGTGAATACTGCACAGTACTGAAGCTATAAATTATTTTATGAAAATTTGACTCCAAATTTCCTCACTTGTACTCTTAGGAAAAAAGTCTAGAAACAGAAAATGAACATTTAAGTATTTCGCAGCAAAGCTAGTGAAGGCAGCATTGCTCCTTGGCTGAGATAACTGCCTTTACAGACTCCCATGGAGGCTCTGCAGGGAATGGTGCACCTGCCTCAAGACCAGCCAGAAACGGACCAGCTAGCTGAGTCTCTGTTCAACTACCACATGGCTGATTTATCACACTTGTCTCTATACTTACCCTCATAAAAGCAAACCCATTTTTACCACTGTATCATGCTTAGCTCTTCACCTTGAACCAGACCACACCTTGGAGCTATGCTGTCTGAATACAAACTTCCTCTGTTAAACAAAAGGGATTCTTTATGGTACACTACCACAAGCAAGGGGTGCTCTGTCAGTGATTTCCTCAACACACCCATGCTTGCAAATACTTCATCAGATATGGGTAATAAACCTCCAAGTTTTCGTAAGCCAGACTAACAACATTTGCCACACAGCACTTCCCTGTACGTGTATATCAATCCAGCGCTTAACAGGTGTACCTGTGGTGTGGAGCATGACTGTCCAGCAGATAGAGATATCTGTGCTATATACAGATCTATTAGTTCCTGCTGATCTCAGACTTAGAAGACAACACTGGAAAACAGACTCAGTGACTAGCACAGAACGATTAACAGAGGTCCATGGGTCTCAGGTCTGTCATTTAGCTAAACAGCCAACAGACAGTGCTTAACAACCAGGGTACACAACAAACACGGGGGGAGAGGCCCCTTAACACACAGCTTATTGAAAGGCAGGTACAAACCAAAGTTTCTTCCTTCTCCTTTTCTGTTAGAAGTCTTAAATTTTCCACTAATGTAATCCATCCAGGTAATATTTATTGCATGAGTAATAATCCAAAAAAAGGTGACAACCAACTGGTAATCAGTAAGTATCACAGAAGCACTAGCATTAATCTGCAATTCTAAGGTGGAGGGAAAAATAAAAATAAGAAAATATTTACTTCAAGTGTAGCCTGCAGAATTCAAGTTATTTGAGTGTCATGTTCCACTTTCAGTTATAATTCCTACAAACCTGGCTAAATAATGGCTGCTGAAAAAATACCTAACACTACAACAATTACATTCTTGATGGAACATCATTATGAGAACATACAAACAGTAAATTCTAATGCTTTTTTATATCTATGCACAAGGGGGAAGATATTACAGATTGTGAAGGCAGGTAGAAGAAACAAGAACATTACTGAGCAGAAAATCCTAGAAATACCAGAAATGTGTGTTTTGTATAAGGATACTGATAAGTAACTTTCAGTTATCCATGCTTTAAAATTCAGTGGGAAATACTAAGAAAAAGCCATAACTAGGTATGTCATGTAAAGCAGAATACATGAGTTTGATGGTACCAGAAATTCCCAAGACCTCTGTCAGTTCAATAAGGTACAGCTTCTCATTAGGTATTCCCCCACCTCAATTCAAACTTCTTCACAGTTTAACTTCTTGCCGTTTCAATTTTCCCACACAATTCTTAAGTGATAATATTGCTACCTTTATCCTCATGCAATAGAAGGAATATCAAGAAGTTTCCGGGCATAGAGAAGAAAAACTGTGCAAAGTTAATGCTATTCTCCAAGATCAACTGTGAGCAATTTTAGATGAGTCAGATGTTACTGGTCTCTTTAAAAACATGTATTTACTAACAGATCTATAGCTAACACAGGAGTACTCTGGATTATAACCAAGTCACCTATAATTTGGGAAGCCAAAATTTCCTAAAGAACATACTTACAGATCATATGAGAACTTCCTCTGAAGGTTAGTCTGGTTCTTCTGAAACCAGTAAACATCCAGCTGTAGCTTTCCATATTCCGTCTGCAACTCTTTCAAGTGTTCTGGTCAAAGCAGGATTAAAATACACATTAAGATACACATATACATATAGATTCTAAACCAGAAACATCAAGAAACAAATTTGCAATAACAATGCTAAATTTATTCATCTGTCATGCAAACTGCTTTTCATAAACAAATGATAGATAATTGTTGAATTTATTCAACAAGGGTGCATGGGATCTGGTAAGAATAACCTTTCAGCATAATATATTGGCAAAACAGTATAATACATATTTTTACCTACTTTCCCTCTTAAGGAATATACAGAACTGATATGCAAACCCTGCTAAGTTGCAGTCTGGAAAACCTTTACATTTGTGAAATCATAATCACAGCACAATATAAAACAGCATTCACATTTATCAAGCTTGCAATGCTTCCCTGAATAATATGTAATGGATACCCATGCTCCTTAGCAACAGAGGCATCTATGATTTAGTGTTTTCTTCCTGATAGAAACATCTGTGAGACAGCATCATAAGACAACACCACAACATACATACTTCATAGGATTCATTCCCAAGTACCCCCAGAATACATTGCTAACAACAATTTTGAAACACTACCATGATTAGAAATTAATTAGACTGACTTTTTAAATTTAATATAATTTAAAATAAATAAATAAATAAATAAATTTAATATAATTCACAAATTCCTCTGGTGCTAAAATGCATGACCTCACACCTCAGGGAAGAATGCAAGAATATGTTGTCAGTAAAATGAAGAAAAAAATGATGTAACTTAGTTCTATTTATATTCTATCATAAGAGTCAGGAGTACTACATCAAGCACTACATAGACAAATCCTCCTACTACTGTGGCAGATTAGACTGACACTTAACTGGAACCTTGCAGATGAAATATCTAAGTCATAGCAGCTTCTGTACCACCCCCATGACTTGAAGAAAGGCAGCATTCTCATAAGACCACAGAAAAATCCAAGTCTTAAAAACAGGGAGCCCAAAAATCAGTATGAGAGAGTCACAGGGGTACCACAACATACCTCGTAGACTCTGAATCAGTCGATCATTTACTGTGATGTTACTCATCAGCACTGCCTGAAAGAAGCAGAAAAAACTCCAGTGTTTTAATTGCAAAGGACATGTATTACCATTATAAACAACACCTATCAAAGCACTTGTAACAAGATCTACTTTTTGTGCGCCACAGTTCTGACAGTGTCACGGTTGAACAAAACCTTTTAGCTGCTTTAGAGATCTCCTACTGCAAACAACATTCACTTTAACCCAGATTTTCCAGTATAGGGGAGTGAGGGAAGATATCACCACACAAATGAAAAGAGGAAGAATTTAAAGGAATTTATTGATACTAAAATTGCTGGTCACTTTATTTTAATTTCATTTCATTACTGGAGTCACAATCAGACTTTATTTATCTCTTGAAGGAAGAACACAACATCACAGCTCACAATCAATTACCCTCTCACTCAGGAATCAATACACATGTATTCAGGCATGCAAAGATAAGCTATGAAAGCATTCATCATTCAGCATAAAGGAACTCCATGAAAGCAATGTGAAACCCTTGCATTGTATCCCTTTTCTACCTTTCTTCTCGATTGCTTTCATGTTGGAGTGGCCTTCCTCCACTCCTTCACTTTGTTCACCCTCTCATTCTGAAGAGGTAGTCAACATAGGAACACATTTCGTCTATTCTTTCATCAATCTCCATCTACCATTTCATATACACACATTCCCCAAAACACATGAAAACTGAATCAAGTCACAGCTAAGTGAAATTATTCCTGTGAGGCAGATGCCAGGATAACTCAGATTCACATGCATAATTTAGCAAGTCTGGTGCACAAGAGCTCTTAAGAATACAAAAAAGAGATCCACTGATTCTTCAGAAACAATCCAGTACAGCCTTAGGAAGGCATTTCTCAGGCTTCACTGTCAGTTTCCCTACTACCCTTGTCCTGGGAAAACTCAGGGTTCTTCAATGGTCCCAGAAATCAACTCCTCTATTGCCCAGAGTTTCTGCTCTAGTACTGATGTGTGTGTATGTCCACACCCAAAAAGAAGTTGCTGCATCCACTCTGTCTGCCCAAGTCACCCTGAAACACTGACAGCATTGCTGGTGCCTTTCTTCCCAAGGCCACAGTAATAAGAGCCAGCTGATTGCATGAGTGCAGCGTTCAATAAATCTGAGTGGAACAGGACCCAGCAGGGCAGTAGATTTGTCTTCGAACGACCCTTTAAAGAGTCACACTTCACAGAGGTGGTCATTCAGCTGTTGCTAAGTATTTCTACACCATTCTGTATGTACAGCTGTTTTGTGAACACCACCATGAAACCTCAAGAAAAAAAGGTCATGCTGTAGCAAAAAGAAATTCAAAAAACAGTAACAACTTGCATGTAGGATCATTTATCTCTCCCTCTCCTTTCTCATAGGATAGGTAAATAAGAAATTCACTCTTTTTCACTGGTTTATTAGGAAAAGGAAATTAATGTTTCACTGGAAATTCCAAGTTTTGCTATTGTGTGGACAATGTAGTCAGGTTGTTCCAGGATTACTACCTTCAGGATAATACAGCATTGGCCACTACCAGAAACTATCAGTGGACTAGAAAAATCAGCATGATAGAGCAATTTATAATTGTATATTCTTAGAGTTTTTTGCGGGGCTTTGTTGGTTTTGGTTCTATTTATTGGGGGGAAAGGGGAGGGACGAGTGGGACCGAATGGGGGGGTCCTTAAAATCAAACTCCTAAATGCCAGGATCACTTATGTGACAGTAAAACATACAAGTGTTACATGTTTTGAACATTAGGACAATAATAACTGTGATTAGCTGAAGTAAGAAAAATTACTTTCCACATTAAAAAAAAGTCTCTTTGAATCACAGCAGGGAAAAAAATAAGTCTGCCTTGGTCTCTACGGATTGCATATAAAACTTCTTTTGGCAATGCCACACCTATCTCCTTGAAAATGTGGGCAACAGTCCAGGCAAAAACCTGTTAAATCCTAGTTAGCTGTTTAACTTGAGCAGGAAACACTGTTTAATAATTTACAGCACAGCACTGCAACTGCCACCTTCCAATCACACTAAGTCAATAACACCAGGCTTTCCATTCTTCCTCCTATCATTCAAGTGTTAACTAATTTTCACTTTGTGACTGTAAATTAAGCAAACATTATTTATTTTTGGGGTTTTATGCTGGTCAAGAGTGAAAACTGCTGGGAAGTACTCAGCAGACACATGCCAATACTCAGTTCTAGAAAGAAAATCACATTTTAATCTTCATTTAGCCCAGAAGATAATAGCTATAATCCCCAGGAGCAAAAAATCCAGCTTTGGAAAAATTCCCCTATTACCACACCAAAATCTGATATTCTGTGATACAGTAAATCTATAATATAGCTCCAGCTTATTCTACTCGTAAACATGTTTGCACAGAAGTCTTTATGACTACCAAAGAGGAAAAAACCAAATCTTTTGATTGAAGACAATGCTGTGAACAGCAGCACTTCAGACATCAAAACTCAAAAGTCACACTTCCACCAATAGTGTGGGAAACAAACTGCTCCAGCTGTACAGCAAATTTTTAATAATAGCAGCTGAATTGTTTATTATTCACCACAGAACATGCCTACATAAGTATTATTCCAGTTAAGAGACACAAAGCTAAAGCTACTGTTTAAAAATAATCAAGCATAATGCAGAAATATGCATGAGGAAGCTTTGAGATAAATTATTTGAAGGGTTTTTTTTGAGCACATACTTTGGACTATGTAAATGCATTTGATCTGAATAATGCTGAACAGTATTCTCCATACACATATTCATTGGAGGTACTACTACAGTAACTCCTCCAGCATTTGCTACTGTCAAGAACCAAGCTAACCCAAGCACATTGAACTGACATGTGTCCTTTCTAACACTGACTGTATGTGGTGGGTGTAAAAGCATAATTAGTATGTATATAAAAGCATAATTGCAACAGAAAAAAGAAAGGAAATAGTTTGATAAGCATAAACACTAAAACTTAAGAAAAAAGGGGCTTTGCATACACAAATATAGCACAAAGGAGAAAAAGATAAGCCACAGAATCAGTAACTCAACTGGTAAGAACAAAACCAACTGTGAATAAAGCAGGATGGGAAGGTAAAATTTATACATGCAGAAACAGACATTTATAATTAACCAGGGAAAAGGAGGGCGCTTATTTAATGATTAACTCAAACTGATTTAAGTCCTTCCAGCAAAGAGAAAGAGCGGTTCTGTCTTGTATGCTCCCGCAACTCCCCACACTACCCTGGCATTAGCATGAAAATAATGCTGGCAACACACTCATCTTTTAGTTATTGTTCAGTATCGCTTACACTAAGACAAGGATTTGCCTGTTTCCCATGCCCTGCCAGCCAGCAGGTGCACAAGAAACCAGGAGGAAGCTCTGTCAGGCGTCCCAAACTGGCCAAAGGGACATTACTTACCACAGAACATGGGGACAAAGTGCGGGAGCTGGCCAGGAGGCACTGATAGCTGCTGGGGGACAACTTGAGCAGCACCATACAGCACGCACTGAGCAACTGGACTGTGTATATCTTGCTCTGTTGGGTTTTATTCCTCTCAGTTATCAAACTGTTCTTATCTCAACACAGAATTTTCTTCAAAAATCTAGAGGGAGATGTGGAGAGTGAGGAAGCGTCTGCATGATATTTACTTGCCAGCTGGTGTTAAAACATGAGAATTTACCACAAAAAGTCTTATTGGTTCCAGGCTAAGAGACTAACAGCCAAACTATGTATTAGTGTATGGGGAAAAAGTTGATAAATATGGTTTTAAGGAAATATTTCTCTTTAAAGTTGATCATTGTGTTGCACGCTCACTTATACTTCAGTGGAGGCACATCAATTAAGTAAGCCTTAGAACAAACTTCAAGCTCAAAATGGAGGAGATATTGTTCATTGAAACCTATGTCCCAATAAACGGAATTCCATTCAGAAATTGCACTTTTCCCCAATAAACACAAAAAAACCCCACCCAATCAACAAAAGAACCCCAAACAAATGAACAACCCACGCACCCAGCAAAACCCAAACCCAAAAAACCACCTCTGTACAGTAGTTCTGCCAAAAATCTGAGACTCAACCTTGTATCACAGCCTGTGACAAAAGCAATCTAGGTTCTGTTTAGTTGCAGAGGACACAAGGACATGCATACCATGACATGTTGGAGTTCTGCCTTCAAAACCACCAAAATTGCAAAGTTAGTTTCTTAATGTTTAAGCACAAGAGGGTTGGTATTTGACACACACAAATACAAAATTACTATTACAGGTACTGGGCAACAGCAAGTAGATTGGAGAAAAAAAAGCCCCATGAAACTACAGGACTTTCACTTCACTTTATTCATTTCCCCTCATTTTACATTTAACAAAAACCCAAATAGTAGGCAATGTAAGCAAAACAAAATAATATGATATGAGAATATTAATATAAAACTTCCACAGGTATATCTAATGCACCTTCTGACTTTTGTCCATTCATTTAGCTGTGAAGAGGTAGCAACATTCCAAGAGTTAACTTCAAACTACATATGCACTAAATTCCCCCTCTCTAGTTTAGCTAGCCTCAGACCACCCTTTTTTTTCTTTCCATCACGTGAAGATATATTTTGAACAGACATGATCTTCTAGACTGCTGTGTACCAGTTATGAGGAAGCATACTGACTTCCCTTGATAATGTAGTAATATTGTGCTGAGGCAAATATGGGACATGAGGCAGTGCTCTCCTACCTCAAAACTTTTCCAAAACTAGAACATACAGCACTGTTTGGGTTGGAAAAAAAATTCAAAACCCAAAATAGATATAGACTTCAGTGAAAAGGTACCTTTCTACTCTCTCCTACAGACTACTGTAATTCCTTCTGAGTGGAGTCGACTCCCTGCATACCAATAGGTACTTTGTGTCAGAAGACTGCTAGGAATTTAAATTTTCCCAGAGGGAGGGGACCAGAGAGCAGCTGTGACCAGAGTTAAAAGATACTGAGCAACAGGACAGTGACATGCTTCACATAGAACATACAAATCTTGGCCCTTCTCAGTAAAACAAGATTTGGGTAGGAGAAGATTTATGTAAATCCAAAGAAAACTACCAACTGCAAAATCATACTCATGCATTTCAGAGATATTAAACACATTGTTGCCCTGTTATGCTCCTCAAAGAGACTTCTGTGGCTCTGTAAATCCCAGAAGCTGCAAGTCCTGAATAATAACCACATAGAATATACAGATTAGAAACAGCCTTTTTGCACTCCTGAACTGTTGTTATTGAGTGTTCAAGTAAGACTACTTGGTCTCATCACTCTACTTCTGCATGGAATAGCAGAACCCATTTCCTAAATCTACACTAATCCTTAAAAATTCAAGCAGGTTTTTTTAAAAATAGACTGGAGGCAGTAGTGTTTCATAACTACAACAGTAATTTTCCAGAACTACACTGCCCCAGTGAATGGTGAGCCCACACAAGCATAATACTCCATTACAGTATAACAGGCTCAGACTACCAACCTTCTATGCCCTCATCCTTCAAGTAGCACAGAGACAGGTCTACTACAAAAGAAGGCAGGTTTAACTCAAAGTGATTACTGCACTGCTAGTGACAATGACTTTAACTGAGCAAAAGATCTTACTGGTGTTTTGGTTTGGTATGAAAGTAAATCAGTACTGTAATTATTCTGGGTTTTATCAGCAGAGTAATAAGACACAGTGAGCAGAGATGAACTGCAGTTATGATATGTCTCAAATGTTACTTGTGACTTGCTCTTGGTTAGAAGTCCAGATTGTGTCTCTCATATGTGAGTTTCCTCTACAGACAAAAGAACCGTAATTTCTTCCTCAAAAAGTGGAAGGCTTGAGAGGGACCAGTCGTTCCTACAGAACTGCTGAAAGCATTTTATTTTTCTTTAAGAACAGCAAGAACTATGCAAACTCTTATTTACGACTCAAAGATCTCTAGTTAGTTATAGTCTGTAAAATGCTTGTAAAGTGGGTTGAGAGTCTCAGGATTTAGATTTGCATTCATTCTTCCTGACTAGGTAAATACTTGCCACTAATTCTCACAGAGTAAATGTTCAGTTCAAGGAGAAAGCTTCCCACAATCAGAAAGGGTGAATTCATTACTTGCCTCCCAGGAATCCTAGATTCCACTGGAATCTATGGAGCCAAAAAACAAGGATACATGCTTATATCCTGTATATACCTTCATATCTTATACACTCAAGATACGAACATACAAAATACATTTATACATGGACAGAGATACACACAAACAAAAAATCACTCAGATGCTGACTTTTCTTATATTCCATATCCCTCTGTAAAATAACCTCTGATCCTAGACAGCTTCTTCCAATAAAGGTCATTAGTGAGCAGAATTAAGGTTTCCCTATCTTCCCTGCCACCCTATCCGAGGCATTCCTGAATTACAGTGGATGAATCCATAGCAACTTGGCTGATGTCTTCTTTTGACAAATGCACAGCTTTCCAGCAAAACAGCTCTCCCTACTCTTAAACTAGAGTTGGAAAACAAACAGCATATCCACAGGATATTTGCTGTGTGTCACAAGAAAAGCAAATTTTGAATTTGATACAAAACGGTGCACAGGCACATACCTGCTCACCCTACCACTTGAGGCTCCTGAGTGAGACACATGCTCTTCTCCAGTCACAGAATGCAGAAGTCAGGAAATTAGTCCAATGCACCACTTCCCTAGGGTATAACTTCCTGGGGTTTCTAAGCAAGCTTTATAGACTGAACAACTGTATTTTAGGGAGATAGAGGGAAAAGAATTTAGGAGGTAGGAATTTCAACTTCATTGGCCCCAAAATCTACCTTTCCCAGCATCCCACCTCTAACACTGAAAAGCCAAATGAATTCCAAGGCAGCCATAAAGCACAGTATTTTCTAAGCAGCAGCTGCCTGTCTGAGGAACACATGGAGATAGAGCAAACACCTTGGAAGTGGGTTAGATGTTTGTCCAAGGCCATCCAGGTGCTTGTTAACCTACACAGACCCACTGTAACTGGGTATTATGGATGCCACACACTTGCAGCTTCACCACCTATTGCATGAAGAGCACTACCTTCTGCTCAGTCTGAATTACAACTTGATCATGGCATTTGAGGCACATCAGTGAATGCAGGACAACCCTGCCTTTCCTCTCCAGCCACAAATATTTTCTGTACCATTTGGAATCCTGAAGATGACTGTGATGATTCTCCTCTGCTGACCCTTGTCCAGCCTGTAAATCGCACTCTGGATTCCTGTAGAGAAACTACTGCACAGATTTGGTGACCTTTGCTCCCCTCTATGCATTTCACAGCACTTCAAAACTCCACTGGTAACCCCCTCCACAGTACAACAATCAACCCAGTGTAATTCTAAGCTGCTTTGTAACTTTTGCCTTGTCATTCACCCTTGCAATATCGCTGTCTGACCACACGGCTGCATAATATCTCTACAAGCCACTTCAACTCCAGGTGTGAACGTGCTCACTTCTCTCCCTCGCCTTTATCACCAGCTCTTTCAAGAGAAAACTCCAAGATAACTCAGAAGAAAGACTTTCTTTTCCAGAAGCCACATTGACTCTTCCCCAGACACCACATTCCACCCCATGTCCAACAGCAGTTCTAGTTCTGTAAAACACCTGTTACTACTTCTCCTGGCATGGAGGCCACATTTTATGAACAGTTCCTGTATGCCCACTAGGCTCAAAAACACCACAAGGAAAGTGGATTGCGTGCTGCCACCTAACACTCATCTGATGCCAGAAATCTGAAGCAAAAAGATGGCACATCATGCTTGGCAGAAGCAACATTTCATTCACTAAACTTTTCTAAGAACTCCTGGATGAGGTCCTGTCACCATCTCTCAACACTTGCCCCTCTTGCTAGTCTGTGCTGAAAATTCTCTGGCCAGCCCTTTCAGTGTCATTTAGTAGCTCTGGCAATACCTGCCTATAGAAAGGAAGCATAATACTCCATTACATTTGCCCTTTTCTTACCTTTGAATTTTATTTTTTCCACTCATGCATGTGTTTTCACTCCCTGTAGGACTGAAGCAGAAAGCAAGAAAATGCCACAGCATTCAGGAGCAACACCCAATAACAGGAGGCAGAAGTGACAAGATTTGATTACTTACTTGAATACTGTCTGAATATTCTGAGATATCTTTTTTAAAAATGCACACATTGAAAAAAATAAATTGACAAACTACACCTCATCTTTTTAAAAGTATATGCAAGGACTGAACAAGGGAGAAGAGAGAAATTATCAAGGATACAGGTTTGTCTCAAAAGAGGTAAAAAGAATTGGTTTATTATTTCCTGGAAGACTTGGAGTAAGGATTATTTCAAAATAAACTAATGATGTATGACATTGATGCAAGCATTTTACCTTCCATTTTTAATCAATTTTTGTTCCTCTAAGTTCTTCAAAGATTAATCTGGTTATATTTTTCTCAGGCAACACATTTTGAGGAACAAACCATTCCCTTACAGTGAACCTGCTACCTGAAGAGTACCTATCACCATCACAAGATGTGACTGTTCAGCCTTCTGAAGGTAATAGTCCTGGAAAGCTGATCTATAAACTTCAGTCACGAGACTCTATGAGAGCAGCAATTGAATACTCTCAACTAAATGCTTCTGTGAATAGGGAGAAAATGGATATTACTGACTAGCAACTGCAATCAAAGTGGTATCTGCAACACAAGCAAAATACGCAGCAAACCAGTTTGCAAAATACTACACAGCAGGAATCATACACACTGCTATTTAAATGGATTTGTTCACATTCTTCACAGCTGTTAGGAGCACTGCCGTGAAAGTCTCACCTTCTCATATCTTCCCAATACGATTAAGTTTTTGAGGCAGAAAGCCAAGATGCCACAAAATTTTTAAAGCATTTAGAAATAAATGTCAACCATTTATGCTTACAAATATATTTGGGAATATATCTCTTAGTCCATCTTCCTCTTTTTCCTAATTTTTAAAACATTACTGTACAGGAAAGAAAGTGAAGGGACAATCCAAGTATGGTAACAATTTATAGAGAGGATAAGAGTTTTATTCAGAACTGCTGTTACTTGCACTTTTTAGTATTTCAAAATTATACAACAACAAATGCTAAAATGTCCATTCAATGTCCATTTTCTCAATATCATACAATATAAAATGTTTTGCCACACCAGCATTGTCTGTAAGCTGCAACATGTGAGCACCACTTCCCACTGCAGAGTGTGTCTTGGTAAACTACAGTCTCACAGAAAACTGTGGCTAGGAAAAGTCCTACCTTCTCTTCCTGATGTGCTCTGTTTGCATTTTCCATCTGAAAGCTGTGCAAGGACTGGATTTTGTCAATCTGCTGCTGCTGCTTCTCTAGCTCCCCTTGGAATTCATTCTTTTTTTGTTCCACAGCACCCCTCTCCGCTGCTGCCCTGCGGACTTTGCCTTCCAGATCCATGACGCGACCCTGAGGAAGAGCAGATTAGCCAAAGCAATCAAAAAATGCTTCCCCCTTGCCCGAATCTTGTCCAATATATTCAAGGAATAGCAAATTTTACAGCGCTAACAATGCAGATATGACAAAAGTCCTGTGTCAGCCAGGGATACTAGTCATACACACAGACACACACTTGCGTGGTTTTATATAAATTAACAGGAGTGCGTATTTTGTAAAGACTCTAAAATTTCTGTTAAAGATGAGAAAAATTAAAAGCTCAGTACTTGAGCATAAAAAAACACCCATAACATAAACATAAGAAAGATTAGAAACTACAGTCTTTCTGAAGTCAAGGTCAAACAATTTTTTAAATTTTTAGCCCATACAATTCTGACAGCTTTACACTTCTCAGCGTTGACCCCAAACTAACTCAGTGTGGAAACTCAGCTCTCAAACCAATCTGATTCCCTGAAAGAGCTAGAAAAGAGTAGAGGGAGGACAACACTGCCCAACTTTTACATGAACAATTCACATATAGCTATTATACAAAGACATATATGAGAAAAATCCATTCATTCATAACCAGAAAATCATCATTCCTCTTGACTGCTTAAAGAACAGCTACAGTCAGAATAAAATTCAACACCATCACATCCTGTAAGAGGCATATGCTAAGGAATCAAGCCTCATGTTTTCACATTCTTTCCTCCTCCCCCACCCCTCTTGTTTGTAAGTACCAATTTAGTTTTGCAGGATGTTGTTTCTAAACATTTGCTGTGAAGAAATTGTTCTTCACAGCAACTAGGAATACAAAAACATGCAGGGGGCTGGGGATATCAACAGAATGAAAAAAGATCTGGTGATTCCAGGTGGACTAAAAATTAAATATAATAAAAACTGCACATGTTCCAAGACACCAAGAAAATCTTCCAAATCTCCTTACACCACGTATGTAGTGTGTCATGTCCCACCTACCCTGCCTCTCTGCCACAGAAATAAAGAAAAGAGAGAGGAGTTAGAGGAAAAAAAAAAAAGGAAAATTACTTGCAGTTTAGCTGGAATAGTAAGGAAAACACTCCTTCCATTTCAGTCATAACACCTGCAAAATCCTGCCAACAAACAAATGGGTCTAGAGAGAGCTGCAGACGCTCCATCCACGTTCAGCTGTGCTTTTATTCCATTCAGACTGTGTGACCATGCCAAATTGAAGTAATTTTCAGGCTAACTTTAGGAGAAATGTGTAAGATGGCACAGTGTACCTGTAGTAGTATCTGAGGACCTTGTGTCTCTAGGTTATGGAGATCAAAATGAATCTGTGGCATATTATTCTCTCTATCAGCTGCTTCATGGCTGTGCAGCAACACTTCAGTAGTACTGACACAGTTACTACCCACTGGTAGCCACCACCCTGAGGCTTAAGGGAAAGCAAGGGATGACCAGGGTCTCAGAAGTCATAAGACACACTCTTAACCACATGGCCAGACACAAGTGCCCTTGTTTGAATACTGCCAGTTCTAAGGTGAAAGAAACAGGAGTTCAACTCCTTCTGTTGACAGTACTCAGCTGCCCACTCAGTACTAAAATTTGGCTCAGTTACAAAGAGCATACAAATTCACTGGATAAACTGGGAAGGAGCTCTCATGAGCCACGTTTAATCAACATGTTGCTAGTTTTTAGGTCAGCTTGTTAAAAACAGTAACAAAAGAAAAGGAAAAAAAATAAAAAAAAGAGGGGAAAAAAATAACTCTCCTGCAGAGATTGTCACAAATCAGAAATTTGACTCACATATCCTATATCAGAACAAATGGTCCAGAAAGGATTAAAACCTAAGCTCAACAGCCACAAAAAATACAGTTATCATCAGAAAAATATAGTTATCATCAGACAAGGCAATTATTACATGTGACTTGTATGTTCTTCTTCAGAAAGATGACTAAGAAACACAAATTCAGATTTCGTTTCTGAACAAGCCACATTTCCTTGTACAGTATGCATACAATGCTACTGGTCATGTATAAAGACAAATCTAGGAATATAAGTGTGCTAGCTTTGACTGGGATAATTTTCTTCACAGTGACTGGTATAGCGCTCTGTTTTGGATTTGTAATGAACACAGGGTTGATAACATAAAGATGTTTTTGTTATTGCTGAGCAGGGCTTGCAAAAGCCAAGGTCTTTTCTGCTTTGTGTACTGCCATGATGGCAAGGAAGTTGAGGGTGCTTGGGAGGGGACAAAAGAGGATGGCATTTATCACATCTTTAATGTGAAACAGCACAAGACAGCTGAACGTTTTGTGAGAGCAGAAGTAACAAGTATCACACATGCAGGTGTGTTCAAGTTTTGGGTTCCTCTCAGGTACAAATAGGCATTCGTCCCATTTCCCCACTACTGATAAGCAACAACTATAAAATTTGTGGAAGTTCCTACAACAAGCTGAAGTTCCTGGCTCACCACATGAAGGAGAATCATCCTTCTCGTGAACTATGTTTACTACTTGCAGAAGTACAAAGTGACATGCAGATCAAAAGGAACATTACCTGCAGATCCATGCTGCGAGAACTTGCAACCCAGTAATTGAAACCCAAAACAATTATGCACGCCACGAGCGCAGCCACGAGGAGTGGTGGAGACTTCATCCCGCGACAGCTGTTTCCAAGTCCTACCATTTCAAGAAGAGAACAAATCTGAAGAATCACAGCAAGTAGGGAAACCTGCAAATTAAAAAGGGCACATTGTACTGCATCCCAAACTACAGCTATTTTATACATACAATAATGTATAATACAGCCTATCAGCTGACTGCAAACAGTAATGCAACAGCTGTCAGCTGATAGGCTTACACCCAGCAAGGAAGGTAAATGTACTAGTGTTGACCTGTCTAGATATTTGCATCTGAAAGACAAAGAAAGGTCATCTTAGCATATACACTATTAGCTTGTACATAAAGCCTCACGCGCTCTTGAGGGAGATGTCTTGAATGCTCCTAACAATATCATGCAAATCTGCAATAAACAGAACCAGCCATTTTTTTATCATACATCTACCCAAAAATCCATGCAGACAACACTGGGGTAGAGAACAGATTGCTTTTTACCTAATTTACTCAGAAAATTAATTTAGTCTTGCTGTTTGAAGAGTAATTCGCTTTGAAGAGTAATTTGCTTTCTAAAATTGGACCATTCCAACTTATTCCATCTGGCACTACTATTCTAACTTCTTATTCCTGAGCCTGTAAATAAATACGTAAATAAGACTGAACCAAATTATTTAAAGGAGAACCTAAAAATAACAATTATTATAAATATAAGCAGACACTCCACTGATTTCAATGTTACATGGCATTAAGTGTTCTCCATTTTGATGCCCAGCTGCTTTCTCTGCTCCTACAGAAAATAAATCATGAATTAGAAGTACCAGGGATACTACTGGTTGTTATTGAGATTTGTGTTATTTCTGTGAAACAGACCATCTTAAAAGATAGGCAGGGGCAAAGGGTAGCTGCAATTCTCTTTGAAATAAGCTACATTGATTTTATGGTGTGGTGATATCTGGTCTTAATAAGCCTAATGGCACCTAGCTTCATTAATCCTTAAACTCCAAGGAATCTTGGCTGCAGTTTGTAGAAGATTGCTTCCTTGTAAACTGAGATTAACTTTTTTTCTTTCTGCACTCCAGCAGTCAAAAGACAGAAAAAATAAGCACAGAAGACGAGGCAGTCAGCAAATATATATGCATCATAAGACACTAGTTAAATCCAAAATGTATACATTTACTAGTAATATATTGTACAAACTCTCAAGGTACGTATTTTTAAGCGAAGCAACCTCTTCCCTACTATTGCAACACACAAGTGGCAATGTTTTAAAAATTAATAAATGGTAGCAACTCTCAAAGGATTTACATGTGAACATACACTGTAAGCACAGGGGAAGAATGTGATGCCAGCATTTCGCAGGTCCCAGAAATGCAAATTCTATTGTACATCCAGCACTTAAGTCCTTCAACAGCTCACCTATACCTCAGTGTCCACATGCATTCTCTGCAAAATTCCCTCTCTGCAGTCAAGATAGATTATAACTTCTCATTTCTCAGCAGACAGTGCATAATACTGTCAGATTCACAAAGGTTTCCAATCTGTGTGCTCATTTGAAAAGTTTCCTAATTTGAATTTGAGGGTGGAACATACAGAGCATATAAGAGTAAAATGCAGCTTCCTGAAAATGTTGCCTCTTCATAAACACCCACACACACCACAAAACAATCCAAAGAAGTCTAACACCTGAGACTTGAGTTTCTCGCCTAAAGGAAAACTCAGCTAAGGCACAAAGGGACACATGCAGCACAGCTCCAGAGGACACCCACAGGGCCACATACAGATAAGCAAGGTCAACACCAGGAAGCAAAGGCAAGGAAAGGAACCATGTTGTTTGGATATTTTTTTCTTGTAATGCAAAAAATTAACACGCAGTAGATTAAAACACACACAGAGACATGCACAAATTTCCAGTAGAAAGCTATGAATTGCAGAAACACATACATCTTGCACTATGAATTGCAGAAACACATACATCTTGCACAGACTCTTATCCTACTGTGTCATCCTAAAAGAAGCACCTGAGAAGTACAGAGCCACCATGTCTTACACATGACCCCTGAAAACCAAGAACCCCCAATCTCTAGAGCAGCAAAAATGAGAGCACAAAGGGCATGATGGAGTTAGCACTGCCATCTCAGCAAAGAACAAGAGAATCTATTTACTTTTGCATACCAGAATACAATACTGTATTTCAAAAAAGGTCTGTCAGAACCCATTATGAAGTCATCTGTATCTTGTTGTCTGCTGTAATAGTAGGTACACTTGACAGATGGAAAAACTACAAAGAGCACTGCCAAGATGCAGTGATTCATTCTAAGTGTGACTTGAATAAAATAACTGGTATTTTCCTCATAGCTGTCAGAAATAGAGAAAACAGTTCACATTATCAGCAGTAACAGCTTGCACTGTAGTTATCTACTAGATAAATATATGGGACTAGCTGTTTAGCTCAAAAATTTTCAGAGGTAAAGCAACCATATTGTTCAAGGAAAGAATGATGAGTTCTCCATGCAGCTTAAAGCACAGGCACAAAACCATGCTAAAAAATGCCAACACACCTAAATAGTAGACAAATCCGGCAGCATCAGCACCTTTTCTGCTGTTTCCACCTGTTAAAAACAAAAAGGCAAATACGTGCTGGTTTCACTAAAGCATGTTTGACTTCAGTACATTGCTCTTTCTAGAAAAGAGCAGTGTTGTTTACTCGTAAATCATTTATATTAATTAGGAATATATTTTTATACTGAACAGAAGGAATAGCAAAACGAAGAAGGCAGGCATGAAAGACACAGAAGGCTCTTCTGTTCACATACTGCAGACCCAAAACTTTACCTCAGCTGCAATATCAATATTCCCTCTCTTGTTAGTTTAAAAAATAAAAATTGTTTAACTTTCTGCCATGGGTACACATACTCACATATTTTGGAAGAGAGATAAGCAAATCAGCTCAATAAGCACATCTACATGCAAACCTGTTTGCACATGCTGTTTTCCAGGAAACATCTGGTCTGGCACAGTTATTTGAGTTGGATTTCAAATAAGTTTCTGATCTTATGGGTAAGAAAGCAATTTTACTGAAGATGAAATCCAACAATGTCCGTGGCAGATGTAAAAACAAGCATATTTGTAAAATTCCTGACTTCTGAACAAAGATTCCATCCTTCTGTTTTTCCAATCTAGTGGTGCTTCATTGAGAAGGAGATGTTTTAGACTGAGATATTCAAGCAAATTAACACACAGCATACTTTTACTTCCCACAGTAAACAATTCTTTCTTTTTACTGTACTCAGCTGAAGTAGGATATCTGGTATCCAGCAATCTTTTACTATAGATAAGGAGCAACGTTGCCAACCAAGCCTCAAGACCAATACAGTAGTTCTAAAGACAAAACAAAATGGTGCATTTCAGACTCCCAGAAGGAAAGCCAAGTCTCTGCTCACAGGGTTCAGCTCTGTGTACTTTCTTAAGACCCACCAAGCAGAAACAACCAGAAAAGGTGAAAAATTCAATAGACACACAGCAGACAGTATAGGAAAAATGTTCCCTTTCCCCCCACCAGCACACCTGCCTACCAACCACCTCCTCCACCATCCAGCCACTGCGTGGTACAAAGCCAATATAAGCCAGAGCAGCATCTAAGGACAGACCACAGCCAAAGCAGCCACTGAAAATTGAAGGCACAGCTTCTTGGAGGTCTGAGTACTTGCAACTCTGAGTAAGGACAAAGCCTTACTGAAACCCCTGCAAAAACCAGAGACAAGACACCAAAAAAGAGAAAAAAAGAAAAAGTCCCAACAAGGACCTAAGGGCTAATGCACAGGATAGAGGTCACATAATCCCATCCCAACCAGACTGGACCAGAACGGGGAAACTTCTTCCATACTAAGGGAGCCCCTCAGAGAGTGGTGCTTTCCCCACATATTGCAAACTCTTTTCCAACCTCCCAGTGAACTTCTGGAAGAAATCCCTGTGGTTTTTTTTCAGCTATTATCATGAAATTCCTACGTCTGACTGCCTAAATTAAAGCACAGTGTATTAACCAAACAAGTTAATCAAAACTTCTTCCATTGACAAGTTAGTTAGGTATACCCAGATACAACTAAATCAGACTAAAAGGTATTAGAACTTGAATTTTATTTTAAAAATAAATAAATGAGACTGGGAAAATAAGTAATTCTTAAAAGAGTGAATCAGAGAGCAAACATTTGTGTGCCCGGTCTTCCAAAAATAAAGGTGACCATTTTTTTGAGTGGGCGGAAATGGAGTGCAGAAAAAAGTGAGTCAAAACCTTTCAGTTTTCATCTCATAAATGGTTAATACACAGTAGTGATTATCTTTGAAAGGTAAATCCAGCTTGTTCTTACTCACAGCAGGATCTTACTTACAAGTACCACTATTCACAGCCCCATGGAGAGAACCAGCTATAGCCAGCAGCAACCTTTATGCTTTCAAAGTTGCACAGACACCCTGTACACACGGCTCAAGGAACTGTACACGGTCACAAAACAGAGCACACAGATTTCTTATCATCCTCCACAGCAACACTGTCTGAGAGGTTCTTCCTTTCAAATTTGCAAGTTAAAAAAAAAAAAAAACAAACAAATATTTTTCCATTGGAGATTTAAAGTTTGGGCACTGAACTCAAGCCGGCTGACCACAAACTTCCTATATGCCCTTCACAGGGATTTACAAACTGCAGGAAAAAAAGAAAAGAAAAAACACTCTGAGACATTCAGCAACAGCCGCTACTCAAACTTCTATACTTTGGATGAATGTCACAGAGTCACTGTTCACCAAAATTATCAAGCTACACTCTTTACAAGAAGGTATCGGCATTTTCACCACAATACATTCAGCAACTCCATTCTCATCCTGCTCAGGAATAACCATTTATTTGATAGTCAATTCAGGTGTCAGGTCTTCCTTTTCTAAAGCATTCTAAAATAGAAGTAACAGATTAGAAAACTATGAAAACCCTAAAAATACACTATCTGTCCAAGGATAGGGTCATTGTTACCACTTGTTCACTAATCATATTTCAGCTCAAGAAGTCTCTCCTCTTTCAAATGACTGCTTTACAAGAAGCTAACGTCCAAATACTCTCTTTATCTGATTAAAGAGAATTCCCAAACAGGTATGTGGCAAAACAGAAGCTAGAGGTTTAAAGTAGGTATCTATCCCAATGACAGAAGTTGGCTAACTAAAAAAACCTTGATAAAATGTTCTAGAATACCTGGACATGTTGGCCAGGTGAAGTTTTTGATAGCAGTATTACCACTGAAAATAATGTGTATGAAAATAAAATTAAACAAGCAAACTTATATACCTGAACTATCTCAAGAGTTAGTCAGACCACTCACTTATTTTTATGTATATATTTTGTTGCTGGTATATTTCCCATACAACATGAACCAGCTTTTTAACATCACAATTAACAGGACACCCACATATCTTAAATGGAGATTATGAAACAGAGTTACAGTAAGTTTAGATTTTTGATTAAAAACTCAGTAAATTGCTACCACTTCCCCACCACTACAAAACTACACATATGGTTTAACTGCAAAACATGGAGACCTCCCAGTAAGAGTGAAAAAAAAAAATTCCACTATATAAATAGTTCTTCAAAAGCAAAGTGCTGTCAAGATGTAAGATGAAAGGCCATTCAAAAAAAAGTCAATTCAAGAGCAAGATTTTCTAAAAACCTGATCAACTCCTATCTTCATGCTGACAAGGGAGTCCTATGAAGTAAAACAACTCAAACTTCCTGGGTGTAGGTGATAAACACAGTGCCCACTGTGTACCCAATATCCGAACCAAAATTTCTGAAGAGGTAGGGGTAACTAACTTTTCCAAGCAGAGGCGGGAAGGCCTCTGGAGGCACGAACTTTTCCAAGTCCCTGAGCAGCGGTAAGGCCTCCGCAGCCCTGCCCGCGGGGAGGGAAAGCAGGGCTAGCTCGGAAGGAAGACGAGGATGGTCAGCAATCTCAGGTCACCAGCCCAGCTGCGACAAACCAGGGGAGGCCACCTAGCCAAGGTAGCCGGGAGGAGGTATCTCACACCTGCGTTGATTTCGAATATTATTATTTCTACCTCCTCTGCGAATATTCAGAGATGTTTCCGGCTCAAGACCCTTCAGAGGGAAGGCTGGCTGAAGAAACAAGGAAATGCTATCAGTGTCCGGCAAGCACGCCAGTTAAGCCCTGCCACGCCGGCCCGGTACCTCTGTGAGCACTGCCGGCGGCGAACGGCGAGTGCCCGCGGCACGGAGCCGGCACGGAGCCCGCGCGGGGCCGCCCCTCACCGCCCCCACGGCCGCCCGCCGCACACGCCCCGCGCCGGGGCCGCCGCTCGTCCCCCACCGCCGCCGGCCGAGCCGAGCCGAGCCCGGCGGGGCACAGCTGGCACAGCCGCGGCCCGGCGCCTCGCAGCCCGCCCGGCGGCCTCACCTGACTGTGCCGCCAGCTGCGGCCCCGCTAAGCAGAACAGCGAAAGCCACTCCGTCGCCTCTCGTTACCCGCGCCGCCCGCGGCAAAGAAGAGCGGCGGCAGGAGGCCGGCAGGGCGGGGCGCAGAGCCGATCCCGCCCCTCGCCGTCCAGCCCCTCGCCGTCCCGCTGGCGTCTCCGGCCGAGAAGTGCCCTGAGCTGGATGTCTGCACCGGCCTGTGCCACCCTGCACCCTCCGCCCGAGCCTCTCATTCTTTCACCAGCGCTTCTGCTGAGTTACAGATTTCCTGTCTTGACCACAGGAGCTTCAGTTCTGGAAAGCGGCACGTAGGCGAAGCTGAGTGTCAGAAATCAGAGGTGGAGCGGCAGAAAACTCAGGAAGGCTGTTTCAATACCTATTTTTGACAGCCAAATGGATGATGCTAGTATTTTCTTCATTTTAAAAGAAGAAAAGTTATTCAGTCTGTTTATTACATGGTTGCCATTAACTCAGCTGGAGTTTCCACCATCTAGGTAGAATCGTAGAATTGTTTTGCTTGGAAGGAGCCTTAAAGACTATCTAGTTCTAGACCATGGGCCTAGAACCTCTTCCACTAGATCAGGATGCACAAAGCCGTGTTCCAAACCAGCCTTGAACACTGACAGGAGTGACACATCCAGAACTTCTTTGGGCAACCTGTTCCAGTTACTCACCACTCTCACAGTAAATAATTTCTTTCATAATTTGATGATTTGTGAGGTTTTGCTTTCTAAATTTCCTTTCTTTCAGTTTGAAGCCATTCCCCTTGTCACATCGATGCAGTTTCTAATGAGGAGACCCTCTCCAGCTTCCCTGTAGGCCTCTTTCAGGTACTGGAAGGCTGCTATGACATCCACACAATCTTCTTTTTTGCAGCCGCAACTTTTTCAACCCAATCTGCATGTTGCTTCTGCATTTTAGCTTTTGCAACTGGAAGTTTAAAAAGCAGAATCTAAGCAGTATAGAAAATCTAGTGAAGCAGCAATTGTAGGTGCTGAAAAAAGCAAAATAATATATATATATATATATATATGTAAATTTCTACCTGAAGAATGACCACAAACTTAATAAAACCAACCTGCTACGTATCAAAACATAATGCCAAATATGAGGTTTTCTTCTCATCTTTGAAGACTGTTTAAAAGTTGATCAAGGTATATTATATATTTATTTTTTAAAACAACTCATACAATAGCTTTGTCTAGACCAGAACTGGAAAATTTTCTTACAAGTACACAATGGATCACATCCCACTAGTTAGGGAATTAATTGACTTCCAAGAGGGATCTGAAATATTAATAAAAAAGGTATCATTATCTTAAAAAATAAATAGCCATGCATTTTAACAAAGAACTAACAAAACCACAAGGGCACATCTACATATGTTACCCTGCAGAAAAATTAAGGGTCTTAGCATGGTCTCTTGGGACCAGTACTAGAAGCAATGTACTACAGCCCCTGAAAAGTCTAGAAGTAAAGCAATTAGCAGAAGTCTTCTGGAGGTGTATCTCCTGAGTTGTTTATATCTGAAAGAGAAGGAGCAACTCTCAAAAGTTTGTGGAAAAAATAGATTACCTTGAACTATATTTTATTTAATAACATGCTGCCTTTTTTTTTTTTTTTTTGCCAAATGGTAAGCTAAACAAATCAAATTCTTCTTAATCTTTCACTAAAAACCATATCTAACTAGAAAATCCAATACTACTTCTTTTCCCTCATAACTACTGACGTCGTTCCGGTAGAATATAATTGTTAAAACAGTTCACAGAACCACGGAATTGTGAGAGCTCTGGATATCGTCCAGTTCAACCCAAACTGTGTCCAGAGAGCTGCTGCCACACATGCCCAGAGATTTCTAGTTCTTGCTTATTCCCCACACTCTCTGCATTTGTGTACAGGCACATCAGGGAGGTAATCTAGCACCTAGGGTCCCTAGGAGAGGTGTAACAGGATTCCCCATAACAATACACACCCTTGATCTGAATAGCCTTATGATTCTCATTTGAGAGGAGGCCAAGGTAGCACTGGTTGGCATGGCCCACTCTCCAGGAAGAAGTAAAGGCATAAGCATTGCTACTTTGGACCCCACAAGCCATTCAGGGTAAAGCTTATCTCACCAAACTGACCAGTCTGCTGCCAAAGATTTTCTTTCTCTTTTTAGACAAGTGGATCCCATCTCTCCCTAACAGGCTACAGTCATTGATGTTCAATCCATTTGTAAAAAAGCCAAAGCCTTCTTGATGGCACCAGAGATGAAGCCAGACATTGATCTGCACTACACCTCTACTTCTGCCTTCTTCAGTTGTGAAATTACCCTCTGGACATGGATGTAAAAATTAATTTCAGAAAATCATTTTCAGATAGCAGATGAACTAAAATTCAAACTATTCAAGAAAGACATTAGTCATGTCTTGGTGAGAGTAAAGTCAAAGGTTTTACTATACTATTACTTCTAAAGATCCCAAGAAACAGGAGTCTAACTTCCTATAGTGAAAATGGAGTTCAATGTTTAACGCATTCTGGTTTTTCTACATAGCACTAACTTAAATAGCCAGACATCTTTGTCTACTGTTGACCTATTTTATCCATGCAATGTCATGCATTGTAGAGTTTGGGGATCCTGCCTTTGAATTATCATGAAAGAATGACAGTGGAGATTTTTTGTTTTGTTTTTTTTTTTTTTTCAAATTTCACTAAGTCAGAGCTAAACACCAAAAAACCAAAGAGGGCTGGGATGCTGAAGACAGCAGCTGAAAGATGGATGATGTCCTCTGCTGCTGTCTTCTGTTTTCAAAGGTGGACATCTGAAATCCATGTTACATTCTTCAGAGGTACTGAGCATATTACAGGATCTGAAAGATCACATCTGCGACAACTTTCTCAATAGCAGACAAAAGTAATATATGGGATTTCTCTTCCTCTGCACAACATGTGTGCATGTCCATTTTTAGTGTGTGGTGACTTCTGGGCATATTCAAGGTCTGACCTATCATCAAAAAAACCTTATAGGCCACCCACCCACTGATTGTCAAATTATGGCCTACATTTTTCAGGATGTGCACTTTAGTGATGTCATTTGGCCTTGAAAATATATATCCAAAAAATCTTGAAGTAAAATGAGTGCAGGTTGAAACACTGAATAACAAGCTATCAAATGGAATCTTACTGCAGTCATGCTTTACTGAAGCCCAGACAATGATAAGGGGTTTTCTTTTCTTGTCACAGATTCTGTGTGCTTTCTCCGAGCAATTCTGAATGGTGCCCCTGGGCTTAACTTGTACAAATGGCAACACTTTTCTGGCTTCTTCAGGTCTGCAGAAGTTGCCTCAGTGTCAGTTCTCTTGCTTAATTACATTGCCTCATTCAGAGAAAATGCCCAATGTGCTCTGATATGCAAACAAAGAGCTTCATGAAAAATCCTGACGAGCTGTCGGAATTACAGTTAGGAAGGCTAGTCTTGCTAGGACAAAATCAACATCTACTGTAAGAGCAATAAAATGCCACCTTAGAAAAGAACATGTTGACTTGGAGAGCTGGATCTTTACCAGATGACCTGTCAGCTTCACTGATTGGCTTCTTTTCCTTCTTTTTCTTCTCTGTGTCTTTGGTATTTTGGCAGCTAACTTGTCCTATCCTGGGAAATAGGCTTTTCATTCATGAGATGCCTCTAAATGTTGCTTTAGGAGGTTTATTGGTTGATGTTAATCTTCCGTATTGGTTGATGCCATTTTCTTGGGAAAAGTATTACCTGCAGGCAATGGCTGTATTCACTCTTGGTGGTTCACCTTGGATGTCTATGGAGTCAGAATTAAGTCAACCTTTTCTCTTCAAAGATTGTAAATAATTCCTCTTACTGGCTTGCACATAATTCCATATGTGTAAGCCAGTAAGAGGAATGGAACACATTATTTTCTCTAGTTGTTATATTGATGGACAGCCTTCTATGACATCAGTTGCATATGCAATGAAGGATGCCAGTTTTGCAAGCATTTGCTACAACCTTGTGTATACGAGTACAGTCCCATGCATGGGTTACAGGCTAAACCTGGTTTTCCTGGAGCATGGGCTGGTATTTGTAAAACTATTTGACTGGAATTCATAAAGCGAAGGACATAGCCTGACCTCTGCTGTGCAATTACAGAGCAAATCAGTCTTCTCTGTTCTTCAGTGAGTCAGAACAATAATGCTGTTTTTACCTAATGAGAGCGCTGAAAGGCTTAACTTATTAGGGATAGCACATGGCTAGTCCAATACATAAAACAGAGTTTAAAGTTGAAAAAATTCTCTTTGGGTCATGAATGTCTAGCCAGAAAACAGTGGTATTTTCTAGAAAAACTGTCAGTGATACAAAACCACAATTCTGCAGCAAAGGGCAGTGTTAATTGACATGGTAACTGATTGCAGTTTTGGCTAACTTGCCTCACTTAGCTTATAGGAAGATAAAACATATAAGGATCATTTTTTCCACTTCTTAGTGCCAGAGTTCACGTTACATAAGAGGATATGCTAATGTAATGATAGACTGTATGTGACTGTATTCTACCTCCAGTGGCACACAGTATTCTAGCTCCTTGATACAGGGCTCTGATGTTGTTACGAACAAATGTTTGAGATCACTTAAAAAATCATTGGTGAGGGTATCATCAAAAGCCAGATTTAATATTAAATGACATCACGACAAAGCTCATTGGCAAGATTCACTCAACTACTTACAGGACAGTTAAGGCACAGCAAAGAACAACAAAACCATACAAAATCCAAAATCAAAAGAGACATGATGGAGAATTCTCTAAGGATGTGTATATGGCCAGGGGTTGGGTGTGTGGGTGTGTGTGGGGGTGGGTGTGTGGATATGTTTAGATATGTGTGACAAAGGACAGTGAGGGCAAGGATAAAAAGGAACACAACCAAAAACCTTAACAGCACTCAAACTTAATAGTAATTTAACTTATACCTTAAACTTAATAATTTAGGGTTGTTGGAACAACAACTTAAATTATACCTAACTTAAATGATACTTTAAACTTAATTTATAATGTAACTTTAATAATCTAACAGAAGAATAGGTCTTAATGGCATTTAACCTAATTTATAACTTCAAAGTTATACTTAGCAACTTAGCAAAAGAGCAACACTTAGCAGCGTTTAAGTAAGGTTAAGTCTTAAGTCACAAGCTTACTTACAGGCCTAACTTAGAGGGTACTTAAACATCTAAGAAAGTAGCATTTCTCTCAGATGTTGCACATGCGCACATGCATGCAACAAAGACAGAAAGAGTCAGTGCAAGCAAGGTACCTGTGAAAAATTCCCCTTGGAGATCAGTGAAAAACTCACTTCAGATGCTTTTGCATTTCCTCATAGATGAAGGATCAGGCCTCAAGGAGTGGGGACATCAGACCAAGACTTGTTGCTGTTTGGCGATCTTCCAAGTATAGCAAATTTGAGAGTTCGCTGTCTCAGAAAGGCTTCCCCCTCAGAGGGAGGCTGCTGGTCACAGCCCACTGAGATCCAGGAGAGCTCAAAGGGTTTCGTTTGGACTGCTGTTTATAGGGTTTCAAGACAGTAGGCTTTAGTCATAAAGTTTCATCCTGGCCACAGTTTGGATCAGCTCTTTCTTGGAATGTGTGAGAACAGGAACGTTGTGCCATTGAGGCAAGAAAAATACTTTCCAAGGTTATTCACAAGGAAAAAAGGAGTCCTTAGACAACAGTTCCTGGGAGCAGACCATGTTTCTGGTAAGCTTAGGAAGAGCTAAGCCCAGGTGCTGTTTCCAAGGCTGAGGCCTACTGAACATTTCTTAGACTGCAGTACAGCCTGGAATAGGGGAGAGGGGGAATGCACCACTGCAGGTGTCTATAAAGCGCAGGCTGATTTGCATCTCTTTACATGAATTCTGCATTACATTGTACATAACACCTGCTACATGTGCAGGTACAGCACAAAAAGGAAAACAATTATAAGGTTATGTGGGAATTGCTAGAACTACTTTGGAAATGCAGGTGGGAAATTGAGAAGTATCCAGCAAGGCAATCTACCTATAAATTCAGCACAGTAAGACAAAAGGAGAAGTATATTCTGTTTAATTTATGGAGGCTCAAACATAGGTTTCATACAGTGGTATTTGTTTATGTGAAGGTAATGCTGTGTTTCTGGGACTGGTGCCTGAGAGGCACAAGAGTCTGTGTGTGAAACAGATCTGTCACCTTATGGATCACAACAGGGAGGTAGTACAGAGTGACAGCCTTACCAGTGACTTAGTACCAAGACAAAGAGAAGTATTTCCACTGGGGCTGCTAGCTAATTGTTCGCTCTTGGGCTGAGACTGCTCCCAACATTAACTCCCTGGCTACCTGTGTCAAATCTCCTTTTGTCAGCAGTTCAAAGATGGTATGTACAGGATGCCACTGAAGTTGAACAAATGTTTCTATACTTCCAACATAACAGCAGGAATAAGAATACATCACCTTTGAAATACATCACATCAACAGCATTTGCACCTTTTGCACCCAAAAATATGGTACCACAGCAAATCCTGAAGTTTCAGATTAGACACAGCATCTGTGACATTCTTTTCCTTCTGCAAACCTACAAGTATTACTGTACAACAGGCACATTAAAAATAAATTTTGCAATACTGTTACCTGAAGAGACAAAAATAATTAGCAAATAAAAATACAGAGTGTGGAGATGGCCACCAGATGGTAGCAAACATGTAGTGTAGATGTCTGTCAGATGTTCTCAATTATATTGGATTTCTTGAAAGAGAAAACACTCATGTACATGTTTAAACATTTGAGTTCAACAAGCTGATCTATAAAAATACAAATAAAATTTTGAGCAACCACTCAAAATTTTCTACATAAAACCCACCATTTAGTTATATCCTTCATGGTTACTTTGCTACTGTTAACAGAACACATCCTTAGTGTTCTTTCTGACAAGTGAGACAAAAATGATTGCAAAATTCAGCAGAATGATTGACAGTAGTCTTCAGACAACTGGTTGTTGAATAGTCAAATTTTGTCCTCAGTCTAAAGTCAAGAAGACTCCAGTGCTTACTAACTGCCTAACTGCTTCTGCATAAAGATTGTAGAAGTGAATAATGTACAGCGAAAAAAAACCTTTTCAGGATCTTCAAACATAACTCTATGCTAATACCATCTGTTCAGCAAAGCAGCACACAAAGAGTAGTTCATTACATTTCTGCTGACCCTGATTTACACAGCTACAGGGACTGTGTGGTACATTGTGGTTCTAATCCCCCTAGACATGAAGACAACATAACATTTAAGAAACAAGTCTTTCCAAAGCTGAGTGTATGTATAAGGCAGACTGCATGAGGCCTTTTGGGAGCTTTCTTTGCCCTTTGTTTCTGAGTGAAGTGCCAAAACTTACATCTGCAGGGGTTATCACCATCAGATGTGAACAAAAAAACACACAGCAAACCAAAGCAATAAAACCAAACCAACAAACAAAAACCAAAACAAACAAGACAACCCCACTCCAGTCTATGCCATCAACACCACAAAATTACTGCTATTTTGTTTGTAGAACTCTCTGATTCAAAAATTGAGATATTGATAGGAAAGAGGATGATAGCTTTTGGAGAGCTCGCAACATCACTGTCATCTCTACACAAAGGATGTTTATGCTACTTCATTTTCCAAGTGTCTCAGGCCTCTAAAATACTTTGTGTCAGAACCATGGGATATGGTTTTGGATCCTTTGCTTTTTAAAACATGTGAAAACAACCATTTGGGGTTCTGTATATAAGGATAAATTGTTGCAAAATTACTGTCTTCAAGTTCTTTTTTGGTCCTTATGCTTTTTTGGATGCCTTTTTTGTACCTCCTCCCTTGATACTCCAGAGGCAGCCAGTAGAGCAGTTGGGCAAGTATGCATCCACCATGACAAGACCTCATCAAAGCCTCTACATTAAATAATGTTCTGTCTGGATTGCTTTGTTGTTTTCTGACAGCTGGGAAGATGTAACCTTATTATAGATAATCCCTTGCTCCTGCTTCTATTACCTTCCTTGTGATGACAGAAATTAACAGGTATCTGCACCTGTCTTCTTCATCAGTGGCTGCAGTTTTCCTTGAGAAGAGGTACTGTTTAGTATTATGTTCCATCATGTTTCTAGAAAATTAAATTATTTCATGGGGACTAATTATAAAAACAGTAGAAGCAGTGGAAAGTGTAATGCTAGCAGTGCTAATCCCACTATTGAATTTGTATAGGAAACAGACAGCAAAAGGCTGTTTGGAACAGCAGTGATAAATTTATCACCCTTGGCACAGTGATGCAATCCTTCTACTGTATCTTGGAAAAGGAGTCTGTGCAACTTTTGAAACATAACTATGTGTACAAAATCTGTAACCTTTTGCCTGTTTATGGCATGCCAAGGATAATTCCTGAAGTAAATTCACAGTCCTCTGCACAGCCATGGACTGCCTTAGGTCCAGCAATAAACAAGCACCTTTCATGAGCTGGCAGCTCTGCAGCACAGAAAAGCACAGCTGGCCCAAAATAGACTAGAGCTGCATCAGATCTGCATGTCACCCACTGCGCTGCCCTGAATAGCTCTTTGTGGATATCACTTTTAGAAGTGCAGTCAGACTTGGCTCTGAGACAACATCCATAGGCCTTTATAGACTTGAAGGGTCTAAAAATAATGTGTTTGGAATAATATACTTCAGCTAAGACTGTGACAACCCACTGGAGCATAACTCAGTACAGACTGTTTCTTTTGCTGCCTGAGAAACAGTAAGCAGGAACTAATTGCCTTGATTGTTTCTCTTCCCAAATTGTGTGAATTTTATTTTTAATACCCTGGTATCAGCTGCATGTACAAGCAATTACAGACTTGAGAACCATTTCCCAAGCTGTTGTTGCCAACAGAACTTTGCCTGTTCCAATATACTCTGGGGAAAAGGGAGAGCATGAACAGGTTCTCACTTTCCCCTCCTCTCTCCACAATGGCTGCTCAGCAGTACTCCAAGCCTGCAGCCTTACTACTGAGAATGATCTGTGTGCTATTCATTCTGCTGATACTACACTGCTATCACAGAAAGAAGGAAATTCTCACAATCTTCTGTTATAACAAATCCATCTTGTCAGGGAAAAAAAAAAAATCTCTGAAACTTAGAGAAAGTAGGGATTTCCAAGAATGATCTGTAACATTTTTCTGTGTCTGCTCTCTGAGAGATTGCCATTTGTCATGGGAAGGAAAATCCAGACTGTCTTGAGGTGTCTTGATTCAAATTTAGTCAGTCCCCTCTAAATAAACCCCATGATGCAATTTGAAGCACTTGCCAAGCAGTTGTTCTTTGTCACATCTCAGTGTATCTGCTGTGGTTTATGCCACATCTCCATCTCTTGACTTTTTCTTCATGTTTTTTTCCACAGGCTGCACCCTCCCAGTCTGTTGTCTACAGTGCCTTGGGAAACCACAGTCAAGGTCTTGCAACTGCATTGCATAGAATTTACGACTGTGAATTTGACATATAGTTCTGCTCATGCTACTTTGGCAATGCACAGGGACTTCAGAATCAAAAATACAAGAGAAGGAAAATTTGTATTTCCTTTGGGACTATGCATGATTTATTTACAAGGCACAAATAAAGAGACTAAAGTTAATAGCTTTGAATGTTATTTTCAGCTGTGTTACTTCATCTATGTGACTTTGGGATAGCAGTGTCTATATTTGAGCTTCCATGCATGTATTTGTTCCTTACAATGGCTCAAATCCTTTTAAACTGGTAGTTGTCCAGTGTGTGTATGTGCACCAAACATATGACACAAGAGAAACATCAAACCACATCGTAGAAAATCCAAATTTACAAACTTAAAAGTACGGGACAGAAATGTTGACTTGCACAGTGGAAAAATAAAAATAACAACAACAAAACCAGTAACAACAACAACAAAATTATATTACCTTGTAAAAATTTTTGAAACTTTCTCTTACTCTGCCCTTTTCATGATCACAGCTTCAGTCACCAAGTGTCTCTTTTCAAGAGCTTGGGGACTGCCAGTGAACCACCCACTCAGATTTCTAAATCCATGCATGATTGTATGGGAACACTGTCAGGCACTGCCACAGCCAAACCTTACCCAAGAACCAGGCACACAAACTAACAAACAGTAGAAATGTGTTATATGTTAGGATAAATTGTTGAATACTGTAACTGATAGACATTGTAGCAAATCTGTACTAGGCAAATAATTATTCTACTGCATAAAAATCACAGAATCACAGAATCTTTTAAGCTGCAAAAAGCCTCTGAGATTATCACACCTAACTTTTGACTGATCAGCACCTTGTCAACTAGACCATGGCACTAAGTGCCCCATCCAGTCATTTCTTGTACATCTCCAGGACAGTGACTCCACCAACTCTCTGAGCAGCCAATTCCAATGCTTAGCAATCTCATTTATGAATAAATTCCTCCTGATGTTCAGCCTGAACCTTGCCTGGTGCTGTTTGAGGCTATTTCCTCATGTCCTGCCACTTGCTGCTTGGAAGAAGAGGCCAATCCCCACTTGGCTACACCCTCCTTACAGGTGGCTGTAAAAAGTCATAAAGTCATCCCTGAGCATTTTTTTCCAGGCTAAACAAGCACAGTTTCCTCACCTGCTCTTCATCAGACTTGTGCTCCAGACCCTTCACTGGCTCCATTGCTCTGCTCTGTGCAGAGTGAAACTCCAGCTGCATCACACCATTGCTACACCTTACTCTTAAAACATAATGATAAAGAAAGACATCAGTGAGGATTATAAACCCCTGATGGGGATGGACCATTTCTTTCCAATGTAAGAAATGCCCCTGTTTCTTTATGTTTTATAAATAATTCACAAAAGAGACTGGTCTGTTCACTCCATGGTAATTGCACAGTGAAGCTGTGCTTCAGATGAGTGAAAAAACAACCCACTGAAACCCAGCCATTTCTAGCAACTCAAGCTGTTACAGTACTGATCACAAAGCAAATAACACTGGTGTGACTGCATTGTTGGATTACAGATAGTGGCAGCCATAAAAGGACAGAAGCCACCTCCCCCACACACCTTTTTTTTTTACAGATTCTATTTGTTTCATGAGAATCCACACTTGTGAGTCTGAAATATCAGACAGCTAAAGAAAACCCAACTGGAGCTAGTTGGGGGAGGAGAGGGAACAGAGAGGAGAGGTTTAAGATATCATCTTTAATCATCTTGCTGCACAGCAGAATTCAGCCTCACAATAGACAGAAAGGCTTCCTCTGCAGTGAGCAGGCAGAGTGCATTCAGCCAGCTCCAGCACCCTGTGTAGAATAAAGCACTTCAGAATTAAACATTGAGCATCACAGCCATCACTGAAAGTTGAAGTCTCATGTCTGAGGTGAGGCGTAATAGTTCTTATTGTTCCTCAATAAGTGTAGTAGATACTGAAAATTTGAAAAAATAAGACTATGTGTCTCCTAAAAAATTTTAGTTCCTCAGTTTCAGCAAAGATGTTGCTGACATAAAATAATAATAATATTATTATGTTGCTGACATAATAATAATATTAATATTATGTTGCTGACATAAAATAATAGAAAAAAATAATTTGTACTAAATTCTTTACTATAAAAATACTACATGAATGAAAACATTCATACAAAACACAGGTTAGAGTGCATTCCTAATTCTCATTTGTTTTCCTTTCAGTAGCTTCTCCAAAGGCTTTTATTTGGTTTAGCTTGTCTGTGAATTTTAAACATAATTAATAAAGACAGCTTGAGCTGATCTCCTGGAAGTTACACAATCTCTGTTTTATTTCAGGAAGTCTGTCCTACAAATTACAGACTGTGATCAAGTATGAGAGTGCTACTACTGAAACCAAAGCACTGGTTTTCTTTTGTTTTATAAGCACTTGCTGAAGGATCTGCAAAAGCTGTCATTTGTGTTACATATTTTAGTCCAGCAGTATGGACCCATGCAAAGACATGTAAGATTCATGTTTTGAGTGTGGCTTTATGTACAGAAGGAATCAGAGGTTTTTTGCTTTATGATTCATTAGATCACTTTGCAAGGGAAGTACTCTCCAGTACTACACCAATATCAGGGAGAGACATGAGTCTGCAGGAGCTAAGGCACAGCCTTTCCTTTGGGCAGCAATAAAACACCTCCTTCTTTAAAATAAGTATTTTCTACAGCAAATGTATATAATTGTCTTGCAGCTAGAACTCTTTTGTACATTTATTTTTTTGCAGGAAGCTCCTTTCATGTCTGGGGAGGACACATATCTGGGAAATCAAGCTGTGTGTCCTTACAAACTATAATTCTAAAGCAGGAACAGATATTATCAGAAAATAGCCAGAATACTCACTGAATAGTTATCTTTCCTAGGTCAGAAGGAATCCATTCCACACTTCATGGTTGTAATCCAAAAGTTCACTGAAGCCTGGGGGCTTTCATTAACTTTGAATGAAAGGTCTGATCATTAAAAAGAAAAAAACCTAAACTAAAAAAAATCACGAAGCAACACTTCACCACCTAGCTGCCAGCCTCTGTGTGGGGACAGTATTAAAGTTGAGCAAAGTAGAACCAGCTGAGGTTTTCACTCTGCTTTGTACCACACCACTTATGGATCTGAGGAGAATGCTTTATAGTTTTATAGTAATGCTCTGGAGAAGTTCCTACACAGCTCTACCCAGTGGGATTTCTGAGAGAACAGCTAGTGACGGCAGCTAAGGCAGCTCAGCATTTTTTTCTCAGGTATCTCCATAAACACCAGCCAGGACCATGCTTGCTGAAATAACTGTTTTCATCACTGTGCTGAACAGTCTCCATGTGTGTCTCCAGGGAATAATTTGAATGGTGTAGAGAAATAAAGAGCACAGGAAGCTCTTTACCAGGAAGCTCCCAGCAATGGATCAACTTCCCAGTAGCCTGAAGCTGTTTCTGGGTCCCTAGCAAGAAGAGAGGCTCTGCTGAGGCAACACTTCTGTACAAATTGGTTAGCCGTGGCAACCAGGAAATCCAAAGATGTTGCTAACACTTGGAGATATATTGTGGATCAGGCAGAGAAACCTCCTTTGTAATCAGAACTGAGAGAATTATGTCATAAAACAGGAGAGTCTGATGAGTTAAAGGAGAATTGAAGAGAAGGAGGAATACAACTGGGATATGTATTCCTGAAAAAAAAGAAAAGGACTGTTCCCTGGGCATTGAATGCTAGGACTTCTTCTTCATGACCAGTAAGAGCAGATTGAGAGGAAAAAATACTAAGGTATTGTCTGCAAAGAGGGTAGAAGACAATAAATATGTGGAGAGAGCTGAATAGAAAAAAAGTAAGAAGAGAGAAATGAAAGGATGAGAGAAGAGGAAGGGCAGACTTGAGTTCCTTAGTCTGGGCAGGGCACAACCTGTTAAGTGGGATGTTTACTGTAGAACACGCCTACTCTCAGGACCACATCTGACCCAGGGATGTCTCAGACAGCAGTGAACTGAGCTAGTCTCTCTAGACTAGGAATTACATTGAACAGAAAAATGCGTACAACATTTTATTTATACTATGTTCCAGCAGAGACAAAGAAATATAAGCATATTGTTTTTCTGAAGGCTTATGTTTCCCTCCAGCTGCTCTGCATTGAGGAACACTAAAACACTTGGGAGAGTCATATTATTCTGCTGTGTTTGTACAGCATGAGAAGGTCATGCTTCCCACTCAATTTCCAGCTACTACTACAGTCTGACACATAATTTAAAATAATGGTAACTTTATAAATTGCCTATGGCACTTCAGCTTTATTTGCTTTCTCTGCTGAAGTGCAGTATTTTCCATTTAAATTCATGATGCAGAAAAGGATATAAAGGATAAACAGAAAAAATTATTGAATCTTCTCAGACTCTGGAAAATCACATAGGTATTTGTGACATGGGCAAAAAAAGTATTATTTTAACACATACATATAATACAACATTTTCCCAATAATAAGTGGGAGTACATTGTAAGAAGGCAGAACATTGACCTCTGTATGTGAAATTCAAACCAGTCCTCAGGACCCAACACTTTCAGTGAGATACCTACACTTGATAAGTACCTACCTTGTTTGCTATTGTTATTTCTTAGAAGGAAAAAAACAAAGAAAAAAAACAAAGCAGAAAAAAAAGAAAAAGCAATCCTACTTCTGCTTTCACTGGGGTGAATGGAGTGATTTTTACTGATTATAAAGTCATGATGTAAAATAATTAATACATGATCACTGCTTGGCACTCATCTTTCCAGTCTCAGTCACAAAGCCAATGGCTAGATGTCAGCACTTGACAGCTGCACGCTTTTACAAGAGTGTGCTCAAGCTATAAGAGTGTGTTGCTAGCAGGTCCAAGACAGATTTGAAGTCATGCTGCCTATGTTGCATCTGTTATTTGAAGCAAAAACCAGATCTTATTTCAACTTTTTTCAGTCTGTCCCCATATTAAAGCCTACTTTTTCATCTAGGTACTGATTTTGTTGCTGTTGGCTTTTAAGTTACATCTAGGCCGAGACAGTGTGAGAACCAACCAAAACCAGCTGCATGAACACTTGTCAGCTCCCTGAGAGATGTAAGGAAGTGGATGCTATGGCACTCTTCAAGTGATGGCTCTCCTACCCAAATGTATTGCAACAGCCTCCATCAAATCATTCCTTGAGGATTTGATGCTTTCTCTGAGAAGCCAAGAGCTAAAACAATTAGTTAGTTTTTCCCAAGCTATGCAGGAAGGCCAGTCAGAGCTATGGTGTTTTGCTTAGACATGCATACACACAGGCATACACACACAGAGAGAGGGTAATAGATGAAAAATTCATATGCAACCCTGAAGTACTTTGTAGTAATGAAGGTGGAGAGGAGGGAAGATATATGGAAAGTATTGCTTTGGCTCCCTTTGTTGTTCAAGTAGAACTGAAGATGCACTGGTATGGTAACCTCTTTGCACAAAATGGTCACAGTATATGCAAGCCATTAGCTATAGCAGATTCATAAAAAACAGCCTGTTAATACATTTCACAATAGGTGTACTGTGTCATGATTTTAAGAGGAGAAAATTGTGTAGGTTAACCCAGATCCCACCAAAATCCACTACAAGTTTCCCACTGAATTCAACAATAGGAGCAACTCACAAGCTTTTTTTGTAGGAATCAATTACCTGTATGCACGTGTATCTGAAAGTGCTCCCAAACGCCTGTAGGGGTTGCATATGTTTTTAATATTTGTTTTTAATGATTTTGTAGAAAAAAAATCTTGTTTTGTGTAAAAAAATGTAGCAAATTGTTTGCCTACCTCTGCTTTGACAAATATCTTTTCATATCCCAGATATTCATGCTTCTATTACTGACAAATTGCTTCAGAGTCTAACGTCTGAATTCCTATATCCTAGCTGACTTTTCAAATTCAGACTTTTCCTTCTTTTCCGTCAGAATTTTCCTTCTGTGGTTCCTGAATAATTTGATTTGTAGTACTCTGAAACATCCATAAATAATTATCAGTACAGACTGCTCACCATCAGGATTGTGTAATGCAGACATGAATGAAATCTTGAATCTTGACTGGAGCCTTTTCTCTTTCCTAAAGTGTTTTATTTTGCACAACATTTCCTTCCCCTCTCTCGCCCTGAAATACTTGTCTTGGATCAAATAAACTGGCAGTAACATCTAAGGAAGTATAAGTTTTTTCAATGGCTCACAGACCAACCTCTCTGTGTCCTCCAGCAACAGGCACTTTTCACTTTAAGAGAACTGACTGACATCTTCAGATATGGAACTGTGTGGGATTCTTATTCCTGCTCATATTGATTCAGCATTTTGCTCTTCAGCATCTATTTGTGAGCGGTTGCTAATAAAAGGCTCATTAGAAAGCAAGCTGTGTTTGTTTCATGCTGTAGCACTGCAGTTGTTAGATCTTACTGCTAACAACGTAGCATAGAGAAAAGATGTGTGCTTGCTCCAGAAAACATGGGTACCTCGCTGCTGATTTTTAGTGTTTGTGAGGGATGAGGACAATTCTTGAAAAGCATATTGGAAAACCTTCACATTGATGGTGCAGGACTGTAAAAATATATAACTTGGATGACTCCAAATTTTTCTGTTGCTTAAATTTTTTGAAGACCAGCAGTTTTGATAAATTTGCAGTTCGGTAGCAATTGATCATCTTACAACACAAACAAATCATCTTTGCAAAAAAACCTGTAAAATCTAAACAAAAAATAATCACAGGCTAAGTATGAAAGTAAATCACAGAAGAGAGAGACAACCATGTTCCCAAACAGTCCACAATAATGATGAGTACATTTCCTTTGAACACATATGTAGTATGCATATCCTAAAATATTTGTAGTAGACTGCAGATGTCAACTTCTCTGTGAAAAAAAAAAATCTGCATTATGCCTTGGTTAATAAAATGGCCCAAAAGTAATTAAAAAATGTAGTTTGCCTGGAACACTGTGCACATGTATAAAACATATCACTAAGAAGAAGTGAGCTTTAGGAAGCTTTAACAGTGTGTATAGCTCTGCTGAGTTTATGTCCAGAACCCAAGTCAGCCAAATGCCAACCTATCTCTTAGTAGGAAGTTGTGAAAACGAGCATGAATGGTGAAAAAACCCAATGCTTCAAAAGCTTAAAGCTGGTCAGAAAGCTGCTCTGCTTTCTTTCCATCTTGGAAATGGTTTGACAATTTGGATTTCTGTGGTCATTTGCCAGGTTTCAGGAACAGACATAACGCACAGAACAAAATGCAAGAAAGACAAACAGCTGAGCTGAGCAATGCTTTCCACCTGTATAGGCAGAAGTACTCTGGTATTTGGGAAATCTAATAGGAAACTTGGAACACGGACATGAGGAAAGAGGCGATTTGCCTTTTGAAACGTGTGGACTGGAAACTTGCTGCCGCCCAGTGTCAGTAGGTATCTATTCCCATGGACTAGCCCTTGGAATTCCACCCTCTCCCTAAACAGATAGGGTCTGGTGCCCCTGGGTTCTCGTGTGAGAAGCTTGGGGTGCACAGCTGCTGGCTAAGGCACGGACAGGCTGAGGCACAGCCCACTGAAAGGGAGCATAAGAGGGGAGAATAAAGACCCTGGTAAAACTGAGTGGTTAACCTTCCCTTGCTGTACCTCTCTTTCAGAAAAACGCCAGACATTGCATACAAATTTTGCTATTCAAATGCTGTTCAAGCCCAAATGCATGCGGAATTGCACTAAGTATGTACATTTTCCTCACCATATTGAAGCAGGACATCTCTTAGGTGTTAAAAGTGGCAGTAACGTGCACAGCAGCCCAAACTGCTCAGTGGCTGGCAGATTACTTCACAGACAAAAAGTTGTATGGGTCATCAGAAAAAGTAATTTCAAAGTATGATTTTATTTTAAAATTTAAGCACTCTTTTGAGGGTTATTTTGGGTTGAAGACTGAGGTGCATATTCTGACATATCAGACAACTATGGAATTCTTCTGCAAGAAGAAACTGCAAAATTTTAGCATCATAAAAAAATTGTGTCATGAACAGCCAGGCAGCCAGTGTTAAGCATAAAGTGGTATAGGTGGAGATTTTTTCCACCAATGAAGGTGCTGATTTAAAGAAACAGGGCTAATAATAATTACAATTATTAAAAAAAATCAACAAAAACAATAGAAGCAACATAGAGCATATTAGAATTAAGTTAAAAAAAAAAAGTTTCTTTTGCATAAAAAAGTAAGTCCCTGAATCTTTATTTTGTAGCTCCTTTTAATTTTGTTCCATCACCTCATGTCCAGTTGACTTGCATATTGAGCTACTCATTTTTTTCCTAAACAAATTCTTCCTGAGCCTTTCAAAAAGAGCTATAAAACTTGGTTGAACAGGGATATCAATCTGGTTGAGCAAGCAAGTGGTTTTTCACAAGTTCTTAGAGAACTCCCAACAGAAAGGCTCCTGACTGTATGAAGGATTTCCTCTCTCTCTCTCTAGAATCATGAATATGCAATTGTATCAATGACCTCTGACATTTTTCCGGAATTCATTACTTCACCTTCTATTGTTCAGAATCTTCATCTAACAGCAAAAGGAACCTTTAGGGCTGCAAAGACTGTATCTAAGAGAAAGCCCCAAATGTGTCATGGACATAGCACACTATAGAATATGAGTGCCATGATACAGCACTGAAGTGCAACAGTGAAGAATACCCTTTGACTCTCATCCTGGAAACGCCTAGCCAGTTCCAAAAACCTTTTGTGTCAGCAGTTACTTCAATCAAAATCATTATCCTACATTGAATCATACCATAAACATTTTTGGTATGTGAAAGCCTTCAAGATATATTCATCTTGTCTGCTAGAATTTTTACCATGAGAATAGTGTGTAATGAATTTTAATAGAAGGCTGTGCATTAACAGTGCACTCTCCCAGATGCATAAATATCTTGTGTACACAGTTAACTAATTTTTTTGCCATATATTTCTATGCCATTTCAATGCTGTTAATATCTGGAAATGTTTAATATTTTGGGGAAATACTAAGTCAGGTAACAGTAGCATTGTGTCTACTTTGTAACCCCAGCATACAAGCATGTTCTCTCCCCCAGTGCTTTATTACTTTAAAAAATCATTCAAGATAGGAATATTTCATGGTTACCAACAGGCTATATTTATTGTAATTGAGGACTCTACATACATTGTTGCACAAAATTATAATGGACCAATCAACAAAAAAACCATACACTTTGAATGCAACTGTAAATAGCACTTTAGCAGTTTAACATATTGTGCATTAGTTGTCTTAGTGAGGTGACAACTTAAGATGATTGCTTCACGGGAGTACAAAAGTGCAAACTTTCATTCAAGGCATACACAAATACACAAAAAGGATTACTATACATGCCACAGGTCTAAAATAAACCTCAAACCAATGCTCTCCACCCCAAAACAAGTTAAATGAGTAAGTACCAGCACTCTTAGCAACCATCAGTGTTACCACATTCAAAGTCTTATCTCTAGCAAGAAGCAGAGAAATGCAATCTGAAGAAATGCCCTTAGCTTGGAGTTTTAGATGTAATGCAACTATGTCACATGAACTCCATGTTTTTGTTTGGCAAGAGTGAAAGAGTTACATCACTACAGAAGCACTTCACCAGTGTATTACCACTAATTCCTGAATCAGTATATGGAGTAACTGTGTGCAACAGTTGACTGTTGAAGGAAATAGTGTCTTTATATCAAAAGGTGATATTCAACGAAAACTCAAGTATTTATTATTAGACTGTAAGTAATTCTGATCTTCTGTTCCTGTGCACTACATAAAGCAGATGAAGCGTAATTTTTTATTTTTTCATTTTTATTCTTCCCTTTGCTCTGGGAAAAGGTGTAGAGGGAAGAACCAAAATGTAGGTGCAATACCACATCTACCACAGTTGGTGCAGATATGTGGCGTACAACTGTCCACATCAAGATGATCTCTGGATTTCCAACACGCACCCTTAATGCTCTCAGATCATTCCCATCTCAACACCTACAAGACTCCTGCTGTCCCCTCTTTTTTATTTTCACCTGTTCATCTCTGTTGCTCAAGCAGACATGTTACCTTCTATTCTGCACATGTGAGCACCTGAGCTGCACAATGTCATCTCTGGACAATGAGGAGATAAAAGGGTGGAACAGTTTCTCTCTCATACCAGGTTGGGAAGGTCTGGAGAGACTTATACACTTCTGTATCAGCACCAGTGAAGAACTGCTGCAGATTGTATAAGCTTGAAAGACACTTGTTTACAAAACCAAAATTATGATTAAGTAAATTCCAAAGAAAAAATGGCCTCTTACAGTATTTTAATTACTGCCTAGATTAATTTAAAAGTAATATGAAATACTAAGGGTTTTTCATCATTAAAAATTATTTTTCTCCTGTTACCAAGTTAAATTCAAGACAGGAGTTAAACACAGGGGACCACAAGCTTTGGTGAAAAAAATCTACTACTTAGAGTTATGAAAAAGAGTTCAAACTCTAACTCTAAATTAGTAGCATGCATGATTACAGAAAAAAAAAGTAATGAGAAATCTGAGATTTGTCTCTCAATAAGTTTTCACAGATTTTGGTGCAAACACCGCACATTCTGCGAACATGGGGAATAAGAATGTGGAAGCAGTTTTACCACCTTTGCAAATTAATTGAAGCAAGATAAAAAACTGAAATGTGAAAAACAAGGCCTGCGTATCACTTTTTAGCCCTCCAGTACGCAGATACTTCATGCTTTGAAAATGACCAAGTACAGCAGGGACTATGCCTTCAACAAAGAAAGGAAAATAATTAAAATTAGGCTAGCCCTCTTCCAAGCATTTCTACAACAGGCACTACCATAGCGTATTCACTATATTAATACATGAACAACATTTTTATTTCTCCAAATTTAAGGGAAAATAAACCACCAGAAAATGCACTTGTAAAAAGATGAAAGCAGTGGAAAAGTACAAGGTAAGCATGGACTGTGTGCTTGTATATATAAATCTTTATAAATACTCACACAGAAATGGTTACGATTTTTTGTCCATTGGTTTGTTTGTTTTCCCCAAATCAAAGCAGAACACAATGTATTCTTTCAAATGGGTTTTGAATGGGGAAGTACGAGTAGGATTGACAAAAAAAATGACAGAGGAAAAGAACAGTGAAATTTTATTTCCTTGGCAAGTGGAAGTACAGGGACGTTACTGCAGCACTCACTATTCTTACCTTTTAGATCCCAATTCATCAGAAATTACAGTGTAACTACATCAGGGTGGAATTTAACACACAGCTTATATTTTCGAATATGTAACTTTATTTTTCTTAATAGTATCCCCACTTTACGCAGCCTACAAACCTGAAGAAAATGCATTTGCATCTGAAAGTCATAATAGTAAGTGTTTTGGGCTGCTGAAAGTCAAAGAATAATCCTGAGATGTCAGATGTTAAAGCTTTCTCCACAGCCACATGTTCCTTTGATGTTTGGATTATTGAAGACAAATTCACTGGACAGTTTGTCTTCTACATAGTCCATTTCAGTTCCTAGAAGTGTCAGCTGTGCCTTCTTTTCAATAAACACTCTAACCCCTTGAAAAGAACAGAAAACCAGAAATTACATACAGCAAAACAATCATTCACTTTGAAATTCACTTTTGACCAGGAATAAAAAAAGAGGAAGCTAAGTATAAAGACTACTAGTACAACTTGGTTTCCCTGGCTTGATGTGGGGCACTTCAATCACTATTTTCTTTCTACCAATAGAAGTCTGGCAGAAGTCTGGAACTGTTACTTATGTGTGCACACGAATATCTGCTTTTTGACAGGGGATAAAAAATGATGCTGAGGGAAATAAGCTATAGAACACAGCAACAAATCTCAGCTTGAGTACACAATTCCCATGCATAGCAGACAGTAACCCATTCCATACCCTTCTTAAAGTCTGTAAATCCAGGAAGATACAAAACTTTGACAATATAGATTTCCTCTCTCAAAATCACCAGGTTTTATGCCCTCCCCAACAGAATCTTGTGCTGCTGCACCAGAAACTCACCATCTTGAACGACTTCTTCATCAGAGTCTCCTTTCGATTTTGTATATTCTAATGTGTAAGAAAGTCCATTGCATCCCCTTGTACGAACACCTACTTTCACACCTACCTAAATAAAAAGAAACAACAAAAAACACCACCACATACATGACTTCCTTTTTAAAACCTATTCAGAACATCAAGGTAAAAAGTATGCAGAACAATGAAGTGCTGACATTTATTTTTCTCTACTGCCTAAATGCAAAAGTGAATTACTGTGAACAGATAAGAGGTAACTTTTTCTTTTTTCTTTTATAAATTTGACTGCCAAGGTAAAAAACCCATCTGATCCTTGCTGGAGTGGATCATGCCCTCCAGTATGCTCAATTTTTGAAGTAATGAACCATAGGCAGTCATATACGAACCAAAAAGACAGTCCCAAATAGACAGTCAAATTTCAAAGACAGGTATTTTGTGACTTCAAATTACGGTTTACTCAGATGGTAATTCAGGTCATATGACAGTAACATAATTATGAAGCTGTGAGGCCAAAATAAGGGCAGTTACTAGATTATTACAGAACTCTTGCTCTGTGATAATCTAGTAACTGGCCTTATTTTGACACCGTCAGAAAACTTACTTTAAACCAAAGTTCTGAAAAACATGCATTGATTTTTCATTACCTCTACTGCCAAGAAGCAAACCCCTCCCTAAATCAACGTATGTATATGTGTATTGGTTTAACTGGCCTTAAAAGCCAACGTTTCTAACATTCACAGCATTCAACAAGTCGGACAAGAAGAGCATCCATGTAAAGAGAAAATCAAGAAGTTTTAACAAAGTAGAAAACTATTTGTGTGCAAGGATCTTTAAGAAGTATCCACATCACCTTCTACGCACCAGTGCCTCCTAACCGAAGAGCCAAACTTCACTCTCTATGTAATATGTTGTGATAAAAATGTATCAAAATGTAACACTTTTCATTAAATGGGCTCTCAAGACAAACTGCATCTGATCCTTTCAGAAGAAATACCTTCCTCTACAGGAACTGCTACAAATAACGGGTTGGAAAACACAGACACCATTTAAAGCCAGGAAACGAATGACCATATAAAGCGTAGGCCCAGGGCTTCCTTAGGATGGTTTAAAACATTAGAACAAATAAGTCTAGTTACAGACATGCAGGAAGCAAAACAAACAATGGCCTTGGTTAATAAAAGAAATATTCTTTTTGGAACAATACTTATTGTAAAAAAAACCTAATGCTTGTTTTTACAATGATTATAAAAGAAGCCTATATGTGTCTTCCCCTCAAGAAGAAAAGACAAACTCATAATTTGGTGAAACACTGGTTACCTAAAAAAACACACTGTCTGGCAAGTTTCCTAAGAATTAGATATTCTCCAATGCATATGAGTATTACTTTATTACTGCATATTTCACAATGAGAATTCCTACAAGAACTTAAATAATAGCAGAAGAGCTCTATCCCTATCAGAAATCATTACTATGTCATACTAAAGGGTTTCATTAAAATGTAGCTCAAAAATATCTGAAGCTTAAAGTTTTTCCAACTTCATTAATCTCAACAGTAACTGTACAGTGAACTGTCTTTACAGTCAGTTGTTTCCTGCATTTCATTTTATAACAAAACAAAGCTGGATATACAAATATGTTTATGCATTCCTCACAAAAAAAATACGTCAACATCTCTAACAAATACCTCAGTGTTCAGTTCAAACTTCTAAGTTAGCCAGAAATGCTTTGCAATCATGAGCTGTACTAATACCTTAGCATACCCTACAGACTGACTCTATCTACGCTTACATGGTCAGGTTTATCTTTCAGAAGCTCTTTTATCTTCTGGACAGCAGAAGGGGTCTGAAAGACAAAAGAATACATATAAATTTGATTTTTTTTGTTGCTTATTTGTATATTTGCAATGAGTGCTTGCATGTATTAAAGCTGATGCCTGTAAGACACACACTGCTGTAAAACAGATGTCTCCTCAACCTAATTGACACAGAGCACACAACCTCTTCTCACCCGCACTGCCAGCAAACAGATACCTCAAAAATTCAATCCTTAATCCTTAACAGTGGGGGTTTTGGCTGTTAGAATATCAGAGTGGCTTGGGCTTGAACACATCCAGAACTTCCCTGGGTAACCCATTCCAGTGTCACACCTCGCTCTTCCTAATACCTCATTTAAATCTCCCTCTTGTCCTATCACTGCAGTTCCTGATGAGAAGTCCCTCTCCAGCTTCCCTGTAGGCCTCCTGCAGATACTGGAAGGTTGCTGTGAGGTCTCCAGACAACCCTCTCTTCTTCAAGGAGAACAGCCCCAACCTTCTCAACCTGTCTTCATAAACGAGGTGGCTGCAGTCCTCTTACCACCTTTGTGGCCTCCTGTGGACTTGTTCCATGTCCTTCCTGTGCTGGGAGCCCAGAGCTGGATGCAGGTTCCAGGTGGGCTCTCCCCAGAGCAGAGCAGAGGGGCAGAATCCCCTCCCTCCCCTGCTGCCCACGCTGCTCTGGATGCAGCCCAGGACACATCTGGCTCTCTGGATTACAAGTGCTCATTGCTGGGTCATGTCCAGCCTCTTATCAACCATCACAGCCAGGTCCTTCTTGATATGGCTGCTCTCAATCCATTCTCCACCTAACCTGTTGGTGTGCCTGGGATTGCCTTGCATTTCACTTCACTGAACTTTATGAAGTTTCTCCACCTCTCAAGCCTGTCAATGTCCATGCTGTTTCTTTGCAACTTTTTCCTCCAAAATCACTATCATAATTCAATCAAGTAACTCTTTCTTGTAAAACTTTTGTCACATATCCATTACAGATAAAAATCAGTTAGATATAGAGGGCTTATAGCCTACATCTCTCTCCCCATCAACCTTAAGGGGACCTCTGACTTATCAGCAGCTAAAATTCACCATTCATGCAGATCTAGTTGATGCAGAAATGCAAGAACTAAATGCAAACGTCGAAATTTCCATTACATTCCCACAAGTTTCTAAGACACTAAGAAAAGCATTAGTAATGTGAAGTTCTTACCACGAGCCGAATTAAACACACAAAGCAAACTTCAAGTAGACTTGCAGCAGAAAATCCTTTCTAATTACCACTACCACTCTTGTTGTTAGAGACCCACTACTGAGCAGGAATTACGCGCTCTGACAAACGAATGAGCTCTGTGCACTCGATCTGCCCCCTGCTCCTGCGGAGACATGGCTGTACTTTCCTCTGCAGTGCTCTCAGAATCAGAGGTTGGAAAAGACCTCTGAGATCACCGAGTCCAACCTACGACCAAACACCATGTTTTCAAGTTTGGCCGCTCCAGCACGGCCGCTAGTACAGAATGCACGCACTTTACTATTAACAACAGGATGTAAAGCCTTCTTGGAAAGATCCTACGCGTCAGCCTCGTAAGTAACGCATTACCCTTTTCCAAAAAATTTCATCAAATACTTTTTTTGGAGTGTCTATGCGACCAGGCCCCGCGGCTCCGCAGACGGAGCGGCGGAGCGCGGGGCCTGCTCTCAGCGGGACCGCCGCGGAGCAGGAGCCACCGCCCGCCTCTCAGCTCTCGCCAGGGGGAAGAGGAGCCCGCTGCAGCCCGCCCGCCGCAGCCGCCCCGCTGGGACTACCGACGCCGACCCGTCCCCGTCCTTGCGCCCGCCCCGCTGTTGCCAGGGGCCGCTTCACTGCCCGTGGCGCAGCTCCCGCACCCGCGAGGTGCCGCGGTGCCCGCGTCCCGCCCGCTGCCCGACCGCGGCACTGACCAGCGTGAGGGCGGCGCGGGTCGCCTGGATCCTGCGCTTGCTGACGGCGCGCACCGTGGCGCGCACCACGGACGAGGCCATGGCCCGGCGCCCTCGGCCAGGGCAGCGCCGCCCGCACGCTGTGACGCCACCGCGCACGGGCCGCGGGCGGGGACGGGCGGCGACGGCTCCGCCCCCGGAGAGGCGCCCGGTCCCGCTGCGGCCACGGCTCCGCGAGGGCGGGGCAGCGCAGGCGGCGGGGCTGCGCGCCCAGATAAGCGGCAAAGACAGCCGGGACGCCCTGCCCTTCAGCCGCCCTGGCGGAGGCCGCGGCAAAACAGCCGTCCAGTGTCACGTGGAAAGGGGAGGTTTTCCTGAAAGCCTTTAATGATTGATTAGTCTGTCAGCGCCGTTGAAAGTCCAAGTTAACAGGTTACGGAATAACAATCTTTATTAATTTGGAGTGCTAGGGGGTTGGAATAGAGCTTAAAGATCATCTAGTCCCAACCCTTTTGCCGTGGGCAGCGACACTGTCCACTAGACTAGGTTGGTCAAGGCCTCATGCAGAACTTCCCTAGGCAATCCATAACCAGTGCCTCACCTGCCTCACAGTGACAAATGTCTTCTAATACCTCCTTTGAATCACCCTCTTGTCCTGTCCCTACAGTTCCTGACGAAGTCTCCAGCTTCCCTGTAGGCCCCCTGCAGATATGGGAAGGTTGCCATGAGGTCTTCAGTTAACTTTCTCTTCAAGCTGAACAGCCCCGACCTTCTGAGCCTGTCTTCATCAGGGAGGTGGCTGCAGTCCTCTTATCAGTGAAGGCCACACACTTGAACAATTTCATATCCTTCTTAAGCTGGAGGCCCCAGAGCTGGATGCACACACAAGAGGCAAGCAGGAGAGATAGAATCCCCTCCCTGGTCCTGCTGCTTAGGATGCAACCTAGAATTCTGACATTTTAAGGTTCAAGGATTGCTGGTGACGGTAGCTGACCACGAAAATATATTCATAGCAATATTTTAATTCAAAGCACTGTACTAAAAACCTCTAATTCCCTAACAAAAGTCAGCTCAAGACAATAATTTACCATTCACAGAACACTGTTCTTACCCCATAGTTGTCCCCACAGGGGCAAAGACAGGTTGAGCCTGTCAGTTGACTCCAGAAGTTACAATGGAGTCTTTCCTAACTTCTCACCCTTCTGAATTCACTTTTGTACTATTTGCTTATGTTTAGATGGAGCTTGAGTGGCTGTAGTCATATAGCTTACCCTGTGAGGAGTGAATACATAATGTGTCTGCCCAAGGAGAGTGATTCCACCACAGCTGCTGATTCATCAACAGGACACCTTCCTTTATCTCCCTTGGTTTTCAGCTGCCGTGCAGCTTATCAGCCAGGAAGGACCACTAAGTTCAAGCCTCTGCAAGAGCCTGGCTAGAGTGTACTCAACTCCATCCACCTTTAGCATGTACAGTGAGTGAGAAGTCAGGTGTGCTGGCAACATTCCATCCAGGGAGCAGCAATCCTATTTCCCTCTACAATTTCCATAACGTTATCTTTTTACCCCCAGACATTTTCCCACACCAGAAAACAATGGAGGCATAGTTTCCCACCTACAAAATACAGGCACAGAATGTGAATATTTATTGACTGCCACACTGGCAAGCATTTTAAAATAATGCATATGGCTGTTCAATAGGAAGCTTTGGCTCAGAGGGCAAAATGCATGTGTAGAGTAATTCAGTTTGGACAAATCCCTGAGCAAAGTGCAGAGGACCGGGAACCTTCACAGACGATGCATCGTGTTTGCCCTCCTGCTCAGCAGGATCCTGCCCTTTCCTCTGGGTTCATGCCAGTCTGGGGCCAAGTGAGGGGACGGCCATGCAGTGCTAAGGGCCCAGCTGCCCTTCTTGATCCCTGCCTGGTGCAGAGGCAGTGTGGGAAGAGAGCGTGAAAGCTGCTGGATGAACTGAGCTGCCACTCCCCAACTCCCGGTGGCTACAGCAACTTCACGCTGAAAAAACCCCAACAGCCTTGGTACAGGGAGACTCATGCCATTACTTTAAGTTGAATGATGGCTATGCCAGAAGGTAAAAAAGTACTCATTTTTCATTTCCACATTCCAGCATCCTTAAATATGCTAGATGATACTTTAAATCCCTCTTAATGAAGTCCAAGCACAAGAAACACATTTGAGTCTCATCACCTCACTTACTTCCCTGATTCTGGGCTGAGTAGTTCTGAAGAGCTTGGTAGTAAGTCAGATGTGTTAGGTGTTTTTTACATAAATAATTATGCTCTTTACTGAGGCACAGTACTACTACTTCAAATATAAAGACAGCAGGTGTATAAAAACGTTGTATTTTCTTTAGTTACAAAGAGTGTGTCTTTTCACATGTAATTCATGCACCTTGAGAACGCATCTCAACTAAACTACTCGTACTTAGGAGCAAGGGGGGTTTAATGCTCTACTGGGCTGAAAGCTGAAGTCAGTACACTTGAGGGGGGAAACCTCATGTACAAATGCAGCTAATACCTCCTTCATCATTTGCACTCGACCATGCAGGCACAACTTTCCTCAGGATGCCTCCAATCATCAATCCTTAGTCCCTTGCCTGCTGAATATATGTCCACATGGAACACTGAACAAGGGCTAGAAAAATTGCCTTCTCTCAGACAGGATAAATGCAAAAATCAGTTTTAAAATCTAACTATTTCAAGTTAGATTTCAAGAAATATTGTTAAGTTATCAGTATGGAAGAAAAAGCCAACAACTTTCCATGCTAGAAAACTCCCATTCTAAGCAGCTATTTCAAGCCCTGGAAGCTTTAAGTAAAATTTTAACAGAAGGGGAAGCAGTTTTAAATATAGCTAGGAAACAAACCTCACCAGAACAATTACATTAGAGAAAATGTATGTGTGTGATCTCATAGCTAAACAGCTAAATGACATTGAGTTACCTGTTTAAGACAGTTAACTGTCTTGCAAACCTGAAAAGCCTTCATATTTCTAAATTTCTCAGCACTGATAACCTACTGTTCACAGCATAAAATATATTCCAGCTTTTGAAAAAAAAAGCCTTTTTTTTTCACCGAAAGCATTTGAAATTCCTGTGAAATATGATGACAGCACTTTTTTCCAATAAAAAAGGCAGCATAAATAAACAACTGCCTGTCCCTCCATATCATTAAGAATGACAGAGTATGCACCTGGTTCAGAAAAGTTTATACACTTCAATTCCACCAGCAAAATTGGATGTAACTCTGTTAAAACTAAATAAAGCACAAAGGTAATAGGCTTGAAAATGTGTTTAGGAAAGAACACAGAAGAAATTATTTATGAAAGCAACACATCTGAAGTTCATGGATAGCTGGCTTCAGATGGGTGAAAACCAGAACAAGACTTAGGATAGTAGTTCCCTAAGAGCCCTTTGGCAATTCTAGCTTTCAGCTTCCATAAAAATAGGTAGGGAAAAAAAATTTAACATGATGGTTCTAAATCCTGATAATTATAGTAAATAACATTAATTCTACATTTCTACAGTCAGGAATATTGAAAACTACAACCTCAGGAAAATAAAGAGAAACTTAAGTCTGATTTTCACTTTATTCACTTTATTTTTAAATTTATTTCAGATTCATAAATTAAACAGTGGTTTCAATTTTAACACATAACTATTTCTCTTCTGAACAAGGTAAGATGGTGCGTTACCACCTCTGGAAGGATTTCAAGTAAAACTCAAGTTCGTACTACTAATGAATGTAAATTCTTGACTGGTACAAGAATCCTCTTCATATTCTATGAAAATGGACACATATTTTTCCTCAGTTGCCAAATATAATACCTATATTTATTAAAGCATTTTTGTCTGTATCCCCAAGGCCTTGAAAAAGATTCTTAGCAGCAACAAAACAGGACTGACCTGTAACCTAATCTTTCTTTCTTGAACACGAGCACAGCAGCAAATACACTCCCATAAAATCACAGAACAGAAAACAACCTTACAAAATCTTAGTGGCACTGCTTGTCCAGAGATTGTTTAAGATATGATGACTAGTGTCTATCTTTTTAGTTCTCTGGAGAAATAAACAAGAATATAGCAGTCTACAAACATCTCAAACACTTACACAAGGATTCAGTAAACAATCAACATTAATAAATATCGTTTGCTCCTTCAAAAGATTCATTTTTGAAGAAAATATAATTTATTTGGCTAGCACATAGTTTTAGTGCAGTTTAAATGGTCAGGTGGAACAATAAAACCCTGAAAATAGTTCATTTTTAGTACTTGCTCTTTTCTAAATGCATTACCTAGTAAACAAATACAAAACATCATGGCTTTCTATTAAAATGCTCAAACAATCTATTATAAAGAGTAGGGGTCTGTATTAAAATCCACAGTTGCTTGTACTAGCAATCTAAAAGAAAACACCCATATTTCATTGAACTTAAGCTGAAGGTTGTCTATGCTGCTGTCCTGTGAATTCAGAGGCTTTAGCCAAAGACATTTCTTTTAAGTGAATGATGGGCCTGTGTTGCAATTTATCAGTGCTTAATATCCCTCATGATTCTTGCTGGGTCCTCTTCTGTGAGGCTTTTCCCTGAGTCATGTATTTATTGGAAAGGCTGCCTAAATTGGGAGGAAAAAAGCACAATGCTTTAAAGGTATTATTTGTTGGTTTTTAAAAAACAAAACCAAACAAAAACAAAACAAACAAAAAACCCCAAAAAAACCCACAAAAACCCCAGAAAGACATAAATGAACTGAAACAAAAAGACAGGAGAAAATTACTGTCAAGTCAAACTACAATGAAAGGAAACACAGTTCAACTTAAGATTATTACCCGATAAAGGACAGTAGGAAACAATCAGATACAAAATTGATAACTAGCATTTTCTTGAACTAAACACCTAATGACAAACCACTTTGGGTTACAAAATCCCCAAACTAAATTTGAAAACGCCTTCCAGCAAAGACAAAAAAATGTGTCTTCCCAACAAAACTGATAATTTAATTTGAGGTACTTAATTGCAGTCAAGTCTTCACAAACTTTAGAAAACTAATTAGGTCCCCCTCCAACTGCAGAGAGATTAGTGTATATAATACATACACATGGTGTTGAAGGTTTGCAGAGTTGTACTAGAAATTGTAATTAAAACAAAAGCAGCCGTTCTTAAAATCTTCATTGTACTTGCTAATAAGTATGTGAAATTGCAGTGAGGAAGCTACATTGTTAATCACGCATTTAAAGCAAAACATTTCTGATTCAGAAAGAGTACATAAAGGCCTTTATAATACAATCTCACTGCTACTTCTAAATGTAACTTAATGTAACTTTTAACTTGTTTGCATTTTAGCAAACAAGGATGTGGTTTGATAATCTCTAAGTTAGTTTATCATGTATAATTCTACACAGTTACTGCAAGAAATCCTCACAGGAAAGCATTCCAAGTTTTGTCTCTGAAACATCAGAGAATCTACCCCATGTAAGCTGAAACAGGAGAGATTGATACAACTCCACCATACTCTGCTGCAAAATAAATCCACCAGAGTCAGTGATATAAAGGCAGAGAATTGTTATGCCCAAGTTTTGCTTCAAATACAAAACTCAAAATTTGTACACTTCTCCAGATTAAAAGATTAGGTGGCTTCAGCCTGTTCAAGCTGCCACTGTGTTCAGCAAATTAGCTCGAGTTTCTATGACGACTGATGAAGAATCATGCAATTACAGAACGATTTGGGTTCAAGGTCATTTAGTCCAACTCTCCCACTGTGGGCAGGGATGTCTTCAACTACATCAAGTTGCTCAGAGCCCCATGCAACCTGACCTTGGATGTTTTCAGCGGTGAAGCATTCACCACCTCTCTCAGCAATCTGTTCCTGTGTTTCACCATCCTTGTTGTAAAAAACATTTTTCTTTAGTCTAATGTAAATTGACCCTCTTTCTGTTTTAAAACATTACCCCTTACTGTCCCCTGCTAAAAAGTTTCTTCCCACCTTTCTTAAAGGCCCCTTTTTATAACTGAAAGGCCACAACAGCCTTTCCTTGAAGCCTGCTTTTCTCTAGGCTGAACAACCCCAACCCTCTCAGCCTCTCCATAGAAGTGCTCCATCCCTCTAATCATCTTGGTGACTCTCTTCTGAACTGGCTCCAACAGGTCCATATCCTTCCTGTGCTGGGACCCCAGAGCTGGATGCAGGTTCCAGGTGGGCTCTCAGCAGAGCAGAGCGGCAGAATCCCCTCCCATACTCTGCTGGCCAGGCCTTAACACATAGGTTCTGAATTGAAATGAAGATATACAAACCTGACTGGGGACTCAAAAATACTTTTCCTTTTTGTTTCTTTTTTTCTTCATGCATAAGCACTCCCTATAAAAACATACACATATCAATAAACCAACAAAACTGAAGTATTTGATTTCACAACATAGAAGTTTCTCCTTGAAAGCTTAGGTAAAGCCTCTCTTAATTACTTTATATAGGCTTTAAAACATATAAAACATAAAAGATGAAACCAAAGTGGCACTTGGTGTTTACCTGATTTAGTCTACCAGCATGTTTGACAGCAGTGGGTAAAGAAGGGGACCCGCACAACACTTCTGACTTTGAGCCATCTGAAAAAATCATAAGAAGGAGTTGCTAATTGGAAACTAGTTTCCATTACACTTATCATAAAACAGAAAACCACCAAAATATTTTCTATCTAGAATCAGAAAATGTAGACTGTGGGACATTGTTATTTTCCTCAACTTTATAACATGGAAAACCCACATAATGTGGAGACATACATTTAAGCTAGGAACCTACAATAAATTAATCTTCATATCCTCCTCCAGAATCAGCAGAAGATGGGGAACTTAGAATGAATGAAGGTGAGGTGGTAAGCGAAGTGTCCATAGTCTCACAAAATGCAGCAATGCAAAGAGTGAATCCATTTGTTTGTAGTACTTTATTCAACTCGGAAGAATTCTTGAGGCACTAAGCGAGCAATAAAAGACAAAGCCCAACCTACAGCAATTCTTTCAAATTGAAACATATTGATTCCCAAAATACAAATCATAGATAAAAACACCTATTGCAGAATGTACTATTTTAGACATATATACTGTACAGCCTAAAAATATTTCTCCTGTGATGAATGCTAAATATGATTGACTATGAAACAGGCATATTCCCCTCCACCTTAAGAGACTCAGTATCACAGCAAACAGAATGGCTGGAAGAGAAGTTTAGTGAGACAAGGTCAAAGATGAACAAACTCAAAAGTTAAATTTAGACTTGACATAAACCTTCAAAAGGTCAGAAGCTGAATGAAGCATGGTTTCAATTTTTAATCAGCTCTTCTGTCCCTCCAGTACTTCTAGTAGTCTATCAAAGTAAGAATACTTCTAAATATATTGACAATTTTGAATATACTTGCACCATTTTCATCCCTCTTCCAGTATTTTAACACAATCCTATGCTCTCTTCCACTAAATGCATCTGACTATGAAGAGTTTCCTGATCTAAGGCAGACAAGATATTTCTAGAAGTAGAGAAAAGCTGGTTTGAAAAATATGTTTATATAAAAGACTCCAATCTGTTCGTTTAAGAGGTCAAGTTATGACTAATTTATAAAACAATTTTTTTCCAGCCTGAACTTAAGTGCACCCAGGTTTACCTACAGGGAAACAGTGACACTCTGCTTCTTTAGAAGCTAATACAAGTACCACCTATTCTCTTAAGTCTCAGTTTTATCTTAGAAAGGTATTCCTTCACAACACAAATGATGAGTGATCAATCATATTTGAAAGATGACTTAGATGATTATATACTTTTGCTTAGCAGTGTTTCATTCAGGTCTGTCAGTCAGGATCTATAAGACGAACTTCTGTATCCCTTCAACTGCTGAATCAAAAACATTATTTTATTTTATTTGCAAAACTCAATCTGAGCAAATCTGTACACTTTTCATATTGACTTCAGGGTTGTATAGAATCATTCTGGTTTAGGTAATGTGAAGAGCTGTAACACTAGCTTCTGTTGCAATTACGATGAATTGGAAGAGAAGCTTCCAGTAATTTGAAATGTTGGCATACTCATATATTGTGATAACAATGAAAGCCATTTCAACATATTTGATAGTCATACCCTTTTTATTACAACTATCTTATCTGCTAAGAGAGACCATGCCAAATCTCCCAGGATACAGCACATTTCTGAAAGGAAGGTGAAGATGAAGGAAAAATAGTTAAATGTGACTACATTAAAAAAACCCCCACATTTACATGATGCAAAAACCTTACCGGTTAGTCAACCATGTTAAAAATACAAAAAAACCCCTTAAGTGCTATTTAAACTACTCAGCTTTATCAGTTTCATACCTGCAACTCCTTTATATTGTGGGCATTCCTTTTTAATATGACCCTCTCTTCCACAGATAAAACAACGTTTTTCTCTTATGTCTCTGTCTTCCGGGCGCTTCCATTTCTCTGCTGATTGCCTGGGAGTCTTCTCTCTCCCAGTTTCCACAATTACCCTTGCTCGTTTTCTCTTCTGAGGTGTACATAGGTGCAACTTTCCCTCCTTGATTAAGTTCTCCTTTTCTGTTGGTTTATTCTGCATTTCTTTGTCGTCTTTGCTTTCTTTCTCCTTGATTTCTCCATACCTTTGTGTACCTTCATAATCACGACGCCGTCTTAGTCTGCAGGAGCAGAAAAGTCTGCAAAATTCAGATTTCTTACATTCACACACAGACTCAATTAAAAAAACCAAACAGAAAACGCATGTGCTGTCCTTAGACAAAATAATTCTTCAGTGGGACCAATAAAGTGAATTGCCATACTTTGACTCTTCCACCAAACAGTGCTGCTCTTCATCACTCATGATGTTACATGTATTTAATAATTTAAATTTACAATTAGATGATAATACAGTTCTAAATACTAATAATGGTAACTCAAAAAATATAAAAACAACTGAAAATCTGTCTGCTCCAGTTGCATACAATGGAAGAGAAGAAACACCAAGCAAAATGCTAAAGAAGTACAAAACATAGGGTTACAGTTCTGGGTTTTTTCTATTTGTATGACTCAACCAGAACTCAGTTCCTTCCTTCTGAAACTGCATACTTACTCTAAATGTCTCTTCAGTTGAGAGAAGCTTCTAACATTCTATGTGACCTGAAGGTCTAGTAGTGAGGAAACACTACCACTATCAGACTTGTTTCATATAACAAGGTCATACATGACTAGAAAAGGAGACAGGAGTGAAATCTCCAAATCTCAGGGTGATACCAGGCTCCTTTGGCAAGCTGGATGTATTGCTAATGGCCAGAAACTTGGCAAATACTTCACAAAACTGAACGAAAGGCAAAAGAATGGCACAAGCTTCAAGGTGCGCATCTTTTTTCTTAAAAAGAGGCATAAAAGGAAGGCCTGGGGAGCTATAGGTTGGTCATTCTCACCTCTGCCTGGTAGGATCATGGAGCAGATCCTCCTGTAAACTATGCTAGGACACGTGGAAAACAGAGACACAATTGGTGACAGCCAACATGCTTTTGCTAAGAGCAAATCATGCCTCACAAATCTGGTGGCTTTCTATAAATAAGGGTTACAGAAATGGTGGGTAAAGAAAGTGACTGATAACATGTACCTGGACTTCTGCAAAGCATTTGACACTGTCTTACACAAAATCCTTGTCTATAAAATGGAAAGATGGATTTGATAGGTGGACGACTCAGTGGATATGTAATTGGCTGCATAGTTTCACTTCAAGCATTGTGGTCAATCTCTTGATGTCTGTGTCAACACTAGTGATGACTGGTGTTCTTCAGGGGTCTGTATTGTGACCAATATTATTTAATATCTTTGTTAGGGACACAGGCAAATGGATTTAAATGCATACTCAGCAAGTTCTTGGATTATTAAGATTAGCTTTAAACAGATACAGAAAAGCACTGTTTTACAGATCAGTCAGAGCACTTAGAGAACTAGTTGCCATAGAAGACTGCTAAGGACACCAAGAGAATCAGGCTCAGGAAAAAAAAAACCAACCAAAACTAAAAGGACAAAATCATAAACAAGTCCAATCCACAAATGAGCATTGGCAGAGCAGGCAGGTATAACATCTCTTATACAGCAACTCCAGATGCTGAGGGAATGCATCAGAAGAGACTACAGAAAACAACTAGTTTTCCTTTCATAGACAGCACTCCCTTTTACAATAAATGGCTGAACTGAGGATTCAAATGTATCAGTGGTTTTACCTCACAGGGCATTTCTGTTCTTAGATGCACAATCCCATTTACTTTTCCTCTAATGTTGTATAGAATGTAGCTGAGTATGTGCAATGAACTGGTGTTTCACTTCAGAATGCAAGATTAAAAATCCATAGATCCAAGACAGCAGTTTGGATGCTGAGAAGACTTTCACACCACCTTCAGCATTCTTTAATTTCAAACTATCATCAGCTGCTATGCTTGCAATTGCTAAAGCTGAGTAAATTGCCAAATTAACAGCATCAACAATGTAATTCACAAGTCTCTAATGTGTGGTGGAACAGCCACTTCAACCAACATGATGTTAGTAGCTTTTTTTTTAAACTTAGTTACAGGAAAGTGTAAATGATTTCTAATGACAGCATTTAACATAAATAGATTCTAAACAATGGTTAGATTTTTCCATCCACCTTAAAAGTGAGCATACAGGTTTTTAAGATTTCACTGTTTTTTAGACATGAAGGCTTTAAAGAGCTTTCTAGTAACTAAAATAAAATAAAATAAATAAATAAAATAAACTAAAATAAAAATTAAAGGATGAGTTTTAGGTTCAGGCATTTCATAAGAGGAAGAACTGCAAAAGCCACGTAGCCATTCATCTGTTGCCAGAAGAGAGTAGTTGAATATTGGACTTGACTACTCAGGGACAGGAAGTATTCTCTTGGATGCAAAACAGGACATTGTTCTTATACATATGTGCTTATGAAAAGTAATGCTGTGACATTCTTGCCTTGCTTTTGATAGGAATTGCATGATTCTGTGAATTTGACAAACTCATGCCTTGCTAGGAGCAGCAAAATTCAGGTAGTAGAAGCTATTAAATAAATAAAAATACAGAATCATATTAAATAAATAAAAATACATGTGTACTTTTCACAGCACACAGTTACTCAGCTCTAGGGAATATTTAGATTCTCTGTGACTGCTCCTTTCCTATATAACAAAATGGAGAGTCAGTATTGATACTTTAACAGTTCTGCAGCAACATTATCCACTACTGCCAAAAGAGGTACTGAGAGATTTTAATTCAGGTTATGAAATAATCTGCAGCAGGTACACATTTTGTTTAGCATTACTATCCTAATCTTTCCCAAACAAACCTAAGGAAAAAAGTTACACACAGATGCCAATGCTATACTCACTGTCGTCTCAGGGGACAATCTTTCATGAAATGGCCAATTTTACCACAAGTTCTGCAGCATCTATCATTTGGTGCCAATTCTCCTTCTGTTAGAACCTCAGGATCAAAAAAGTACTCCTGTAGAAGAAATCATATATTTAAAATGAAAATCCAAACACCAGGAAACCAAGACGGATACAAAAGTGTTAAAACAGCAGTAAGAGTTACAGAAAGGAATACTCTTGGGGTCTGTAGCTGAACCCTGAAAGATCTAATGAATTAACTGGCCACTGATCTCTTTGACAGGCAGCCTACTCACCACCAGGTCTGCACACTGTTATAAAACTGCAGTTTTAAGAAATGCTAAGGTGGTTTTCATTTGGATTAAAATACATAAATCTGTACAATGAAACACTGACTTGACTAGTATTCTGCATACCAAAATATTTTACATGCAAGTAACATCAAAACAGTACTCAGTGGTAACTCCCATGATATTTAGAGTAGTGTGGAAATTTAAGAGAAAGAGTTTACAGTGATGTAGCCATAGTCCTCCAAACGCTAAGTTATATGCCAAAGAGCTCACACATACTCCTCTTAGAAGTAACTCACCATTTTTGATGGGTATTCTTTAGGAAATATTTTTATAGGGGTACCAAATACCCTTCTGCCATTGATAAAAGCCTTCATTATAAAATTTGTCACTGTGGAAGAAAAAAAACCCAAACGAAAATAATCATTTAAATATCAAACTAGAATGTAAAATAATATTGAAGACAAGATCTTCACTTTGTAATTGAAATTGTTAACAGAAGACATACTTTTTCTTGACAATCCAGCTCCAAGATTGTGGTTCAAATCAAAGGGATCTGTAGAAAATAACATGATAGGCATTCCTCAATGTGCAGACAAAAGAGTAGAAATTCTTTGCATGAAAATGAAATGGGCCAGAAAACAGGTTACAGATTATTTCTAAAATATCTAACTGCATTTTCTCTGTCAGAGAGCATAGTGATAATAAGCAGCGATAATAAACAGTAATCATACAGAGCTGAATCATTTAAGTTAATATGGGCTCAGCTAAACCTAGTATTTTTGAGAACATCTCAATTGAATTACACCTAATTTCTTTGCCAAAGGATTTTGTTGAATCTATTTTTCTGCCATTTACTTAATAATGAAAAGCTTGTTTGCAACTTCTTTTCAGTAGCCAAAAACCCCTTAAGAGTAATGCTTAGCACTACTGAAACTCAGTGGCAATTTTGAGATGCTTTCAAAACATGGGCATTAAAAAATTTATAATCTAGTAATAGAAAAATAAATAAGCCTTGTGAAAAAAGCAGAATTTTCACGTTAAAGAAGTTCTGTATATTCCTGTATTTTATATGATTTTACCTTCAATTACAATATATTTGGAGGTCCACTGCTTCTTGAAAGTTGTAAGCAGATTTTTTCTCCTGATGCAGATGACATGCTCTTTGAAATCAAATTCTTCTGTGTAGAATCGGAGAAGTCCCAGCCACAGTTGCCCAGCAGATTCAGTGTTTTTCCCATAGTCTGGCCAAACAACTGACTAAAATGACAAAAATATTGTTACATTCAGTACTTACATTAAGCATTTTCATGATTTTCTTTATGTATTTTCAACATTTATTTTATACAGAAAAACAATGGAGTTACACTAGAATACTTCCTTTCATTACTTTTATTCATAATCCAATATTGATTTTAAACAGTATATTTTTTAGTCTATTAGTAACCAAAGTGGACAATTAATAGAACTTTTGGCACTAGGCTTTGCCTCTTAAGAAAAGAATTTATCAATTCACTTTATGAGTCTGTATAAAACAAAATTATTCAAGGGAATTAACCAGATATGACCAGCTACACAGGTGGTAGCAGTTATCTTCATCCAAAGAGACAAAGAACAATTAATGATCCTTAACAGCTTAAAATAATTTTGTGATCTATTATTTCAGATTTTGGAGGGTTTTTTTTCAGAGATGAATTACGACCGACCATATTCCTAAAGCTTTACGACACAGGAATAGGATTTTCAAAACAGGAGCTACTCCACTTCCATTCCTGCATTTGTTCTGGATAGAATTAATTTTTTTCTCAGTAGCTGGTATAGTCTGTGTTGTGTATTTAGCATAAGAATAATGCTGATAACACTGATAACACACTAATATTTATCTGCAGCTCAGTAGTACTTACCCTAATGTCATGGACTTTCCTGTTTCCCACGCTCTGCCAGCCAGCAGGAGCACAAGAAGCCAGGAGGGAGCACCACCAGGGCAGCTGACCCAAAGTGGCCAAAGGGATGTTCCATGCCATGTACATGAACTCAGAGGGAGTGGCCAGGAGGTCCTTACTGCTGCTGAGGGATGGGCTGGGCATCAGTCAGCAGCTGCTGAGCACTTGTGTTGGGGATCTCTGATTTCTCTTGGGTTTTAGTCCACTCCATCTCTTTTAATTACTACCATTATTACTACTACTACTGTTATTATTAACATCATTGTAACAATTAAGACTATGAGGACTATTATTTTATTTTGTTTCAATTAATAACGTGTCTTTATTTCAACCCATAAATTTTACTTTTTTTCTCTTTTAATTAGCTTTCCCACCAGGGAGGGGTCTGGGGGAATGGGAGAGTGGCTGTGTGGTGCTTAATTGCCAGCTGGGGTTAAACCACAATATTCAAACTCTATATTAGGGAAGACTGTCTTAAAAAGGAATTTCTACTCATTTGCCAAGCTACAGACAACATTTCCAATTAGCATGATTTACTCACCAACTCCTCTAGCTTATCAAAGAAATATACATTCCAGCCATCAACCAAAATTTCAGGCTTTTTTGGTTCTTTGTAGATCTGAAAGAGTAGTATTAAAACTCATTAGAAGAGCCTTTCACATTCAGCACTGACATTCTTCTGATCAATACCATGTCCAGTTACTAATTTCTTTACAATATACTGTACCTCTTGAAGAACAGGGATGACTGGTGGATTTCTCTGTTGAAGGAAATAAAGCACCATAAGAGTATATGCGTAAGATGACAGGCTACCTCGAGATGCATCTCCAATGTCACATATCTAGAAAAAGAATCGTGATTTGTATCTTTCATGGTGATCATCCCTTGCTGAAGGAATTACTGCTTCTAGAATGCCTGAAACATACCTTTGTAAAGACTTTCATTGTGTAACACAGGTATTTTACTCTAGGATCAATAGCTGCGTATGATGACAGAAGTCGGGTATTATGCAAGGCCTACAAAAATAAGGAAGTCATGTAGAAAATAAAGAAGCTCTGAAGTTATGAAGAAAATAAGCTGAAAACATGAAAAAGAAAAACTCTAAGGTGCGTCATCAACTAATACATATGTGAAGCCCTGTGTAGGAATATATATTGAGAAAGGAAGCACTCAACAATGAGGTTATCACCCATTCTTTTAAAAGCCTATCAACTTCCTTGATCTGTATGGAAGTGGTACAAAGTAGCATTCACAGAATAAGACTTCAAAACAAGAAGCATTAATCTCCTACTACAGTTTCAAAATATTTGGTAGAAGGTAACTACTTGAACCCAGAGATTTCAGTCCAGATGTGTGAGAGTTACCAACGGACACATATGAAAGCATAACTTCAAGGAGAACACTTTCACACTTAGTGGTTGTCCTCCTCAAGACTCCCTCTGAGCTCATAAAAAAACTGTCAGAAAGCCTAAAAATTGTCTCTACGGCTTAACTTTCCTTTGCTGTTTCTGTTTTTAAAAAGTTTGGCCAAGAACACATGGATTGGTTTTGTGTGTGGTTTGGTTTTGTTTTTCTTTTTACTTTCTAATATGTTACAGTTCAGGCAAGCTGGGTTCAAAATTACTCTTTCAGTTCTCACGGCTAAGCAAGAGCCATGATGCTAAGTCGTCTAAAAAATCTTAAGTTAGTTTATTTTGACTCTCATTTGAGAAAGACTTAAAATACTTAAACCACTGTTTCTTACTATTACTAATAGATTTTCTCAGGAAGGACAACTCTGAAATGACAACTGTGCAGCTGACTCACTCATAGTCAAACAAACAAAACCAAAAAGGTTTCTTTGAAACATCAAACTGCAACAGGTAATTGGAAACAGCTGCTTTTTGAAACTCAATCAAACAATCACTTCAGTCTCAAGAAACAGATTCTCAGTTTTTTGTTACACAACATAAAATAAAAAAGGAGGTAACCTTACCAGAGTATTATATAAACTGATGTCTACTTCAAGACCACTTCTGACATGGAAAAATTTGACAATTGGGACTTTAGCAGTTGTTATAGGCAAGACATTTCTTAAACCTAGGATGAAATGTTTTATTACTGAATGGCTACAATACAGTCCTACACAGTATCACTTAACTTCCAGCTGTAGCCAAAAGGCTACAAAAGAAAATCTTAGTTGACACCAAATTTGTGTATTTCAGTTACATTTTAACACCGATTTCAGAAATTTATCAAATATCATCAATCTGATAAACATAGTTTATATAAATTTATGTTTAGCCCCCTCAAAAAATAAATAGCAGTCTAAATAAGAGTGTAGAATTTGTTTATAGAAAAATAAGCTTAAGACATAAATGACAGTTCATTTCAACTCATTGGAGATACAACAAAATGAGCACTATAAAATTCATGATTTCTTGTAGAAAAAAACAAGATTCACACTGCAGACTTGTATCAGAATATCTTTTACTATCAACTTCACAGACAAGTACATAATTATTAAACTGAAGCCTCAAGTCTTAAATCATTATTTTTATGCGTGTAAATTAAAAACATACTATCTGTCCAGATCAGATGTGGTCCAATAACATAATAACCTTGAATACCTATATATACAAACAAAAGTAAATCCAAATGTTCACAATATTCAACCTCACTCTTACTAACAAACTCTTTTATGTTATTTGTATCTTAATGATTTTCACCCACAGTGCCCCAAAATCCTACCACTACAGCAAATGAAGTAACGAAACCATAATAACTTATTTTAATTTTCCAGAAAATTACCTGACTGTTTCTTGAGAACTTTTGCTAAATCTTCAATGATTCTGATGCAATCGAGTCCCTAAGACATTAAGAAAAAAAGCTGAAAGCTCTATCTGCTGCAAGTATTTCAGGCAACCTTTTATTATGTGCCCTTAAGCTTAAAGCTGTATAATCAGATGTTTCATGTTATACAGAATTATGCGAATACAAGAAATCATTTCAAAATGGCATATGTAAAATCAACAGCTGATAATGTAATAATGGAAACTTTTCAAAAGCTGATATTCGGCATGAAAGGAGACTGATATGCTCTTCCATTTTTTGCATTCCAGTAGTTCATGCAATCAAGAATGTTACTTATCTGCACAAATAAAGCTAGAAATGCAGAATGTGGGAGAAAACTAGCTACTTCATTCTTATACTCCTCCCTAGGGCAACAGTAAACACCCCCAAAATAATCTGCCTCAGTGGTACCTTAGTATTTCCTTCTAATATTAAAACCTTTATAAAATAATGAATTGGTTATGCTAAATACACAATATAAGAAAATTCTGCATTTATATAACCACAAACCAAAATCTGAACCTACCTCAGCAGTTTCCAGACCATCTATTGTCATACAGATATCAAGATCACTTTGTTTGAAGCCAAAGCCATTTTTTGAGGAGCCAAACAAATCCAGCTTGGTTCCTGTAAGGCATGGGTTATATTACGGCCATATATATCAACAAAAATTATCAAATTATATATAACACAGAATCTCAAATTGTATGTAGCTGCAAACCACTGCATGTATTCTAATACAGGCAAGAAAACATTGTATTTCTGTAGTACATGAAAACTTTCTGATTAACATTGCTTATGAGAAAAGAATATCTACTATTATTGATTTAAATAAGCAGTCTGACAAATCCAGAAACAAGTCAGGCTTTCCAGTAATTAAATCATCAGCATGCAGGTTCAAGCTGACATCTGACTGAAAAATGTTTTGTACAGAGATTCTCAGGGGATGGGATATACCTGGCTCCAGCCAAAAAAAAATTTTTTTGAATTTTAAAAGACCATGAACTGAAGTTCAGGTGTTACAGGTAAGAACTCCAGAAAAAAACAAAGGAAAAACAAATCAAATGCCTCGGTTCTGTGAACAGGCCAGATCTTGTGGCTATATTTTAAAATATTCCAAGGCCAGTAAGTTTCAGTAGGAAGTACTAAAATAACCTTGTTATTTGTAAGAGCAGTTACAAAAATAAGTTTGATTAATAGTTAAAATAACAAATGTAAAACTATTCCACTTCTGCTTGGATTGTTTCTTCCTTAACTTGCTGTTGTTCCTTCCTAGTAATGTGTGCTATATATGAATAAATGAAGAAGTTCAAATTTAAAAAAGCCTGAAAAGACTTAGAACAAAAATTAATGTAATGAAGCATTCCAATGCTAAGCAACAATATGGGTTAAATATTCAAAACTAAAATGTTTGTTGTATTGAAATTATGTTTTCTTGGAAAACACTCAAGTATGAACAATCAAAAATATAAACACAAAGATAAAATGGCCTAATTACCTGGGAAATCCTGTCTAATGAACATTTCCAAGCTTTGTCTTATATGCTCTCGAGCATGATCTTCTACTATATTTGGAGCAAAATCATCTTTAAAAAAAGAACAAAAAAAGACAACAATTTAGGCAACTACTTTTCACGAAGAGCAAAGATTCAAGTGAAAATAGAGAGGGGTTTACAGTGGGGCAGGGGAAGGGAAAGAGAAAATTCACATGTGAAGGAAAGAAAGCAAGGATGAAGTAGAAGAGAAATACCTGCTCAAAGAAAAACATTAATTAGACAAATAATGCATTTTGTCTGGTCAGAAATGGCGAGAGAGAAAGGAGGAAAGTTGGGTCACTCTGAAAAGAACAAAAGTGGAGAAATGTTACAAAACTGTATTTTTTCACAATTTTTTCTAGAATACTGAAGTGTTTTTTTATGAAAACTACAAGTTAAGGAACAGTCAACATAATTCAAATCAGACAAATACAAAAGCATCAGTCAAAAACTCCACCCAAAATTAGATTTTCAGAAAATGTATTTTCCTGTATGAGTAATCAACCAACCAGTTGGAAGAAAAATCTAAACACTTTCTAGTTCTCTAGATAAAAACTACTCAGCAGCTCTTTAAGAGCCATTACCATTAAGCCAAATTGTAGAATTGTATCTAAGAGTTGGAGGCAATGTAGGAAATAAACTCTCACCTTATAACACTACTAGTCTGTGGGCATTACGTTTTTTTTTTCAGATTCTTTTTCTATGGCACAATATTCAAAGGAAAAAACTTACGGTAACACTGGACACAAACTTCATCTAGAATAACTGAAAACTTGGGTGGCAGTGGTGGCAGTGGGTCAAGCTCAATTTTCTTGAAGTCTTCTGGACAATCATTCTTTAAATGACCTTCCCGTTTGCACAAGCTACATACTACTGTAGGAGACTGCATGAACAAGAAGAAAGATTAGTTTTAAAAACTATGGTACTTTAATAAATTGGAGCAACACTTTCATATAACTTCTAACAGAACACAAGCAATATGTTTATGCTCTGATACAGCTTGCTTACCTTGCCCTTTGTAAATGCTTGTTTACTGAATTCATAAAAAAGTTCAGATTCTAAGCACTGCTCTACTGCTGTGGTCTCTTCAGAATGGCTTCCCTTCTCAGTATGATATTCTTGACTCAAATTGTTCCTCAGAGGTCCACCTACACTTTCTTTGAATTGTTTTTTTTCATATTTACTGGGGATGGAAAAATCATCTTCTGACACTGCATCATCATCTCCTGTATATGTGTTATCTAGTTCAGCTCCAGCTCTAATGGTAGCACTGCATTCTCTCTGGTTTAGAAGAGTTTGTGCTTCCTCTTCTTCCTCTTCATAATCTGAGTTAATCATTTGGGATATCTGACTCTGTGCTGAACATAGGAATTTTTGTGGGGATTCATCCAACTCATCAGTACCTTCAGTGCTACTATACTCATCAATGTCGATCTTATCATCTGTTATACCACTGCACTCCAAGCCAAATTCATCACTCTCTGTAAGTGCAGTGTGTTGAAAACCTTTAAAGTCTGAAATCCTACATGTATCTAGTTCATGCTCATTCAACATAACAGGGAGTTCTCCACTGTCACTGTCTTCATCAATTCTCTGCTCAGCAGCCAAAATAGTATGCCATTGTCTTTTTTGTTGTTCATGTTCTTCCTCTTCCTCCTCTTCTTCATCTTCATTTTCACTCTCTGTCTCTTCACAACTAGGTTTAAAATCCTCATTATCTCCAGAAATAACTTCCTCAATTATGCAGTCTGAGTCTTCATGGGTAATTCCCAGATTACTTATATCATCAGCCAATTCTTCTTCTGTGAAACTTTCTGAGCCATCACACAGTTTTGAAGGACCAATTTTATGTTCCCTGGGAATAGGTGTATCCTCTGTTATGCTATCTTCTATTATGGCTGTGTTTGTTCTACCAACCAAGTTTTGCAAGTCAGAATCTTCATGCTTTATAGCATCTTTTCCATAGTCCAGCATTTGAGATTTCTCTTCATCTGCATTTGAAGAGGGTATTTTGCCCCATTTTGCACTTTTTTTGTGAGGCAAGGCAAAATACTTGTAAGTTGCTCTCAGACAGTGAAGAACATACGCATACACTAGCTGGCTGTTCAAAGTTCTTGCCACATTCCTTTTGACTGAAAATGGGTCTAGTAAAAAGAAGAAGTGAGCCACCAGTGAAAGAGTTAATTTCTTAAAAGAAGAATACACTTACATTCTTACACAGACTGAATTGCTAGTAACTCTTAAACATTGTGTAGAGACAGTAGAGACACAAGATCTACAAATTGTGCTGAAAACAATCTTTTAGTTCACTTAATTAGTTCTGATAATGTTTAAAATAATACTCAATAGAAATATCAAATAGATGTTTTAAAAAAATATTCTAACCAGTCCAATATTAAAAATTTCTAAGTTGTAACACTCAACATTAACAACCAAGTCAGCACCTTATAAAAATTAAGTTACAATTCTTTGAAATTTGTTGAGAGATATTTATATACCTTCCACAGCAATGCGCTTTTTAGGCCAGTCCTTTAATTCACGAGACACTGGTTCCTTGAGTCGAATGCTAATAACCAAATCAGCCATATTGAACTCCAAAGCATAGAAACGAAGCAGTTCAAGCCACAGCTGACCAATAGGTGCTGAACACTGCTGACCTACATCAAACACTAAGGGAACCTGTCAATTACAGAAGAAAACTTTAAATAATATTTAGTACACAGGTGTTTAACTGTTTCACTGCTACGCTTCCTTTATGTCATCTGCAATCTACTGTGGCAGAATTTATCATTGGTTCTTGACTCCTGCAATTGCAATAAAAACTGCAATTAAAGAATTGGAAGACACAGTATAAAGCTTCAAAATGGAAGAGTGCAGCAATGGTAAAGAGTAGCATCAGTGATTAATAAAAATTGCTTCTTTAAGTGTTTATGCCATAATTCATAGATTTCAAAGAAAGAAGCGTATCTCATGTCACAGGACAGAATGGATTATACAGCCTATTTTTCAGCCAAGTCTAGGCTGAATTTTTAACTCTCACAACATGCAATAATTGTGATACTGTTTCTTACAAAGTTATTATAAGAGGAATAATTTGTAAGAACAGTTCAAAGCAAAGACAAAATATTTTTCATATGCTTAATCTAATTCCAAGATAAAACTGCTCCAACTCTGTAAACTAGATTCTCCCGAATAGATTAAAATTCAAGGTCTTATCAAAGAGTTTGAAATTATATCTATTTTCCTGCCAGCTCTTTAGCACCAAGAGCTCAGCACAACAGACCTTGAAGCAAGCAGATTCTCAATCTCTTAATTCAGCTAATGGTTTTGAAACATAAGCACAAAACTGAAATAGAGGGTTGTTCTTTTCTGAGAACAGCAGTGTCTGCTAGACTACTACAGAAACAAATTTAGAAGTTCAGACCTTGCCCCTTCTAGGGGAAGTTTCTTGTGGCAAATCAGATTCATCAGTGGAGTTATGCTCCCAAACCACAGCATCATTCTTGACTTCTCTCAGATGAAAATTAGTTAATTTGTTTAATGAGAATCCTCCAATCTAGAGGAAACAAAAAAAGAAACACAGAGCTAAACATCATGTGAACTTTAAATTTTAGTCCCCACACTGCAGTAGACCGAAGTTTAAAAACAGCTGCTCCACATCTAGAATATGCCCCAACCTTTTCCTCTCTTGTCCTCATACTTCTCTACAAAAAAACTCCCAAGAGCTCAGTGTTCTTGGAAGAGTGTGCTGGTGTCCACAACTCAGGAAATACAGACAGTGAGGTGGACTGAAAACTGGATGAATGGCAGATCCCAGAGGGTTGTAATCAGTGGCATGGGGTCTAAACACGGGCTTGTCATTAGGGGCGTCCTACAAAGGTCAACACTGGGCTGTGTTGTTTAATTTGTTCAGCAGTGACTGAAACAAAGAGACAGAGGCCTCCTCAGCAGGTCATGATCACACAAAGCTGGGAGCAGCGGCCAATACCCCAGAGTGCAGCCTTGACAGGATGGAGAGATGGGCAAAGAACTGTCTGAAATCCAACCAAAGCAAAAGCAGGATCCTGCACCTTGGGAGGAATAACCCCAGGAATCAGCACAGGCTGGGAGCTGAATTACTGGAAAGCAGCTCTGAGGAGAAGGACCTGAAGGTCCAGGTAGACAGCAAGCTGTCCATGAGCCAGCAGTGTGTCCTGGTGGCCAGGAAGGGCAATGGTGTCTTGGGATGCATTAGGAAAAGCATTGCCAGCAGGGTGAGGGGGGTGATCCTGTCCTTCTACTCAGCCCTGGTGAGGCACAACTGGAGCTGTGTCCAGTTCTGGGCTCCTCAGGGCAAGAGGGACATGGAGCTCCTGAAGTGGGTCTAGCAAAGGGCTATAAAGATAATTAAACGACTGGAGCCCCTCACTTAGGAAAGGCTGAGGAAACTGGGCTTGTTCAGTCTTGAGAAGAGGTAACTGAGAGAGAACCTCATCAATATCTGAGGGAAGGAAGGGTGTCAAGAGGATGGATCCAGGTGGTTCTGAGCAGGACAAGAGGCAGGGGCAGAAACTGATGCAAGATGTTCCACCTGAGTATGAGGAAGAACTTGTGGCCATGTACTGTGTGGGTGACCAAACACTGGAACTGATTGGCCAGAAAATTCTGTGTCATGTAACCATTTCTTTGCACATTAGACAAGCATAAATATGTATCTTATAATTATATGGCCATATACAACAGGACATTTTTCTCATCCAGTTCAGAAAGTGCACGTGCTTTTGAATGAGTCAGGAACGTAGTAGATATAATTGCCAACTGAAAGGTTCTTGTAATTAGTTACAGGAAATGGAACATGTGTGCTGAACATAACAAGAGACTGTAAGTATAAAAATGGGTGCAATGAATATAATTGAATTGGAATTCAATTATTAGAATTGAATTATTGGAGTTGTATTACGGATGTCAATCCATAATCCAGAATTGGATTCATTATTGGCATCCATAATACAACTCCTGACATCAAGATGCATTTTGGTTTCTAAACCAAAGAAATATATGCTGTAAACTCCTAATGTGATCCCTTCTGATGGTATCAGTGCACCAGTGTGTTCCCCAACCATGGGCTAATTTTTGGAGAATTAGATGGCAAATTCCAAGATGTTGTTTTGGGATGTAGGTATGTAGATTGAGTTCTCAACAGTCTGGAGGAAAGGCTGAAAAAAATGAGGAAGTAAATTGTTGTAAAATGCATTATTCAATGCCCACCTCCCCTTATTCACAGAAGGGGCAACAGAGCACTTAATCCAGTGACTAGGATTGTGAAATGCAAACTTACAGTCAGGCATAATAATGTTAAGTGTAGCCATTGAAAGAGGATGAATTCACACATGAATTCACACTCTTAAAACCTGCAGAAATGGCTTGCTTATGGCTTGCTCAGAGGAGCATAGAACTGACAGATAATATACCACCACAGGCAACTGATCCTCCCATTTATACTATTCAGTGTATTAATACACATACCCATGATCCCAAATAGACTGGCAGAAAGGGCTCTTTCCTCTGTTGTAGAAAGAAAATAACCATTAAAGCGAACACATAGGGTGACAAGCCTCCCTCTTCAGGACGATCAATACAGCATAACTGTAAAAACAAATTGTACAGACATTAAAGCTTCAAGTGATACTATGAAAAATATTGTTTTAATTACTGTTCAGAAGTCAAATTGAATACTACAGAAACTCAGATATCTCTGAGCTCTTACCAATGCAATTTTTTTCTCAAGGCCTGCATATTTACTGCAGTTATGGTACACCATGCTACCATAACATTTTCGGTGCAAGACCCATAGGACACAGACTGGCAAAACAGACAACATAGACCACATTTGCAAAAAATGATAGCTCCTTCTGCATAGATACAGTAGTATTTCAATTTTTGATATTTTAATTGCAGACACATAAATTTCAAAAGTTATGTTAATTCCCAAGGTTGTTTTCATCTACAATAGAGACAAACAGTTTTTCTTTTTTTTCATGATGGATTAAGATTATGAGAAACTAGCAATTCCATCTCATATACATTCCTCTGACTAGTCTGGTAATGGAGCAGTATACTTACAGTCTGTATTCCACTGAATGAAGCTTAAAATTCCATTTTTGAAATTTACTAGAACACTATCACACAAAAATGTAGATTTTATAAATTATACTATTATTGATTTATTAAAACTTATGTCCTTATTTTAACTGTTTTCCAAGGGCTGTTTCAACAATCATTTTCTAAACCATAACTACAGGCACAATATCAAAGTTAATTCACTATTTATTCACAGATAAGGGAGTACAAATGACTCTCACCTTTGCCCAGTACCTGAAGGCAATCACTAAAGGTACGATAGTAGGTTCCAGCTTTCCAAGTGTAGCCAAATGGTTTGTTGTCAGACAAGCATTCTCATTCCCTGCACTCACTTTACAAATAAGGCCACTAAAATCCAAAAAGAAATGAAAGATCTTTAAGGTTTTGTAACACCCATAGGTCAGAAAACACCTCACAGAACAGTGTAGCAGAAGGCTGTAGGGAAAGACTTGACAGCCTCTCAAAGACAGCATCTCTGCATGAAAAGCAGCATGCAATACTAATTAGATTTATAATTAGGTTAAGAATATATTATTATAATTTTCTGTACAAGTGTTTTAAGATACAATTCAAATTTATGTATTTTTCTAATATTAATTTACTGAATTGAAAAAGTTACAGTATTCATTTCCTTCATGAAACAAAAATGTCTTCCCACACCACTCCCACCATCAAACAGTTTCTATGCTGTTTTCACACAACATAAAATATTTTTAAACACTGAAAAGTCAAGGTAGCACCAAATAACTGGTAATATTTTTATTAGTAGCTGTTTACAGAATGTTTCATGAATCTTAATTGACATTCATCAAATGGGCAAAATAAAATATTTTTCACTTTTCTCAAAATACAAGCGAAGCTAAGCAAACTGTTCCTATCCTTACAGAAATCTATAATTTAATATGGTATCTACTCTACCTATAAGAAAGGAAAGTTTCTGCTTAAGCAATAATCCCAAATGGAAGGGTAAGGGTACATGCTGGAAGCCATAATGGTTGAAGGGGTTGGGAAATACACAGCTGAGGACAGAACAACCCTTACCCTCTTATTCTAGGCTAGGAATGACTTGCCCATGAGTGTTAGTTTGTGTTTCAAGATCCATGGAACTGTAATAATTTAGTACAGAAAAGTCATTTATCAGGTGGTAACATAATTTACATTGCTATATACTATTAGAACACACAAAGTGACAACCGAGACCTTTGCTTTTCTCTGCACACCACCACTGGTACTCTAGCATGGAAATCTGCATCAACTTCCGTAAAAGATTCTAAATGGGAAAAAGAAAAAGAAGAAGCCACATTAAGCATGATGTGATAAAAAATACGTTGAACTGGATGAAACTAGAGGAGTACAGGCAGAATTTCAGCTTCTAATATAATGACTAATATTGAGAAAAATAAAGTACATGGGATAAGAAGAATATGGTCTATACGTGAAAGACTGTTAGGAAAATACTTAACAAAATTCGTATATATACAGTAGGTAAAATTAAGGAGGTATATTTTGGTTAAGCGGTGGCTTCAGTAATTGAGGCATGCAGAGAGACCTACAACAACTATGGAACAATATTAGAGTGAAAAATGAAAAAAACCCCAGTGTTACATCACTTCTATATGGAAAGTAACTTTTTCCCCTGGTTATCTGACAATCTTTTATGTAAATATAGAATGGGCTTTCCTACATGATATCCTTTTGCTATGCTTTTTCTCTTTTTTTCCTTATTCTTTATATCATTCAGCTGTCAGCCCCCCTAGTCCCTTCTCTTAGTGATGCTGATTTGATCCAAACTAGACTTATTTTTTGATAAACTACGGTTTCACTGGGCCAGGAGGGGAGGAAACTGTCAAACAATTTTAGATATTTTACTCAAAAATTCTGAAATGACAATATTTTTGTGGTATTACTTAGCCAACTGGACACCTAATTTCACTGAAAATTATCTTGCTTTTGCAACTGAGGTACGTCAAACACTTAATACTCTATTCTTGTATCTTCTCACTCAGAGAGAAGACTCTGCACAACATGTTAATGCAAATATTAGTTGCTTTTGTGACATAACAGTGATCCTAATTTCTTATGAGATCTGGGTCTTCTTCCTCGAATGAAATTTTAAAATAACCCCATTGTCAAAGACCTTAATGGTCCAGATAATAAAATGCACATACAATGATGGTGGGGATGCCACTGCAAAAATCTGGATCAGTAAAGAGACATATTTTGAATCATATGGTGTGGTTCCCCAACTGTGGGCCTAAAGCAAGGCAAGAAAACAGTGAAGCTACTTTTTGCAATCTGCATTTAAAAATAATAGAGTTTTCTTTCCCCCTGCCCAACATTTCATTTTTTTCTTGTCTGCATATGCTTGAATTGGTTTGAGTTAATGCAGTTTCTTAAAGGATCTTAAACTTTACTTCCTTGTATTAATGCGCAAAGCTATCGGAAAAAAACCCTTGTGCCTGTATGTCATCAAGGCCATCATGTGCACTGACAGACACGTGCAGGTAATTACAGGAAGAGAGACCACAATGTGAAAGTACATTACTGGGTTTCTGTTACGTATGTTAAAGAACTTTGGCTGCTTTCTGTACTAGGCATGGCTAATAGAGCACGTGGGCAGCAGAGTCTACCTCATGTGTAATGACATCTTCACTCATAATGTAGAAGAAAGCCTCCCTAGAAATGTCTCACATCATCAAAAATAAGAGGACTTCAGCCCTTGTAATACTGAATGTCAAACCAAAAGTAGTTTTCATAATGTATTCTTTTCTGCAGTATTAGTCAGTCTCATATCTTTCTAAAAAACGGATAGCATGTGATATACCTGTTCAGCAGAGGTGAAATTCAACAATACTGAACAGGAATAGTTTAATGAAATTGAGAAGGCAATTTTTTCTTACCACTGTTCTGGAGACTTTCTTGCACAAGTAAGAGAACATCTGGTTGAGTCATCTGTCAATGAAAGGAATAAAGCTGGTTTTGTATCAACCACCTGTCAAGAAAGTGATTTTCTACAGCTCAAATTTAAAACCACCTCTACGTGTACTTCACTATTATTAAGTTGTATCAAAAGGAACAGGAGCTCTGCTTGCTTTGAAGGAAATTGTTCCTGAAGTTATTTTTACCTCTATCAAAGACTTGGTTATGGTAAGAAAACCCCTACCAACAGAATTATTGTTTCAGTGTGCCTAAATATGACTGAATTCTGACACAGTGGACTTACATCATGTTAAAGACTGGAATTATGGCTTTTTAGAATTCTATGCACTTTATGAACTTAGGTCATTCTTGGTTTCCTAAAGGAAATGTTAAATTCTAACAATGTGACTGCCAAATCAACTACAGAAGGAGTAAGTTTAAGTATGGAATCATGTCCTTAATTCCTTTTCAATGTTCAAGCACAAAGACACATAAAAAAAATTAACATGACAAATAAAAACATTAAATTACTCCACATACAAATAACCATGAGGTTTCATGGCTCAGATATGATCTAGCAGTCAAAATGTGCATATGTGAATATATCAATACAAAACCAGGAGCAGTACTGAAACAAGATCACAGAAGTGTTATTTTTTCCAGCTGTTAGAAAATACAAATAATCATCTGTCTCAGAGGACTGCTAGAGTACAGATGTTTTAGGTGTTTTCAGAAGAAGTTTCAACAAAACACAAAGATGTATTACACTGCCTGATGACTACTGCTCTATGAAGAATGTTATTTTAAGACCAGACTGCCTCTATCTTACCCAAGGGGCTTTTATAAAAAGTGTTACTACCACACTATAAAAATATATTTACAATATAGTCTACATGAAGATGCAAAACACCAAAAAAACACATTCAAAACCACTAACACATACTTAATAAAACGGCCTTACTTACATTGGCAGGAAACTGGGTATCTATGTTTAAGTCTGAAGTTTTGAAGCCAAATCTGCTATAGGAGGAGCCATACAATCTTAATGAACACTCTGCAACAAAAAGAATTATACTTCATTTACACTATGCCTAACTCTAAGTCTGTAGCTACTTACAGCACTGCTAATAGATCTTAAACCTACGCCTGGTTTTGGTAAGCACAGGAAAAGAAAAAAGGTCTTCAGCAGCCCTGAACTGTTACTAAATCCTGCCTCCAGTGCTGTTGTTGGTAAAGGCTTATCATGAAGGTCAAATCCTTCCCACATCCTTTTTGTCTTCGCTTTTTACTACAGGCCTGTTTGGGCCATGAAGACCATTGTAATTTAATTCTGGAACAGATTTATATTGCTACATCAAGTTGTTCAACTGACTAGTAACTAAACATGCTGTTTTAGAATTTAGAGAGTCAGGGTTTTTAATTCAGTTTTCATTTCATAAGCTGTTGGGGATTTTTTTTTTGGTCGATTTCCCTTCTGTTCAGTTTTTGTTGTTATTTTGTTTTTAATAAGTTGGCATATTGCAAATAATACCTGGCAATTTTTGACGCAGCAAGTTTTCCATAATTGTTTTAATGTTAAGCCTTTCTTCTAGATCTTCATTACTTAAGCCAAACTCCTGCACAACATTTTCAATAGCAACACCGATAGCTTGTATCTGGGAAGGCGTTGGAGGAGGAAGAGCAGTCAGCAGTTCTTCTTCTTGCTTTTCCTTTCAAGATAAGACCAATGTTTTAATGAGTTTCATGAGTTGCTTTACATACTAAAATGAATGCCAACAACTCATCCCATGTAATACTACCACCACGAATTTTCCAGGTAATGTAGATAATTGGAAGCAATAAAGAATCTGATACTCCAGGAGACTTCAGTAACATTCAGAGATATATATACATGTACTTAGCACATTTAAAAAAAAAATCACCAATTCTTTCATCACCTATGAAGTGTGAAAAGGCAGGAGCTCAAGAGGAAGAAACAGAAAATCTGCATAAGACATATTTTGTCCACTTCAAGCAAAAAAGTAGAAGATGTTAAAAAAAAAGGTAAAATTGATGTTATGCTGGAAGTTATTTTGAAGCTTATGCTCAAAACAAACCTATTTCCTTTACATATAAATAAATCTGTAATATTCCACAGGTGCTTCATTTTTGCAGTATTTCTGAACTGAAATATTAATTCTCACATATAGGTTATAACTTCTAATTCTTCCATACCAACTATATTTGCTTATTCCTACTGCTCATTGCGAAGTCCAGGTCTCAAGCTTATTATTTTCATTAGTATCACTATACAATAGATTTTAAAAAGATTGAAACAAGGTAAAAACTGAATGTGGAATGGTTTTAAAAGTAGTGCAGTTTCACAATTTTTAATGGCACAAGGAAGGTTTCATTAAACTATAGTTTATACTTTTTTCTTGTTCTAAACTCACCTTTAAGCTTTTCTTGTGTCTTTTTTCTTTAATATGCTTATGAGCAAAAGCCACTGACTCAATCAGAACGTCACACAACTTGCAGGTATATTTTGCTGATGGGTAGCTTCGAGGTTGCTAAAATAAAGACAGTAAAAAAACACCCTTAAAATATATATAAAAGTATTATTTTCACTTCATTCAGTACTCTTGCTAAGTTCAATGGATTAACTCTGAAACATATACTCACTCACTTTAGCTTTCTTCACTTGTTATTTGCCATCAAAAAGTTTGCACATCAAATGTAATGTCAGAAGAATTATATCATGTCAATCACACCCAACATCTTATCTTTTAGAGGAGAAAATACTAAATGCCCATGGAAGAATATATTAATTGAAGAAACAACTAGTCCAGCAATTTAATTAAGATCTGATGTCATTTCAAGAACTAAAGGAGCAGTCATTTTTTTGAGTTTGAACTGTTACCAATGTTTTAGCACAAAAACCCAAAAGAAAAACCCTCCTCTTTCTACCACTCATTAACAGCAATATCGTTACTTAAATTCTGTAGCTAAACTTTCTAGCTACAACCACAGATATTGCTCAAAGTGTACCATCTAGAATACACAAAAGTACAAAAAAATAGGAGAGGTCTATCTGTCCAAGTAAAGAGAGCAGCACCTTCTTCAGTCTATAAATGTAGTCTCGCTTCAAGCGTTCTTCAGCTTGCTGCAGTCCCAGAAGTTCTTTTGCTGACAGCACAGATTCATCTATGACTCGATCTTCCATTTCATTGTGATCGCACTCATCTTTTCTAGTTCTTCTCAGTCTTCTTGGTTTTCTAAGCTTCTTCATTTCTTATAGAGAATTATGAGAGCAAACACGTCAAATAACTGCAAACTGCCACACAGCATTTAATTTTTTTTTTTTTTCTTAATTCCTAACTTGAGAGTCAAAGAAAGCACAATTCACCTACCTGGTTTGGTTTCACAATTTGTCCTGTGCAAGTTGGATAATGATAAGTGTATATTAGTATCACAATCTACAGGACCTTTGTCCCAAACGACAAATAAATTAATTTATTTGTTCCACTGAAGAAAATTCCCTTATTTAGACACCTCTGCTAAAACTGGCCAAAAAAGGGAATAGAACTAAATGCAATAGATACACCTGTATGTCATTACATGGAAAATACAGAGTATGTCCAAAGATTTTGGGATGCCTGGCTAGGTTTTGGCAGTCAAATAAGCTAGACTACAAGTATGACAGAATTAAAAAGTGTAGTCCAATCTGAATGATTTGTAAGACCTAGCAGCACTCTGGTATGGCACTGTTGTGGTTTAGCTCATATATGACAATTTATTAACAAAGAATTATTACCACTGATAATGTAATTTGTCTTTCAGCTAAACCAGTATATGGAACAGTACTACCTTCACAATATTAAATGAACAAGTGGAAAAAAGTAAGCACCACTGCTGGCTAAAGAGACTAAAGAATGGACTTGCGAAGTATGTGCACATTGCTTTAAGAAACATGCAAAACTGTCATCATTATCACAATAATAAAGCTTAAAAGCTTGTTGTGTTTACAGCAAAAGGTCTGGAACAAATTAAGCTAAATACCACTTCTACTTTTAAGCAAATTTTTGAAGTAGAAGCTGCTATTGGCCCCTGTAAAAATCATCTCAGGAATAAATATACACATCAGATTTTCACACCTTGCCTTTCACTTGTACAGCTATACAGGACGTCCCAATGCCTGGGATTTCTAAAGCTCCCTTTTTCCCAAACTTTTATCATAGCTTGAGGGTTTAATTTGTAGTAATTAAAAAAAGAAAAGAAAAACCAAACAGATAAATTCCTCTTCCAAATACCTTAAAAAATTTCTTTCTCATGACCACAATTTTTGTCTCTGATTGGCAAACGCTAGCAACAGAGTTGTGTATTTGTGACCAGTTATTTGATTCAGTTCACTATGCAGCATGCATGTATTAGTGGTGTAAACAGTATCAGGGCAAAGATGGTAATATAATTTCTTTCTTTCAGCTGCAGCACAAGCTAAGCAGCAATAAAGAGAATTTAGTCCTAATAGGGTGTAGAAGGAATCTCCAGGGAGCAGAAATAGAAGTCTGAACCTTCACCACATCCTACATTTCTGCATCAACATTTCTGCTCAAATTCCTAAGATGTGCCACATCTGTTTCACTGCATTTTGTAACTAATCAGTGTGGATAGAACCTGGAGGTATATCAATGTTTTCACAGAAAAGCAAGTGACAACTACCTACTTATCAATTGTTTCACTAGCCAACAAATTACTTAAAAAAATTTACAAACTAAATAAATACTTCTAATATTTGGTAGGTACAACAGTGACAATCTAATTACAGGCTAATGATTAAATAAAGTACTAAAGACCAGTGTCTCAGAGATTTTGTAAACTTCCTTATGAGCTACAATAAACAAAAGACATGAAGGCAATGAAAAGGAAAACTGCACAAAATATTTCAAGTAAATGCTAGAAGAAACATTTTTAGTAATTTTGCTACTTGACACAGAACTTCTGAAGGGACCTCAAGAGGTGAGCTATGCTATGCCTGTGCTTCACAGCAGGATGAAACAAACTCTGTCAAATCTGAGCAATGCTCAGCTAACCTGTTCTTAAAGGCCTTCAAGTATCTTTTCCATGAGCTGTCCAGACAACCTCTCCAGAACCTCCCTAGCTTTACCTTTAGAAACTTGACCTTTATTCCTTATCTGAATCTTTCTTGCTCAATTTTAGGCCCATTGCTTTGTGTCCCATCTACTGGAAAGAAACAATATAGTTTACTAATCAGCTTTTTACAGCTTCCTACACAGACGATTGCTACTATGCCTCCCTACCCTCTTCATTTTGAGAAATATTGGGCATTCTTTACAGTTTGAATAGCTTCTGTTTCCTACATATCTTGACAACCTTCTTGCTTTTCTTTGCACAGCTTCCATTTTATTCATACAAGTGGGGTGCCAAAACTAGATGGAGGACTACTCAGAAAAAGGGGTACTTCAGACTGTGAGCCTTTTTTCATGCCTCACAACCCCATGATAATGACTACTCATTATCATCTTCTGATTCACTATCATTTCAGATCCTTGTCCAAAAAAAAAAAATACTTTATGGTAACTTTTCCTCCTTTATTTGCACAGCTAATAATCCTGAAACAATGGCATTTACATATCCTTTGTATTTCATCCTATATGTAGGTCATTTCTCCAACTGTGCAAAGTTATTTTAATTAACCTTCCTGCTGTCCTGCATTCCATTCCTACCAGCTCCACAGCATATTCAATTTTCAGAGCACACAATTAATAGGTCTCTGTCTTCATTCATCATTGCAGTAGTATAACAAACACTGAATGGAATAGAATCCTCACTCACTAGATGTTCATTCACTACTTTCTTTAACTGACAAAATCTTTAGTAGTTTCTGGGTATAGTTACCTAATTAGCTCTGCAAGTCTCTTACATTAATTTAATCCAGATAACTTTCCACTAGTTTACTTACAGAACGGTCACATAAGAGTATCCAAAGTAGTACAGTACTAGTACAAGCAATACCTACCAACTGCCTTTCCCATGTCCACAGGGGACTGATGTTTATTTTAAATAAATAAATTAGGGCTTGGCATACCTCTAGTAAAAAATGCATACTTATTACCTCTTATCTTTGTTACCTTTCAAATGCTTACAGTATATTATTTGTTCCAAAACTGACACCCCAAGATTTAAACTGCACACCTATTATTTTAATTCCTCTTTTAAGAGACACATGCCCATCCCTGTAATCAGTAGCTCACTTCTCTTAAGTTTTCAAGTATAATTGCCAGTGGTTCCAAAAATCTATTTCAGTGAGTTCCTGAAGTTTCACAGAAAAAAGTCCATTACATCCAGTAAAAGAAGAAACTAAAGAAAACTTTAACAGAAGAAAAAATTTGTGAAAACATCCTGCTCTCTCCTCATGAGAGAAGTGAGGTTGAGCTGTGTGAAGCTTACTTCTAACAATGAGACACTGGGCACACCTGTTCGCAGTTTCTTTTTAGTGACAGCTAGTATCACAGGAAAGGACATTTAATTGCTGGACTTCCTAGTGTCAACCAACCAGAGCTCTTCTTTTCAGCAGAGGGTCTGATCACTATTGTCTTTGGCTCCCACTCTTAAATAAAATAAGACAGGTTTCTTGTCAACTGGCATTCCATGCTAGCAGCATCACACACAAGTTATATTCTCTATATTCTTTTAAGCTTCCTTTTTCTGCTTTACTTGCATTCAATGAAAATACTATTGTATCAATCACTTCACCCTCCCTTAGGCTGTCGTTCCTTACATTTCAATGCTTTGGGTTTGTACTCTGAGTATTAATACCAACTGCTCACAGGGAAGTTAAATATATATGAAGAACTAGACTCATGTTATTGCTGTATTGAGTTCTCACAATACTGACACGTCATTGCTTTCAATCTTCCAACACATTGTTAAAGACCTCATCGGTAGCTCCAAAAATTTGACCCTGTTATCAGCTTAATTGAAAGATCTCTCACCAGCCTTGACAGATTCATCAGATTGTATGGGAAAAACAATAAACAGGGACATTACACAGATGCTGCAATCTACTTACTCCTATCACTCACAGGCTAAACTGTAAAGACAACACAATCTATAAAACAAGTTCTATATTATTTGCTGTAATAATTTGTCTGAAGTGCTAAAAGTACAGAGCAGTCAATAGTTTGCAATACATGACAGAAGAAAACTACTTTTTTGCTTTAATAGTGAATCTTGAAAGTTTACTTTTCAGTAACACATGTAGTAAGCTACTTTACTGGATAGCTATGCAAAACAAAGAAACATGTGATTACCAGAACTTCCTTTCTGCATGTCTGGCACATCTTTGCTCATTAAATCTTCCTGAAGTTGTCGTCTTACATTTCTGTGTCCAGAACCTTCAACCTCGTGAAAAGAGTCCTTTCTTGTCCTGCCATGCCCAGGAATCCTGGCAGCAGAACAGTACTCTCTCCAGGTGTCAGAAGTACCATGGTGATCATCAGATCCCCACTTCATGTGGTCTCTTTGGATATCATTTAACTTTGACCCTTGACAGTAAGCTGTGTTTTTAAGCGAATTTGGGCTACTCAAAACACTTCGTGGCCCTCGCCTGGGACTGCTTCCATAATGACCTGGAGTTCCCTTTTTCTTTTGCAGGCTGGTATCTATTTTATTGCTACAGCCACTTCCATATTCATCCATAACTTGGTAGTCTATCTGTAAGGGTCTTTCTTTTAATTCTTCTGGATGCAAAATTTCCTGTTCCTTATTTTGTTTGGCAAAGCAAGGTTTTGCAGCATCTCCCATGGTTATTGCTGTTCAATTCATTGATTCCTACCTAGAAATCAAAAAGTTAAAAGCTGTATTTTAAAATCAATCAATGAATGAACACTGTGTATTAACTGCTATGGAAATCTCAACAATCTAAGCCCTGGATTAAACCAAGGCAAGAAAAGACACTCCAAAACTCAGCTAGGTCTCTTCTCTCAGTATGTCTTAACACCTTAGGGGGGCTTGTAAAATGCAGAGACGGCCTATGACTTTTCCAGGACCTAGGGTCTTTAGGACAGATAGAAATGTCCTTCTGTTGCCATTAATATGGGAGTAGGGTACATGATTTTTCACATTTTAATTTTTTTAAAGTTCTACATGCCACAAAGGCACTCTTAAGAATCTCCGTGTCTGCATTTTACAGATCCGAGGCTTTTAGTGTTTATGACCCTCTTAAAATGAAGGTAGTTTTTTGGTCCCACACAAGCAACAAAACGAACAGGATTCCTGTCCTAAAGAACAGTATTTTACCCAGTTATGTCCATCTCTGGAAATGCAGCTGTTCCAGCTAAGAGCGCAAAGAAAAGTTTCAAATGCACGAAGTGTACTTGCTTCCCATTTCAGGCAAGAAACGCTGTCAAACCTGAATTTCAAACCTGAGTGACCTAAACCCAGCCTGTTTTAGAGTCATCCCCAGCAGCAACGCCCACACCCTGCCGCTAGGCTGGATGGCGACAGGTCCCTGCACGGGAAGGAAACAGAAAAGTCAAAGTTTACGTTCGCCTCCAGCTCCCGACCACGACTGGAGCTGCGAGCCTGGTGTGGGCAGGGGGCTGCCCTGGGGGCCAGCGGCGTCGCAGACGGGCAGGACACGGCTGCCAGCGGGGCCTGCAGCACCGGGCAGCGCCGCCCAGGCTGCCGGCGGGACCCGGGCGCAGGTGTTGGGATACCGGCGCAGGGAACCCACTACGGCAGGCGGGCCAGGGCTCCCTTGCCGCCACGCTCCAGCTCCCGGCTCGCTCCTCCTTCGCCTCCCACAGGTTAACAAGAGTCCCCAGCCCCCTCCTGTCGAGCCCCGACGCCGGTGGAGGGACTGCGGCGCAGCATAACCCAAACCTGCCGCCTCGGCCGGACACAGCCCGCGAGCAGAAGGGCGGCGGCAGGGCCAGGCACGAGAGGACCCAGAGATGTACGGAGGGAGAGAGGGAGGAAAAGGGGCGAGCGAGGGGCACAGGCCGCCGCCGGGAAAGGCCTCGGCCCGCCGCCAGCCGCCAAGAGAAGGGCACTCACCGCCCGCTACCGCCGGGCCGCCTGCCGCCCGGAGCTCGCCATTGTGGCGCGACGGAAGCAGCGCTGCTCCCCCGGCGCGCCCGATTCGCGCGAGGCTTCCGGCAGCGCGGGCCCGCCCTCCGCGCCCGGCGGGGCGGGGTGGGGCGGGACAGGGCCGGGCCCGGCGGTGCAGCCGGCCCGGCGGGTCTGGAGGTCGTCCGAGGCCCAGCGCCGACGTGTTGCGTGTTTCCTTAAACCTCTGTCAAGGTGACTCCACCAGGTCCTTGCGCAGGCCGTTGCCGCTGTAATCACCCTTTCTGTGAAGAAATTACTTCTGGTGTACAGCTTGAGCCTCCCCTACCTCAGCTCGAGGCTCTGCCCTCTTGTTCTGGCACCTTATGATGTGAAAAGAGGCCGACCCCCACCTGGCTGCACGCTCCCTTCAGGCAGCTGTAGACTGCAAAGAGGTCTCCCCTGAGCCTACTCCAGGCTAAACACCAGGCTCTCTCAGCCTGGAGTGCTGAAGGACTCCAGACCCTGCTGCCTCAGGCCTGCACGGCTACATGGCCCTTCTCTGGACAGGCTCCAGCACTGCAATGCCCTTGCAGTGAGGAGCTCAAATATGAGCACAAGATTTGAGGAGCGGCCTCACCAGTGTGGAGTACAGGGGGACAATCACTGCCCTGGTCCTGCTTGCCACACCATTGCTGATAGAGGCTAGGAAGCCATTGATCTTCTTGGTCATTGAAGAGGTGAATAATGTACATTGCAATTATCTCCCAGAAAACAAGTTTAATTTACTGCCTAATTTACTGGCTTGTTGAGAAGGATCTTCTTCTACCATGCTTTTGCATTTGTATTTCTGGAAAGGGCCTGGCATGGAAGGATAGCATATCTTACCAAAACAATTGCTGTAAGCAGGTGTGGCTGGGATACCAAAACATGACATGTTTCTGAACCCTGTCTTGCCTCCTTCTTCCATAAAATTGTTGAGTGGCTGCAGGCTCAGCCTGTTTCATAGCTCAGTATATGTCAGGCTCAGCTTATGTCATAGTGGCTATGGTGGGTCAAACAATCTGATTAAAGCTTCTGCCTAATGCAGCCATGCAAGACTGTCTAAAGTTTCTGTGATTTTTATGAAGCTAAAATACCTATGATTTTTATAAAAGTCAGTGATTAATGTTTAAATTTCAATTAGATGGATTATTGTATACTCAAATACTAGCATTTTCTATGGTCAGACAAAAATAAGAGGTAATGGGCTAAAAGTGTCATGTGTCCTAAACACATATGCTGCTTTTTTGGAAAGGCTAAATTTTGATCCACTGAGATTTTTTTCCTAAATAGGTATCATGAAGATGCAATTAGTCAGTTTTTGTTTAAAAAAGTAAACTTAGCATATGGAATACAAATATACTGAAACAAGAAAGATAACTAGCAGCTCTTTCTGAATTAATCAGTAATTAAATAAGAGAGAGAAATAAAGAAATAGTAAAGAGTGCAACTCACTAAATAAAGTAAGACTAGCCAGATGCATATAAATTATAAGACTGAGCTTAAAGAACAAACACAGAATTGGGCATCACAATTTTATTTTTTTTAAGAAATGTAGTCTCTGGAATTTTTTGAGTACTGGTCTTGAATCTACTGCAGACATTTTGTTCTACAATTTGAGAAAGCAAATATTTTATATATCCTTTAAATAGGTTTTGTTTCATTTTGCTGTTATGGAAAAGATACTGTTTTCCTTTATGAAAGCTTGTTCACCAAGGAATAAAGGATTGCATTTTTATGTGACTGTGAGACAAACTGGGCCTGTTTGGGATTACAGTTTTGCCATACTTGTGCTAATGTGGATGGGATTGCCCAGGCACAGAGTTGGTAGGAAGCAGAGGTAGACTCCTGTTTTGACTGTGACTCAGACAGCTCTTGGAGCCTCGCCCCATACTTGCCTTGTCGCCTCAGCATTTTGGTGTTGGAACACTCTCCATGTTAAAAAGCTACCAAGCTGCTAGAAGGAATGTTGGAGGTGTTGCTCTTTGTTTTTATCAGTGATAGACTGATGAAGACAACGTTGTTTTTTGTCTTTATCGGTGATAGACTGTGTCACGTGCAGATAAATCAGAAAACCTGTCTGATACTTTATGATGAGATTTTTCTGGAAGACAGTGGATATAGCCATTTACACCCCAAAAGAACTTGGCCAAATACAGTGTCCTTTTTCTTGTGCGTCTCCAGATTACTTGCTGGTGGAGTAGTATGAGAAGCAGAAAAGGCCTTGATGCTAAGTGTTACTCAGCAGTAACTAAAAGTAACTAAAACTCTGTATTACCAAAACTTTTCCCAACATACATCCAAAACATTGTTCACATACCAGCTACCATGAAGAAATCTAGCTCTTCCCAGCCCAAACTAGAACATTCTCCACTAGTTATTCCATATAATTCATGTCATGTTAAGATCCCACCTTATCAAATACCTGCTTCCCCTTAAAATGTTTGTGAAATGTCCATAATTATCAGCAAAATGCTCACTGTGTTTATTTGTTGTTTGACTTTGTGCTCCATCTGTTATGGTGGTCACTCAGGATGGGAGAAGTAGTGTGTTGCCTGGAGTCATTTGGCACTGAAGGCAGCTCTGGTCAGGTCACTGCTGCACTCACACTGTGTGTGGAAAATCACACCCTGGAAAGCCAGTGTTCGCAAAGGAGAGAGACGAGTCCTGCAACTTTATTTTATAAAGGGAAAGGGCCCACTGGGGCATACCCCCATCAGGTTTCTCTCTAGAGGTTTTAGAGGATGAAGCCTCCTTTGTCCTAGATTCCCAACTGCTTGTTGCCCTCTTTCTATCCCCATTGGCTGAAGAACTACAAAGGCACAGGTTTCCTGAACCACTTACCACATATTCCCCCCCTCGAACCTGTGATTTTCCTCCGAAATTCAAAATTTTAAGTTTTCTAGGTTCTGCAGTACACTTGGTGTGGACCCATTTATCTATTATCCTAAAATTCAAGAGTCAATCTGTCTAGGTTATGTAACAAACCCGCTGCTTGAGGTTGGTAGAAACATTGAGACCCATTTCAAAGACATAACAACCATATCCTCAGCCATCAAATTGTTTGCAAAGACATTACCACACATCTTTTCCTGTCAACTGCTTCTTATGATGTTCATCCTTCATTGTATTCATTCTTTCATCATCCTTGGAGTAGTTTCTGCTGTAGGGCTTTCTGTAACAACCAGCTCAAGTCACGTTTTACAATCATTTAAAAGTACATCCATCCATTCTCCAGGTCCCTTTGGACTAGGCTGTAAATTTTAACAAGACAATGAATTCCTGCTCTTGTCTCTAGCTTTGCTAGCAGCAAGAGGTTTTTGCTATAATATCTTCAATAGGTTGCAGCCATAGCAGTTGTGATATACAGTGTTGAGTAACACTGCCATCTTACAACTCAAATAGTGAATTATTTTCACTCAGGATTAAATCACCTTGAGGTGCACATTGCACTTGCCCATCTTACTGCATTTACCAAGTCCAACGAAAACCATCCCATGAATAGATTTACCGTTTCCTGAAGAAGGAATAACTGTTTCTTTTAGTCAGTTTCTCATATGTACTTACCCTTTCCTGAAGAAGGAATAACTGTTTCTTTTAGTCAGTTTCTCATATGTACTGGTTGGATCTTTATTCTTCTACAGTGCACAGAGACCTTGATTCAGCCGGTCAAGTGGCAGATGCTCTAATGTTAACTAGCCAAGTGGCTTCTGCTAAAAGTATTTCACAATGCTTGAATGTATGTCCTGATTACTGGAGAAGAATTCCAGTTTAGCACTGGGGTGTGCCCTCTACACCATTTCTGACAAACTGTTAATGATGGGTTTGCAGTAGATGCCCAGCAGTTGCCCAGCTGACACCTCAGGCTACAAGCTGGGTGTTAAATGAGATAAGGGAGAAGAGCCAAACCCTCTAAGAAGGGGAGTGTTTCTTTTTCTTCACAAACGACTCTGCAGTACTGACTCCTTCTGGGGAAACACCAGCACAGTCCCACCGATCCAGAAGGGGTCATGTTTGCCAATGGCCCATAATGGACTCAATGGCACTAGCAGAACAGGCAGCTGCAATGACTCGCAGTATTACATCATTCCATTGTGAAACTGCCTGCCCTGGGGGAGGTACAGAGCATTCCCATCTGAACCTGACTATGTATAATTCTGGTGTTTGGGGACCCCCACGACCCCTGGGTAGATCCAGAGGAGGACCACCACTTTTGATTGCAACCATCACTTCAACAGGACTTCAGTCACCACTTGATTAGGACTGTGACCACAGGCCGACAGGATTCCGGGCTGTAGTCTGACTTTAAGGATCTAAGCCAGTTCTAATGTGTATTATTGCATTATTGTAATCTTTCTATGAAATTGTAACCTTGACCTGAAACGTCTGTTAAGGTAATTGGGTGGTCTTAATTTCTCTCACTGGTTTACTTTCATACCAGCCCAATGTCCCAGCACCTGTTACTCTCACTGTAGTTTTTAACAGCCATTCAGTTTTCCTGGAGGCTGGTGCATAAGTGGGAGTGTGATCACCTGGTTGATGTCATGCCCCTTGACCAGGCTACAAGTTTACTTCTGGAATAAGTCCTGTTTTCTGATTGAATTATTTCAGTTACCACCAAAGTTGCTCTTTAAGGCCCAAAACAATAATCCCGGCAGTGGCATGGATCACAGGGTATGTTTCTAACCATTCAATAGTCACTTCCATCACTGTAAGCAGATGGTGCTTTCCATGGCTAGTTCATGATATCTTCAATATCAAACAGGTTTAGCTCCTGGCTTGTTTAATTGTGGCACATTCTTTGCATTCATGGGTAGCCTCTGCAATGGCATCTGTGATCAAATCCATGCCTTGATCCTGGCCCATTTGTATGTTTCTTCTCTTTGTACATGTTTTGATATATCATATCAGATATATGTCGTAGTTCACCCTTATATTCGCAGTCCAGATACATCTGAGTCACTTTCATTTTAGCAGCTTGGTCCGCCTGCTCATTGTTTTGATATTCTTCAGTGGCAGACTCTTTGCTACGTAAACCCTTATGTGATGTGCTTTTACAACCAGGTTCACCACATGAGCAGCAATAACTCACTGAAATTCAACAGCCCAGATGGGTTTAATTCTGCTCTGCCACCTGCTCTGCTTTCATTGCTATAGCCACCCCTGGGGCATTTGCCACAATCCAGAGATAAAATACTGGTCATTTTTCTCTTTCAGCAGTGTCTAAAGCCATCTGGAGTGCTTTATCTTCTGCAGACTGACTCAGTTTACCTTGTCCATCAGCAGTTTCTTCAACTTAATATATAGCACAGCAGCTTTCTACCTTTAATATTTTCCTATAACATGACAGGATCTGTCTGTAAACAAGGCATATTGGTTCATTTTCTGATAACTTCTTACACAGTGGGGTCTCTTAAGCATGGGCCACCTCCTCTAGTGACTCTCCAAAATTTTGTCCCTCTGTGCACTCCATGATCACTTCCAGGATTCCTGGCTGGTTAAGGCTTCCCATGTGAACTCATTGGATTATCAGTGTGACCCACTTAGTCATGTCACATCAGTTGCATGTAGAGGAAAGTCTCCTTTTGAACATTCAGAAGAGCATGGGCAATCAAAATTGCACAGAAGGAACTGTGCTTCATTAGCAACTGGTGGCTAAAATTGCTTTACAGACTGCTAGTATTTCTTTTTCAGCTGGAGTGCAATGGCTTTCACATCCTCTATATCCCTGGCTTCAAAACCCTAGGGGTCAACTTTGAGTCCCTCTGAGAGTTTTCTGCCAGAGCCTCCACGTACGGCCATTAACCATGGCTGAAGTATAAAGCACATTTTTAACATCTTGTCCTCTTCAGACTGGCCCAAGTGCTAATGCATGAACTGTCTCCTACTGGATTTGTTCAAAGGCTTACTGCTGCTCAGGACCCCATTCAAAGTTGTTTTTCTTATGGGTCATGTGATAGAGAGGGCTTGCAATCAGACTGTAACCTAGAATATGCATTCTCCAGAAACCTCCAACACCCATGAGCTTGTGTTTCTTTTTTGTTAGTTGGTGAAAACATAGCTGTTATTTTATTGATCACATCCACTGAGACATGATTATGCCTATCTTGCCATTTCATTCCTGCAAACTGGATTTTCTGTGCAAGTACATTGACCGTACCTTGTTTCATGGCAAAACCCACTTTCAAGAGAATTGGCAATAATGTTCTCCCCTTCTCATACTTTTCCTTGTCTGTGTTGCGCCACATAATAATGTCACTAATATATTGCAAGTCTTCAGGAGTCTCACTTTGTTTGAGTCCAGGCTGGATCTCTCTGCGTCAACTGGTAGGCCTGTGTATCTACCCTTGGAGCAGTTGATTCCAAATGTATTGGATAACCCTCCATATGAAAACAAACTATGGCCTGCACTCTGCTGTCAAAAGGATCAAGAAAAAGGGATTAGTGATATCAGTGTTTGCATACCATTTGGCTGCCTTTGCCCCCAGTTCCCATTGGAATTCTAGTATGTCTGATACAGTGGCAGTGTGGCATCATTCAAGACGTGGCAGTCCACTGTTAGCCTCTACTTTCTGTTACATTTTTGCTCTAACTTAGAGGGACTTATTAAAAGGTGAATGAGTCTTACTGATGATTCGTTGACTCTCCAGTCACTGGATTGGGTTACGTATGGGAACCGCAGAGTCTCTGTTGGTTCAGTATGCAGCTGATGCATTGTCCTAACACTTGCTGTTCTCTTACCTACAGCAACCCCACAATGGAAAGATCATCTGAATGACCAGGCAAACTAGACAGCTGTTTAATCCTCTCTGTACTCATGGCAGCTATACCAAAAGCTCACTGGTACCTTTTTGGGTACTTGAAATACTCTCTCCTGAGGTATTCTATGGCAAGGACGCATGGATCTCTGGGCTGGTCGCAATTGCTGCTTGTAAGATAGGGTTACCTCAGCCTCCAACATGGACAGCTCTCAGGATACTTGCATTACTCCAGATGCAGAGACAGATTCTGCCTCTTTGTAACTGGTGGTTTTGGTGTATACTGTGCACCAGTGTCCAATAGATCTTTAGACTCCTGTGGGGCTGATGTTACAGGCCATCGAATGCATACAGTCCAGTAAAACCAGTCCTCTGCCTGGCTGAAGACAAGGCCCCTCTATTCCTGGTTGGGGTCTTTATTGCTTGATTTTTGGAACTGCAAAATGGAAGTCCCTTAATCAAGGTCAAAAGTACAATCAACCCTTCTACTTGGCTCAACAGACAGAGATACAGTAATTGTTCTGGGTGAATGCTTTCTGGCTGTTGCTTTTCCTTCCAGTACCCCTAGTCTCCAAGTAGGTTTAGTGTCCCACTTCCACATGTTCTCTCTATTTATCATGCAGGAAGAACTACAGGGTTGCACACTGTGTGTGGTGGTGTGAGTAGACTGGTACCTTCTCCCTTTAATGAGAAACGAGTCTTAGAATCCTTGTATTTTGTAAAGACCTTTCAGATCATCAAGTCTAATTGTTAACCCATACCACCGTGCTCACGACTAAATAATGTCCCATCTACATGTGTTTTAGATACTTCTGGGGATGGTCACTCCACCACTTCCCTGGGCAGCCCATTCCAATGCTTGACTGCCCTTTCAGTGAAGCAATTTTTCCTGCTGTCCAATCTAAACCTCTCCTGGTGCAACTTGAGTCCATTTCCTCTTGTCTTATCCTATTGTTACCTGGGAAAGGAGACCAACCTTTATCTGGCTGCATACGCCTTTCAGACAGCTGTAGAGAGCCATAAGATGTACTCTGACCCTCCTTTTCTCCAGACTAAAGACCTCCAGTTCCCTCAGCTGCTCAAGTCCTCATAGGATTTGTGCTAGGACCCTTCACCAGCTCCTTTGACCTTCTCTGGAAAGTTCCAGCACCTCAATATCTTTCTTGCAGTGAGGGGCCCAAAAGTGAACACAGTACTCGAGGTGCAGCACCACCAGTGTCAGTACAGAGGGACAATCACTGCCTTGGCCTTGTTGGCCACAACATTTCTGATGCAAGCCGTGTTGCCATTGGCCTTCTTGGCCACCTGGGTGTGGGCTGGCCTGTGTTTTAGCCAGCTGTTGACCAGGAGCCCCAGATTCTTTTCCACCAGGCAGCTTTCCAGCCTTTCTGCCCCAAGCCTGTAGCAGTGAATAGGGTTGTTGTGACCCAAGGGCAGGACCTGGTAGTTTACATTATTTGAGCCTCATACAGTTTACCTCAGCCCATGATCCAGCCTGTCCACATCCTTCTGTAGAGCCTTCCAGCCGTTCAGCAGGTCAGCTGTCCTAACCAGCTTGGTGTCATCTGGGAAATGACTGAGGGTGCACCTAATCTCCTCATCCAAATAATTGACAAAGACATTAAATGGGACTGACCCTGACCCTGAGCTTTGGGAGCCCAGTAGTGACAGGATGCCAGCTGGATATGACTCTAGTCACAAACACCCTATGGGCCCAGCCAGTTTTTAATGCAATGAACAGTATACTTACCGAAGACATCAGCTAGAATTCCTTGGGAAATGGTGTTAAAGTCTTTAGTAAGGCGCATAGATAGCCACAGCTCTTCCCTCATCCTAAGTGCATCACCTCTTCATAGAAGGAGATCAGTTTGGTCAAGCTACACCTTAATATGAAGGGAGAGCAGAACAAAATCCTGCATGTTCTTGAAGTTAAAACCACTGCTGTCCGCAAAGCCCACACATTTCAAATTGATTATCTGCTCACTAGATGGCAGCAGATTCAAAAACATTGCTGAAAAATTACAGCTCAAACCACCCATGAATATGTGATGTAAAGACATGCTTTTGCAGTGAAATAAAAGTACAGTAAAACATGGTTAAAATAATAAAACATAGTTACAAACTTAGCTGGTCTGGATAAGGACAGTACATGGTCAGGGGGAAATGGGAGCACAAGCTTCAGACTGGTCCAGTAAGTAGAGCCTTTTGCCACAATTTCTGTGCAATCTCTGCTTTGCCTGCCCTCCCAGGCTGAGATTTCTGCCATTCCTCTGGATCACTAGATTACAGCTAGCATGTACCACTTCCAAGACCTCTGTGTCAGTAGCATCTAACAGAATATATTAGAATAGTTTACCATTCTGTGAAAGAGTTTCTTATTCTAATGATTTCACCTGAATAATTTCTTTACTCTGAAGTACAGAGACTGTATGAGAGGCAGATGAAACATATTTAGCTTACTATCATGTTCTTAAAAAGCTCTAGAAGACCTCTATATCTGATTTTTCCTCAGAAGTGAGTCACTTCCCTCAGAAAGAAAACATGCCTATATCTGTTATAAAATTAAGAATTTGAGAAATAAAAGTCCTGATGAAAAAGTCTCATAAATTGAAAGGGTAACACCTTCTGTTCATATAGATAGAGTTAGAATACATGTCTGGTCAGTAACATGGATCTGTAAACTTCAGTGTAGTTTCAAAGGTTTGTCAATACTACTGTCGCAGAATTGCAGAAGGGCTGAATTTGGAGGGGACATCTTGAGATTCCCTAGTCTATAAATCTCTGTCAAGCAGAGTAACCTGGAACAAGTTACAGAGGAACACATCCACTTGGATTCTGAGTATTTCAAAGAATTGAGATGCTGTGGCCTCTCTGGGCAGTCCTGTCAGACTTTAACTGTCTTCACAGTAAAAAATACTTTCAGATGGAAATCAGTATTTTGATTTGTCCTCATGTCCTTGTCCTCTCGGGGACATCACTGAGTAGAGCCTGGCTCTGTCATCTCTGCACTATCACATTGTGTACATGTGTACACTGTTGAAATACCCTTGAGTCTTCCACAGATGAAGAGGCCAGCTCTCTCACCCTCTTCCTGTATGAAAGATGCTGAAGTCCCTTCATCATCTCTATGTCCCTCTGTAGGACTGGCTTCAATCTGACCATGCTTCTTTTTGATTTGAGGAGCCCAGAACTGGGCCAAACGTCTATTTAACTCATGAAGCCTGAGTAGAGGGAAAGGATCACATCCCTCAGCCTGCCTGTAATTTCCTTTCCAGAAGCTTCTGACATGTTTTTCTTCAAATGTTTGGTTTGTAGTAAATTTGGTGTGCATAAGACCACCAGTCACTTCTCTGCAGAGATGGTTTTCAGCCAGTTTAGAACCCAGCATTTACCTGCCCCTGATGTTGTTTCTCCCCAGGGTTAAGACTTTGCACTTTGTTTGTTGAACTTCATGAGGTTCCTGTGACTCACTTTCTCTAGGGCTGTCCAGGACCTTCTGGCATATTGGCCTTTCCTCACAGTTTTGTACTGTCTGCAGACTTGGTGAAGGCACACTGTGTACCATTCATGACAATATCAAACAGTAGGGGCTCCAGTATGAAACCATGGGGCTCGCCACCAGAAAATAACCTTCAACTGGACTGCACCACTGATCACAACCTTCAGGCTAGAGCAAGAGAGACAGCTACACAGGCAAATCCTCCTGATGGAAGTTACATGTCAAACATGTGGTGCAGTGAAAAAGGCAAAATGGTTTGCATGCTGATACAGCCTGCAGTTTTTCACCATATAAGTTAAAGGATGCTGGCAGGGGGACTTTGTAAGACTGTGTCTACAACAAAGCTTCTACTGGAATAAGTTAACTATGGGATTTTTCCATGCCACTGTGAAGTGTAAACCATGCTCAACATGTGAAGGTATAATGAATCCTGTTTGTGATGCTGCCTGATGGCAGACATTCCAGGATATGTGCTCACCCTGTAAAACAGATGTCTCTTACTCTCAGAGCAACCAGGGGATTTTGACAAGGTTGCTGACGTAACGGAAAATATTAAGTAATAATCCTTTCCATTAACCAAAATCCCAGTTCCTCAGTTAGCTAAAAACATTGTAAGTCTTTTATTAAGTGGATAGTTTTACGACCTCCACATATTTTTTAGTTCCCAGGTTAATGGATTTTTTGCATATTATAATAAATTTTAGGTACAGAACATGACAAATTGCTTATTGTGCAAATTTCTTGTTGTATAGATAGTATTGGTTTCTCTAATTTACTGTTTATAGGAAGCATTGCTTTGTAAAAAGAATTAAATGCTTTCAGTAAATATAGCCTAAGTACATGTACTTACATATATGTGTATATATATGAATGTGTAAACATGAGGAGTCAGATACTCAGTTCTTTAGAACAGATATGTTTCTATTGACTTTAAAAATATAAAACAGCCATAATTAGGCAAACAGCATGGGCCAAAGTCCCTTTTACACCAAGATTTTCTCAAGTTGCTTGCCTGTAACAACTGGGCAGTAAAACTCCAAGTTGTGCACTCTGTGTACTCAGAAATATTGATCTTCCTTCAATTCAGTACTTCTGGGATTCAGTGATGGTCCTTAGTTTCTCTAAAATCAGGCTGCCTATGTGTTATCTTTGGACCCATGTGTTATCTTTATGTATTTAAACTGAAAATGTTTGTTTAAGTTTTAAGGTAAACTAGTTATAGTTGTGATTTTGTAATATGAGTTGTTAAAAGTGAAAAGCCACATGCAGATGAGAGAGAATATGACTTTGTAATATTGTTTTTTCTGGGGAAAAGTTTCCCATGTTTTACCTCCAAAAGTCTCTTTTGAAGCACTGACAATAACAGTTACACAGTAGGACAAGACCCAGAAAATTACTCGGTTCTGGACAGTATCTTTAGTATGTTGTGTAGCTGCACAGTGCAGGTACATATGAACAGAGCTGTGTTGGAAGTGGTGCCTGTGGGATCACAGAAGACCTGTTGCGCTCAGCCTCTGTGGTGGGACAGCACACTCCCTGTGCCCCTACAGCTGTAGCTTCTGTCTCTGGCCAATCTGGATAAACAAGGAAAGATGGGATTTTTGCTGCAGACCTCCTGGAGGATGGATGCTGTTCTTGTGCCCGAGTGGAATGTGGAGGATTTTCAGTAGTGTCTGGTGTGAACCAGCACTGCTTTCTGCTGAGGCTGTTGGATGCCTGAAAATCTAATGTAAATATGCAAAGTCCCCCAACTCTTCCCCAAAAAGACTTCAGATTGGGCAAGAGGACATAGCTAAGAAAATTGAAGAAAGCCTGTTTTGGAGGTCACAAGTCCACAGAATTACAGAATAAGCTGAATTGGAAGAGTCCCACAAGAATCATCAAGTCCAGCTACTGGCCCTGCACAGCACCATCCCCAAGTCACACCATGTGCCTGATTACATTTTCTGAATGCTTCTTGAACTCCATCAGGCTAGTGCTCTGACCACTTCCCTGGGGATCCTGTTCCAGCACCCAACCACCCTTCATTCTGGGTGAAGAACTTTTTTTCTAATATCCAACCTAAACCTCCCCAGATACAGTTTCAGGCCACTCTCATTGGTCCTGTCACTGATCAACACAGAAGAGAGATCAGATCCTGCCCCTCCTCCTTCCTTCCTGAGGAAGTTGTAACTGCAGTGAGGTCTGTCCTCAGTCTCCTCCAGGCTGAACAGATCAAGTGGCCTTGGCTACCTTTCAAGGCCTTTCACCATGTTTGGATACTACTCTCTAATAGTTTGCTGTTGCCCAGAACTCTTCCCAGCACTGGAGGTGAGGCTGCCCCAGCTCAGAGCAGGGCAGGACAATCCCCTCCCTTGCCCAGCTGTGATGCTGTGCCTGATGCACCCCAGGACAGGGTTGTCCCTCCTGGCTGCCAGGGCACTGCTGACCCACGTTCAACTTGCCAGGACCCCCAGGTCCCTTTCCATGGCACTGCTTACAGCACCTCATTCCCAGTCTGTCCATACATCCAGGGCTGCCCCATCCCAGATGCAGAATCCAGCACTTTCCTCTGCTGAGCTTGATATGGCTGGTGATTGCCCAGACCCCCAGTTTGTGGAGATCTCTCTGCAGGGCCTCTCCCTGCCCTGGAGGAGTCAACAGCTCCTCCCAGTTTTGTATCATCTGCAAACTTGCACAGTATCCCTTCCAGTTCCGTGTCCAGGTCATTTATGAAGATGTTGAAGAGCAGAGGGCTGAGGATGGGGCCCTGTGGAACCCCAGTAGTGACAGGTCCCCAGTCTGATGTCACCCCATTCACTGTCACCCTTTGTGCCTGACCCGTGACCCAGCTGCTCATCCACGCCATGATGTGTTTATCCAGCTGAGGCTGCACAGTAGGTCCAGAGGGATCCTGTGAGAGACAGTATCAAAAACTTCACTGTCTTCCCTTGGTCAGCTGGGTGGGTTACCCAGTCATGAAAGGAAACCAGGTTGATTAGCAGGACTTCCCTCTCATGAGCTGTGCTGGCTGTGACTGATAACTGCGTTGTCTTTCAGGTGTTTTTCAGTAGCCCCAGAATAAGCTTCTCCATAACTTTACCAGGCACTGGAGTGAGACTGACAGGCCCGTTGTTTCCTGGGTCCTCTTTGCCCTTCCTGAAAATCATGTCAGTGTTCTCCAGCTTGCGATCATTTGGGACTTCTCTGGTTTCCCAAGACCACTCAAAAATCATCCAGAGTGATTTTGTAATTGCATGAGCCAGCTCTTTGAGGACTCTTGAATGAATTTCAACAGGCCCCATAGATTTGTAGGGATACAACTGGAGCAGGACATCCTGCACAATTTCAGGGTTGACTGGGAGTTCATCATTCCTGCAGTTATGGTCCTCCATCTCAGGTCACTGAGACCCTCCTTGTCTATGTCTTGATTTAAAAGACAGGTGTCTGCCAAGGAAGGCAGGAACCTTCTTCGAATGGAAAGATGATCCCCTCCCTCCAAATTATTATTATAATTTCAAAATTATGGAGCTTTGAGATAAAAATATGGGAAAAGGAACAATAGTTCTTTACTAGAAAATATATATGTATGTAAGAAGACAGAGCAAGCAACAACAACAAAGCAGTAAGAGTAATTTCCATGTGTACACTGTGAGTATCCTAGCAAAGGCAGCTGCTGACATTCCAGTCAACGAACAGCAGGGACCCTCTCTTTGGACAGAGAGAGGAAGGGGCGGGCCCAATCTTCCCCTGAAACACTCACACTGATGGTGAGCACCTCCTAGGAATGGCAGGTCCCAGTCAGCCAGCAGCTCCTGTAAGCAGCGGGCTCACGGACAGGCAGCAAGGAGAATGCTGCAGCAGCACCGAGCCCCTGAGCAGGAACAGTCAAGCACCCAGAACCACAACCGTCTCCTCACCAAGCTGGCAAAGACTGCCTACCCCCAGCAGAGAACTGCCAAACCCCCATTCCTTCCCTCCACAGAATCATTTCAGTAGTGTGTCACCATTTCTCTGGCAACAAATGGGAAGAAATTCCCTGAGAAACCTTAGCCAGAACAGTCCATCTGTGTTGAAGACAGGAGGCAAAGAGTGCATTACATACCCCTGCATTGTCCATGCCCCTGTTTGTGAGGTGACCATCCTCATCCTGCAATGGGCTGATGCTATTTTATACTGCCTATTGCCACTAATGTGTTTGAAAAAAACTCTTTCTACTGTTCCCCACAGTTTTGGCAGCTGCAACTCCAGCTGAGTTTTGGCCACATGAATTTTCTCCCTGCAGTGGCAAGCAGCACCTCTCTGTTCTTCCTATGTCACTTGACCTTGCTTCCACTGGGCATACACCTTCCTTTTTTGCCTTATTTCCAAGAGAATGTTCTTGTTTAGCCAAGCTGGTTTTCTGCCTCTCCAGCTTGACCGGTGACTGTTGGGAATGGCTCTTAAAAGAGGCAATGTTTAAGTGGCCAGTACTGATGAATGTCAACACTTCAAAAACATTTTCCCCTGGGACCTGATTACTAATTGCCTGAGCAGCCTGAAGTCTGTTCTCCTCATGTCCAGAGTTGAGGGTTTGTAAGTTTTCTGTGCTGTCTAGGTGGCCTGGAAAGGCCCAGGGATGGCCTTGAAGAGCCCGGCGCTTCAAAGGACGAGGAGAGACTTCTGATCTTGTCTCGGTCTCGGTGTTTATTAATTGTTTATCTAAAAGATTTTCTTTCAGCCCGACAGAGGTCTGCACAGCAAGCCAGCCATGGGCACACACTGCAAGCCCCCGGGGCGGTCACTTATCTTTATACCCGAAGTTACGTACACAATATTTATCATTTTTCCCCAATACCTTCTACCCTTATTAACCGGTGCACTTTTAGTAATAACCAATCCCAAAGTGCCACCATCACCACAGAAGATGGAGGCCAAGAAGAAGAAGAAGAAGAAGAGGACACGCCCCAATTCCTCCATCTTACTTCTTTAGACCCCCCTGTACCAAAATCCTAAACCCTGTGTCTTACACTCTAATTAACTTATCCCTTCACCATACACCCAGTGAAACCTTCCCAGTCCTCATACAGGTGTCGTCTCCTGTGTCGGATCAAAGTCCAGCCACCAGACACTTCTGGCAACATTCCAGGACTCCCGAGCCCCCCAAGGGTGTTCTCGGCCACTCCGCACCTCCATCCTGAGGTGCTGAGATCCCACAAGGGTTTGCTGGCACTCTTCATCCTGTCAACAGAGATTTTAAACTCAATCACTTTGTGGTGTCTGTGGCCAAGGTGTTTGCCAGTCTTCACTTCACTTATGAGATCCACTCTCTTGACAAGCAGTATGTCAACGAATAAAGAGAAATAAGGTAACATTTTTGGACTAGTTTCCTCTTCCAAGCATATGTATTCTTAAGAGGGCAGTGGACATAAGGAAATTCAGGTTTAGTTCCAGTCAGCCTTGACCACATAATTCTGGCATTTCAGGAATTGTTAGCATTATTATGGTGTGGTTTTCCAAGCAGTGGAGGCACATTATCTTTATGTGAGAAAGGTCTGCCTTTCCTCTAAAAGGAAGCAGGACAACAATAATGCATAAAAGACTAATTCTGCTTTTTTGTTTTTATTCCTTTCAAAATATGCATTGTCCAATGTTACAGACTGTCCAGTGTTAGAAATATATTGTATTATCTTTTCACATGCATCAGGATATTTGTATTTAGGCAAGTTTAAAAAGCCCCTTGAGTACATGAGGAATGTAAGAAGATGTAAATATTTCTGAAATGGGGAATCTGGGAAAGTGGACAGTCTTAAGCCAAAAGCTTTAAGATTGTCTTTCTAATGTTGGGTCACTAGATATGTGGATTAGAGGATTATTGGCAAAGAAACAATGAGGTTTTGTCTGAGCATATTGATGTATATTGCTATTTATAGTTCCCAAGAAAGTGTGTAGGGAGTTTGGTTGGCAAAATTGGAGATGCAAGTTGTTCCACACTACACTGATGGATGTTTGATATATGTACTAGTACATTTGCCCTAAGTCTGGAGAAAATAGTTTTTTTCTTTAAAGTTTCCTTTGCGGCAAGTAACAGTGAGCCAACATTACAAATAAACGCTGAGTAGTTAAAGGCTTCTGTGTGGCATAGGCAAAATTGAATTTTACTTCCCTGGGGATGAAAGCAAGATAACTCTTTGTGGGCAGACAAGTGTGGTTTTGTGGTAGTGTTAGACCTGATGGTGGGTATGATGGTGCAGGTAGGTGAAGAAATTTGGGAGGGGTCAGTGGGAGTTAGGAGAAGGAGGCTCAGAGGAGTGTCTGGCAGTTCTGGGGAGCTGTTCAGAGTCAAGGAGGGAAGAGTGGCATATCATATATTTATTTTTTTTTTAGGAATATGGGCAAAACTGTGCACTTATATCTGGGGGGTGTGGGAGACCTCTGAGGCCCTGAGGTGGTGGGGATTTGGGCAGTAAAGAGGATGTGAAGTTGTCACATTTCCCGTTAGTTAGCAAGGTTGAACATTGGTATGGCCAGAGCAGGCAGCTGGATGATGAAGAAAACAAGGGTGCAACAAGCAGCCTTTTGTCTGGGATTAGCCTCCTTCATAAGCACACTTTCCTTTGATCCTACATTTTGCTGTGCTTTATGACTTCAGATGTTGCACTGGTTTCTTTGCCCAGATGCTGCTTTATGTCTCTGTGACCCTTTTATGCCTTCTGAGTAACTGTAGTAGTAGCAAGAGCAGTGAAGGGAGGAGCCAATGCTACTGAAGCTCCTTTGGAGCATCTTATCCCCAGGACTTGATGTTATTTGCCTTTCTTGGTGCTTGGTTGCCTCTTAGTGCTTGGATAGAGCCAGGTACCAAAATGGGGTTGCTGCTTTGGCCAGGGCCACCCATTTTAAAGAAAATTTTCTCACTCCATCTTTCTCTTGTCTTTCCCAAGTTTGTGATTTCAAGCTATAGCCTAGATGTTGAAGCTGGTTTTGATGTTGTTATCCTACCAACATACTGGAGCTCCGAAAAGTGGGTAAGTTTATTTTTCATGTTTTAATAATTGAAAAGATGCCCCCAAAACTAAATTTATATTGCCCCAAACAGACTTTTCTTTGTAGTAATCCCAAAGGCTATGCTTCAGATGAAGAGTGCCTACAAAATCTTGAGTATAGAAATATACCATGTACAGATCTTGAATGCACAAAATCTGGAGTGTACATCTATTCAAAATCTCAAATATACTATCTTGGATGTACATCTGGAAGTTATCTGAAACACAGTCATATCCTGATACCCTTTATGCATGTTGTGTTGTAATCTACAATAGTTTCATAAATAATAATTATTATTTATTAATCAAGAAGGCTTCAACAAAAAAGGGAGTAGCTCTGTAGTACATATATTTCCCTGGAATTTCAATAGTTTTGGTAATGATAACGAACGGGCATGGATCACAGATTACTGGCACCTTTTCACTTTCTTTATCTGTGCTGGATCTGGCCATGTTTCTGGGAGCATGTGTGCTGTGTGTTTGGGATCATGGTGTCTCTGTGTGTCTGTGTGTTTGGGATCATGCTGATGATGGCAGCTAGTTGCTGCCAGACCACAAGAGGGACCCAAAGACATGCATTGCTGCCTGGTATCCCTTGAAAACTGGAAGGGTCATTAGCTTCCAGCTTGGTTTTCAGAAAAAGTAGCTTATTTTCTTTTAATTTTAGCTTTCAGGAATTTTACTATGACTCACCTATAAGCTTTCTGAAGGAAAGTATGAGAAAGGCTGTAGAAAAAAGGCTGCTAGAGATAACAGATGATTTTAAGCCACCTTGTCATGGCTGCCAAGTGCACTGGGGAAGGCAATGTAGCATCTGCACTGATAGTAATAAATTGTCTGAAGACGTTAGAAGGAAGGGATCTTCACTCATGTATTATACTGCAGGTATAATACTAAGAAAATTAGCATCTGGATTTTCCCTTTATTAGTATTTTGAACATTATTAGTATTTTGAACATTCAGCCAAGCAAACAACTGCAGATGATGAGACCTTTCCATAAATTAGAGGAAAAACTTACCAAAAGTAAAGTAGCTCCAAAAATATGATAAATTTGAGGCATCCTACTTTGCTGCAGAATGTCTCCAATTTATCATATTTTACTGCTGCAGCTTTGCTGCTGCAGTAACCCACTGTTCCTCCAAAAGATGAATGTAAATTATACAGTGCATGTGCAAACAGGGCATATCTTTTGTAGCAGTGGAAAACATCTTTGATATGGGCTGGTTTCGTCTGGAAAGAGCAGTGTTACCTGGATTTAGCTGCCACAGTGGACTCATCAAGCAGTCTTGAGAAATGTCTTCCTCTGTGAAGAGATTTGATCCCTTCTTCACTGGGACTGCTACCGTCCTCTTTCTCCCTGTGAGCAGGAGACATGAGGCAGGGCTGGCTCTCAGTACTCATATACCCTATTCTTTTCAATGTAAATAGTAGCCATGTGTACAAGAATAATTTCTGACAGAAGGTGGGGGAATGACTGGTGATTATTTTATTGCAGTGACAGCTCTTTATTCTTCAACTAAAAATTTAGTGCTATTGAGTGGTGATGTGGTAATCTAGCATCATTGACAATGGCAGAATATTGTTATACCATGTTGCATCTAGGTAGCAATCTCAGTCTTAGATCAAGCTGAATCACTGTCATTAACAAGCTCTGCTGTGTTCTTGGAGGAGGTAATACAAAGTTATCCATGATTTACTGTTAGGGCAGTTGGGCCAATGGAATGTTTTCCTTGGGGTCCGGGAGTGAGTCAAGAGCATAACTGACAGCAATGTCCTTCTTGGCCAAGGAGGTGATGAAGTGCTCTTCTCCACAACCTCTCTCTTCTCCTTCTGCTGTCAGCCTCCAGATCACCTTGCCAGGCTGAGGGGCACTACAGAACAACCTACAGGCTACAGATATGCACCCACCCCCTGTGGTAGAACTGCAAAGGCTTTTCTCTGTCCTCTACTCAGGACAGGCCATGCCAAATTCTGACCAACAAGAAGGGGCTGCAAGAAGTCAATTTGTATTTTCACCTCTGTGCTGTATGAAGGGAACATACAGTATGAAGTGTAATGATAGACTGACATGAAAGGCTGTTCCCTTCCCTCTGCTTTTTCTGGCAGCAGCTGAACATGCAGTGACAACACACCTTCCATTACTAATATTTTGAAACCTAGAGCAGGAGAGTGCCTCAAACCACAGCCTTATAACGTAATGAAGAATACACACAGCTGCAGTAACAACCACATAATTATTTAATTAGTTTTTGACAGCTTCAAATTGCATAGGCGAAGGAATGCATGAACCGCACATGGAAACCTGCCAGCAAAGGTTTTACACGTACGCAGATGGTTTTAGCTATTGTAAGCGCCAAGCCAGGTTGCTGCACTTTTATTGCAAAGCCTAATAGCTCATCATGCTCTGCAGAAGTTATATCAGGGGAATAAAAATGGCATATGTAATTATTTCTTCTCCTTTATGTCATAGTATTACTTTTCTTGTATACAACTTCCCATAAGTGAACCCTGTGAGACCAAAGATGGGGATATTTTAGCATTAATTTAAGTAATCTGTAAAGTAACAGCTTCTTTGGGCTTTTGGAATAAGTAATTATGATACTACTAATTAACATTACATATAAATTTTTATTTTAAGATCCTATTATGGAGATGAATTAATTATTATCTCTGTTGAGAAATTAAATATTTGTGTTTTTATTGTGAAAAAAGAAAGACAGACTCACAGAAGTGGAAGAGCTTGTCAGAAGCCATGGTGTGAATCAGGGACAAAAGAGATGACAAATTAAGAATTTCCTCAGTTTTCATTTTACTCTGCAGAGAACTAGGGCAAGAAATTTCAATATATAAATGTGGGAAAAATAATTGTCTGCAACAAAATGGATGAAGAGGGCACTAACATTAGTAGAAATCTGTCTTTGGCAAATTGATTATTCCAAAGGGGAGGATAATAATTTAGAAGTGAAGCATAATGTACTATAAATATTTGCTCTTTGGCTGCTACAAAACCAACACCCATCTCCCAAGTCACTCAAAGTGTTTATAATTTCCATGTGTCACAGGCTCCATGATTTTATATTAGAGGGGAAGTGATTTCCCCTGAATGTACCTAATTAAGGCTAACAGCTAAAATAAAACATGAATTAATTCAAAACTTCACTCTCCACTCTAAATGAACACAAACACTGTCTGAGGTTTAAAAAGTTAAGTCCCCTTTTTTCCACATAATTGAAGTTTTCATATTTTCCAGCCTTTGCTTTTTATGGTTCTGGCTGGGATAGGAAATGCTAAAAGCCCACAAGAAAAGGCTATTCCCATAGAGCTGTGTAAGATATTCACAACAAAAACCTAAACCATGCAGAACACATGTGGTTTCAAGTTTCACAAGAAAGTAAAAACCCAGACTCTGTTTGTTGAAGTCTGTAACACGTTTTAAATGAAACTGGGCCTGTTTTCAAGAAAATCTGGTCAGATTCCTGGTTTTGAGTTGAAACCATCTGAAATTTGGCATTTGGCAAGTTCTCGGTAGAAGTCTTGAGGCCTGATCTCACTGATGCTTCAAGGGAGACTTGCTGTGGATGGGACTTAAGTGGAGGGGACGTGAGGTCTCAGCTGGGGGAGTGGGGCAAGGGCACTGTCAGGGGCTTTGGGGCTGAGGAAACAAACACAGTATAGGTGGGTCTCCTGAGGTAGTGAACTGTAGTCAGGAATGGTTGTGAGAAAGTCATGTGGCTCACATCTAGGGCAGGAGATCCTGGAGATATCGTGCACACCCCTCAAAGGACACTTTGCTGTGCCTTCTCATGTACTCCCAGAATAAAGATTAAGGGACCCTGAATACTTTGAGACTGTGTTCATCACTACACTGCAATTTGTAGGATTTATGTGGATATCACTGCATCCACATCAAAAACACATCTTTATTTTAGTTACAGAAATCTCTCTGACTAAGCAAATGAAAGACTGTGAAGAAATACTTGGCACCTATGATGAAACTGTGCACTTTTTAAAGAGCTCTGTATAGGAATGAGTCAGTAGTTGACGCTGCAGCCTCAGTCTCTAAGATGTTATCAAGGTAAAAGTTATGAACTAAATTCTGGTATTGCAAGGATAGATATCAGGGCAAAATTTTTTCTTGTGCATTCCTAGAAATGTCTTTATCTGATACTAATACTACTGTAAATTATTGAAACTGTAAGACTTTTAAATCATGTGAAATAATGTTAAAACCTTACCTTTAGCTTTCTCTCCTGCTATCACTTTAAAAGTTTCTGTCCCTGCGAGAAGTGAAAATAGGCTAGGAAAGTTATAGTCAATGTTTTAATAATATTATTAAAATGCAATATTATCTATACAGACAAGTTTATTTCTTGATCTCATAAACAGATATTCTACACAGCTACCATTCTCCCACATATATTGCTCTGTATGGGAATATTTAACTGTGAAAATAAAAGCTGTTTTGTGCTGAAGCCAAAATGTAAGCAAAGAACAGAGCAGATGGTTTATGAGTACATGGAAAAACAGCATATGTCTGTGAATTAGGAAAGAGCTCTATATCAGACTAATGAGTATAGAGTATAGTTTTCCTGTTTTCCCTAATGGTAATTTATATGTGCAGTTCTGTGAATCCAGCACTGTGAGGACAATAGTTATGCTCACAAATGAAATATGGCTCGTTAAAGCTCCAGTTCTTCCATCCACACTCACTTTGATTAAGCACAGGTCAGTCCTGTGTGAGATAATTATTTATGACTCTGTCACTACTTTTTTTTTTTTTCCCCAGATGTCTGTGTTTTGGCTTTATATAACATGATAAGGTCCCTTTCCCTAACAAGTCTTTTAATACACTATAGCTCTGCTCTGAATCTTAACAAATGTCCACAGTGTGCAATTTTTCATAATTCATGCCTGTGGTTGTTGCTCTTAATAAGAATACCAAAGGAAGTAGGCACTGTCATCCACCAACCTGCTTCCCCAAGGCCCAGTTGCCCTTACATTCATCTTGTCCAGAACTAGCTGAAAATCCCCCAGATGACTGGGTTTTCATCACTTCCCTAAGGGGCAAACAAGTGCCTTTGTGGTTTTTGTCATGATGCTCTTCTCTTGTTCAGAAAGAACTTGTGGGAAACACTCCCCAAACAGACTTGTTTTCTTTAAAACTATCTTTTTCTGTAGTTCCTCCAAGAAGAAGACAGCAGTTGAGCTTTGGGATATTGAGACTACTAGTGAGTTTTTGCTGCACTGCACTCACAGACTGTCTGCATCTGCTTCTAACCTGTTTGCTTGGCTGCAAACTCAGAGGCTGCTTTTCCCACTGCAGTGGGAAGTGAAGGAGCATCTACTGGCTCATGGAAGTCTGCTCCCTTGTCTTGCTTGTCTTCACGCTGCCCAGGCCCATGGGGTTGGTTCTATACATGGCATGAACCAGGTGCACATCTGGTTATGCCATCCTTTATCAGAGTCTCAGATACAATGTGAGCAAAGTGCTGCACGGGTGTCCTGGGGCTTTAACAGGATGGAGGTGACTGGTGGGAATGAGAATTGCAAATTATTTTCTGCTACTAGGGACAGTAGCCTGAGAAAATTGAGCAGCATTAAAACTCCTTCTGTTTATAGGACAATAATCATCTTACATGTCTTTAGGAACAGAAGCAGAAAATATAAGAGAGTCCAATTTAGTTCACCATGGCAGAATGGAAATGGAAAATTCCATCTATTTTGTAATCAAAGTATATTTCATACTTATGCCGCAATATTTGTCAACATAACTACAACAAATAGAGGATAGTAATTCAACCAATGATTGCAAAAACCGAGAATGTTTTAAAAATCATGTTAATTTGTAATGATTGCATTGCAGAATGGTAGTTTTTATCTTTGGAAACTTTTTTACTCAATTCTAAGGCTCATTTATGCCAAATTGCTAGTATTTAACAATAAGATCAGTAGACCTTAAAAACAGGGAGAAAAAGAAAGAAAGCAGAAGCTACTATGGATACTGCCAAACCACTTCTCAGCTTTGTAAAATGAAGCACATGGGAAAAATCAGCATGAATTGATTTCCAAATTATTTAAAATTTTTTTTTTGCAGTTTCCACCCCAATATTCTTATGGAAATTTGATGAGCCATGAGAAAATATTATAATAAATTCTCTTTCAAAAGGAGATTTACAAGTATTTTGCTGCTTATTTGTGCAACACATTTTTTGTATTTCTTAATGCTGTATCAAAGGTCCTGGCACAGCACTGGCACTCTTTCTTTTAGGAATTCTGTTTCTGTCTCTTTTCCTCAGGTTGACTGGCCTCTTACTTGACAAACATCTTCACTCAATACTTTTGGAATTAAACATAGTACATTCTAAGCATTAACAATTAGTGCTTATTATCTTGCCTGTTTTTTCTCAACACAAAAGAAATATTACTATTTCACAGACATTTCCAGTGGTAATTATTGTGTGGACTTCCACATTTAATGTTACTCCGTTTTTGAAAGCTATATGCAGTTCTTACTTTGGATTACAGCTAAACAACAAGTTTTGATTGAAAGAATGGCTGTGACCCAATCGTTAACTACCATACATGTCAATTTGAAATGATGGAAATAATTGCCACTGACAGTTTTACTTTGTAGAAACCTATTTTCCTCCCTTCAGAATCTTTTTTGTCTTGGTTTACTGGAAAAAGTGAACAAACACAAGGAAATGCTTTCAAAATTATCAGCTTCTAAAGAACACCAGTAATCACTTTGCATAATCCACATCTGGGCTCAATCCAGTTTTCCTTAATTAGCTACAAATGCCATGTCTGCTTCTATATCTGAATTTTTCACTGCATCTACCTATTTAAGTGTAAAATGAATTAGATTTTCAAGTTCAAGAATATTACTTAGGTAGTTAAGTGGATTTAGACACAATGGCATTTCTTGTACTAAAAATAGTGTAAATGTGGTTAGTTTTCAGATTTTTAGAACTAGGGCACTTCTGGTTTTTGAGGATCACACTGGCTACTTACTCTAGCAAACAGGTACTTTACAGGTATTATTTAACCAGTAAATCACACAAAGACACTCAGGCCTTTTGTTCATCCTGTAAATGGAAATAGCTTTGTAAACTATGAATTACTATAGCTTCTCTGAGTCTGGTGTCCATATGACTGCTTGTCCTGTTTCTTTTGTCAAGGCTGCATGTGGTATTCACATCCATCTAAAAGCTCATGCTGCCTTTACACCACTGTCCAGAAAATGAGAAGCTCAAGCAGCTAACTTGCTCCAGAGTATCCCATTGCTCTAAGGTGTGGGATTAAAGGCACACAAAGTCATATGTTTTGCTTGTAGTGGAAAAGAAAGCAAGTCCTCCTCAAACTTCTCTTGATTTGTTATCAATGGAAAATGTGCCCTACTAAGCATGAGTGGTGTAGGAATAGTGTAGACAGGTGAACACCATCTTCCAGCCCTTTATCATTACCAGTTTTTAGTTGTCACTGAGAATTGAAATTATATATATCTATATTCACAGCTTCAAGTTGTGCCAATGGAGGTTTATATCAGATATTAGGGAAAATTTCTTCACCGAAAGGGTGATTGAGCATTGGAACAGGGAAGTGATTGATTCGCCATCTCTGCAGGTATTTAAAACCTGTAGATATGGCACTTGGGGATATGGTTTAGTGCGCACTTGGCAGTGTTAGGTTTACAGTAGGACTCAATGATCTTAAGGGTATTTTCCAGTCTAGATGGTTCTGTGATTCCATAACTCTGTGAATGACTGTCCAGTCACAATATATGCTGTTTTTACCAATAGCTGCCCAAACAAGGAATACAGGAGTGTTCTTTGGTGTCCTATCATCTGGAGAAGGATTTTGAAATGCAGCACCACCTTATGTAGGGCCTTTGGCATCAGTATTGTGATTGCCCTCCCCCTGTGCTCCCTTCTCCAAGCTTGTGCCAAGCCTTCTTTGAAAAGGGAATCTGCTGGAAAGCTGTCTGCTCTTGAAGATAATTTTTTTTTCTTAAATTCAAAACTCAACAAAATGTGAAATTACTTCCTGTCTGTCTCTGCTTTCTTTTCCCCTGAATTTTTTCTCACTGATGCATTTTTAAAGGCATGATCTAACTCTTAGTCAAGCCAAGAGAAATCTTTCCAAGGTCTTGAGAATAGGATAGATCAATATCTAAATGAAAATGTAAAAATGGCTTAAGAACTGATTTTGCTAAAGGAAGAAAGTTTTCGGCACTTAAAAGAATAAATAAAGTTGCTAGGTTTCACCTTTATTTTTAAATTGCTGGGAGCAAATCTGGAAGGCCACTGTGCTTCTTCAGCTGCTGGCTGCAGTGTGCAGGAGAGAAGCACAGTCCTCAAGTTTAGGTCTGTGTGCACCTGTCTGGGGATATTTCCTTTTGGAGGACGTTTCTTTTGTTTCCCCCCTGCTTCCAACCTCCATGTCCTGTGCATCTCTTCATGAAGAGAAGAGATGCATGAAGAAAAACTTGATGATGTTTGAAGATGCTTTATCCTGGAGCACTGTTTCAGTGCAGAAAAGGGTGAATTTAAATAAAATAAATCACTCATTGAATCTCTCCCTCCCTACCACCATAGGGCTGTGTAAAGCTGAAGTGGCTCTTTGAAAGTCAGCAGATTTATGTTGCTGTTACTACAGTGCTGTAGGGAACAGCTAGCTGTAATTCATCATGCAGAGGTAGTCAGGTGGCCCCAGAAGGTTTCTAAGGAAGGAGCATCAAGAGTTAACCTTCACTGCAGTTGCATGGGACAGACTCAAGAGGTGGAAGTTTAATCTGAATGAAAGACAGTTGAATCTGAGAATTTGGAAGATGTTGCTATTCTATTTTACAATCACTCCTTCCTTCTGTCTTTCCCCCAAATACTCCTCCCTGTCCTTCAGATTTCAGAGCACACAATAATCTCACACTTGAAATACATGTTTATGAAATACTGAGGCTCCAGACCTCTTCTTGTGTGCCATGGGACAGTTCTGGTGATTTGTCTGCAGCTGCACTGATTTATAGGAATGAAGGCTCTGGTTGACTGTGTCTGCTCAGAGCTTGGCCCATGGCTGTAAAAATGTGCAGAAAATTCTGTCTCAAAATATGCTGTTCAGCTGTTTCTTACCCCTTTCGGTAGTGACAGCAGTTTTGGGCTTATGCTTTTTTGCTTTCCAAAATGTGCTATTAAGGAACTAAAGACTGAAATGATTTCTCCTTCTGTTCACATTTTTGGTTGGTTTTCTTAGGTAAGATGTTCTCTTGGAAATGTTTTTCAGTACTACCCACAACTATTTCCAAAATGACAAAGTTTGTTTTTTAAAGAAGGATAAAAAAAAAAGACAAATTGGAACCTTATGGACTATTAAAACTCTCTGGCAGAAAGAACTGTCAGCATGATTGATATCTAGAAATTCTCGTTTCAAAGTCATTAAAAAGCTGTGTTCCAGTCTTTGAGATCTTGGGAGAAACCTCGCTAGATTGCTTCCTGTTGTCTAATTTTTGAAAATATCCTGCCCAGAAGAGGCACAACAATAGAATCATGTCAGAAATGCAAATACCAGGTGAGCCACGTGCATCAGCAATAGTGGGGAAATGGCTTTGTTTATTTGTTATTCAAACATTTTTTGGTAAGAATAATAAAAAAAAAGCTGGAATCTCTAGGTGCTCCAAGTAAATTGCTCAATTTGGAAATATGGCTGTCTCAAGGGTACTAAATCCCATGTAATCTTGACAGCCCAAAACACCTGGCTAGACTAAAAGCAGAAGAGAAACATACATATAAATTTTATTTGGTAAAAAGGGAGGTCATCCCACTTAGTGATTTTTCAGCTTTAATAAGAGATTTTCATCCTGAAATGCGTACACATTTCATCCTAAATTGATGCTCTTTCTACAAGTGTTTTCCTAGTTCAGCAAATAAACAAAAGACTGTATGGGAATTTTGCTGAAAGCCTCACAACTGCTGAGCTCAATTTGTTCTTGAGACATAAATGTGAATTATGTGCCTGTTGCTACCTGTGAGCTGGTTGGAGCTGATGGCAGGCTGCAAGTTCTGTAGTGCCAACCTGGCAAACTTACAGCAGCAGCTGGCAGCTGCCTCATTTTCTGGCTTCCAGCAGTATGTGGGCGAAATAGAATAATGTTAGCGTTTGGCTAACATCACATGATGGCTTCCAAAATATTAGTTCAGAAGGCTTCTCTCATACAAAAAAATGGGCTCTCACTGGGTATTTGCAGTAAGACACACACACACACGCCCACACCCATAATCTGTGGGTGTAAAATGTAAAAAGGATGCTTGCCAGGGAGCTTTCAGATCCAAAGCTGTGAATGAGAACTGCATGCTTGGAATGGAGGCATGAGAATGCTCTTGCTGTGTGTGTCCTTTTGTTCCTCTGACATTTTGGGATTTTATGTGGGTGTGATGACATATTCCCCTAAAGCCTGCAGAACCAAGTCGCGGGTTTCAATGCCTGCTACCAGAGAAGGATAACTCCTCAGAAACATGACTGCAGGGAAACAGAGAGCAAGCCCTTGTGTGTACTGGGAGGATTAAATTGTGCCTAGGGTCCCCTAGCTGGTTGCATTGAAAGTCAAGGCAGAGGGAGAAGCACATCAGCCCCCTCCCACTGCTGCGTCCCTGCCTGCATCCAGTTGCTGCTGCCATTGCTGGCTGCTGCCCAGCTGAGTTTCCCACGGGATGTGCGAGGCCCACACAGATAAGCACATTAGCACAGCGTGTATCTGCACAACTGCATTACTGTTTGCACAAAATCATACTGCTTCTGGCTTACACTGAGCTGTAGCATAAACAAAAGTTGGCTCCAAACCACTTAGGAGTCCAAGGGGGTTTGTTTTGAATGAGCCTTACTGACGGCAGAATTAGGCTACACATGTGGCTTCATGGAAGACTTGAGAGATAGAGTCAGTAGGGAGATTGCAATGCTAGATGGACATGTAATAGTTTAGCTGAGAAGAAAACATGCCAGCAATCTGGGTGAGATGTGGGGATTGTAAGTCTGAGAACTCTGCTTGGAATGTTGTCCTGGGAAGCATTGTGCAGCAGAGAGCAAGGAAGGGTGGAGTATGATGCCACAGATTACTACCCAAGTGATGGTCATGCTGGAGCACCTCAAGAGTCCAGGGAAAAACAGTAAGAGTGGGACGTTTCATCAATTGTCTATTCAGTACTGTACCAGACTTTGCAAAGAAAGATATTTCTTAGTTATGGAAAGAGGCTGTCAGGGGAGAAAAAGAAAGGCAAAAGAGGGAAGTGGACACAATATGGTAAAAAAATTGACAATAAACCACCAAGTAAGTAATAAAGGACTAAGAGTTAAAGAAAAAATGAATGGTGAGAGGGAGAGAAAAAACTTAATACAAAAGTAATGGAATCCTAATCTATAGAAGACACTTTTTTACAAGTTTTCTCTCTCTGGCAATTTTAAGGTAGAATGCATTTCCTTTCAGTAGAAAGAAAAGGGAACTCAAAAGTTGGGTCTCCATCAGTGTCCCAAAGAGGATGATGGGCTCTAGGAAAATCCATCCTGAGGAAGGTTCTTCTTACCTCTGTAAAGTCATCACATCATTCTCATAAATCAAGATCATCCTTACATTGAGAAGGAATCTAGATTCAGACTTCTAAATGCATACAAAAAGAAGCAAACTATTTCTAGCTGTGTTAGCAGTGATATAATGCAAGTGGTTAAGGCTAGGATAAGCATATTTTATTATTTATGGCCTAAATACAGATATATTATATAGTCTTCAACCTCCAGGACTGTAACTGCTGTTTTTGTTATCTTGTCTTACTTTTTTCATTACCTTTATTCCTGATTGCTGTCATAAACTTCTGATGTATGTCATCTAGAACTGTTCAGATGGCAAATTTCATTCAATTTTTCATTCTGACACCTCCAACTTTGCAGATATTTTATTGACATTATCGAAGCAGTAAAGATTATTGCAAGAAGTTGCACATCTCATGAATAGGTATCAGACATCGCTCATTTCTTTCATGGGTTTGCTGAGTCCGGTACACCTAATTGATCTGCTAGTGTTTCTTTTAAGGCTTTATGCTGTTTGCCATTTTCTTTTATAGTTCCTCCTCTAATTTATATTCTTGTTTGTTGACTTCATCTGTGTCAAATTTTTAAATAATGAAGACTTTCTCTTCTCTTCAAAGAGCCCTACTGCTTTCATTATGCTGGAAGACCTTTTCCTGTCTGGTTTCCTTTCCTGGTTGTACATACATTTTCTGAGTCTCAGTAGTCATCTTTCACATCTAAATTACTTTTCAGGGTTTTACTCCCTGTAAGTTATCAGTCTTTTGTAACTAGCCTTGAGTTTTAGTGAAGTCTCCTCATTATCAAATATTGCTTCTTTCCAATTCCTTTCCTGGGTGTAGAACCTAAATGTAACAGCTGCTGCTTGGTGTGGCCTGAGTCTTTATCTCGGTGAAATAGTTTCTCTATGTTATTTAAGACTAATTCAGAATTAGCTGCACCTTCTGCTTCAGAACTTGAATTGTACTTTGGGTGTTGAGAACTCAGATGCTCTCCTTTGCAGACTTTTGGGGCAGTTATAACATGGCACTCAGTAATGAAACTGAAAAGCTTTTTCTAGGTAAAAAGCTTATGTCTCTAAGTGCTTGAAAACCGCTGCCAGTTTTTTCAATTAAGTAACTGATGGCAGTTGCAGATTTTTCTCCCTTGTGGAGCCCATGCTGAAGTAAGATGAATCTAGCAGAGAGAAGAGAAATGACAGGACAAGAAGATATGGGGAATTTGGTGTTTGAAGAAAGCATGCCCTCCCTCTCACAGCTGTGAGTTTCCCCCTGGCTTCACACTGCTCACCCTCTCTCCAGCAGGTTTGCCAGCAAAGGAAGTTCAGCAGCAGAAGCTGCAATTCCCCAGTCTTCTGGAGCTGGAGTGGCCAGTGGGATGAGCAAGGGCTTTTCCCACATCTATGAGTTAATTTTTTGCTGAGTTTTCCTGAGTCTTCTTCCATTGCCCTCTGTTTTATCTCAACCCTGGCCCAGCCCCCACCCCACTAGATCACTGGCTTTCCTAAATCCTCGTGCCCAGTCTCCATGCCTGCATAGCTCTAGCTCCAGACCCCCATTGCCTTACTGACTTCCCTCACTGTTTCAGGCCTGTGGTTGTGTCCTGTCACAACCCACACAGCTGAACACCACTCATTTCCCACTCTGGCTTGCAGTATCATTGCCAGGTGCACCTGGTTGTCCCACCCCTGAACTTGACATGCCAAGTCTCAGCTGACATTTTAACTACATGCAGCAATGAATTACAGCTGGCCATTGTAATTGCAGATGAGCACACCCTGTCTGTGGAAGTTCTGCTTTCTGCAAGCAGTGATAGATGGTTTTAAATCCTTTTGTCATCACCATCTAACTAGGAGGGAGGAGGCCCTGACATGTCTTCCACCAGGGCAAATTTACATGCAGGTCTGGGTGCATGTCAGAAAAATACTGCAGAGGCCCTCAAGCTAATAGCCCTATTAACTAATGGGAAATCTACACCCCAGCTCCTCTACCTAGCTTTTTGTATCACTCCTGCCAAACATGAGCCATGAGCTGGGGTTTCTTCCCAGAAACCTGCCTAGGTTCCTTGTGAAAACAGTTCTGCTTTTCTTATATTTTGTGAACAGCCAGTTTAGTCTTGTGGGGCACAGAAAAATGGCAGGTACATTCAAACTGGTGTCCAGATTTAGAAGGTATATAGCTCTTTTTGCATTGTAAATCTCTGGTGAACTGGGGCAGGGTGGAGCAATAACCAGTCTGCACGCAAAACTTGCTGGCCGCACTTAAACATCTCCCCATGGGTTGTGTATTTCTTGTAAACTTAATTGCCAGGGATTAGAGTCTATTTCCTGGCACTGCTGTTGAGGTCACAGAAATTCTTTTGTGCCTGGAAAGCTTCTGCTCAGCAGTCCACAGTCCCCTGGGAGTCTGAGGCTGGCAGTGGCAGAAGTGGCCGCTCTTTTTACCAGCTGCTGAGGTGCCCTTTGGGGGGAAGAAATTCCAGCGCCGTGAATTTTCCAGCCGTCAGGAGCCTTCTGGGATTCCTCTAGGTGGCAGGAAGCACACACCTGCTACTGAGGCGTTGCTTACTGCAGCTCTCTGGCTGCAGGAGTTTATGAACTTTAAAGGGTGTAGGTGAGGGTTATTCTGAGGTTGGGATTGCATCTTAAGAGTTGCTTGTTCACCAGCTATCTGACTGACTGGCCCTAACTTCAGAAATTGTTTGCTCTGTACCACAGGCTTTTGGTTTTGTGGTAAGGTTAGCCACTAAGTCATTCCCTTCCCATCACTCTGGGTAATGCCATCCAGGGTTTGCTTATCTATGTAGCAAGAAGGGGTTTACATGCCTTTGAAGCAATAAAATGAGGCAGTAGCAGGTAGATATGATGAGTACCACATATAACCACTGAAATCTCTGTGCCTGCTCCACTGACATGCTAAAACGATGTTGGTATGAGCTTGGGTGGATTTGATTTTTAAGTCATAAGTTATTTTTGGATTTTTCCCCTGGCTGTGCATTCTTTATTTTTCCTTATCTCAGTTCATGTTACTGACAAACACCAGAATATGTCCTTCAAACAGCCTGAGCATTAGTTTGGAGAATGTTGAAGTACATAAGTAACTGTACTGAGTATATACCAGCATGATCTGGTTCTGCCTTCTAATAAGGCCAGAGGGGAAGGCAAGGTTGCATTTATACCACCACTAACCCATCACCTGGACAGGAGTTTACACAAATCCTTTGCTCTCACAGGGTCTTTTCCTGTCCTCTCTGTTCTGTGTCCACTAGAAGAGTGTCTTTCCCAGGACATGTCTCATCCCTGGCTGCTCTGCATCTGGTCTCAGCCTGAGGTCCCCCAACAACTCCTTTAAGACAAGCAGGTGATGGAAAAGTATGCACTGCTGAGGAAATCTGCTTTATCTGCTTTATTTTTGTGCAGGAAAGGTCTCCTTGAACATCAGCTTAAATCCCTCTGGAGCACGGTGAAGGGGACCTCAGAAGGGTTGTGGCTCTGGCTCTGGATATTTGGTGTGGACCAAGTTATGCAATGTACTGCTGTGACATCTGGAGATTAATTTTTGGCTCATTTCTTGGGACCATAGTTAACATCCACATGGGGAATTTTTGTTTTTAAGAACAAGAAGTACTATTCTAATTTCAAGTTTTTCTGTGATCTCATTCAATTTGAATCATGTCCAGCATACCTCTTGCTGCATCATTTATAAGGAAGGAGGAATTGTTTTTTTTTACTGGTGACACAGGTTGCTTTGGTGAGTTATGTATTGATAAGAAAATATCTTCCTAATGAGTTAAACATCACAGAAACTTAAGGACAATAAATACTACTTGTTCTGCTTAGCTAGAAAATTACCACTTTCCTAGCACTTCCATTTAAACACTATGATTATTCTTCAAAGTGATATCATAGAGATTTGTAGTTATTAAAATAATTTCAGATGATCAATGATAATATTATGCACCAGCAGTGATCATCAATAAAAAGAGCTCAAAGTGCTTTTCCCAGCATTACTTTGGCACCATTGTACCAAGCAACATCTAAATTAGCTAATCCCAGTTTTTAAGTTGTTCTCAAGTCTACAAAGAACTGAATGCTAATGATCCTGCTCAGTTTACCTGCACTCTTGACCCATAAGGCAATCACCTATTCATCTCAAAGAGCCTAAAATAAAAGGTGCTGGTTTTGAGTCAGAGGGAAAAATAATGCTTGTGTTTGCACAATGCACATTAGTGTGTAACTTGTGAATTCGGACCTAATGCAGATTCAGGTTTGATAAATAGCTCAATAGCAATCAAACATTCAGGCTGCAAGAATCAATGCCCCAAACCACATGCAGCTTGCTCTGTCTTTTTGCTTTTATTTTTTGTCTGTCTCTTTCATTGATCAAGATGTCCATCTGATAGATCATGAGTTTGTAAATAACAAAAGGATGTTGCAAGTTATTTTTTAATGAAATTGTTAGTATTCTCAGGGATAAGTCACTACATTTTGAAGGAAAACCCCAAGAGCTTGAACAACAGTTTTAAGGCACAGATAACATGATCTGTAACTTTGTCTTCACTAAAAAGCACTAAATGTGCAATACAAGTCAGCTGCACAGCAAGCTCTTTACCATCTCTTCTCTCACATTTCATTGGAGCATTTAGTTTACAGTACATTAATGTCCTAACCTCTTAGCTTATTAGTGTGAAACACAATCAGCCTTATGTAATAAGATTAGACAGTAGGAGCTTAAGCCAGTGCTATTTTTTAACAAATTTTCCCTCATTTAGAAAATGGGATAAGAGCTAGTAGACTGGAAACTGATTACATGTTTGTGAACAGTAGGAAACTCACTTTTATTTTTCACAAAAGCAACCACTTGCAAATAATTATTTCTTGTGCATTGCATTTTTTTGCTGCTCCACCCAGATATAGGCTCTTTAATTTAAGAGGATAAATGGGTGTCAAATGGTTGGACAACATAAGTGAACAAGACTCAGTAAGGTCCTGAGATCTGAGAGGTTTGATCTGATTACCTTGCATACAGGATTAAGAAATGATGGGCAGGTAACTTCAGTTTTTGTTGGAGACAGTGTTCCATGTTGCCAGTTCTTCTTATCTGTATCTCATTGTAATGAACAAAAAAAAATCCCAGAAACCCCCTAAAAAAATTCAAACAAAATCCACCAACCAAAACAACCCAAAACTAACAATAGCCAAACCAAAGAAAAACCCCCAAAAAACCCCCAAAAACCAACACCCCCCCCCGACTCTCTCTCCCCAAAAGAAACAAAAACCAAACACCAAACAACAACCAAAACCAAAACAAAAACAATCCCCCAAAAAACCAAGCTCTCAGTGAACTCTTTCTGAAGCCCTAGAGCACAATTTCAGCAAATTGAATGGAATGGTTTCTTCCATGTGCTTCCCAGGCATCTGTCCTCAGAGGGACCTATTCCTCTGTTGAAAGCCCCTTATAACCTTACTATCGTGATAAAGGACACAATTTTCAAAGAGGTGGACTAAAGACAAAAGGCTAAATTCCTTCAATTTAATTGAAAATTCCCCATTTCATGATTGAAAATCCCCAACTCTGATAGCAGAGCTTGCTTACCATGAGGTTTGTGGTTCTGGGAAGGGAGGAAGTTAGCTATACATAGTGGGAAGCCACTGTGGCTACATAATAATCCCCTTAAAATATTGCATGTTTCTTTAAATTTCTATATAAAATTCATGTCAATTGCAAATCTATATTTTTTTCCCATTGCCAAGTTTTATCAAAAGCCTTCAGTATAACAGGGAGCTTTTCAACAGGAAAGTAATTTTGTCAGTTGAACATGCTATATAATTAAAGGATTAGCATTTTCTCTGAAATGGAATTAAGACACAGAAATGAGTCTAGAGTTAACTCCTTCATGTTTAGATGACTGGCCAAGGAACTTAAAGATGTAGAATTTCCTTGGGAAATGTGCATTTTGGCTAGAGCTGTGCAAAATAATACTCTGAAGATATTTTGGACTGAAATATTTGGAAAATTTTCTGTTGGAATTTTGGTGGAAGGAGACTATTAGAAGAAGGATGATGTGAAAAGCTAGAAGGAAGACAAAGAAACATATATTTTCCAACCTAGCAAACTTTCAATCTTACTGCAGACAATGATCTCAAACCCATACACATACTCGCTGGCATACTTTAACCTGAGTTTGAAAATACGCAAATGCAAACTTTGAGAAAATATGCCTTTTCAGTTTTTACATATTCAAGATGTCAAGTCTCTAGGACTTCATAATAATTCTGTGTAACTTGTTACTGGGGTAACACACATGTCTGAGCATTACCCACTTGCATGTGGAATTCTAGGCCTGCCCAGGATAGCCAGACACCCAACAGTTCTGGCAAGGCTGTGTGTCTGTTTTCTTACTGCCTTAGTGATGGGCTGCAAATACTAAGACTAATTTTATCTTCATTTACAGGAAGTTAAATCTCATGAAAGTATTACTATTGTATTAGAATAAAAAGTGGCATGGAAATGGATGTATTTTTAGGGTGAGGATTTTCTCACATAGATTTAAAGATCATTTTTTATACCCATATAGCTAACATCTTCTCAGTTTTGTGAGCCCCATACTAAATTGCAGGATTAACTGATAGGCAGCTATTAGGAGAGGACTGCATGCACTGCATGCAGGGTGGAGTAGTTGCCCTGTCACAAAGGGACAAAGTACAGTGATGGGTCATACCATCTGTGCAGAGACCTCATGCTATTGCTTTTCCTCTCTGCTCTGCCATTAATGATGTCACCACTATTTCTTTGCCACAGCAGTTTGTGACTTGAGTAATATCTTGGTTCCATCTTCTCTTCTGCTTTTTGTCTTACTTTTGTCTTGACTTGTAACCCCTGGGACTGTACCTCAGCCCCTGAATCTTCCTTCACACCAGAAGAGGCACCTTTCTCTTTATTCTCTTCTCAGGCAAAGAGTTGTTAGGGCCTTCCCTGGCTCCTGCTGTGCTGTCTGCTGCCTCCTTATGTCCCCACACCTCCACAGATGCCTAGGGATAGGCTTCTGGACATGCTACATCTCTCCTCCTTTCCTGCCACTCTCATCACCTAAAATCTATCCTTAAGTGTCTTTGCTGACATCCCCTAAATCACCATAGAATCTTCTCCTCATGTCACCATGGGTTTCTGTACATCTCAGTGTCCATCCAGACTGGCTCTTAATGGAGTGGTTTGTGGATTAAGAGCAGCATAGTCATAACTGCTCAGAGTCATCTCTTGTAATCTATCCCTCCTCTACTCAGTCCAGCTCTCCTTTGTGTTTCCTTCACAACAACCCTGGGTGTCTTTGCATGGTAATTTATTATGCCACTCTGACACCCTTCTAACTCAAAATATACAGTTTACTCATCCAAGCCCTAAAAAATTGTCCTTTCCACTTGTCTAGTAATGCCTTTTACTGATGCATGTCTTGCACCAAGTTTGGTGCAGGATTGGTGAAACTGGAACATGTCTGAATATGAAAATAACTTCTTTATTTTGAGTGTGAGTGCTGGAACAGATTTCCCAGAGAAGCAGTGGAGGCTTCTTCACTGCAGATATTCAAAAACCAACTGAACACAAGCACGATTAACAATCTCTAGAATGACCCTGACTGCACAGAGAGGTTGTACTATGTGACATCCTGTGGTCCATCCCAGCCTTACCCATTCCATGATTGTGACTAACATGCAGCAGTAAAAACAGAAAAAATATTCTCTGCCAACTCTGAAGATTGTCATGAAGCTGGGTAGGTGAAAAAATAGATATGATTTGTTTGTGGAATGAGGTGCTTCATTCAACCCTTCTTTTAAAAATTTTGTTGTCATTAAATAAAATTAAAACTGGAGTAAAATTTAAAGTCTAAATTTTGGAATCACCAAAATGCTGTTAGTACATCTGCTGTTCTTGCATTAAAAATGGCTCAGGGCACAAAACTCCTGTGAACTCTGTCTAGTAGAAGAGCTTGAGCACTGACTTGTGTGTCCATCTGTCACAGAGGTGTCTCTCTGCTTTCCTCTGTACTCATCACTAAGCATGAAACACTTGCAGCACTGTTTCAAATGGTCTTGACTGTCACGCAGAACTTTGCCTCAGACCAGCTTCTATCACAGTGTCTTATTTTAAAAGTGATAATTTAACAACCAGCCATTTTAGGAACATTTTGGTTGTAGTGTTTTACCTTAACACAATACACTTCATATTCCCATCAATCCTTTGTATATATCTTGTTCCAAAAAAGCACTTTGCAGTAGTGAAGGAGTGTTAGAATAGATCCTATTGGCACTGTACTATCATTTAAATAGAAATGTTAGATTGATTTATTTATCTGTCAGTTCCTTGTTGCAAAGACAGACATGAATGGAAATCAGCAGTACACAGTGTGGCATGCCCTGCAGGATGGGCCATGCATCAGGGCAGACACATGCACGTCTGACACAGGACGTGCACACACACGCTCAGAGACACACATGCACTCTGCAACACTCTAGACTTACCCCAGGTTTCTGGAAGGAAGGTGCACCTATGCAAGAAGGAGAAATGGGGTCTTGCATAAACTGTCCATGCTCCCACAGCAGACGTTTCATTGCCTTATAGCTTTATAGCTTCTTTTCACACTAAAAGAAGTGACATTGTTTGGGGGGAAGATCAAAGCCCTTGTTGATCTCCTTTTTTGTAAACTTAGGCCTGTTTACTTTAACAGAGAGAAGTCCAGCTCTGTATTTTTTTTCTGCTTTTACATGAGTAAAAATAATGTCCCTTTACAAGGAAATTATAAGCCTCTGCAGCCTCCTTTCTTGTCAATAAGAAATTCTTGTTGTTTTCAAAATCTTAAAGTAGGCTAAAATATCTCACATTTCTCATTTACATATTTGGAGAAGCCAATTTAGCATAAAAAATCTTTATGTACTGAAGGGAATGGAAAAAACAACTGACTGAAGTTTTTGAATGCCTAGCTAATGATCCTGCCTTGATCCTAATTTTGGTGCAGAATGATGTGGATGTTCACGTCTAAATCTGAGTGGATCTATAGGTTGAGAGGATAGATATCAGCTCTGCTTGACTGTGTTGAGACAGATATAAAAAGGATGTACCTGTGCAGTATTAATGCCCTCTTGATGGGTGATTTAACATGGTGCAAGATAATCACTTCTGAAATATCTCATTTTTTCTTTGAAAAAAAAGGATGATGATGGTTGGTGCAGTTCTGTATAGATCATGATCATGTGGCTCCTGACAGTGCTGCAGTGTTCCCCTTTGCTCTGATTCAGCTCATGTTAAGGCCAGTTGGAAGTTCTCTGCTGACTCTAGATGCAATCAGCTGAGATCCTGATGTAGAAAACTCCTAGAGAGGAGTTGTGAGATAGAAGGAACAAGCCCAATCCAGAACCCTAGACTGTAAAGCATTTAGTTCTCAATGATTGCTACAGCAGATAGTTTCTCCCTCTGCCTCATGCATTTTATTGATAGACTTAATTTTGCAGTGTATTTCTCTACTGTTCTGAGCTTCTTCATAGAATTGATATTTTGCCTTTTTGGCAAAGCAACTTCAGGATCTGTTTCTGGCAGGCTGGCTCTGTGCATAATCATTCTTGTTACATTTCAAGTCAGTGAACAGCACCAGGTCAGGCTCAGCAAACTGAAATGCAGCTGTATCGACCAAGTCAGCCTACCATGTATTTCCTGCAGGAATTTACACAGTTGCTTGCTATAGTGAGACATGAAATAAAGTACCCAGAATTCAAGTTGCTCTCTCCCCATCTCAGCTATGCACTATGTAACCATACTGCCAAAAATTGGAGGAGTCCTCTCTTGACCAGTGAAGGTGCCTTGTGAGTGGAGGTCATTAAGGGCCTAAATGTGTCCCGTCTCTAGACTGAGGTTCTTTGGTTAAGGAGAGACATTTTAGCAGGCTGAAGGCGAGGGCTGCTCCTCCATCCCTGGGTAGATTCATATCATCAGGCTATGGACATGGCTTTGGACAAGTACCCTTTGATGCAGACCCTGATTGAGACCTGGTCTGGAAGAAGAAGAACTTTTCCTTTCCCAGCAGTTCTAAAAAAGCCCCACGTCGATGCCTTGCAACAAAATCTAGTGTGGCTACTGTGGTGCTTATAAACAGTTTCAGTGATTCTCACATCTTCATGAGATTTAGGAAAATGGTGGCTTTTTCGTAGTTTTCTTACATTAAAGGGAGAGAGTGTGCATTTTTAATGTTAGCAATCCACTGGTATATATATTGAGCATAGCTTTGGGCTTTTACATCACCACAAAACTATTAACCAATATCCTTACTGGGCCAAACCCTGTATTCTGAGGTTGTTCAAATGTACTGTGATTTAGCACTAATTCAGAATAAAGCAGTTTCGAAGTGGCTGAACTGGCCAGCATTAATGGGCCCGAAACATTAGCCCACACTGACCAGTAAACTATATTAACACATGTCAACTTAATTTCTTAAAAAAATGTAGGTTAAATCTTGAAAGGTGAGTTCTAACCTAGAACTAGGATTTTCAACCTTTGAAACATTTTTAATAAAAAAGCTGGTATTTGATGAAGTTATTTAAAATATGTCAAGAGTTAACTTTCAGCAAATATTTTGTTCCAAAAGTGAAAATTTGGGCCTGGGAGGTTGGGATGAAGTCTGGCTCAGTTCTTTCAATTTGGAAGTATCAAAACACTTCTAATCAAAAGGATTTTTTTCTACATTCCCTATGGGAAACATAACCTTATTGCTCCATCCAACATTAAAAACTTTCTGCATTGCTATGATGCTTCATGGAAACTGTGGTTCAGCTGCCACATATCCTCTCCCATCTGCCAGGACCTTTTGGTGGGATGCATAATGGATACAATCCCTCTGTGATATGCCATGAGGGACCAGTCAGATTAGTGTGTGTGATAGGTATTGTAGCACAGCCATACAGTTGTTGTGTGGGAGTAGATGGGTCATATAACTAAAACAGATATAACTAAAACAGAGTTTTCTGAAAGCCACAGAGTTTGGCCACAGTGTGCTGTCAAACTGCTTCCAAATGAAAGGTTTTTTCCCTGGTTCAACACACTAAAATTTTTCATGTAAGCTTTCCCAACAGAAACTTCAGATTCTTAGTTCTGTTCAAAGTTTGCAAAATCCTGTAATCAGGTCGGTATTTGGGAAAAAAAAGGGGAAGTTATTGTTTTAAAAATAAGGCAGCTTATTCTGTTTAATAAAATGGCAACCAATTGTTTTGCTTTATTCTCCTAGATTCTTACAAAAAGTCTTCCTTTAATCTGGCAAGTTAAATTCATCCTTCAGAGCACATTCTTCTTCCAAAGTGCATCATATGTGAAAACATGATTTTTATGTCATGACCCAGGGTACTGTGCACAGAGAGTTATCATGAACTCATACTCTGTACCTGAACTATCCCAGGGTATTAGCTTGAGATGGAAAAGATGTATTCATAAGCCTTAAGAAATCACATTCTATACAAAACTTAATGCATTCTCATCAAGAAATGTCATTTGTAGAAGAGGTGTGATCACATATGTGTGATTTTAACCAAATGTACCTTACAGTTGAAACAGTGAGCTCTGTCTTTGTTATTTTACATCTTAAAATTAATCTGATTCCTCTAGTTGAAAAAAATACTCTTAAACATCGCTCTGAATTATTAGTGTAATATGCATAGCCTAATGACAAAAAACTATTTTATAACTTCTCAAATATTTATACTATCCTCACAATAATTTATCTTTGTGTTTTTAATTGAGTTTATGTAAGATAATCTCTGCTAGATAAACTAAACAAAGCAACTAATGTACTGTCAAAGCATTTTAGAGGTGTGGTTAACCTTCACTTTGCTGAGCCTTCAATCTCTTTGATCTACCATCCATCTTAGATGGGATTTGACAGTGTCTCTGGCTAAAGAATCAGCGTATTGACTCATAAAATTGTTCACTTTTCCAATATGGTTCACTAGAACTGCACATCAGGTATGTTATGTGGCCCTTATGTTTCCATTCAAAGGTTATTCAGGACAATGACTCATAGGAATCAACTGAAGCTATGGTTTAAAAGCATAGCTTGTACTTAATTCTCAATGGGATTAAGCAAAACACTAGAAGAATATAAACAGGTAGAAATAAGCAACATGACTTGTACAGAATTAATTTATACCACATAGGAAGTGTACTTATGTACTTACATTTTCTACCCAGTCCCAGGAACAGCAGGTTTGGCATCTCTTTTTGATGGCTGTTCTCACAGAGCTAGAGAGTGTATGCATCTGTGGTCCATTATGCCTTCAGCACAGTGCAGGGGTACAGTTTCATGTGAACTGGGTTAGGTAAGCACCTGGATCACAGCGTGTTCACCAAAATCAAGGGATGCCCAGAAGGTTAGATTATGACAGGTAAGAGATCAAAGCAGCTGATGCCACTGGATTTTGCAGGAAGAGATGTGAGTGAGTGAGTGAGTGAGTGAGTGAGTGAGTGAGTGAGTGAGTGAGTGAGTGAGTGAGTGAGTGACACGCTACACCCACAGCCCTGTGCCAAGGCCCCCACTCTCTCTGATGCAGGAGCTCTGTGACAGACAGGAGGTGACATACCAAACCTTGCTGAAACTATTGGTTAAAAAAATTTCTGATGGATGTGGTTGGGTAAAGAGAGGAATTCTAAAAAATTTGCACAGTGAAATGATCACATAAGACATACAAAGTGGAAGAAATTAATACAACACTCTCTAGCTGTAAGAAGCTCTTCTACTGCTGATTTTCTTATAAACCAATGCTGAGAGAGTAGTAGAGGACTGAAAATTTTGATTTGATGCTAATATTTTTAAATTTAAACAGGATAATGACAGTATATATATAAATGGGTACATGTGTGTAGGTGTTGAGGGAAGATGAAGAAGGGTTATTATGGCAAATAATTAATGATAATTTTGATAACAGACCTCATAACCTAATCTTACTCTTCTGATGAAATTTGATCTTTGTGAGAGGTAAGAGTGCTGCTAGCTTATCATCATCATTATCATGATAATTTTTCACCAGCGTTGCCCAAAACAGCCCTAGGGTTTGTTTTGTGCTACCATGACATCCATAAATAAAATGTGTGGGAACTGGCAATAGCCATTTAAACAGTTTAGCAGCACATCAGCCAGTTTAAGATCTACTATTTTTAGTGCAGAAAACAGTAGCTCTCAGCAGACTGGCCAAAGTCCTGTGAAGCTGGATCTGGTACATTTGTGTCCTGTAGACAATAAGCACACTTAGGATGCTGCAGAATCTGAATGAGCTTTTAATTTTTATGGTTGCATGGATAGTAAAGAGAAACAACAGAGTATTGAGTGGGTCTGATTTGGTGTGCAGATAAAAGAAACACATTCCAGCCTTAGGACTATATTAAAAAAAGGGGTTATAATAGGTATTTATTGAAAGCTGTTTGAAAAGAATTGAAAATGTGAATCCAGTATGCTAGAAGATTATTCCCAGTATGCTACTCAGAGTTCTAATTTTGACCAAACAATGCTCCATGTCTTTTGAACTGTATGTGAAGAACTTACAAGAACAGTGCTAGGTGAAAGTAGGGAAGAATACTAGAAGAGGAATTTGTAAATAACTGTGTTGGTTATATCTTCCATATGTACTGATAAGAGTCGTCTAGTACATAGGGCAATACATCAGTACTGGTTCATAATGCTAGCAAAACAGTAAGGATGCAATCTCCTCATAAAATAAGGAAATTTACCCTGTGGATCAATCTGAAAAACACATAAATATCATATTGGGCAGCCGATGAAGCATGTGGTCTTATGACAACAAAGCAATTAAGTTTGTGAATGCCATCCTTTATTGCAGAAGCAAGAAGCAATCAAAATAGGAAAGGGCTATTATCTCTGTCTCCAACATGAATTAGAGCATAACCAAAGTAGAAACCTTGTGTCCTCACTTCAAAAATGACGCTAAGAAACTGGAAAAAAAATAGGAAAAAGTTCATAAGTTTATAAGCTCACCAGAGTCTATAAAACATACCTGACACATTAGTACTTAAGAAAATAAGTCTATTTTATTTATCCAAGAAAAAAATTAGAATCCAGACTATAAATGCTTACATGGAAAAATGCTTCAGAGTGTGACAGATCTGATTTAATAGAAAAAAATCACATTGAGATCAAGTGTCTGAAAACCAGGATGAGACAGATGAAAGCAGATGAAAAAAGAAACAGAAATTTTTAAAAGATAAATTGCCTAAGCTTTGGAGTGATTTGGAGAAGTGATATTTTTTCATACACCTGCATGTTAATAACTGGGGAGTCATTCTAAAAGATATGCATAAAGCTCAAACAGAAACTATAATCTTGGTGTAGAAGTTATTGAGCAAGGTTTTCCTAGCTTGTAGAAGGCAATCCTATATGACTGTAATGCTCTGTTTGGATGCCTGGCTCTTTGTGCTGGCCATGTGAATGTGGAAGTAACATAGCTAAAGAATTATTATCTTTGAATTGGTGAATTGTTATGCTTAAAGGGCCCTCTAGGTAAAGTTATTCTAGAATTCCATCTGTGTTGGCTGTACAGCATTCTATGAAGCTTGGAAAAGCAGCTGCTCTATATTTACACATCAGGACCAGCTGAAACATATCAGAAACAAGATATGACCCTAACATCAGTTACATAGGCTACTCTACTCTCATGTGGTTGTGTTTCCAATGACTCAGCATGTATGACAAGCCCTTTGTCCTGTTGCTGCCCTCACACTAAACTGGGGAGGATTCACATGCTTCATGCATGAGCTATGAACTTTAACATCCTTGACTCACAGGAGCCCCCAGCCATCTCTAACATTCTTGAATTCAAGACAGCTCAGCATAACTCACTGCTAATCTTGAGAAGCTAAATGCACATATAGAGTGCTCTGAGCACTTTAGGGTACAGACAAGAATATACTCTGCAAGGCTACGTACTGATGTATGTATTCATTAGGTGTTTCTGTACATCTCAGTGTCTATCCAGACTGGCTCTTAATGGAGTGTTTGTGGATAAAGAGCAGTATACTCATAACTGCTCAGAGTGATCTCTTGTAATCTATCCCTCCTCTACTCAGTCCAGCTTTCCTTCACATACCCTTTGTGCTTCCTTCACAACAACCCTGGGTGTCTTTGCATGGCAATTTATTATGCCACTCTGACACCCTTCTAACTCAAAATATGCAGTTTACTCATCCAAGCCTGTTGCAGTGTGTTTTTAAGTTTCTTGTTTTGCTCCCCCATTATATGTATTGTTCCCCCCGTTCTTCGCAAAATGGTTCTTCCCTCCCCAGTTTTCCCGCCACAGCTCTCCTTACAGTTATGTTACTATGGTTACCCCTGCCCCCCCCCCCTCAGTTGTCAATCGCCTAGGTTATGTAACTTCCCCTCCCTATTTCTACCACATAAGTAAGTTTTTCCTCCTCTCTGGGCCCAGTCAATCACCCCCCACTCCTCCCAGCTTTCGAGAACCTTCTCTCTGGGGGTTGTGGTTGGCTGGTGTCCCGGGGCCCCTCCTTTACTTTGTGTTTATTGGATATGTTTGGATGTCAGTTATGTTAAGTACCTCCCTTTAGGTTCTCCCATTGGTTAGCTGGGCTTCCCTCCCTTCTCCACCCCTTCCCTTTAAAACCTTGCCTCTCCGGTAGTTCGTGGCCGTTTGCTGGTTGGCTTTCCATCTGTTGGTGCCATCCATCCTTCAATAAACCGACTTCAACCCCCAGCAAGTGGTCTCTCCCTTTCCTCGTCTCGTCCAGCGTGCATAATCCAGTCCACGATCCAGTCCAGCCCGAGGCCACGACGCCAAGGGGGGCTGGCCTCAGATGCGATGGGGGTGTCAGCCACCTCCCCTCTAGCTAGCCGGACTTTGGGCCATGTACGCCCTCGCACAGTGTGGCGCCCAATGTGGGGCCTGAGAAGTGGACAACTGACCGCTGACCGGACCCCGCAGAGTTGGATTACAGTTATCCTTTGGACAGTGCACTACCTCGGGTTGTAGCAGGCCCCATTTTAGGGGCAGCGCTCCCCAGGGATCGGAGTCGCAGCCCTCAGCACCCCAAGAGGAGGACTCCAGAGACGAAGACCACTGCCCAGTTTTCTGCCGCCATCAGATTGGTAAGTCCGGGCCCTGACCTGGGGACTCTCTGGGCTCCCCCCCTGCCTTTTTAAACCTTCCCTTGGAGTACATGCCCTGCTCTGTGGACCTACTCCCTGCCCTCTTCCCATTGATGTATTATGTCATGAAGGTGTGGCAACTTTCCCAGTACTATGAATTTGAAGGGCAGGCCCGGATGGTAGCGGTGGGCCTGCCTGGCCGAAATAGCCTTTTGGATCTTCTCCAAGGCTACCTGTGCCTCTGGGGTGAGAGCCCGAATTAAATAATTTGTGGGCTGGCCGATCTACTGCGATGCGCCCAGTGTAGCTGTCAAGTGCAAACTGAAGGTATTCATTAGTTTGCAGCAGTTCCTCAAAGGTCCTTAATTTCAGTTGGCCTGACTCTAATTTGATTGGAATATGTATGCATGCGAAATCACACCCTGCTAGCTCCCTGATCCTCGATCTTGCTTTGAGGATCAGTTCAGCTACCAACTCCTGTGGCTGTGTCATTCTTTTGGACCGATGATGGCTGAGGAACACCCACTCTATAATTAAGAGGGGGTCACCCAGCCCTTGGTCCTTTAAACTATTGTCCCATTGGCTTTATTCAAGTCAATCCTGCTTCCTGTCTGGAAGTATGGGGAGATAGATGATTTGGACTAGTCAGAGGTCACACAAAGGGTACCTGGAGCAGAATATCTTAGGGTGAAGATGCAGGAGAGAACTGCTGGAGTCCAACGTAGTTCAGTGCAGCTCTGCTGATCATCATTCTGTTGCCTTCTCTGGAAAGACTGACATTTTTGCCACCAAAGCTGCAAGTTTGCTTTGCTTTTTTGACCCTTCAGAGTGCTGTGTATTTTTTTTCTCCTTTAGGTTGTTGCTGGTCCTGCTGAAGTGTGACACGTGTCTGACCAGCACATACCAACCTGCACTGCAGTGCCAACGATCTCCAAGGAAAGTTTTCACAAGGAAGCTACAATCCTTCAGCTGCTACCCATCACAATTCCAGATTTCTAAATAGAGCATTTTCCACCATTCTTCAGCATTCCTTAATCAGATGAAACTGATTATTTGAAGGAAAAAGGTCAAGGGGATGTTTTCTACTATTTTTCATTCCAAGATTTCTGCCAAGGTTTGTGGGCAATGGCTTGTTCATTCTTGCTGTCCTGTGCTGGGTTAGGTAATTTCTTCCAAAAGAACAGTAAATTATTAATGCAGGATATGAATCTTTAAGAAGGCCTGTTTTTCTGCTGACCCAGTAACTGTAGCTTATTACATACATTAACTCACATACATTAAATAGTTTTATTTTTCATTTTTGCACTCTGGAGTGGACACTTATAACTATTCTCTCTGCAGCCTTCTGAAGCATGTTTGACATGCCCATTCCCTATTTGCTTTTTACTGAACACAGAAACTCTTGGATGACAGAAAATAAGAAATTCTTTAAAATCAAGATCACAGTAAATCTAAACTGTCTTTAGATTTTTTCCAGTAAGTTTTTCTCTCTTCTTCTGTGTTATCTTATAGCTGCAAGATGCCATGGGATACTGACTCTCTAAAAATAACAGAAAAGTAGAGAGGGGGTTGACATCGTCTAGCACTGGTAATAATCCTTCTTTAAGGTGGAGACTGGACTCAGTGACCTTCAGACATTCTTGTCAATTAGCATTTCTAGAAGTCTTTCAATCTTCCACTGATATACTCTAGTCCTCAGGCTAGAGTATATCAGTGGAGAAATTTAAGCAGTTTTACTGAGGGATAAGCATTCTGATCAAAGCTAGCCTAAAACAAATCTGTGCTTTCAGTTAACTTTCAGAATGCAGAAGAGATAAAGAAAATTTTATTTACTACATTGAAAAAGGAAGGTGGTGTAACAGAGCTGTGTGAGACATCCTTGTTTTTATGCAGAACAGGTTCACTGACTTTGTGTCAGAAAATTTGCAGGATTTGCAGGTCCTAAAGTGTACATATGTATGGATTTGAGCAAATGTAGCTTCCCCTCACCCAAATCCTCTTGTGAATCCAAGGCAAGATTCAGAATCTGTATAGATGGGTTGGTTCAACTTACATAAGGATACAGCCAATAATGAATAGCATAATTTGAAGGAGAAGGGTTATGAAGATGATGGTGGGAAAGACTTGAGAGAATCAGTAATTTTACCTAAAAATTCTTGTTAATTATTTTCGTAAGGTAAAGTTGCTTATACCATGTTTGTGTGACTGGTATGGTGAAAATTTTTGGTAACTTACCAGTTGTACTTCATTAACACTTTCTCAAGAGTCTTATGTTACATAGCTTGGCACTTCTGCATTTATTGATAGCAGTCAGGCAACCTAAATATATTTCTTTTTCATCCACTTAAACTGCTCTATGGGGTTAAAGCCTACTCACATATCAAGGGCACAACAAAGTGTATGCATAATCTTTGCATTACTTCTACTTTTCCTGAAAAACTGTTTTAAGGGTGTGGTACTAAGAGTTAGTGCTCCCTCAACAGACGATGCATTAAGTGGTTGTGGTTATTGCATTCAGTTTCTAGTATCTAGTATATAGTATCTATGCAAAATATTTAGCAGTAAAATAAATAATTTCTGATTTATAACAGAACAACTTTGTTATAAAAAATGTGTGAGGTGAGAATCAGGACTGTACAACTTCGCATTAATTTGGATGAAATCCCAAATGCCCACACACTTAGGTGTCACAATCCTCATTTTGCTGTTCCATGCAACTTTATTTGGCCAACTCCATATTTAGCAAATACTGGAGATGTTCCACTGAAGTCCTACGAGAAAGTCAGATGATCAGAATTTCATAGCACAAAAGCATACTCAGAAAGTATCAAGAGAAATCTCCCATCCCTCACAAAACTCACATTACAATCTGGAAACACTGCTAAGGATTTAATTCAGTAACCTTCTTTCACAATAGCTCACTCCACATAAAGACTATGGGGTCTTTTTACTATCATTTCATTCAAAACCCACTTTTCATTTTTCTTCTATGAAACAATAACTGCTATGCAAATTCATTTTCTAGCACAGGCCCAGACTAAAATCACAGCTTTAAGGATAATTTTGCTACTGACATAAAAAGCAGAATATAATGGATTGTGCTTACACTCTTGCATAATGAATGCAACCTTCCTTCCTTCCTTCCTTCCTTCCTTCCTTCCTTCCTTCCTTCCTTCCTTCCTTCCTTCCTTCCTTCCTTCCTTCCTTCCTTCCTTCCTTCCTTCCTTCCTTCCTTCCTTCCTTCCTTCCTTCCTTCCTTCCTTCCTTCCTTCCTTCCTTCCTTCCTTCCTTCCTTCCTTCCTTCCTTCCTTCCTTCCTTCCTTCCTTCCTTCCTTCCTTCCTTCCTTCCTTCCTTCCTTCCTTCCTTCCTTCCTTCCTTCCTTCCTTCCTTCCTTCCTTCCTTCCTTCCTTCCTTCCTTCCTTCCTTCCTTCCTTCCTTCCTTCCTTCCTTCCTTCCTTCCTTCCTTCCTTCCTTCCTTCCTTCCTTCCTTCCTTCCTTCCTTCCTTCCTTCCTTCCTTCCTTCCTTCCTTCCTTCCTTCCTTCCTTCCTTCCTTCCTTCCTTCCTTCCTTCCTTCCTTCCTTCCTTCCTTCCTTCCTTCCTTCCTTCCTTCCTTCCTTCCTTCCTTCCTTCCTTCCTTCCTTCCTTCCTTCCTTCCTTCCTTCCTTCCTTCCTTCCTTCCTTCCTTCCTTCCTTCCTTCCTTCCTTCCTTCCTTCCTTCCTTCCTTCCTTCCTTCCTTCCTTCCTCCCTCCCTCCCTCCCTCCCTCCCTCCCTCCCTTCCTCCTTCCCTCCCTCCCTCCCTCCCCTCCCTCCTTCCCTCCTTCCTTTCTTTTTCTCTCCTGTTCTTTTTTGCTCTGACTGAGCATGTAGCTGCTGATCAAGATTCAGTTATCCTTTGTAGTGAACTTGGTTATCAGACTGTAAATTCCAAATTCCCTAAGAAAAGTTTGCAAAACAAGACTTACAAAGATATATGAAATACATCCTCAGCTCTCTATGTACATGTTGTATGGCATACCATTATATCATTTTTCCTACATCTGCCATAAAAGGCAAGAACTTCAGTGTAGAAGTCAAGGGGCCGATGAATGTGTGTAATTTACTGTAACTGTTGGGTTAATCCCCTTCCCCCAGCCTCTTAGCTGAGCTGTGAGAGCCATAAACCAGCTGGATGAACTCTCTGAAAGGAGGAACAGATACCAGCACTCTGATAAGAAACAGAGCATTCACTTGTCCTGGTTACAGTTAGAGAACAAGCAGCATGAGGAGGATGACTTTCTTGTACAAGACACGACCAGTATTGTTTTTAGCACAGTTTAAAACACATGGAAGGACCTCTAGCAGCATTCATTACCTTTTGTTTCAAGAACAAGGCTTTGTGTGTTGTGACTTTATTTTTTAAAATGGTCATTTGGACGCTGCATTACCTAGGTGAGAAAAAAAGTCTTTTGGTAAATGAAATGAAGAAGCGCAGCCTATTCAAGTTCATATTTATATCCCTGTGTGTCTCCAAGCTGGTGACAATATATCCAAATGGATTCTGGTGCTTAGATTGCAAACGAGGTGCTTCCAAACCCAAGACTCTGAAACTTCCTCCATCTACAGCATACTTATAGATGCCTAGAAATCTTCTGCCCTTGATGCTGTTGTAATGCTCATAGTTCATATCAGCATGTATTGGTGAATGCTCATGGATATTTTAGATATGATAGAGATAGAAAAATTGTGGTCTAAACAGCAAAGGCCACTCATACACTATTAAACCAAAGGCATGTGAACGCATATGAAATTAGGCATTTGCAGAAAATACCTGCGCTTCCAGAATGGAGCTTGGAACAAGAGTGGCGGACATTATTTTATATTAAAATAGTTCTGTACAACTGTTAAATTGGGAGATAAAAGATGATGGTCATTACCTTCTAAACAACAGCCTATCTCAATAATTTCTTCAGGAGTTAAAAAGCTTTGAACCAAATACTATTTTCTTCCTGAGGTTTTTTAAAATGTGTTAGTAAAGACACATTTCTTTTCTTACCCACTGCAGGCTGAAATACTGAAGAAATACTCTTCAATCTTCTAGTTGTAGCTAAGCAATTAGATGTATTGAGCCAGAAGAGCTGTGAGAAGCACAGAGAATGGAGGTAAGAATAAAATGCATGATCAGCTATAGAAAATTAATTGAAATAGCTGTATAATATTGACTTGGCATATAATGTAGTAAAAATTATGAAGCATAGGACATAGTTATTTGACACTATTGACTTTTCAAGTTTCTGGTTAATTTTCAGCTAATATCTAACTACTAACCATTTAGGAAAAAAAGATGACTGGGAGCAGTTAGCAGAGACTTAGGAAGGGGAAGTCATTCCTGACCAACTAGATAGACTTCTGTGATGAAATGATTGGGTCAATGGACATGTGGAGACTAGTGGTTGTTTTTTATCTTGGTGTCAGAGAGGCTTTTGATGCTTTCTCCAAACAGCATTCTAATAGACTAGTTGCTGAAATATGTTTTAGATAAGTGACTGCTGAGATGGACTGAAATCTGACTCAACACCTGAGCTAAAAAGGTTTTGGTTGGTGGCATGAAGTCCAGTTGTAGGCCAGTTCCTAGTGATGTACATCAAGCATCAATACTGGAACCAAGCTGATTAAGATCTTTGCTAAATTATGGGTACAGACTGAACCCTTATCAAGTTTGTAAATGAAACACAATAGGAAGAAGTGATTGACAAACCGGAAGGCTATGCTGCCATTCAGAGAGACCTGGACAGACTAGAGAAATGATCTCGAAAGGATCTCGTGAAGTTCAGCAAAGGGAAATGCAAGGTCCTTCCCCTGAGGAGGAACAACTCCAGACACACACCAGAAGCCTATTACCTGGAAAATAGTTCTGCAGAAAAGGGCTAAGGTGTAGATGCCAAACGTGGAGGTGGGATACATTGAGGCAGCAATGTATCTTTCCGGCAAACAAAAGCTTCCTGGGAGAAGTGTATGCAGCAGGTCAAGGGGGGAGATCCTTCCCCTCTACTCAGCCCTGGCTAGGCCTCACCTGGAGTGCTGGGGCCAGTTCTGGGCTCCTCAGCACAAGAGAGACATGGAGATACTGGAGCAAGTCCAGCAAAGGGCAATGGAGATGGTTAAAAAACTGGAGTATGTCTGATACAAGGAGAGGCTGAGAGAATTGGGACTGTTCAGCCTGGGAAAAAGAAGGTTCCACAGTGGGATAAAAAAAATCTTGGTTTTATATTCTGAGTAGTAAATATTGTTTTGTTCATACAAAACAATCCACGTTTGCTTCCTTGTTCTGGAGCTTTTTACCTCCTACCCACAGGGGTGGGAGACTGACCTGGAAGTGATGAGCTGTCTGTCTGCACTCAGCTGAGACATTAGTCTCTGCTAGGACAGAGGAACATCTCACCACCCCAGCATGGAGCTGGAGACTGGCTGGAAAAGCAATTGTTTCCCAACAGGTGTCAAATTTCACTATATTTCGCTATATAATCCTATAGTTACTCACCCTTGAAGTTTAGAAGAAAGCTTCTGTCTCAAGATTTTGGTAATTAAGTTGATTTTAAAAGGACAAATAAGGTAAACCACCAATATTAAAACCATCCTTCTACCAGCTAGAAACTGTAAATATGATTCTTTCTCCTGCCTTGCATACCCTAAGTGACAGTCAGGTGTTGTTGCACAATTAATCTTTTTGTTTTTCTATATAGGCTGTTTTAACTTCTGTTTTCATGTCTAAGACCTGAGAAGAAATGGAAAGTTCAACTTTGAAAACAATTTCTTTTTTTGATCATAACAAGGGGCCAGGGAAGGCCTGTTAGTGGCTGTCCCTGCAACTGTTCAGGCTGATCATGTAGCTCCTGCTTGGAGATAGAGAGGATATACTCTAGAAAGAGAAGTATATCCATGTAAAATAAAATGTTGTTTTTACTGCAGTACCTCCTAGCACCTTGGACATCTTCGTTGTATTTTGGACAAAATAACTTTTGCAGGTATTCTAAACCAGCAGAAGGGCTAAAATGATCTCCTCAAATTGAAAGGTATCAGTGACTTTTTGGATCAGTACTTCTCTAAGTTTTAAGATTTACCAAAATACATTTTTTCACCCAGAGAAGAGACTTAGTAGTTTTCTGCTCCATGTCCTGAGTCTTCTGACAGGTCTTCTCCAGCATGGTAAGACATCCACATGTGTCAAGGCAGACATTGCAATTGTAGTAGCAGATATTTTCCTTCATTGCTTCAACTGACTTCCAGCAGGGACAAACTATCTTATTGAAAGGTGTTCATATTGATTTTACATTTGGGTTGAGATTTTAGACCAGTATTGACAGTATTTTTTCAGGCACTGTGGTATCTGCCCAGAGCTGAGGGAGTAGTTGCACTCTTGAAAAAGTAAAGTAACAGAGGGGCAAGTCTTGATGCAAAGTTGATTGTTTAGGGTAAGTCAAAGCAATATAGCTTGCCTGAAGGTATATTTTAGGCTGTTGCTGGGATCTCTGGCAATAAATGGTCCCGTGCCACTGGAGCTATGTGAGAGAGCTGAAGGGCATCACAGGAGCACCCTGAGGAATGTGGTGTCTCCTTTGTGGGGAAAAAGGTGAGAGATGTGTCCTGATATGAGCCATAAGGAGCTGAAACAGAAATGAAAATACATTCCCATAAGCATCTATCTGCCTTTCAACTTTCCCATTTGTTTGATCATAAGACCCTTGGCATATGAGAATGGTGTTGATACTGCATATGCAGAGTCTTGCTAGGGGATTGAGGTCCTGCTAGGCAGCACATGTGAGGTCAAGGTCTGTGTTGCAATTGCCTGAAAGTGCCTGTGTTGGGTTAAAAAGAAGTCTGAAGCAGAGGCTGGGTCTATCAACCTTGTGTTCAGTGTGATAGCAGGCCACAGTCCAGGACTAAGCCCTCATGAATAGTCATGGTAAGATTGTGACTACAGGGAGAAGTGTGAAGATGAACCTAAATCTGATTTGTCAAAAAAGGATAGCATCTCTAGTCAGTAGGGCTGATGGAGAAAAATAACTGCATATATTTACACAGATGAGAGCTGCTGTAGCTGCTCCAATAAGAAAATGTTTTAAATTAGGATTTGTCTGGTTTTTTTTAATGAGAGGGTGGCATGGTGCAAAAAATAAATGTATTGAAGACTTAAAATGCTGCACAACAAGTACTTGGAGTCCTGACTATTTTTGGTATTCTCATCCTAGTTCTTAGGAAAACGTGCTGTGTATTCAGATGTAAGTTTATATATCCAGCTTTATTTCTGCCCCTTTGACAGATTAAATCAGCTGTCTGTGTGTCTGCTTGTAATGGGACAGTGCAAACCATTTTGAAGAGCAAAATATGTTTTTATTGAGCTAATTTGCTGGAAAGCTGCCAGAACTTCTTCTCTGGTTTGAATAGAATGTTGTGGAAAACAAACATGAGGAAGAGAAGCTGTGAAAGTTGAGATACCCATAGAGCTGCAAGGAGATTGTGGGTAAAGCTATACTGATTTGGAGAACATTCTAGACACATTTTTAGGATATAACAAGTCTCTGCGAATACAAGGTTATGCAGCACACAATGAAAAATATTTTCCTGACTAGAAGGTTTCATTTATGTCTATGCCAAAAATAAAATAGTCTCTGATTTACAGTTCTGCTGGCTGAACAAATTGTTTGGTATGGAAACTTTGACAAGCTTTTCTGGCCTTACTTTTTTCATTAGGCATATTCAGCTCTCTTTATTTCTCTTTTCCTTTTGCTGCTGCTGAGTTTGATCTTTCCAACATTGCGAGTTAGATTTCAGCCATTATATCTGCTTTTGCCACCAAAGTATTTTCTTCTTTCCAAGAGAAAGGCTTCTCCTACTGTCCTTTAAATCATTTGCCTTTATTTAGCACAATAAAGTGCTTGGAAGTATTTTTCTTTTGGAGACCTCCATCTCTTTAAGGTCTTTGCAGTGTAGCTCCTGCTTAAGGTCATGTACTTTTTGTGACTACATTATCCCTGACTGCACCTGATCTGGCACCATTGGTACCATTTAATGCTCCAGGTGAGATTTCAAGGGGTTCCAGGTCTTCAGTCTATCTCTATTAATTATTCTTTTCTTTCTGTGCTCTAACGTGGACACTCTTGGTTAGGACACGCTCATTCACGCTGCTCTGAATGTCATCTGCTTGACCCAAACTATCACACCACCCAGTGCAGACTCACAGTACAGATCTCTGAATCTCTTCCAAATGAGCTTGAGTTTTGTACTTTTTTTCTTTTTTTGCAGGCAGTACGGCTATATTTGCACAGTTGGACATCCACCATAAATAGCCTTACATTGTAACAAGGCTGGGGCACACAAGAATGGCTCCATACTGGCACACTTATTCTATTCCTGGGTCTGGAATGTATTGCCCTTGGTGGAACTACAGGGACCTCTGTATTGATCTCTTCTGTGCAATGGTAACATGCTCCTGAGCTCCCAGAGCCCTTGTCACACCAAGAAAAACATGCAGATGCACACATTTTACACTTTTCTTCATTCACAGAGAGACTTACATTGTCATTAAAAATTGAATCTATGTTTTTCAAAATCCTGACTTGGCAAGATAGCTAAGAACATGTATCAAATTAAGCAAATTGCAATTTATAGCACTTGCAATATCCACAGCAGGTAAATGTTTCTCTTTTAATGGAGAATAATGAACACCTGAATAAATACGATAATGACAAGTAATATAACTCTCCAGTTAATACAAAAAGAATTTAATATATTACTTCCTCTTCTGTGGAGTGTAACATATTGTTTGGTGCATTCTTAAATATCTGCTTTATTGCAGATCTGATACATATGAGCAATGAAACCTAAAATTTTACATTCCATCACATACATGGGGCCATACACCTTACATATATGTGGGAGCCATATAACTTTCATTCGTTCATCTTTTGCAGCAACAAACATTTGTGGATGCCCCAGGATACAGCAGTAAGACCCATGTGTTGGTGTTAATGTGAGCCTTCTTTTTATTGACAATGGCTGGAAATACTGGCCGTGGAAATGTGCTGCCCAGAATATATCCCTCAAGCTACAGTAGGATCCTGTGGGCACTGTTGCTTCTGTGTTGACTTCTGCAATGGTTCGTCACAAGTCAGACTGTCTTTAGTAAAATTCCTCCTCTTGAAGTTTGATTTACTAAGCTTTTACAAATGCAATAATGATTGGGGAATGTAAAAATGCTGTGGTAGAAAAACATTTCGTTATTCTCTATTTACTCTGGTGCATCAAGAATGAAGTTAATCAACTTTTGCCAAAGGGAAAGAATGTGTTACTGTTTTAATTTGTTCTTTATATAACTGTGTTACCAATAGTAACACAGTTATATATATAGTTCTAGTAACACAGTTATATATAGTTCTAGTATTCTGCTTATAAGAGACACTCACTCTTACAGGGTCTCACTTCTTCTGGATTTCTGGATGAAAGGATGAGACACCAATTTGAATAAGAACCCATCCTAAGTGATAAGTCATAGTCTCTCCTACTATCAGTCAGCACCACTTAGTAAAAGGATTATGCTCCAAAGTATTTAATTGCAGTCTAGAGGCAGTTTTTACCATTCTGCAAGACCTAGCTCACAGATATCCCCACTTCTATATTGGTGTTGAAACTATCAACATCTGGTCAACCCTGAGAGCATATTCATGGTGGTAGGATGAGTACTATTTTCGGTTCATGTGTCACAATTAAGATATTTGATGATAACTTAAGCAAAACAAGGAGTCTGGAAGAAATTTTTTTATTCTTAATTTTGATGGCAAAAAATGCCATTTGCCATTGTTTATCTTTCACATAGTCTCAAAAATGAGGACAAGATAATTGTGGAATGCATTCTGATGTATTTTGATCAATGGTCTTTGCACATGCCTCACTCCTCCACCCTCTCTAGCATTACACTAAATGCACAAAGACAGGACCCTTCAGTGCTTCTGCAGGCTTCAAAACACCACTAGGTGCTCCTTTTTGCTTTCTGTGGCTGGTCGCTGGGGAATTGTACAGTAAATGACCGACCACCTTCTAAAATTAGGATGGCTCGAAGATTTCTTTTGTGTTGTTACATCCGAGATCTGTCAGGGAGAGAAGAGAAATGCTTGCAATTTTCAGGCAAGGACAAAGCTCACTAATTTAGTACTAAACAGTAATGAAAAAAAGAGAGGTGTTCATAATGAAAAAATGAAATTAAAAAAGAGACATCTGGCCACAATCACTATAACAGCCCCTGCAGCTGTTCATACCATGTTCAGTACCAGAGATAAAGAAAATGAAGAACATGGTATTAGAATGGGGCAAAGGCTTTTAAATACATTTGTCCTTGATGGCAAATCTTCTCAGAGCCTGAATGTGGCTGACACAATATTCTTGTAATCATGGCATGACTATTAAGACAGCTAAGGAATTCTTAAGTCCTTAATTTAGGAATTCTTAAGCCCAGTCCTCTTCCTGCCTTTGACAGCACAGGTAGTTTACTGCTGGCAAAATGATTGTAAAGTCAACTGGTGTCCATCCATCTACCACAGGACTTTGTTTGAAGCACCACTTTCTTGAATTCAGGGCCCTGTGCTGGTCCTTGAATGGCAGCTGCTTCAGGAGGGTTCCTGCAAAGCACCATGGCACATCAACCCTCGTCTAGACCTGGGAGCAAATTGTTAAGAAGATTGAGGGCAAGATCAGCATCTGTTTGAATTCTAGGTGAATGGTTTCTTCTAAAGGGACTGTGGTTTGGGAGGTGTTACCAGCTGGAACCACTTGGGATTATTACTCTTTTAGGTAAGCACATTAGTCTTCAGCCAGACTGCCTAGGCTTAGATAGTTCTGTGCAAAATTGGGCTGTTAATACACATTGTGCTTAGGCACAATGGCTTTTTACCCTGCTAACGTCCACAAGTGATTTCTTCATTCTACCTTCTTGAAAAGTGCCATATTAAATATGTTCTCTACAAAGCTGAAAAAGTGTACTCTATTTTCACAAGCTCCTTCTTTTCCATTGGCACAAGAAAATGCAAGTAACTCTTGGAAAGTTCATGTATAATGATGTAATTTTAAGCAGAAAAACGTATTTTCTGTTACGTCAGAATCAGTGATGATTAATTATGCCTCAGAGTGGTCAAGTTTCTGGTCTTGCAGGAAACAGTTTCTCATATTGTAGGGACATATAAGCATCTTTTCCAAAAAAGTGTGAGAGTGCATGTATGAGTACGCCTGCTTTTATGATCCCTTTGTTGATTGATAGTATTTCAATAAAGAAATAGTTCTCACTCATTTTCATATTAATTAGTCAAAAATAACTTACCTGTCACTCACACATGACTCAGGGATGCTGCTCTGCCCCTTTGCAAAGCACCAGTGTGGTTGTGCACCAGAGTTTGTCGGGCTGGATCAGCGACCAGCTAAGACTATAATTTGTGGCTGGAGCAAGATCCACTGCAGCACTGGTTTTATTTAAAACAAAGACCCAGGCACATGCTACATAGATGTGTTATGCCATCATTGGATGATTCATGTTATTCTCTGAAAAAATAATGCATCATTATTTATTCTAAAACATAAGTGATTTGGTTCTGTGTCAATTTTATTTGCCATCAATACTTTTTTCGTTTTTGATGGAACCCTGCCAACCTTTCCTGTTCTCCTTGCTCTAACCAAGGCCCTGAAAGCTGACTTTCACAGGCTGTCTGTGATTAGACAGTGGAGTCTCTGTAAGTGTGGTCTCATATGAGCAGCTGTATGTTTTTTCTGTAGAGGGAACTTGTCATTAAAGAACTGAGAAGATGAGTGGGTGGTACCTTGGGCTGTTTTTCTTTTAATTTGGCCCTCATTTACTTTAGACACTGTGAAGGAGTCCACATTAGCTGATGGTGCCCACAATTCACTTGTACTGATGAAGGCAGCTTGACAGCTGCATAAATCACTGTTAGATACCACTGATAAATTGCTGCATACAAATTTGTAGAGGACCACCCAAGCACAACTTGGGGGCGGCCTGCAATCACACTAGGCTTGCACATGAGTACAGTAATGCAAATTTGCTTAACTCTTTATTAGCACTTTGTATAGTTTTCCTTTTAAGAAAGGTGTTGACATTTCTCCACTTGCTTGTTTTCTGGACCAGTGAAGTAAATTGCCAGGATCCAGCACCTCGCATCATCTGTAGTTGTGGTATTAAGATTTATTTATTTGTTCATGCGGGGATACCAGGCTTGCTACCACATTTTGAACTGCACAATCTGGTCATAGGGAGGAGAAGAAAGGGGAAAATAGAAATGAGCTTCTAGCTCAGTATAGGTACTTATTGTGTGCTAGACAGAACAGCTTGGGCAGGGCAAAGTGATCATTAAAAAAGCTGCAGTATGCTGCCTAGCAGCAAGGAATTGTATCCTGACACTTCTAATTGAAGATACAGTGAAGGTCAGGACATGATTCCATCAAAAGGAGTAATATAAGAGCACTGGAACAGGAACTTACTTCTAGTGGCTGTATGTGCAAATCTCAGTGAGGAGCTTGGCTGCCTTATTAAAAGCTAGAAAGCTATTGATCCATTGCCACCTGACACGAGTCAAGCCCTGGGAAACATTAATCAATAGCAAGATTGTATTCCTATAATGAGATAGAGGACTAGAATTTGCAAAGCCTGATTGTTATCAGATGTCCTGTGTCACCTGCAGGGCTCTCTAGGTCTGCTGTGTCACTCAGCTACTGGTATTACAACTTTCTTAGCAGTGCCTGCTGCTAATGGATTCTTGACCTTTTGTCTGATGACAAAAGCAATATGGTATCAGCAGCTTTGTGGTTGCTGTGTGTTTTATTAAGGACTACTTTCCTCACTTTAAAGAAATTACAGACTCGTGCTACCAGAGTTCATTTTCCTGGCATTCCCATCTCAGTCTGCTTCAATGCTGTAACAGAAAAAAATTTCCTGTCTTTCTTTCTGGTATAACATTAATGAGAAGACAATTATAACATCATCTGAAACATTTTTTCTTTATCTAATAGTTATTACTACAGACAGTAGTATTTTAAAAAGAGATTTCCATATTCCACTCTCAAGAGTCTGATCTCTAACCTGGATAGATGTACATAGAGTAAAAACTTCAAAAACACGCATTTCTAAAATCTGTTGGTAATTACATAAACGTGTAAAATGACAGTTCACACCTGGCTTTTTAGTACCAACAGTCATTTATATGGGCAATTGCAAAGACTGGGTGAATGGTCATGGTAACAGTGTGTGTGTGTGTGTGTGTCTGTGTGTGTGTCTGTGTGTCTGTCTGTGTGTCTGTGCATCTGTGTGTCTGTGTGCGTGCGTGCCTGTGTGTGTACCTGTGTGTATCCATGCACTGAGATGTGTGTCTCAGTTCCCATGACCTGTCTCGTGAGAAGGAAGGCAAAATCCAAAAAAGGAAAGTATTGTATAATTCTTGTGAGAGAGTCATAAAGGGAATTACTCTGGATTTCCTTTTCCCTTGGTGTCCTTTCATTTCTTGACATACCTGTTTCCATTCTATCATCTGGAAATTCCCTCTACATGTCATGTGGCTTGATTTGATCAGCTTTTGGCATTTGAAAGTCAATTAAAATCTCCTCTGGGATGAGAACCTTCAGCATCACTGTACCCTACCCCCAAAGTTTCAGTCTCAAGGAACTGAGTAGTGAGAAAGAAGACAACCTTCAAGAAGTGACATGCTTGTTCACACCTGTGGGGAAAAAAGAAGAATTTAAGTAAACATTCACATTTGGCTAAAGCTTTATCCTGTTTAAAAGAAGTCTTTGTGTTTCAGTCAGCCACCAGCAATACTACTTTCTGACTTGGAGTTGCTCATATCTCTGTACTGGATATGGTAGATTACTATGTAAAATGACATTGACCATTGTGAATGGAAGATCTGCCAATCAGGAGTTTTAACTGAAGGAAAAAACACTCCAGCAGTCTCTACTAGCAGTGAAATGAACTGACAAAGGGCCTTCATTGCAAAGATCACTTAGTGAATGTTTCTTGGCAATAGTCTAATTAGTTTCATGTAGCGTCAGCTATTTTTCATAATATGCCAGAGCTTGACATCACACCTTTCACAAACATATAATCACAAGTGGTTTTGATAAGTCTAAAATGCCTTCATCAGTTTTAAGTATTTGCTGCATTCCCATGCTCATTTACATGTTCTGAGAAGCTGGCAAATGGGTGCAGCTTTAAAGGATAGCAGGAGTGCTAAATAGGGTGGTAACCAATGCCATACCAACTCTCAGGTTACATTTATTGACTTGGTACCTTTAAAGTAAGGAAAAAACCTTTATTAAGGAAAAAAAAAGTCTAAACATATTCTTGTGCACATCTGGTTTGGTTTTATTTCTTCAGAATTAGATTTGTTTTCCTCTTTCTCTCACAGGAAATATATTTAGGAACAATGTTCATCTTGGAATGGCATGCAGTGGTATGGCAGCCTGACACTTTTTGAAATCTGTTTACTTTCTACCAGTCAACAGTTGCTAAAATGTTCCTGGAATGAACAGTGTTTTTTATCCATTGAGTGTTTGGATCTTTGCATCTAATTATAGTACTTTCTTACACTCAAAATTGACTTGTAAGCTTCCTTGGTGACTGGAAGACCCATTAGCAGGCATGGGGGAAGAAAAATCTTAAATGAGCTTGTGAAGTGAAATCCTGTGTTTTTTAAGGCTGCAGCAGTGTTTTCATGCTTCTGATTTCCTGGAACTCAGCTCAGAGGGGCTAGCTGGCTCCTGTAAGCAGTGATCCCAGGCTGTCCCTGTGAGACACTAGGCTCTCATGCTGGCCCCCTTCCTGCTATCAGCTGCTGATGATAACAGTGAGGCAGTTCTTGGCTCTAGCAGCAAAGCTTTTATAGTTTTAGGTATATACCAAGGTGGTCCAGAAGATACTTCTACATTGTTTTGATTCTGGCATCCCTTGATACAAAATACAAAAGATGCAAATAAAACAGCAGTAAATTTTGAGTCTTCTGTGTCACTGTATCCGTAAAGAAAATTTTGGATCTCAACTCTGTAGCACCCATTCCCTGGGTTCAGAAGTTTAGTTGTAACATTCCTTGCCAGATTTGGTGGCCTCAGTCACAAGGCAGACTCTTGGCCATGCCTCAGGCCAAAGGTCCGTGTCCTTCAAATGTCACAAGAGGGCCTCAATGGGATGGTGCCATTGGAAGAGACCCTGAGCTGCACCTTCAGGGGACCATTTATCCAACACACAGGGCTGGTTTCTTTATCTCTTGGGATGGCAGTTTAGCCATGTTGGCCTTGGGGTTTCACCAGTGACCCTGCTCAGACTCTTGCCTCTCAATGGGTATTCTTGCAATCTCTTGAGATGGCTTGCAGGGAGAACATGACCTCAAAGGATAATAGGTGCAGTGGCACGGATGTGCACTGGTGAGAGCAGGATAGGCACTAAGCCTTTCTGCTCCGTGTTACTGAAGCTGCCCATTTCAAGGTTTAGCAGTTAACTCTTCCCATTAGTCACCCCTAAAATGGATTATGTAGGCAAAACTAGGTTGTGTCAGACACAAAAGGGAATCAGTTCTACTAATAACAAAAGGACATTTTCATCATGCCTGAAGTATGAGTGCAAGCTGGCCTTGGGGTGTGCAAATGTGTCTCAAAACCCTGGGTGCTAGACATGTGCTGTGGAAAGCCTGCCTCCATGAGGAGTGTGGGAAAGCTAGTATCCAGTCTAGAAAGGCCATTTCACAGCTATCCTCAACTGTATAGGGCATCTGGCCTTTAAGCCCTTCTTGACCTGCGTGATGACACATATTTTTTTGTCAGGAAGTATGGTGTAAGGAGCAGTCATCAAATACTAAGTAGACTAATGAACACTTAAACCAATCATAAGCATTTTGAGTATTTAAAATTACTCATTTTTCCATAATACTTGCCCAGTAAGTCCTATGGATGTTTCTTTGCTATGGATGTTTCTTTGTTTTCTTGTGATTTACAAGCTGTTGCTAATGATTCTTCAATGCTTAAAATTTAAGATATGTTCATCAGCATTTTTTGGGTTTTTTTTGGAAGCGATCATGTCATACAATATGTCTCTGCTCCATGGTTGGACAATGCTATTTAAATTGATGGAGTCAGATCTGTTTACCAGCTCAAGTATCAGAGTCCACAAGCATTTCCTAATTTCTAAGAGAAATTGTTGGCATCACCAGAATTCCCTCTGAACAACTCAGCGGCATATTTGAAACAATCAAAGAAAAAGGCACTTATTGAAAATCTAGGGTGAATTATTACTCTTAATTTGAAATAATGTTTTTGGAAGGGTTTTGACCTCAAGTTCTATAGTTATACAGAGCCATCATTGCCTACCAGGATGAGTGTTAGGATCCTTATGACTTTTTTCTGTTAAATTGCCATTTAATGAGGCATACCAGCCTCTGCTCTGATGCATTTCCAGATGCTTTGTTTTATGGTGTTCCCCTTATTTAAATCATACAGTAGTCAAAACCACTACCTCACTACAGTAATAAAGTGATGCCCTGATTAATTGAGCAATAACTGGAAATTTTAACACACAAGAATCTTTACAAAATAACCTATAAACAACTAGCTGCAGTTCAGTTACCTCATGGAATTGCCCTTGAAAAAATGGAAGGGGAAAAGAGCGACATATCTCTGACATCTTGTTTTAGCTATGAAGAAATGACTTCTGAGAAGCTAATGAGAAGGCAGCAAATATTGCAAAGAGATTGCACAGCTGTACTACAGGTTAGATTCACATAACAGCCTCTTTAATATGGGCTTTCAAAAGATTTTTTTGTAACGAAATTGAAGAAACTAGAAAATTACCATCAGTGTGATCTGATTAAAGACTCCTGTTTTCTGCTCTTGTTTTCTTTTAATTTATTTTTTGTCTGTGCTTCTTTGTCAGTAAAGCTCAGCTAATCTCCTGTATCTTGGAGCCAATATCTACTGACAGGGTGGAAGGAATAAAGAACTCCCACTCTCTTGGTGAAAAGTTATCTTATGAAAGATCATGTATTACAAAAACTTTCTCTGTTCATCCTTCTCAGATGTTTTGAGCTTTGGTAAGGATTAAAAGGAAAAAAATACAAAGAAGGATATGTGCTTAAACTTAAAATTGTCCTTTGGGAAGGTATGTAGCAAAGTAAAGCCTTCTTCTCCAATCACGTACTCTAATGTGACCCCAAAAGAATTACACAGGATTAAAGACAATAGCATCGATGTAAAACTAGGATGAAAGAGAGAAAAATCATTCCCAAAATGCTTTAAAATACATGGGGGTTGCAGTCAAATGGATCAGGATTTTCACAGATTTTTTTATATGACTGCTGCTCACCATGTAACCTGAGCACACAGAAACATTAAAATTAAAAGATGGAGCCAAATTCTATAGCTACAACTTGTGAATGCAGCAGAAGTACAGATGTAAGGTTGGCTGCTGGAGCACAGTTATATCATGGCTTTGGCCAAGTTTCGAAGTACAAACACATTATATTTTAAGGAGATTGCAACAATAGGAGACATCAAACTTTATGGTTTGGATTTATTTCTATTAAATATGTAGTTTTGTCAGTGAACTCTTCAAAGCCTGTGTTGGTATTTCAAGTGGAGCACATCAGTATAACATTACAGAAATTACTGGAAGTTCATCAGTTGATCCAGCCATAAATACACAAATTTTAACTACTTCCTAAATTGGGATTTTACTTGAGCAAATGGACAGCTTTAAAATACTTTATAGGGAAATAACTAGAAATATCCAAAAGCTGAAAATTGACAAGTTTTTTTTTAAATTATTTTCTTTACAGCTTTCATGTAATGGAAATTCCTCTAAAATTTACTAAAATTCCACTGAAAATGCATTTCAGCTGGATATGAACCAGCATGATTCATATCTGATGATCCAAACTTCAGTTGGAACAGGAGCCAAAAAGCAGCGCAAATCTTGATAAGGCTTCCACCAAGTCCAGAACTTTCTGACAGAAGATATCACATCTTAAATGTGTTGATCACCATCTCTCACTCTGCTGGGGAAAGAAAGTCTAGGATTCATAATAGTTCTAAGATAAGAGTGCTGGTGAATCAACAACAACAAGATGAATTGTAAGTCAGTGTTCCTAGCTGTAGATGGGTATTTCTGAGGAAAGGGAAACCTTTGAGTGGTACTACAGAAAAATAGCTTGAATTTGTACATTAATTTGAACACTCTCAGAACTCCCTGTATGGTTTGTCTGTTACCAAGAACTTTACAGGAACGTTTTCCTGGACACAATCTTCCTTTAGTGCTGCATAAAGAGCGTTGCCTAATATCTTCCAGATTAAATACAAGTTTGGTGTCCAAATGTTAGGTCCAAAACTTTTTTCCAGTGCAATCTAAGGGAAGCTGGACCATCTTCTGAAGTGGTTAAAGGGATGACGCCAAAGCTGCAACATCAAAGGCAAGCTTAAATTGTGTTACTTATCTAGGTGGAAGGGTCATATCTTATCCTGTGAAGTCTTTTGTTCCTGAGAATACATTCTCATACCCTACTGCAAAGATCTGATTCTTAGCTGAGGAGTACATCCACTGCCAGAAGTCAGATAGCCACCAAGGAGTCCATTATAAAGTTGGAGTTTTCTGCCTTGTGGTAAGAAAGGAACATATTGTTATCATTAGATTATTTTAACAAAGGGAATGTCTGACTCACTTTCATACTGGTGTTACTTGTATTTACAGATTCCTTGTCCTTACTGACCTCTGAATTTCAGAAGGCAGCATGGAAAATAAAATGACTCATTACAGAAAAAATGTTTTAACTTAACCTTTTAAACAAATTAAATTCAGAATGCAAAAACTTGCAATGAGGGTGATGATAGGACTGAAGGAAACCTGAATAAATCTTCAAATTTGAATATCGAAAAGGATACTCAGTAAGAATGACTATACCCCATAATGATAATAATAAAAAAACTTAAGAGACATCTGATATTGCTGGATATAGGCTTTTCAGCAATTTCTGGACATGAATGGTAAAAACAGAGAAGAAAGAAGTATTACCTAAGTTATGCCACTAACCCTTGGCCACACAGAGGCTGCCTGTTACAGACAGTAATTGAGGAAAACACTTCTCATGCCAAACCTCTTGGAAATCTGGGTCACAAATCTCTCAGCAACAAGGAATATAAGCTGAACTTTCTGTTGAGAAAACAACCTCTTTCCATGCTTTCATGAGACATACAGTATTAAGGTGGTATATTTGGTCATTTTCTCACTACACATTGGACACCATCTTTTCCCTCATCAGATGTAGAGATTCCAGCCTATCCCTGTGCACTGAGAAGAGTGTCTACATGTGGACTGCTGTGATATGACAAATGTGTTGCCACCTGACTTACTGCAACACTGTAATGAGAAAAGATTTCTTTCATCAAATGACACCATAGCCATCCATTTCTCAGCAAGTATCAGTCATCAGAAAATAGAAAACCTCTTTTATCCTGACTGGAAAACCATCCCAGCCTGGTATACAGGGGAAGAAATAATATTACTGGTCCTAGCATACCCAAATCTGCCTTCTTTGACTGGCCCCTGTGGTGAAGTGCAGAAGCACCTGAGCTTCATCACTCTCCTGCCCTGTTCAGGCTCTCAGGCATCGCTAGTGGAGCTTTACAGTACTTGGACTTTATCCTATCACATCTTTCACTCCATGGTGTCTTAAAAAGCAGCATGAACCAAACTCATCCTGGTCCTTGAATTTCTTGATACCTTACTCCATATATGTGACTGATGATGGTGATTATGCCCAGCTTCTCCCTATGACTTGGTGAGTAAGTAATAAGACAGAACCACCTTTATCACCAAACTTATTGTTATCACCAGTCACCTCAGCCAGCTGATTGCCCTAGGTCAGATACTTCAGTTCAATAAAGAGTGGCAGAGACTATGCCTCTGATGGATGTCATTATGTGTACAAAATAGCTATTAAGTTTCCAGGTGTTTTTTTGTTGGTTTTTTTTTTTTTTTTTTTTTCTGTAGAACCCAACCAACCAATCAACCAACCAACCAACTTCAAAAGACCTCAAAAAACCCCAAGCCAAATCTCAAACCAAACCAAACCACCCCATGCCTTTTAATATTGAACAGACATAATTTTTAGGATATTTATCAAGCATGACATTTACTGGGAGCAGTTTGTGATTGTACTTTAGTAGCATTTGAACTGCAATGAATAGCCTAGACCCAAATAGTTGCATGAGAAATGCTCCGAGCTGTAACATTCTTCTTTCCAGAAATAATACCATGCTGACATATCAATTCAGTGTTGATTGAGAAGGATGAGTGTTGAATCATGCTCTCAAAGCACATTCTATTTCTGATCCATAGAGTAACATGGTACAGTTTGGTAAAAAATATTTCATATGCTAAAGTAGTAAATTTCTCATTTAATTCCCCAGCCCAGGTGACAGAAGAAAAGAAGGACACAGAACTGATCCTTTCTTGCTGAAAGGCTGAACCATCCTTTAATAATAACCAGATTTATGGGAAAGGTGTACTCTTATCTTCTTTTCCTTACATGGGATTTCACTGTTTCTCAGCGAAACCTCTACCAGAGTTACATACCTACTCCCTGTGCTTATGTACCTTTAACACTTGTAAGCCTAAAGAAGGAAGGTTTTCAGAGCTTCATATTTTCATCCTGTCTGGCTCCTGACAACAGAACAGAAGGATCCTCCTGAAGCCAGAGGGTATAGGTGAAATGAAGCTACGTTAGGAAACTGTTGATTGAGGAACACATTGTAAAAGCAAAGTATTGCAACAAGAATCATCTTATCCAGTGAAAAAAGTATATAAAGCTCCAATATGCAAAGTCTGAGCAAAACATGAGATACTCTAGGATTCAAAAGGCCTTCAGTTAGCTCTGATGGCATCACTGTTCTTTGATCCCACTGAGAATGAGACTTGGGATTAATGAGTTGCTTGCCTTCTCTGAGGGTACCAGATGCTGGTCTGAAAGTTGTCAGCACATTGCCTTCTGTAATCAAACTTATACTGATATTTCTTACAAATGTAAGATATGTTTGTGGCTGCCCTTTTCAGCCATACAAGAACTTCATTTTTTACTGTGCGTGGAGAAAAAAGGAGAGAGGAAAGCTCCTAGGTAAACAGGTAGTGAACACAGCTTTCAGGGATTGTTGAAATTAAAAAAGCCTAAATGATCCTAATCATATTTAAGAAAAATACATGCAGCAAGAAGCTTATGTAGTAAACCAACTCTCTTCTTCTCCATTGGCAGAAATTATGAGCAGCAGCACCAGGCCTTATTTCCTTTCCTCTTTTGTTTAGGAAAACTTTATTGTTATGAGAAAGGTTTCTTTAGGCCCATCAGAGTAAAACTGCTCTTCAGAATGATTTTACATGTTTGATACAGTGGATGTGAGAATATGAGCTGCTAAATGAGAGACTGTGGTGTGTTAGGAGGTCAGGTATTTTCATAAGGTTTTTTTGTCCAGGATTGCATTGTGATACTTACCACATGATGAAGTTTCAGTACCATGCAAATGTGAGACTTCTTCTGTAGTCCTTTAGCACAGGAACCAGAGAGTTAATTGATCTATTTGATAGAGAGTTTAAAAAATGTAGCTAAACATTTTATTTTTATTGTTGGTAAGTAATCAGGAAAAGAGAACTAGGGTCGCAAAATTAAGGATGCTTGTAGATGCAAAAGCATGCTGTAGTGGTACAGCTGATTCTTTTTATGCACGCTATAATGAGACACATACCAAGACTTCAATGTTTTCCTATCACAGTCCTCTTTTTCAAACAAGGTATGCTACATCCTTGACATTTCTTTTGAAACCACTCCTTTGAACCAGTGATCACTTTAAACTAGAGCTGGAGTCTGCCAATGGTTATTTAACACCACCCATGCTATCATTCCAGGAATCTTCTTCTGTCATTCTTGACACTCGAAAGTACAAACCAGTAGGATCATAAGACTTCCTCAGGTGCAAGTCCCACTCTGCTCACAGTCTCACCCTTGCAAATTCAGACTGAGGTAATTGATAACAATAGGACTGTTGCAAACTGACATTAGCTTAATTGAGAGCAGGGCCTGTAGGGCATAATAAGTTTCCTCTATATTTCACATCAGGATAGGGATGCAGGAAGTTTGATCAGCTGCAAGAGCAGCATTGTTCTGAATTCCCTCTTGTGAGGACTATGCAGGTTCTGCTTGGATTCAATTCATATTTGTAGGGCTAAATTAACTGGATTTCTTTGGAAGGGTTAGTACCAGTACTTCCTTATTTTCTATAACACTTTCAGATACTATTCAAGACAGAGGGAACATTCCCTTTCACTTTTTGAGGATCAAGACTGGATTCCTGCTTCTTGCTCCAGCGAGATGTTGATCACCTCTTTTGAATTGTGCAAATGTTATTGAACATCTGTCAGAAAGTATTTAACACTTTGGGGAGACTGGGCCCGTGTGCATCTCTTATCCCTGTTAATAAGCTGCTGTACCCCTGGTAACTGCACCCCATACTTCTGGGTGGACAAAGGTTCCAGTGTTTGGTGCACTTCATCTAAGTGACCATTTAGAAATAGCAATTGATTTAAAGGGTACAATCCTCTCCAGATAGTAAATGGCTCAAGATGCATGAAAACCTGCAGAAATTTCAGCGTTTCACAAAAAAGGTTTTTTTTCTGTGTGTGTGTGTGTAAGGGGAGGGTGTTGATTTTTTGTTTGTTTGTTGGTTTTGTTTGGTTGGTTTGTGGCTTTTTTTTGTGTGTGTTTGTTGTTGTTGTTTGGTGTTTTGTTTTGCTTTGTTTTTGATTTGGTTTCGTTTTGGTTTTAGTGAAAGAGGAGATCCATAATCATAATGGGTTTGTTACAGGCACATTCCTAACTCCTCCCTGTAAAAAAGCCCGATGGCCTAATGTCAAGAATGTTCCTGTAAACAATTAATACCTCACTACTTTTGCCCTTGCCATACAGGTTCTGTTTTAAAAGGGCATGAAAGTGCATACAACTGATATTTCCAGGCTTGCTTCAGCAGTTTGTTGACTGGCCTTTCATGCCAATATAGATGGCAAATATGTGGTGGCTTCTACAGATGAGTGAGAAATGCATGAAAATAAAGAAGGGAGCAATGTTTTCTAACTCACGTCCCCATTTCAGGTTGTATTTGGATGACTGTTTCAGCTGGGAATGTTCTTAAAGTTACAATGCCAAATCCCAACTAATGTTGTTATTTACACTGACCATGCAAATTAAATACTGAAATTATTTTTTCATATAAACATTTTCATGGTTCCAAGTTTCCCATATTGAGGAGACCTTTCCTGATTGAGGTTTTTAAGCAGCAATTGTTTCCCCCAAACATTTTGTTTCATTAAACAAATTAATGTTTGACTTTGTTTGGTGCCCTTTCAGAAGAAACTTCTAGTCTTAAATAATTTGGGCTTTTTCTCAATGTGAAAATTGGATTTTCTATGCCTATAAAGGCAGATTGGGATACAGCAGCACTTTGGTGGACAGTGTATCTCTTTTGCAGGATCCTGCTGAAGTGCACACAAGTCACAAGAGCCAAGAGAATTATGAGGTACAAATATGAGGAATTTTGAGAAATGCTGTCCTCTCTACAGAGGGTTTTTCCTATGATTTTTTTCATACCCTTTCCAGTTTCTAAATGAATAGTGTAATTTTCCCTTCCTTCTCCAAAGTTCCCAATAAGCTTATATTTGTCTAGCAATGCAAGTTGAGTCCTTCTGTCTTCCTCTCACAGTATCCTTTACCATATCATATTTTTCAGTTCTCTGTAACAAACCATTTTGTCTCCCTTGCCTCATCCATCTCTCCCCATGTTACACAGCCATGTTAAAAAAATATTTCCATTATTTCTTTTGTGGGGCTCTTCTGCATCAGAACACCTTCCCAGTTCTTGTCTTCCCTCAGATAAAGTCACCATTCATTCATTCATTCATTCATTCATTCATTCATTCATTCATTCATTCATTATTTTGATGCCTCTTAAAGCTCTTTGATGCTAGTTGAAGACTTCATTGATTTGTACAGATCATTCCTTAACTGCTCACTGATGATTTCTCTCTATCACTGAACTGTGTCTTCCTGAGGTGGGAGCTAAATTTTCTTTAGTGAAGAGTATAACAGCTTGAATCACAAAAGAGAAAGAAGAAAGGGGGGGGGGGAAAAGGCAAAAAACACCAAAAGAATGTTTCAGCTTGAACTGCAAGTTTGTGTTAACAAAGTCAACACTGATACATTTCCATGGATGAAACTCAATTTCAGGAGACATAGATTTCTCACTTCTAATTTTTTATCAGTTTTACTCTTTTTTCTGATCCTTCCCCACCCCCCAAAATGAGGATATTCTGCTACAAATTATTTCCTCCTATATCATTCAGTGTATCATGCCTTGTAGAAGTAAGACAAACCAGGCTAAGGTGATTCCGTCAGCTGAGAGACTCAATTTCAGGATCAAACTTGAGATTTAATGATGCTGAAAGTTGTTCAGTGGTTGCATATTTTGATTCTGATAGATTAGACTTATAGCTTACGTAGAGAGCTGCAGTGTATTGGATTACTGAATCAGTTTTCCTGTGAGGCAAACTGTCTCTGTTAGATGGATTTTTACTTTGTCATGTTTATCTGTGCCAAAGGAAGAACAGTTGCTTATAGTAGGATCCCACAGCAACGAAAAATGAAGAATAAACAACAAACATTTGTTCTTTACATGCCATTGCTAATTTTGAACATTTCCTTCCATTTGAAATACAGCTTGTTTTATGAAAAAACCAGTTTGTGTATATCTTAGTTTTCTCTTTCAGGGATTTCATTGCAATTTTGCTGTTTTGGTGATCTCCAGATTGTACCTGGACATCAACTAAACCTCAGTGGGGTAGAGACTATTTGCAGATGCAGTGTTTTCAGCCACTCTGTGGCTTTTACTAGCTGGTTTTTGTGTCTGTGCTGTGAAGTTCTCATGGAGTGAATGGTCCAGATACACCCCTGGGTTTAATTGAGATGCTGAAAAAATACAGATACAAAACAGCTTGGGAGGAAAAACACAGAGTTTATCTGTTTATCTGTTAAATGTTTTATGAGAAGCAGCATAATCAGACAAATTGTCAACCCAGGTAGTAAATTAAACTAAGACTGTGTTAAAACATTGAGAGTAAGATAAATGTAAAAAAGGGCAGAAAATGCAGAGTTCATGTGCCATTCCATCTTATGTTAGTACTGCTCTGTGTAGTGACACTTCAGCTGGGTAGTGACCATTGTGAAAGGGTCTTCCAGATAGACCTTTAACTCCAGCTTTCCTGTCTCAAGCTTGTGTATGTGACATTTTGGAGTATTGTTTTTTCCACTCCTGTCTTCAAATGTGACTAGAAAATTTTTATGCAGCTTTTCTTTACAAATCCTGACAGATGCAAACTGTGCCATACACTGAGCATCTAAATCAAGCTCAGTACACACTAGCCCAACAGTGTTTATGCTGCCAATTAAAGGCATCACTTTTTTGAATTATACAGGGAGTGAAATGATCTCTGACAGCTGTGAATTGCAGAAAAAGGGCTCTATTGTTCAAAGAACTGCCTTTAATATAAGAAACCCTTGCTAAACTTTTGATTACCAAGTATGGCAAACATTAATTGGCCATAAACTTAACAAGAATCAGTTCACTCATTCCACAACTTTTGCTCCACTCCCACACTTTGCTTCTCATTACTTCCCATTAGCCTCTCCTAGCAAGTGCTTAACTCAGAAACACCCCACCCCCCACATTCCCATGTTTCCATCCTTATGCCTTCAGCATTCTCACTATTTTATTTAGCTCTTTCAGACAAGTTTGCTCTGCCAGATGACTTCTACAAAACAAAACAAAACAAAAAAACCTCAACCAACAAAACAAAAATCCCCAACAACAACAACAACAACAAAAAAAACCCCAAAACACACACACACACACACATACACACAAAAAAAAAACCCACAAAAAAAAACCCCAAAAAAACCCAAATAAAAAACCCAAATAAAAAACCCCAAACAAACCAGACTGAGTACAGACAACCTGGAAACTCTTGTGAATTTGTCATAAGTCTTGTACTGTACTGCTGTGTTTCTTAAAATCCAAATCCCAGAGATGTTTTAAGAAGCAAGAAGGTCACATTTTATGCCTTTGAGTGTAGCTTTCTAGTCCATGGAATTTCAGGTACAAGATTAAAAATATTACCTGAGTGCTTCCTAGGAAAAACAAAATGTGACAGAGCGCCAAAATGTATTGCTTTCTTTAAACCTCATACTCTTTATGCAAATCCCATGGTTGCTGGATTCCAATTTCTTAAAGGAGCAGCAACTTTTTACAAGCCTGAAGCTACATATTAAATCCTTTTCATGTAGTATTTGCCTGGTGTGCTATGCAGAAAATAATCATAGATTATGATAATCACAGACAAATCCACTTCAGCATTCTTCTAATAAGCTTTGAATTTTACAGAAAAACAAGAGGGTTATGAGGAGGAGGAGATATTTTTAATAAACAGCTTCAAACAGTAACAACACTCCTTTTTTGAGTTTTCTATGAAGACTTAATTTTTTGGGCTTGTAAAGCTCTAGGAAATAAATGCAGAAATGCAGAGAGAAAAATTGGAAACAGAAGAGAACAAATGTCAGAAAATGTTACATACTGTGATTTTGAGTAGAAATTTGAGCATGATGCTAATTTTATAAGTTATAAAAGATATCTCAAATTCATTTTGGGTATATATTGGTAGGAAAAGCTGCATCATGCTCTGGGCATGCACATATGCAGTATGGTTCTTCATGTAGAGGCATTATTTAGACGTTTTTTACAATCATAAAGTGAAATCAAGGCCATTTATGCTAGCTGCTCTACAGACCCATTCTACTTCCTGGGCCCCTTCTGGATGAACTATCCAACTGTGCAGTAGGAGGAGGGATTAAATTACATGCTGGGGGCCAGAGAGATGGGGACAGTTCACCATATCTGGTTTCTCAGCGCCTGCCGTAGCAGCTGAAGGAAGTTGCTTACTCTGTTTCTCTGCCATTCTTGCATATTTTCTTTTCTTGCGTGACCGTTCTGTCTTGTAGATAGGTTGCAGTGCTGCATTTTTAAGAATTTAGTACCTTATGTGGATAGGACTAGGCTTCTGAAATACTCTGTTTTTTTGTCGCTGGCCTTGCGAACAGCATCTGCCATGCAAACAGAAGAAATGCTGCCCATGACATCTTCACGTTAAAAGATAAGGCATAATCAGAAAAGCATGTATATCCTGGCTAAATCTTTCCTTTTCATAAGGTTTCAGAAATTGAGGCATCTATCAGCAAAAGATTTTTAAAAGGAAAAAAAGGGAAGGAAAATAGTCAGTGGGGAAGATATGGACAAATGACAGGTGATACTAATCAGTATAGGATGTCTTTTTTGTTAGATCAGAATTATTATTTTGACGTACTGCCCAGCATTTGTGACTGATTATCAGGTTGTCTGTGAAGAGTTCATGAGGTGTTGCATCTGTCCAGAACAAACACAGACCTGTTAGACCAATCTCAAATTACTTATAACTAATAATTACCTGTGAGAATCTATTTTTTTGATCCATGGCTCTTCAGGATTTCAACAAGAACAGTGCAAGTGCAGCAGTTGAAGTGATGATGTGGGTTAGAATTTCCCAGACTTTTTTATCACCTCAGGTAGCCAAATAAACAGTTTATTTTAGTAATTTCCTTGTAGAAAGATTGACATTAGTTTAACTTGAATGTCTTTACTAATAGCTATTATTCTCATACTTATAAATGTCTGGATTTGTGTTGTATTTATGAAAATATTGCAAATTATGTATGATGTAGCAACCAAGCAATAAATAATGGCATACTTGCATATATCATGCTGAATAAGAAATGAATGTGCACATAGCAGATACAAAGGCAGAAACTTGTTTTTGTTTTCTATTCAAAAGATAAGGAATTAAATCACACAGAAATTAATGTATGTCGGATATTTCTTTATGGTAGTTTTTAAGAAAAATTGCTATTTGATTAAGTAAATGACCTCATGATGAAGTAATGGTTATAGAGAAGTTGTTATGTTTGAAAATCAAAGTTATTTTATGTGTCCTGCACATACCAACCATGTCAGGCTTGTGGACTCGTGTATTCTTTTTTTTTCCATCATGACTTCCCCCCAAAGAAGCTTGTCTCTTTCATAATGTTATGAACTGTTATTGTTAAGAAAAATAGGAAACACCCTTCTTCCTTGATTCAGGCCTATTAACATGTGAATGTGAAGTGCTGTCTCTTAAAATATAGCAAAAATATATAAGAAAATAAACATGATAAAATACAGATAGTCTTCTATTAGGAGCCACATGATTTGCAATTTGAGCAATGGCAGGTAATTATGGGTCTGCAGCCTGTCTTTTGTCTGGCTGCTCAATGGATTCCATAGCAGTAAATAAATCTGTTATTAAATGTGATACTTCTCACACCAACTTAAATCACATTAGTGAAAGGGGAATACCTTGTTAAGAATGAAAGTCCACCAGGATAAATTCTTTGTCTAATGCCAATGAAGTGTGTAATAAAAAGCCTTCCTCTGCGACAGCAGGTGCAGACATTTGTGCAAGGTGCTCCTCAAGTGAGAGTCATGGAGTGGCTGTGTCTTGCAGGCAGCAGAGAGCTAACCAGGATGGGAGTGTTGCTGCTCCCCCCTTCCCTCCAGTACACTCCAGGACTATGGCACTGGCTATAAGTAGGCATCACTCAGAAGGCTCTTGTCCTTGGTCAGTGTGAGACGAATTCGACTTTCCATCAACAACATCTGCAAAACAACATCTGTGAGAGTTGTTTTGCACTTACCTGACTTGCTGAGGCTGCTGAGGCACGAGGGGAGAGAGGGAAGGTCTTTTCTTTCCTCCCTATTTGTTTAAATACACTACATTAAGAGAGGAGCACAACCTGACGAGGCTGCTGCTATTACAGAAGTGTTGCTTGGTTGGCACCAGCAGCTTTGCCAGAATTGAGGAAAATCCTCCCGCCTAATTTCTTAATTTTGCTCTGTCTCACTCCAGAGAATATCCAGACCCTTGTATACTTCACAGAATTTGCACTCTTGATCCAAGGCTGCTAATGGCTGTGACCCATGCCTAGGTCAAAGATGACAGCTATAGAGTCTGTGACAGGAGGACTTGCAACAAAGATAATGACAATGCAAGAAGAGGGTGAAAGGAAAAGAAAGAAGGAGAGGTTCCTGTGAGAGGACCTAAAAGCCATTCTAATTCCTGATTTGAGCACAGAATTGAACTTCCAACCTGAATTATCTTATGATCCTGTAAAGTGCTATATGTAACATCCTAACACTTTCCCTGGAAGCGTTCAAGGCCAAATTGGATGGGGCCCCAGACAGCTTGGTCTAATGGAAGGCATCCCTGTTGGTGGCATGAGGTTTAGAACTAGCTCATATTTAAGGTGCCTTTCAACCCAAACCATTCTATGATTTCATTATAAATGAAGGCATAAGGTGACCACAAAGTTCAGAAGACTCTGATACTGTGATCCAGAAGTCACTCTACTTTCTCATCAAGTTACTTCTGTGCAGTCATGAAGAGAAAGATAAAAAGGCCACATAATTGGCTTTGTCAGTTTAATGGTTGGACTTAGTGATCTTAAGGGTCTTTTTAGCCTAAATGATTCTGTGACTCTGTGATTCTATTTAGTTCAGGTTCCCATTTGCATGAGTGCCAGTACATTATTTGAGAGTTACACTTAGTGTCTGATAATGCTTCCATATTTTAGCCCTTGAGCAAAGAAGCAAGCCCCAAGAAGCCCTAGATTTACCTCCAAGTGAAAGACAATGCCTAGTAATTAACTTTACTGCATCCTTTGTAGATTTCACTCAGTGTTGTAAAGGAGGATAATAACTCGGCATTTCCTGCTGCACACCGTCATTGGGACTTACAGGATAAAGTCTGTGTCTGGGACAGATGCTGACCTGGATTAGTGAAAGAACCTGAGCTACCAGATCCTTTCACACAGTGCCCTGGGGCTGCATATTTGGGTCATGGGGCCTGAATTTTCTCCAAAAAACTTGCAAATGGAAAGGAAAAAATAAAGCAACACACAACTGCTAACCAAAGTTTTCCATCAGAACACCACCATCTTCTGCATGGCTGAAGCTACCAGTGAAATAAAACACTTGAACTGAGGTATGCATATGTAACTTTGCATATTACAAGTTTGGGTTGGGGGGGGTTTTAAGCTTTATTAGTATAATTCCATTAATTTTTCCAATAGAATAATATATTGAATTATCTATAATACTTTTGACAAATGTTGACTTGACACATTGATTTTATGAGAAAATCCAAGGCAAGTAACAGCAAAAGAAACTCTAATAATTCAAGAGTTCCAGGTTTCTTTACCCAAATTTCCATACAATTTCTGTGCACTAAGAGAAGGGTTATCTCAAAATTTTGAGTCCACAGAGGGAGCTGCTCCTAAGTCTAAATACTTGCTTGGCACAGATTAATGTAAGAAAGACTAAATAATAAAAATAATTTCATGTGATTGTTGTGTCTGATCCATCTGTAAAGGGTATAATGCTTACTAAGGGAAAATACATGTCAGATACGGAGCTACAGCTTATGCCTACATTTTCATGGACTTCAGTGGAGCCACCCTGGCTCTCCCTAGCTGAGTATGAAACCCCTTGAAGCTCTGTGAGGAAGTACATTTTTCAGCTGGAAAAGTGAATCCAAGTCTTTCAGTCCTGGGCTCTGAGCCAAGCAACATAGCTTTAGCTTTTCCCACATTCAGCATCTACTTGCATTTCAATAGCAAAGCCTGGAAACTGTCAAAAAACGCTCTGGAGGTGGATCTGGTCCTTGTCTACAGCTACATTACTGACACGTATATCAGTGCTTTCAATACACTTACAGTCAAAAGTCTTTAAAGTCTGTGGAAAATTGTATATACATCTTTTAACAAGAGAAAAACAGATGTTCTTACAGTCAGTATTATGGGAGTCAGAGTGCTCTATCTGTGCCACCCTTAGCTGCAGGTCTTTTAAAAATTGGTCTGAAAGAAAGGACCTTTAAAAATGTATATGTTTATTAAATGAAGACCATCAACAAAGCTAAAATTCTCTGTGTTTTCACAAGCTGAAAAGGTCCTGCCTTAGAGTGGGTCCAGACACATTGGCCTCAGATGCTGCTCAGACCCATATTTGAGCCTTCTGTGAGTTAAGATTTCCTTCTGTGTGGATGGTACGGAGTGAGTAAGGGCAGAATGTTTTTAGTGAGGAAGAAGTGGATGCTCACTATTAAAAGTTTAGGTGAGTGAGGATCCCTATCAGGTCGGAATTCCAAGCCTTTCAAAGTGAGTGGAAATTTTTCCTTCCCTGAAGATCCTAACGTATGCCTGTGTCTGCTGAAACCACAGTAAGGCAGACTTGCTTTCTTCTTCTGTCAACTCCATAAGCCTTAGAGGACACATGTTTTGAATGGAAATTATTTAAGTAATATTTGAAGGTTAAAATTGTTACATACATAGCATTTCTCATAGTTGCTGTTCTTTGGCATAGAAGCACTTCGGCCACAGCACCTAATATTTTTGCCTGCACATATTTGCAGCTACATCATATGTACACAGATTGCTAACTAAACAACCCAGAAATACAGAAAATATTGGTATTCAGAGGACATCAGCAATTAAAATCTGTGTCCAGAGCCTGCAGTTTATTAAATGTTAGATGGCAGGAGAGAGTTTCTGCCTAGGCCGTGCCACAGCTGGGCTGTTCTTCAGCTCCTCACAGCCCTGCCCTGACTGGCCTTGAGCTCCACCAGTGGGGTCACTTATGGGCCCATGGCTTGGCCTGGCTTTGGGCTGCTCCCAGGGCACTGCCCAGTGCTGGAGCTGTGGCTGCCCATGGGTCCCCAGCTGCCCTGCCCCTGGCTGGGGTGGTGGATGGACCCTCACTGCCAAGCCCTTCCCTGATGGACTTCTGTGGGACCCCACAACGCCAGGGAGTCCTTGGCCCCATATGGCACCATAATGGTGACAGCTGGAGCTTCCTGGAGAACTTTTCTTATCTGTTATCATTTCTGCTGCCTAAGGACTCTGTAGCAACATCTCTTCTTGGCATGCATGGGAGAAAGATGAGTGGGAAGCTGAGGGTGGAGAAAAAGGGGATCTGCTCTGCTTTCAGCACACAGTTGCACATCTGCCTCTGTCTCACCTTCAGGAATAAATGAGGCAGAGAGACTGAGACAAATGCAAAACCTGCACAAAACCCCAAAACACCAAATCACAGAATCAACTGGGTTGGAAAAGTCTTCTGAGATCACTGAGTCCAACCACTGACTGATCAGAACCATGTCAACTAGACCATAGCAGTCAGTGTGATGTACAGTGGTTTCTTGAATACCAGGGATGGTGACTATATCACATCTGTGGGCTGTCCATTTCAATGTTTGACAACTATTTCCATGAAGAAATTCCTCCTAATGCCCAACCTGGACCTCCCCTGGTGAAACTTGAGACACTCTCCTCTTGTCCTGTCACTTGCTGCCTGGGAGAAGTGGCTGAACGCCACTTTGCTGACCCCTCCTTTCAGGCACTTGTAGAGAGCAAAAAGAGTCTGCTGAGCCCTGAGCCTACTTTCTTCCAGGGTAAACATCCCCCTCAGTTCCTGCAGCTGCTCCTCACAGGACTTGTCCTCCATGGCCTACCTCAGTTCTGTTGCCCTTGTCTGGACACACTTCAGCCCCTCAATGTCCTTCCTAGAGTGACAGGCCAAGAACTGGACACAGCACTGGAGGTGTGACCTCACCAGTGCCCAGCTCAGAGGGACAATCACTGCCCTGGCCACACAACTGCTGGAACTGCTCAGGATGCCATTACCTTCTTGGCCACCTGGGCACACTGCTGGATCATGCTCACCCATTGTCAACCAGCACTCCCTTTCCCACCAGGCAGCTTGCCAGCCACTCTGCCCCAAGCCTGCAGTGTCTCATGGAGCTGTTGTGGCCAAAGTGTGTAACCCAGCACCTGGCTATTTAAACTTCATACCACTTGCCTCAGCCCATCAATGCAGCCTGTCCAGATCCCTCTGCTGATTCTTCTGACCCTCCAGGAGATCAACACTTACATCCAATCTGGTGCCGTCTGAAAACTTATTGAAGATTCAGTCAATTCCCTCATCTAGATAATTAATAAAGGTGCTAAACAGGACTGGCTCTAACACTGATCCCTGGGGAGCCCCACTGAGCTCAGTGACAGGCCAACAACCAGATGTAGCACCATTAATCACCTCTCTCTGATCCTAGCGAGTTTTCAACCCAGCAAAGAGTGCACTCATCCAATCCATGGACTAGCAGCTTTTCCAGGAGAAAGCTGTGGGAGACAGTGTCAAAGGCTTCCCAGAAGTCCAGGTAGACAACATCCACAGCCTTTCTACATCTACTGGGCAGGTCACATGGTCACAGACAGAGATCAGACTGGTCAGGCAGGACCTGCCCTTCCTCAACCCCTGCTGCCTGGTCCTGATCCCCTGGTTGTCCTGTATGTGCTGTGTGATGGCACTCAAGGTGATCTGTTCTGTAACCTTCCCTGGCACCAGCATCAGGCTGACAGTCTTAATAGTTCTCCAGATCCTCCTTCCAGTCATTCTTGTGGATATGTGAACTTCTCCAACATCCCATAAGCAGTTCTCCATGAACTGCTCCAATATGGGTCACTCTTCCACAGGGTGCTGTCCTCCAAGGACAGGCTGACCCAGTGTGGTTCCCCCTCAGGGTCACAGGTGCTACCAGAAAACCTGCTCAGGCATGGGCTCCTCTCTTCTGCAGGCTCCTGCCAGGAACCTGCTCCAGCAAGGGCTTCTTCTGTGTTCACAGCCTCCTTCAGGCACCCACCTGCTCCAGTGTGGGTCTCCTCCTTGGGCTGCAGGTGGATCTCTGCATCCCCATGGACCTCCATGGGCTGTAAGGACACTGCTGCTTCACCATGGGCTGCACCACAGACTGCAGGGGAATCTGGTGCCTGCAGCACCTCATCCACCTCTTTCTCCGCCGACCTTGGTGTCTACAGAGTTGTTCATCTCAATGTTCTCACCCTGTTGTTCTCTCGCCACAATGACATCAGTGCAATAGCCTTTTTAAAAATTTTCTTAAATCTGTTATCACAGCAGTGTTACCACTATTTCTGACTGGCCCAGCCTTGGCCAGTGACACATCCATCTTTGGAGCTGCCAGGGATTGGTTCTGCAGGGCATGGAGGAAGCTTCCAGCAGCTTCTCACAGAAGGCACCCCTTCTACCAAAACCTGTCCATACAAACTTAAATACAACAGGCATCCCATTGACCAACCTCCAGTAAGCTGTTAACCAAGACTAATGATAAACAGTGGAGAATAGTTTAGTGAGCACTGCTGCCAGTTCCTGCAGTGCCCTTGGGTGGATCCCATCTCACTCCACAGACCTGTGATTGTCTAAGTTCCACAGCAGGTCACTCACAACTTCCTGCAGGGGTTCTGTTCTGCTCGCCATCCCTGTCTACCTGCTCAGGGGGCTTTCTGCCCTGAGGATAAAGACTGAGGCAAAGGCATTAAATACATCAACTTTTTCCTCATCCTTCATCACTCTGTTCCCCCTAATGTCCAATAAAGGGTGGAGATTTTCCTTAGCCCTCCTTTTGTTGTTCTTGTATTTAAAAAACACTTTTTATTATCTTCTACACAGTAGCCAGACTGAGTTCTAGTTGAGTTTTGCCTTCCAAATTTTCTTTATACATAACATAACAGCATCCTTGTGCTCTTCCTGAGTTGTCTGCCCCCTCTTCCAAAGGCCTTTTTTATCCTTAGATCCTGTGAAAGCTCCCTGCTCAGCCAGGGCAGTTGTCTTCACCAGTGACTCACTTTTTGGCACTTAGGAACAGCCTGCTCCTGCTCCTTTAAGATTTTCTTCTTGAGGTGAGTCTAGCTTTCTTGGAACCCTTTGTTGTTAAGGATAGCCTTCCTTTTCTTCAACTATCTCTAAAATGTGACTTCCAGAACCTTCATCTGGGGTTTGGTGTGTACCTCTCACTGAGATATCAAAGGAAGAGCTCACGCAGATGTGTTTGACTCTCCCCAGTAATGAAAAGGTTCATCTGTGCCATCTCTGCCTGCTAGCCCCTACAATAGGCAAAGACTTCTTCATTCTCTGGTGTAAAACATGGCCACCTCCTTTTCTTTCAAACTGCAATTTTGTGCTGCATTCCTTATCTCCACTTCCGAAGGCCATTCATTGCCTTCATTCTTTCTTACCTGACATACACCCACAGATGTTATAGTCCCTTTTAGCAAACATTTTTATCAGGTAAGATGGGATGCTAAATATATCTGGCTACAAGTGGTGTTTACAGTCATTTGATTTCAGTGGGAGACTGCCTGAGTATCAAAAGACTGATACTCTTTTCAGGATGCTGAAATGCTTTTCTTCATGCTCTGCAGACAAGGAATTGAGGCATAGATTATAAGTGATGCCCACAATCAAGCAGCATATTTGTGACTGAGCTGGGAAAAAGGGCTTCTGATTAAATTATCAGGCAGAATTTAAATGAACAAATAAAACTGTCGCAGAGGTCAAAAGTATTAATGGATTAAAAGAAGGATCAGACAGCTCCTTGGGTGAAAAAAAAGTCACCAGTTTCAATAAAATATAAAACCACATGTACACCCTCCAGTTTAGTAATTTTGTAAGCAGCAGGAAATTGAGAGCTGGTTTATTGCAGGGAGATAGCTATTCTGGTCTTGCACTGTTGTCAGATTTTAGTAGCTGTTACATCTAGGATTCTGGTTTGTATGTATGCATATGGATAGATATACTTTTATAGATACACATAATCTATTGATATATTCATGTATAATCTCTCTCCCTCCCTCTCTCTCTCCTCCCCTCTCTGTCTCAATGACTTCATATAATGTAATTTAAAAGTCTGCCCAATAATAACTAAATAAAGGCTGCCTAAGAATTAATACATTCTTACTGGTAGGTTACATACCTTTGGATGCAGACTCCAACAACATTCAACAACAGCATCCACACGACGAGGAAAGAAAAGAGCAAGCATCTGCTCATCTCAGGTCATCTTTGAATGGTTTGTGCTAGAGGAAGAAAGAAGCATTGCCCTAGGTGCTCTGTCAGACACGGCATTTGGCCCCAAGTGGAGCCAGCTGGCCTCCAGTCAGCCTGCAGCGCAGATGGAAATCTCAAAAACTGACCCACACCATCACTGATGAGACAAACCTCACAGTACAAGGCAGCAGTGCTGGATTCAGCTGTGCTACTGACATTTTGAAAGGCTGTATTTGGAGGCCCCACTGTAAATATCTGTGGGGCTCCTAGAGTAATCATGTTTTGAGACAGGAGCTCTGCAACTTTGTCTCAGCCTACTATTGACGCACAATACATTCTGGCAGCCCCAGTGCAAGGACTTCTGCCCTTCCCACTCTCCTTAGTCACTAATGTTTGTAGCTTGTAGCCCTAGCACTTAGCTTGCCCTTGCCTCCCACTTGGGAGCTCTAGGAAGAAAACTGTTGACAGGACACTGAGCACACTCAAGCCCATGGATGCCTATTACACCAGCTACAATTTGGACCAGAAGATTTAGAAACAAGGCAGTATCCTTTCAGCTTCTGGCGCTGGAAAGGTAATTTAAAATTGAAGCTATATCATGGGATGCAAATAGCATGTGCTAGTGAAGTTTGCTGAATTTCAGATAGACGATATAGATTAAGACCTTATTCTTCTTGCCTGCATACCAGGCTCCATTTTAGAGAGGCATCCCTTGCCTTGTCCCTTTTTTCGATGCTGTGTTATTTTCACTGTACCCTGTGATTTATGTCCTCTCAGAGTAGTAACTGCACTGTCTCTACATCCAGGGTGAGAAGCATTCACTTGATGGAAAATTGCAATATTGGAGAACATGCTAAGAAATGCCATGTTAAAGGAACATGACTCTATGAACATAGCTTAAAGAATTCTCTGTATAAATTCTGCTGGTTTTAAACTGTTTTACTGTGGTTATCAAAACTCTTTGTCATATTTTTCTTTTGATTCTAGCTTGTTCAGCTGTCTCTTTATGCAGGGTGAAGCTAATGGATGATTACACAACCAGGCATCCTACAAATGGCAGAAAGGAACTCAGTTTTTTTTCATTTGTTCTGGTTTGTCTCAAGCTGCCCTTTGGGATGTAGTATTTGCCGGTTACTCTTGCTCACTGCTTCTTTTTTTTCTCACACCTATTTTTTCGTTGTTGTTGATGTCATGTCCTAGGCCATAAAATGAGCTGGGAGATAGTATAGACAGGAGAGGGGTGCTGTGATCTTGATCTAGCAGATTGCACTGAAATTTCAAAGAGAAGAAAAATCTCTTCCCAAAATAAAGCTTCAGGAAAAACATAACACAATATAAGAGTAATAGAATTTGGTCATTTCCCCTTCCAAATACAGAATTACAGAATCAATCAGGCTGGAAGAGACCACGGTGGTTCTGGTTCAACTACCCTGCTCAGGCAGTCATTCTAGAACACATCCCCAGGTTTTTGAATATCTCCCATGAGGGAGACTCTGAAAACTCTCTGGGCAATTTTTTCCAGTGTCTGGTCACATGCACACTAAAGAGTTTTTTCCTCATACTCAGGTGGAACTTCCTGAGCATCAGTTGTCACTGTTGACCCTTGTGCAATTGCTTGGCACCACCAAGCAGAGGCTGGATCTGTGCTTTTGACTTCCACCCTTTAGATGTTTATACATATTAATGAGTTCCCCTCTCAGTCATCTCATCTTGAGGCTGAACAAGTTTGGCTCCCTCAGCCCTTCCTCCTAAGAGGGATTCTCCAGACTCCTGAGCAACTTTGTTATCCTTTGCTGGATCCACTTCAGGGTCTCCATGTCTCTCTTGTCCTGAGGAGCCCAGAACTGGACACAGCTCCAGTTGTGCCTCACCAGGGCTGAGTAGAGGGGCAGGATCACCTCCCTCACCCTGCTGGCACTGCTCTTCCCAATGCACCCCAGGACACCATTGCCCTTCCTGGCCACCAGGACACACTGCTGGGACACACCAGGACACACAGCTTGCTGTCCACCAGGAACCCCAGGCCCTTCTCCTCAGAGCTGCTTCCCAGCAGATCCACCCCCAGCCTGTGCTGATACCTGGGGTTATTCCTCCCCAGTTCAGGACTCTGCTTTTGCCCTTGTTGCATTTCAGATGATTTATCTCTGCCTGTCTCTCCAACCTGTTGAGGTCCCCTTGAAAGGCAGCACTCTGGGGCATTGGCTATTGCTCCCAGCTTTGTGCTGGCAGTGACCTGCTGAGGTCACCGTCTGAGTCTGTGCTCTGTCCCTTGTCTGAGTCTTGTCTGAGTCGCTGCTGAACAAGTTGAGCACACTGGACCTAGTATAGGATCCTGGGGAACACTACTATTGACAGGTTCTTAAAAACAGATAATTTGTTTAAAACAAATATTTTTTTAAAAATATAAAAAAGGCTGGGGTCCAGGTTTTCCTATGTTGTGCGCAATACTTCTGATCATTTTATTACTGAACTCAAAACTAAAATTGGTTTATAAAATGGCTAGGTCCCAGCTGAAAGACAAACATTATACACACATTGATTCTAAATAGCTGGGTCATTTGAATTTATTTAAGACATTTGTGTTATTTTTTGAGGAAATGTACTTTCCACACTCTTTTTAGAGCTAAGTGAAATTCTAACTGTGGATACCTCTTTGAATGGCTGACTGTGTCACTGAAATCCAAACACCTATCCAGTCTTTCTGACTTTACTGGAACTACTAGACCTCACTCTTTCTGAAAATCAGACTAAGTGTCTAACTATTCTTTGGTATTGTGGTGCACATCATCTTTGTATTTCAGGAGTAAAGGCTGATGGACAAAAACTGAAGATTTAAGTCAGCATACGGCCACTATTATTGGAATCTGAAAGAGTTACATTTACTGGGGTTTTTTTCCTAAAGGAGCACATTTGTCATTCTTGAAGGATTTGTTATTTTACGTCTTCTAACTCTTGAATGCATACTGCATTTGGAAAGTTTTCCTTTAGTAAAGATAGTACAAAAGTAAGTGATTTAAAGATATTTCCACTAACCTGGCCAAAATCTTTTTCACATAGCTAGCTACTACATGGTATTTTCAAAAGCAAAAGTAACTTTCATGCACTTTCTATATAACCTGGTTTATAAAACAGCCAACCTTTCCCCTCTGTGTGACTCTAAATTTGGTTATGTTTTGTCTTTGATTTTACAAGCAGAATATGCACGTGTACCCTTCCACACTTCAAAATTTCCCTACTATACCCCTGATCTACTGTGACTTGACAAACAGTTAGTGAATTAAATCATGGTTACTTGCATTTATAATTTTCTTTTTAAAAACTATTTAAATCTGGGTGAAATTCTCTGTGTTTAGGAAACTTGGCTAGGCTTGAAATTAGGCTGTGTTTAGGAAACTTGCTGCTAGGCTGTCAAGCCCATATATGTGTGCTGCAGTGCCATCAGAGCACCATGAAAAGCTTAAACTGCTTGCTTTTGTGCTTTTGGTTTTCATGCTTTAAGAAGGGGGTGAAATATTGCAGTGTTTTTGGATAATATGACCTAGTTTGGTTGAACAGCTGGTTAAACCATACCTCTGAGCACTGGGGTCTCAGTGTAGACGTGGTTCAGCAGTTTCTGTGGGGCGCTTCTGTTAGCAGCTTGGGGAAGGAGGAATAAAGGTGGCAGTGGTAAGCTAGCCTAGGAGCAAATGACAATGACTTTTGACTAGAGTGGTAATAGCTGCTTCTTGTGCTTAATTACTCCCTTTCTGACAGCTCTCTGATCAAAAGGTCATAATTAATCATATCTGCTGTCACACAAAACGAGTGAAAACAGCATGCATAGTATTGTTGCACATTCATGCCTGTGCATTCTTTTGTCTTGGCTACTGACACTGGAGTTTCATGTCAAAAGAGTCTAGATGTTGACTAATGATGATCTTCTACATGATGGTTCAAGGAGTCTGTCTGGGACAAAGGGAAGAACCCTGAGTGCAAAAAGGAAATACTAACTGATATGGTGTTTAACTGAACTATAGGTACTTTTGCCTATGTGTTCCTGATTTTTTAAACAGGTTAGTATCTGGGTGCATGCAAACATAATTTGATTCATTTGGAATTTATTCATTTGGAATGAATTTGCAATTTATGCGGACGCCACTAAAAAAACCAGTCATTCTCTCAGTGAACTTAGCTGAGCTATGGGCTGAGCCCTGATAACTTGCAGGTATCCAGCGGGCAGGAAGACAACTTCACTGCCATAAGGTACAGACCAAAATCAGAAACTGAGACACTTAAGTGGAAGCAGTGAGAGACCAAGTCCACATACAGAATGCTCCAGAGGTCAGGAACTTGGATCATGCTCAGCCCCTGCCACTAGATGCACCATCTTCTCTGTCAAACCCATGGCTGATTCTCATGAGCTCTTAATAGCAGGAGAAGATTTGAGAAACAGTTCTCATCTGGTCACTCTTAGTTTGTCACATTACACTCAAAAATCTAACCTAGCAAATCCCTGTTAGTCATTATCTTAAAGGAATGCTTCTTGGACTTGATGGATTTTTATATTTCTTTTTAACATGGCAGAGGGGCTGTAAAGCTTACTTTGGGTTCACAGAGGAAATTTGGATGGTCAGTGAACTGCTAACCAAGATCATGTTGCCAGTCATACAAAAAAAGTATGAAAAATGCATAGTTTCCTGTCTCTCAAGCTAAGGCTTTTCCAGGTTATAATAATCCATGGTGTTGTGTAGCTTCCTATCATGTTGTGTTGGTCTTGGCTGGGGTAGAGTTAAGTTTCTTCATGGTGGCTAGTATGGAGCTGTGGTTTGTATTTGTGCTGAGAGTATAGGGAAGTATTTGTTGTCACTGAGCAGGCCTTACAGAGAGGAACGGACTGTTCTGCTTTATGTGCTGCCACACTGGCAAGTTGGGGGTGCTTGAGAGGCTGGGAGGAGACACAGGTGGGACAGGTGACCCAAACTGACCAAAGGGATATTCCAGACAGATGGCATCATGAGCAGGGGAAGAGGGAAAAAGGGAGTGATGTTTGGAGTAATGGTGTGTTGTCTTCCAAGTCACCATGACACATGATGGGGCCCTGCTCTCCTGGAGATGGCTGAACACCTGCCTGGCCACAGGAAGCAGTGAAATAATTCCTTGTTTTGCTTTGCTTGTCTGTGTGGCTTTTGCTTTCCCTATTAAACTGTCTTTATCTCAGCCCATGAGTTTCCTCACATTTACCCTTCCAGTTCTCTCCCTGATCCTGCTGTGGGTGGGGGCAGAGAGATTGAGCATCTGCGTGAGGCTTGGTTGCTGCCTGTGGTTAAACCATGACACACAGAAAACCTCAGAAAGGACTCAAGTCCTTCTGAGATGTTTGCCCATGGCACAGTTCAGCATGTTGGAACAGTTTAACTAGACACACACACTTAATTGGCTTACTGTCCTGAATTTTCAGTAGCACCTCTATGGAAATTTCCTGTCACTTAATTGTCTCTCTGAGCCTCTTGAGTACAATTCACATAGAGGGTCTTACTCATCTAGAAGCCAGCCTCAGTTTCAGGAAAGAATGCCTGTGCCCCTATTCCACTGTAGCCACTAAAAACCCCATTGGAAAATATGTGGCTGGTATTCCTCTATTTAATGTAAAGGTGACAAGGGCAAAAAACTGATTGTAGCATCACGATGGTTTTATGTTGTTGTTTATTCCATTAAGCAAGAGAAAAAAAGAATGACTGCACAATACATTGGTGTCTAGAGACCCTGTCTGTAGAGATGGACTTCTGCCTTACTGCCACTAGGGAACCCAGTACGGTATGAAGACAGACTACAGTTTAAATCTTGAAAATTAAGTACTGTTTGCAAATCAGAGAGAAGAGATCTGGATCACCTCCTGTGGGCAGGAAGTGAGGGGTTTCCCTTCTACAACATTGTGACTAGAGCATTGATCTGTGTCTCCATGTGAAATTCCAGATGGAAATATTTTAGAGATTTTAAATATTCACTTCCAACTGTTTTTTTGTGAGTTCTTTGTTGTTGTTGTTGTTTGTCTGTTTTTTTGTTTTTTTCTGAAGGATCAAAGTAATTCAGCATAAACTGCTCTGCTGCAAGGACAGTAGAAGTGTCACCCTTTTATAGATAACTCCTCATTTGTGCTTAGTTTCCAGATCTCCTAGCTACCATTTGCTTTAAACCCTGAAGTCTGAAAGGAGTCCAGGAGTAGCTTTTGGCTGGTGTCTCTATAAATATACTTGGTCACAGAAGTCCATTACATAGTATAATTTCCCAGGAATAAAGTCCATCTTACTGTCTTCCTGAGACTAATGCTGAATCTTCAAACTCAGACACAGAGAAGATATACCCTTTCCAAAGTCCCCTGAGATATTTTACATACCATTTAACCCTTGAGAAACACTTGATGACAGAAATTAGACTTAGACACACAGCTGTATAAGTCCATATACATAGGGCATTTCTGAAAACATTACTTTTCACATATATATATGCAGTAGAAACTCCCGATGCCTTTTCAGTTTCCTTACTGCTCTAAACCAGTATTTGTCAAGGGGTCAAACTGCAGTCCTCAGTACAACTCATGCCATTCACTCTGATCCACAATTTGTCTTGTACAGCTTGCTTTGTCATTTTCACTGCAAACCCTTTCCCTCAACCTTGTTTGACTGTGGGAGACAGTCTAAATTTCACTCAACTGGTGCTTTATGGCTTTCGTTTTGCAAAACACTTCTTCTGTGCAGAATGAAGGGCTATTGCTTTTCCTCTCCTCCTTATCATGCCTTTCTCTTAGTCCAATGGCTATCTACTATCTATTCCAGGAGCAATGAAATATATCCTGCAAGGTACTTGGGAGGCATTAAAACAGACAGAAATACCGTAATTCCTTTCAAATAGACAGCAATTGAAAGAAGGAGCATATACATAAGGAAATCCCACAAATTGTCGCAAGGATTAACTCATTATTGTTGCCATGCTCTCAAACTGCATTTTCAAAAAGCAAATTATTTTTATACCTTGGCTTTACCTATGTCAGACTTATATGCTTGAATTATATGCAACGGACTACATCATATTATTTGTGTATGTAGTATATCTTCTCATACAGGCTGAACAAGCAAAGCATACTGTGATTTACTTACATCTCATGTAGACTCTATGTATATCATATGTTAACTTGATTCTATTATTGGTCCTAGCCCCCCATGTGTACCTGTATCCTTAAAAACTTAGGCATGCCTTTGAAAGACAGGCAACTGAAGTCGGTGTCCTGAAGTCACTGCCTCAAGCTGCACACATATGAGATGTAGTGAAAGTGAATTGATGCAACACACATATGAGATGTAGTGAAAGTGAATTGATGCAATATGTGCCATGCCTCTGCTTACATGGCATAGGCACACTTGATTCACTGGTCCGTCCACCAGTGGGGCCTAGAAGTGGAAAGAGTCAGGAATTCCTTGTGGCCTGCTGAACATGGGAGACCAGGACTGAAAAATGTGTTGTTGAGAACAACTTTCTCCCTTCCTCATTTTAAACAGGGTTAGGTTATAAGCAAATCTGCAAACATCCAAAGAAGACACACATTTGTGCAATTAATATAATATTGGCAGCTGCAAAGGAAGACAAATGACATAAACAAGATTTTTCCCTTGAATCAGGCTACTGTTTGAATAGTGTTTCTTCCTTTCTGTTCTCTGAGTCACTCCCAGTCTCCTTTAGCTTCCTTTCTTCTGTCTCACTCTCCCCTCTCGCTTTCTCAGGTGGAAAATAGGATGTGGCCCCCTCAGTGTGTCTGTCAAACATTTTGGCTCTTCAGATAATCTTTGACTGGACCTGACTGTGTTCCTTTCAGTGAAGTAGAGGATTGGTTTCCAGTTAAGCCTTTGGAATCCTAGTGCTCAGGAAGAATAACTCCAAGCACTGCATTTGGGAAAGCTTTATTAACAAGCTGAAAGTGAAAGAAAGGTAATAATTGCATTTAAACAATCAACCAAAGCAAAGCTCACCTCTGGGTTTATAAATTTGTAGGGAAGACATAATTACAAGGGGTCTGTGTTGCTACATTGCTTTTGCTTTGAAAACCAGATTGCCACCCCACTCCCACTGGATGGATAATTGGGTCCTCATAGGTCTCTTGAATCAAAGTGGTGTTGCAGTAAAACTTTATTTCTCCAGTGCTCATTAAAAGAGAAGCTGAATGGAAAACTCCCACTTTGGGGATAGGATTAGATAGCCCTAGAATATTCCTCCTCCCATGCCCTTTCAAGGTTTTTTGTTTCTAAATCTGCTCAGCAAGAAAAAGTAAATTGCCAGAAGTGAGATTAGTGAAGAATATTGTCCCAAGGACAATAAGGCTTTATTGCAAGGTTGGTATGAGATCCCTGCTTCAAAAAACTACAAGACTTGGAGGTGTGTGAGCTCTTAATTGCCTACCTCTGATAAACTGGCAGTGCAAAAAAAAAAAACCCCAAAAAAACAAAAAAAAAAAGAAGAAAACCCCATTCAGACATGAATTAGCCTGGATGAAGTCCACTTGCTAATCAGAGTTTAATGAGGATGCTGCTGGCCTTAACATATTCAAAATGTTCAAAACTGCCCGGCTTCAAGTTTGTGCAGTTAGTGTTTCCTCTCTCTGCTGTCAGTTCTACACCCAGGCTGCCAGGAATCTTTAAAGCACATAATTTTGCCTGGGACAGGCATGGTAGGGAGAGTAGGAGAGTATGTAGCTCAGAAAATGTGGAAACGTAAGGCTGAGGGGTACTCTGCTAATGCACTCCCATATGATCCAAATTATCTATGCCTCAGCTGCTGGAACAAATGCTACGATTGGCACACTGTTAATCACACCCACAAAGGTTGGACATACAGTTGGATTTCTAGTCACAGTCAGCCTTCATGTGCTCTTTCTGTCAAGGAGTCCATAGGAGAGTTGTGTGTGTGAAGGTCTCAGGGTTCGAGAATCATATTTGGCAACCACTATTGGCAACCACAAGTACCATTTGCTGCTTAAAGTCAATATAGCCACTGTGCCAGGGAACTCAATGTGTGACATCTGGAGGTGTCCTGACTGCTGTTGGCTATAGTGAAGTTAATGAGTCAGCTCACTGCAGTAGCTGCATCACTGAAAGCTATGCCTTTATGTGTGCAGTGGGCTCCAGAGCACTGGTAGTAGGAAGCAGGCACTGGCAGGTACCCTTCTGATCCTCAGTCCTCATTCCCATCCTACTGCTTTAAACTAGATGCTATAAAGGAAACAAATTTAAAAAAAAAATCTGAACAAAGAACAAGAACTCAAGATTTAATACCTTCTAATTATGGGTTTGATTTGGGATGTGGGACTGACCACATGGGGCTATAAAAGCTTTTACATAAACCTTTAAAAAACAGAGTAGTTTCTATCCAGAAAGCAGTATGTGACTCTTTCATGGTGAGAAAAAAACGTACCACATCCTCTCTTGGCCAACACGATTAGGGCCATATGATTTGATCAGACACTGCTGACCAGCAAAGATGCTGTTGAGGGCAGTTACATTAGGTCATGTACACACTGTCTTCTGCTCAAATTTTAGTTTGTTTCCAGCCTACCCTCCATAGTCTAATCAATCTTACAAACAGTCTATAAGACTGTAAACTTTATATACTGCAAAGATCCAGCTTTGCATCCATCAAAGATCCATTTATATACAGCTTGATCCATCTTACCCTAATTTTATGCTGCTGTTGAGTTCAGTGGAACAGCTCATGATTTGCAGCAATGTGAACAAGAGGAAGATCAGCTGCAGGAGACCTTGGGTGTCTTTCTAACACATGAACTTCTCTTGAGTGTTGTGTAAAAATTGCATTAACCAGGCTTCCTGTCTGCCTTTGTAGAACAACTATTCAAGATGTCAGGGAAAGAATGAATTTACTATCAATGTCACTAATAATTCCTGAGGGGAGGGTTGGTGGGTTTTTTGGGTTTTTTTTATTGTTTTGGGGTTTTTTTTGTGAGGGTTTTTTTTGTCATTGTTGTTTCCATTTTTTTTTAGACAGAATATTTTCATGACTTTTGGTACTGTGATCTCACAAAATCCAACACTGCTATTGGTTGTGACAAAGTAATATATTGAGGCAGGATATTTTTCATTTCAGGTTGGAACTATAGGTAAAATGTACACTAAGTGAAACTGATTCTAAGTTTTCTTACCCTTCACATTCATGCCATTCATTATGCAGTTAGAAGATTTCAAGTACTTTTTTTGCAATTATATCAGACAGAGAGATAAATCAACAAACCATATCTATTTTTTCCCCTCCTCTAAAAACTAGAGGAAAAACATCAGGGTTGCAGCAACTTAGTTGTTTATTTGTAAAGTACTACCTTCTGGTGTTTAGAAAGGCAGTATTTATATTGACAAGAGATATTTGAAAAATTAAAACTTGCTCAGTAATTAAATATTGCTTTGGTTAAATAATTTTTATAGCCATTAACATTTTAAGTCAAAAGTCACTTTTAATCAAATGGCCATTGTCCAAAAGAGAACTCCAAGTCAATTTCCCATTATGGTCTCTCTGAAAAAGGCATTGTCTTCACAAATAATGCTTTCAAATAATGCCCCATCACAAATAATGCTTTAGAGCAGCAAGGAAACTGAGAACTGAGAGGGTAGGCAGCATATATTTTATATTTTGAAGTATAAGATTTTTGAAAAAATCTTTGCAAAATCTTTATAAAACCCGGATTGTTTCTGTAATACTTCTATTCTAGCTGTAAACTTGCATCAGCTTTAATCTCTGACATGCTGGAATACCAGCATTTCTTGAGCTAACTAGTTACAGCTTCATTTTTTGAGTTATGACATGGTTTATCATTCAGTTTTCCTCCTCTTTCTTCTTACTAAGAGGTGCAGCTTATCTGAAAATCTACATAATAGAAACATTTTGTGACTAGATATTGAAAGAAAATATGTTCATGTAATCTTAATATATCAGGACATTTTTAAAACAGCACATACTTCATGAACCATTTAGAAGCAATAGTCTTCTTTCCAGCAAGAAGTGACTGTATCTGGTAATTGATCTTTGATAAAGAGGTCTAGGTAAGCCCAGACAGATATGAAATATTTGTGTTTAAGAATGCTGAAGCGTTCCATCTGGATGAAAAATTCTTAACTGAAACATTTAGACATTTGCAAAGTATTTTTTTGACATTTTCAAAATGAAATGTTTTGATTTTTCTGTGCCAATCTTTTATCCACTTTTCATTCTATACATTGCTTTGCCACTTTGACATTTTGTTTCAGTTCAGGACAAACCCAAATATTAAAACATCCCTGCAGTAAGAAATTCCAGTTTTGGACCATGTCTGCTTCTGATAATGAAAGACATAGAAATTTGTTCAAGATGTTATGAATCTAAAAAACTGTTCGTATTTTATCCAAATTACAAGGGAAAACTTGCCAATGACTTTAAAAGTACTTTGCAAGATAATATAGAATCTTTTTGTTTCAGAGTAACCTGCTAGAATACAAAATATGTAGTACATAATATATACAGTAATATACAGTACATTCCTAGAAGCTTTAAGTAACAACCATAAAATAAGATTTATAAGACAAACTATTCAGTGCAGGGTCATAGTAAGGCCCAGTGCTTATATAATAGCTAAAAATATTACTAATATTTGTAGAAAGTCACTGTGTATTTCCAGATTTAAATTATTATTATATCAATGTAGTTATAGAAGGCCTAAACTTTTCAACGTGTTGCCCAGTTCAGGCTTGATTCTTGTGTCTTTATGCAGATGTCCTGTTTGCTTCAAGACAGATACATGAGAAGAATGGATGGATGGAGACAATGCAAAGCCATCACTGGAAGTGACCTGACTCCATTTTTATTTGCCCCAGCATCCAAGATAATTTTCCACTGGAGCCAGTGAAACAGAGTTTAGCTTCCAATATGGCTTTTTGCAACTGTCCCATGCATGGAGGCGGCACTAGCCGCCCTAGCTGAGCATTTGCAGTGTACAGCTGGATGTCCTGTCATCAGAGAAAGAGGAACAGTTGGGACAGTCATTTCAGCTGCTTTGAGCTACAGACTGGAACCAACAGAGCTGCATGAATAATCTGCGTATCAAAGCAGCCACAGGGCTGCTGCTGGTGTCTGCAGGGGACTGCGTCAGCCCGGAATCTGTGACATGAAAAAGGTAGCGCAAAGAACGCTTGAACTCCTGGGAGGAGCAGGAGGTAATTTAATATCACTCCATTGGCACAGAATAAATGTGAATGAGGGGGAAAAGAGGCCCACAGTTTACAATAGACTCAGTAATACTGCATGCATTTTGAGCAGGCGCAAAAGAACAGCACAACAAATGCTTCTAGAAGGTTCCTAAAAAGCAGCCTTTCTGCTTAGATAGTTTTTCAAGGACTTGGTATGCAGGACTGAAACAACATTTTAAAAGGGAAATTTCCAAGTCACGAACTTCTTCTTTGAAGGAGTTCCCAGTTCCTTCAAAACTGAGAAAGGGTTTGTGTTCATTTCAAGTTTTGGGTGAAAATTTGGGTCAAATTTCAAGATGGTTTCTCGACCTCTAATTACTATTATTAGCACTCCTAAATGGGCTCTTTAGAAAATCCCCTGACTAAGGAGGGCTTGCGTGAGCTAATGAGTATGAGAGTGAGAAGAAGGTCCTTGTTTGAATTTTAAATACTCCAGCTCACTAATTGGGGACTATGGAGAATGCTTCTTTTGGTGTGGAGGGAGTTCAGGGGCAGGTGAGAATAAGAACAATATTTTTTAGACCTGTCACTTTAAAATATACCCAGTGCTGCTTTGACATGGCAGCAAATGAATTTTTAAGCAACAATAAGTAACTTTATCCTCCCTTTAGGCACTTGCAGGACTTACTTATTTTTATTTTTAAAAAATGAGCTGGGCAATATTTTCCAAGGTCTCATGGATTTAATGAAGAATAACATTCTTTGATGATCCTGGCAACGGGCATCTTTTCTTTTCCAAATAAAAATGAATAGGCTGAGTCTCGTGCCTACAAGTCTGTTATATGTTAGACGAGCAGAGTTCCCACTGACAGTACTGTTCCAATTGGACACTCTGCCTGTCTTATATTTTTGTTTTCAATTTTTTTCTTAAATAAATTTCTTTACATTGTTGTCATCGTTGCATGCATCATTTCTGCCCTCAGGACCCATCCTGATTTTTTTTCCTCAGAGGAGAGAGATTTTTTTCCCAGTTGTGGCACTCTTATCCAACATGAAGACATCTTTTTTTTTTCCCGGAACAGAAATTTGTTTTAGTGAGCACCACCTAAACACAGCTGACATAAACTCCATTTATTTTGTGCTAAAAAAGAAGATAGGGAATGCGCTTACAAATACACGTATTTATTCTTTTTGTGTAAAGGACTTGGAAAGATGCTAATGTAAAAATTTATGAGTTCCTCACAAACTTGGAAATTATGTGAACTCATGCATAGACCCATGAAAACTCTGCAGATTGGGCTGTACCTAGTATTTCAGAAGGCACTTCCAAGTTATGAACAACAGAGAATAAAAGAATCTCCAGTGACATTTTCTTTTTTCCATAAGCCAAGGAATCCAATGAATTGAAATATTTCATTTTGACTGATATTTGGCCAATTACATTCTCTTTTACAATTCAACATACATAGTCAATTCCATCCATGTGAAGTTATGCAAAGTTTAAGAATTAATTAATGTCAGCCCAAACTTTCCCTGGTGTTTTTGCTTCTCAGCTGTAGAGTGAATTGAATCCCACAGTTCCATGGTGACAGATTAGCTGGGTATTGATGTCTGACTTGAAGTAAATTGCACATGCTTTTCCCACCTTACACGTATGCCTCTGAAAGCCTGGTTGTCATTCTACTGATGCCATAAAGAAAGCCTTATTTGTATTTGAAAAATTTGCTTCTGTCTGTTGCAATGTTTTAGCATCAATGGAAGGCAATTTTGCTCATCCTTTTGTGTTTATAGAGGCTGATCAAACTCTGTTGAAGGTTTTGCATCATGATTTTACAAAATAATACCAACAAGAATGAGCTTAGTTAAACTAAACTTTCTCAGAAAGGGTTAAAATATGGTGATATATTTTACAATCGACATACCATTACACTGGGAGTTGTGGCCCACTCCTGCAATGGGCTGAAGCCTGTTTGTTTTCTTCTGCCTCTCCAAGGCCCCTTGGCACAGCCTATCAGACTGCATAAAAATGAAGAAACAGCATATTGCTTTCCTCCCATTCCAGCATAGCAGGATCTCTCAGTTACATGGTTTTGCTGAGATTGTGATGATATTTCAATTTACCTGGGGAAAGATAAGGCAATAGGATTAGGACTAAGAGGAGAGACTGCTTCTTGTATTTGCTTTTACAAAATGGTTTATAATACACTGCACAGAGTATCTTTATTTTTTTGTTGTTTGCATTTAAATTGCACAGGAGAGAGAATCTGACAGGACTAAAAATGCAAGCACAGGTGAGTATGATTCTGCACTGGAAATAGACTCTCATTCCAATTCTTGGCTCTATAGAGATGTCTTTGCTTGCTTTTCACATTTTCTGGGCAGAATTCACTCTGCTGCTTAGGCAGAGGGAGGCAGCTATTTTCAACATCTAAAGGACAAGAAGACCTTGAAAGAAGTTCAAGGTGTCATGCTTGCACTCTAGCTAAAGATTATGAAAAGATTTGATTGAGGCATGGGGTGGAAACAAGTAAGAAAAGTTGGCAGCTGCTTTTTACATGAGCTATGCAGTCAACATCTTGGAACAAATTTCAACAGCTTCAAAATAGGTTACCTAAATTTATTCCCTCTTTTAATCAGGTTTAAATAAAAGCAGATTTCTGTTTCTCCTTCCCTGTTTGCTTGACATCCCAAGGCAATACTGACTGTGGGAAGCCAGGCACATAACAAGGGGGATACATGGGACATATGGAACTGGTTTTCACTGGTGATAGGCCATTTTTTTTTCATTGGTGACAGACCAGGTTTTCATGTGGCTCTTCTCCTCAGACCCATGATAACATCAGTAGTTCAAAACTAATTTGGGCACCAGAAATGGACCATGAAGTAATCGAAGAATTTTCATTAAATATTCAGATTCCTAAAATCCCATATGCACACAACATATCTTTTTCTTTGTGGCCCTGTGCAGATACTCATAAGCCTGCTAGGAAAAGGTTCAAGGATCTGGTCCTACCTCACCTACCTCAGGTTTGCCAATGGTACCTACAGGTTGGAAGAAAGGGTGTGGGTGGCTTTTCTTAAATGTTTGTCCAGGTTACAATCTCTGAGGTGGACAGGAGTTCTTGTCATGCCTGGTGCAGAGCTCCCAGTCAAGAAGCTCTGATTATGCCCTTGTCACCCCAGACAAATTCACAGAGTCTGGAATGCCCAAGAGCATTCAGAGGTAGTTGCATTAATTGGTTAATGGATTCAGAGCCAAGCACATGTTTGTGCAACTTCCTTACCCTTGAGGAAGCCTGGACAGAAATGGCTCTGCTAGCTATGCTCCTGCATAGAAGGCCAGGCCTCAGCTCTCCTGGACCGTATGAAAAATATGCAGGGTCTTGGTTATGTTCATATTTCACAGATTCTTGTTGCTACTTAGGAACCTGGGCATCTCAAGAAACCCAAGACCTGTTTACAAAAGGGGTAGGTATTGAGGAGATCAATACTCAAGATTCAATGTTGAAAATCTCACCTAGAATAGTTCTAAAATAAATCTGATATCTCAAAATACAGGTACTTGCATCCATGGCTATGTATTACAGACAGTCATTCTCATGAGCACAGGTGCTAGTTGGTTCTGGGGTAAAAATATGGGCCCCTACTTAAGGCTGAAGAACTTCAGTCCTAAGTGTGTAGACCAAACGTATAAGATATACCTACACATCCTGCAACAAAGCTGAATTTTTTCTGCCTGGCCAGCATATGTACGGCAGCTTGAAGGCTGAACTCTACCAAATGCAGAAGCAGTGCTCCTTGTAGGGACAGTTCCTCAGCTTGACTGGGTGATTTCAAAACAGCAGCTTGGCCCTGCATCCTGCCAGACTCTCATCGGAACAGTCCAAAGAGTCAGGCTTGGGATACAAGGAGTAGGCCTGTGCACCTGTTGCTGGGCATCTGTATGCATGCATGCCCTGATTACCTATGCAGATAATTACGTAGAAGCTCTATTATTATCCTATTACATGAAAACCCAGCCTTCAGGGCCTCTGGTGTGCCTCTGCAGGCACAGAGTGGTAGAAAAGCCACCATAAAATCATACTTCAGAAATAGTTTGTCAGAACTGAATTGTGCAATCTACACAGTGATTTAGATTAGAAAGAAAGCAAGGAAGAAGAAAATTATAAGAAAAGGGTGAAAAAATATGGTAAAATCAAGAAATCTTGTGTGTGTGGATGTTGCTTTCAGAGACAAGAGACATCTGTTTGGGAAATGAAATCTGTCCAAAGAAATGAGGAGGGGGCAGGGGAAAAGGTGAAACGTTGCCAATGCAACAGAAGAAAATCTCAAACTTTCCCACAGAAGTCTTAGTCAAACCAACACAGAAACAGAGGAGTTAAGAACAAGGGATTTATTTCCAAAAGGGAGCCAAGACAAAGATTTCCAGACAGAAAAAATAGTGTCATTAACACTGCAGGAGTCAGGAATGATCATAACCACTATCATCCAGCAGGTCTGGTTACATTTCTGTTACTTTTCACTTTTTAGGTGGAGAGTTTTAGCAGGCCCCAAGTGTCAAAGTTATCTTTTCTTGAGATCATCTTCAGCGGTCTTTCTTCCCATCAGGCACATCCTGCCTCCCCTTTGGCTGATTTATGCACCTTCCAAGGCACAAAAAGCAGAAGAAAACTATTAGCTCTGGCCCCAGAACGCTGTCCTTCTGTAGTACTGTCAATGTGTCGGCCTCCCCCCAGTCATCCACAGTGAGAACTTATCTTAGAGTGGTGGATGTTTTCAGGCTCTATTCTTCCCAAGCAATCCCAGGCTGTCAAAGCAACCCTGTGGAAAACTGTCAGACAGCATAAAATTGATCAGCCTCCAGTTAATTTGTGTGACGTGAGCCAGCCTGTTTTCTGTACCAGCATGGGAACAGTATGTGGTAACAATACCCTTATCCCCAGTCCACCTAAATTTTGACAGATGCAGTTCAGCTTCAGAGTCAGAACCCACAGGTTACTACTATGGTAGAAACAGTAAATTGAAAGTTTGGTGCCTAACAAACATCCTCTGGATTTTTGTTCCTATTATACAGCCAGTTTACTGTTGTATTGACAGAAAGCTAGCATAACAAATCTGCAGCACCGTGCTATTTGGTTATCCTGTTGTTGCTTTTAGTAGTGAGGATTTTAGAGGCATTCCTGTGAAAACCCCACCTGCTGTGGGGTTGCTTTCTTCTTCATAGCTCCACAATCTGGCTCCTTCTTTTCTTTTCGACTGAATTACTAGGCTTCAAAGAAGAAATGCACGGTAGAGTATATAGAGCCAGGAATCATAGTGACAGAGAAAGCAATTGGTACTACAGATGCATTGTAATACCTCTCTTTATTAAGAGAAATTATGCTTAGAAGAACATATTTCTTTAGGAATAGGCTGGTTTTTAATATCCTTCCTAAAATAAAGGAGAATGCAGAGACTCCATAACTTAAGTTTTTATTTCGTGTAATTTGAGGTGTCTAACAATTCAAAATAGACATTGTCATCATCACAAAGCATAAAAAATGTGGGTGGTAAGACTGCAGAGAATCTTCAGTCCTGATTCAGATTCCATTGTTGACCAGAACAGAATCTGGCAGGAATAAAACTTCCAGAACTTCTTGGAAAATGAAATCTCAAATTGTAAGTAACACAAGGGATAAAACCAACCAAATAAGCAAACAAAAAACAATGGCAAATGAGAAAAATATGGGAAAAATTCCAGTGTCTCTCCCTGCTCATGGCATTCCCGCTTGCAAAACCATTTTTCATTCCTTTCAGCAGAGAAACATTTGTAGTGTACCAAACTTACATTAATCATGAAAATCACCCTAAGGCAAAAAAGAAAAAAAAAAAGGGGATGGGGGGGAAAAGTGAAAATAACTTGGGTTATTCTTTACATAAGGCACAAAACACAAATGGACATTTTTTTTTCTTTAATCAGATCTTGGCAAAAATCATGCCAGCATTTAAAAATGTGTCCCTATAAGAATAAGCTATTATTATTGTCATTGCATTTCTAACTTTAGTCCAAACAAGCTGCATAAACTAGCATTCTGATTTAACCCACATCAAGGCTGATATTCAGGATCCAGGACACAAATGTCATTCCTGAAGCTTTTCAACTCTTTTCAAGCACAGCCTTGCTGTAAGTGGTAATCTCATCTGCCATATCTGCTCCCAAGACAACACTCTGGAATCATAACACTACCTACATCCAAAGTATCACTTTTCTTCCTTAGAAGAGATTTGGAAAGAACCACACATATTTGGTGCTTTTTACTCAGTTGTTACATGTTTGAAACTGCAGCCATGTGCACTGAATTACTGATAGCCAGATCATGTATTTTTAGTTTTGCAGAAAAAGTAGCCAAACTGTTGTGTGTTTTGCAGTCTGCAGTGTTATTCCTGCACTTTTTTTTTTTTTTTTTCCATTTGTGACAGAGGATTATTAGGGCTCAACCTAGGGTGTTGTTCAAAGCAAACTCAAGAGTTTAGTGTTCTCATTAGGGAAGGATACATGCCTGAAAGAAGAGATGTCATCCAGAAAGACCTAGACAAGCTCAAGAACTGGCACCATTGGGAATTTAATGAGATTTAACAAGACCAAGTTCCAGGTGCTGCACCTGGCTTGGGGCAATCCCCAGTACCAGCACAGGCTGGGGATGAGCAGATGCAGAGCAGCCCTGCCCAGAAGGGCTTGGGGTTGCTGGTGGGTGAGAGGCTGGGCATGACCCAGCCATGGGCACTCCCAGCCCAGAGAGCCAAACGTGTCCTGGGCTGCATCCAGAGCAGCGTGGGCAGCAGGGGAGGGAGGGGATTCTGCCCCTCTGCTCTGCTCTGCTCTGGGGAGAGCCCACCTGGAACCTGCATCCAGCTCTGGGCTCCCAGCACAGGAAGGACGTGGACCTGTGGGAGTGATCCAGAGAAAGGTTACCAAGATGATTAGAAGGATGGAGCACATCAGGTAGGAAATAACCGGGATTGTTCAGCCTAGAGAAGAGATGGTTTCGGGTTGACCTAATTGGGACCTTCCAGTATCTGAAGGGATCCTCCAAGAAAGATGGAGTGAGACTTTTTACAAGAGCAGATAGTAATATTACAAGGGGAAATAGCTTCAAACTAAAAGACAATAGGCTTAGATTATGTGTTAGGAAGAAATTTTTAAAAGTGAGGGTGATGAGGCACTGGAGCAGATTGCCCAAATTTGTGCATGCCCCAGCCATAGAAGTGTTCAAGGCTGGATGAAACTCTGAGCAACCTGGTCTAGTGGAAGGTGTCTCTGCTTAGATGCCCATGGTAGAGGGGTCTATGATCTTTAAAGTCTCTTCCAACCAAAACCATTCTGTGATACTATGATATACTGATCTCTTCACTTATCCTGGCCTTGTTCTACTGTTTTGTTGATATCATAAACCCTAAACATATTTACTAGTTAATACATGCTAAAACTCATAGGGCCATGAATATGGATAAGGAACTTTCATTTCAAACTCTACATAAACAGGATGATTACTGACTAATAGTTGTGGCCAAGGTCCACCAAAATAAAGAGCTTGAGACCAAAGCCATTGGGTGGCTCAAAAGCAAGCCCTTGAGGCAGTCAAAACTATACTTTAAGAAAAATAGAAAGAACTTCTAAATACATAAAACTGGGGGGAAAATAAAGAAACCAAAACAGAACTAGATCATGTCTTGTTATAATGCTCAAGTAGGGAAAGGAAAAAGTGTTTCTAAAATACATACAGAGAGTAACCATAACTTGCTCCACTTGCTGTCTAGGATTCATGACAAACCAAAAACTTCAGGCAGGGAAAGTAAAGGGGAAATGGTACTGAACAGTGCCTAACTTTGTTGTGCTACTTAAAGGAGAGAGAACATCTCAAAATAAGTTTGATGAATTGTAAGTTCGACACTATGGGAAAAGTGGACCCTTCACTTTCTGGTTTTCAGTTCAAATGAACCAATTATTTTGCTGACCTCAGGGTCCAAATTTCAAAGAAAGCTGAAGACAGGCTTAGGCCTGCTGCTATGGCAAATTCCAAAATACCCAATTACTGACCTCAGGAGGAGTCAGCATTCCTGAGATTAGAGTCACTGGGAGTTTACTTCACAAACTCACTTCTAATAATATACTATAGTGCAGACACCATTAACCTGCCTTTTTCAGTTAGCGAATAAGATATGTCTCAAGGCAAAATAGTTATTAACAGCCAGTGGTAGAAGTTACATCTCTAATTGGAAACAGCAACATCTGCAGGGGAGTGTAATAAAAGCATATAACAAGTGAATGTGTCAGTGGATTACAGGGACTCTAGGTAATTGTTCCATAAGACAGCTTTAGCAGAAACAAGGAATATTTCAGGACTTCATAGGTCCAGAATAATTCTGGTCACTGAAGAGTGTACCAAGGATTAACTCTGTTCTTACTAGCCAATTTGACCAGCATTAAACTGGCAGACATCCCAGATTTCCTATTATTTGCACTGTATTTATTTCAATGTTTACATCATTCTGTAGCTAGCTAATTCTCTTTTTCTGCCAACTCTTATAAGGATGCTGTTCAATAACAAAGCCCATTCACATCAGTTGCTTGACGTAGAGCTATTGTGTCCTAGCTGTCAGTTATTCTAAAACATCTTTAGGCCTAAGTTATTCTAATATGAATGACCTGCTGCTTCTATATACAAAACTCTTGCACTGCTTTTATAATTAGATGCACAAAGCAAAAGCCTGAAAACTGAGCACCTGCTGAGCACTCACAAACTCCTGGTGAAGCCTATCCGTATTGCAGATACAGATGCTGAGATACTTAAACATACAGAAAATGTTCTTTGTTATTCCCCATGTCTGAGGTCATATTTTGACTTCTGGATCAAGCTGCACTTCACACAATTGGAAGAGATTTCTAGACCTCTTTGACAGAAAAACTCTTATAGAGTTTTCCCTAATTTCTCATTTTACATTTTACTCAGCCCTTTCTGAGTCTTTCTTGTGCACCTATTTCAGATGACTAAAGAAAGTATGTACTTTACAGCTCTTATGTACACCATTCTGGTGTTTGTCTGCATTTTAGAGGTGGATTTTATTTTGTGGGTGGCAGTGTTAGGTTTTATATTATGATTTACCATGTGCTGCCTGTTCTGTGGCATAGGACCTCTCAAGAACAAGAGCAAATATATAGTTTTGTCACTTCTTGAAAATGTGTATTTGACTCTGTTTCCAGAAACAGCAGTTCAATAGATAAGCAAACATATTCTTTTTGACTTAATGCCCGTTACTGTCCAGAAGCAGATTATATTTCAGGGACCTTTTAATGCATTTCTGTGCAAACTGTGAAGGCAACAGCCCACATCCATTCAGCAAAAGCAAAAAAATCTATTCCCATGTTCAGATGAGGGGGAAAAATTTCCTTGTCCCTGAAGTTGCAGATGGCAACGATGCTGACATTCTCAAATTTTATAGAATAATGCCTCCATCCACTTAAATAGGCAGTCTGCCAGGGGTATATGTTGCAGCTGATACATCTAGGGGCCATTACACTTCTCATTACCACCTTCTTATTTCTTGAATCTTAAACAAGGTTTGTTTCAGTAGGACTACCACAGACATCACAGTAACATGGTAGTCATTCACAATTTAGGAAGTGAGATGGTGAAGCAGCTCTGCTGCACCAGGACTACCAGACAACAAGAGGAGCACATAGCTGCCTTCTGCTTCTCCATATATCTGCTCTGAGATTTGTATAGATAATAATGTCCTTTTACTAGATGTTCCACTTAAATTTACAAGCTGTAAAGGAAAGACAAACCCCTTAGATGGTTTGAGAAGTAGACAAAATGCTTATTAAGCCTCCAAATGTTCCAGCTGCACTTTCAAGAAACTTTGGCCAAGGCAGGTGGTGCTGGTTGGGATATGCGGCTATTCCCACTGTGCCTTTCAAATGCCTTTTTGAGAACCTATAGCTCTGATAAGGAAGTATTTAAGGGGGCTGCTAGAGCATGTAGAAAAAAAAATTAGGGAGGCCAAATCTCTGTTTGAACTTAAAATGACAACTTCTGTAAAGGAAAATAACACATTTTTTATGAATATATTAATGGTAAAAGGAAGGGTAAGACCAACCTTTGTTCTTTACTGGATGAAGGAGGGAACTTAGTAATTGCAGACGAGGAGAAGGCAGAAGTGCATAACACCTTCTTTGCCTTTGTCTTTAGTGGGAAGATGGCTTGTCCTCAGGACTGCTGTCCTCCTGGGTTGGTTGATGGTGTCAGGGAGCAGAATGGCCCCTCCACTATGCAAGAGGAGGCCGTCAGAGAATTGCTGAGCTGCTTGGATGTTCATAAATCTATGGGACCAGATGGGATCCATCCCAGGGTGGTGAGGGAGCTGGAAGATGAGCTTGCAAAGCCTCTCTCCATCATTTATCAACAGTCCTGGCTCACTGGTGAGGTTCCAGATGACTGGAAGCTGGCCAATGTGACACCCATTCACAAAAAGGGTGGGAAGGAGGATCCTAGTAAATGTAGACTGGTCAGCCTGACCTCAGTACCTGGCGAGGTAATGGAGCAGTTTATACTGAGTGTCATCACACAGCCCTTACAGGATGGCCAGGGTATCAGACCCAGCCAACATGGAGGGGATAGGTCGTGTTTGAGTGACCTGGTCTCCTTTTATGACCAGGTGACTCGCCTGGTGGATGCAGGAAAGGCTGTGGGTGTTGTACCTGCTGTGTTCAGCAAGGCCTTTGACACTGTGTCCCAGAGCACACTCCTGGGAAAGCTGGCAGCCCAAGGCTTGGACAGGAGCACTCCTTGCTGGGTTAGGAACTGGCTGCATGGCCGGGCCCAGAGAGTGCTGGGGAATGGTGCTGCATCCAGCTGGGGCCAGTCACCAGGGGTGTCCCTCAGGGGTCTGTGCTGGGGCCAGTCCTGTTTAATATTTTTATTGATGACATGGATGAGAGTATTGAGTATTTCATGGTAAATTTGCAGACAACACCAAGCTGGGAGTGTGTGTTGATCTATTGTGGAGGGTAGGAGGGCTCTGCAGAGAGACTTGGAGTGGTTGGATGGGTGGGCAGAGTCCAACAAGATGAAGTTTAATAACTCCAAGTGCTGAGTCCTGCATTTTGGCCACAATAACCCCCTGCAGCATTATAGGCTGGGGACAAGGTGGCTGGACAGGGCCCAGGCAGAAAGGGACCTGGAGGTGCTGGTCCACAGCCAGCAAGACATGAGCCAGCAGTGTGCCCTGGGGGCCAAGAAGGCCAATGGCTCCTGGCCTGTGACAGGAATAGTGTGGCCAGCAGGAGCAGGGAGGTCATTCTGCCCCTGTACTGGCACTGGTGAGGCCACACCTCGAGTGCTGTGTCCAGGTCTGGGCCCTCAGTTTGGGAAGGACCTTGAGACACTTGAGTGTGTCCAGAGGAGGCAACGAGGCCGGTGAGGGGCTGGGAACACAAGGCCTGTGAGGAATGGCTGAGGGAGCTGGGGCTGTTTAGCCTGGAGAAAAGGAGACTCAGGGGTGACCTTATCACTCTCTACAACTCCCTGAAAGGTGGCTGTAGTCAGGTGGGGTTGTCTCTTTCTCCAGACAGCAGCTGACAGAACCAGAGGACAGAGTCTTAAGCTGCACCAAGGGAAATATAGGTTGGATATTAGGAAAAATATTTTTACAGTAAGGATGATAAAGTACTGGAATCGTCTGCCCAGGGAGGTGGTGGAGTCACCATCCCTGGATGTGTTTAAAAAAAGACTGGATGCAGCACTTAGTGCCATGGTCTAGTTGAGGTGTCAGGGTATGGATTGGACTTGATGATCTTCAAGGTCTCTTCCAACCTTGTGATTCTGTGATTCTGTGGTCAGAGTTTTTTGTGCTTCCAGGAAAGGAAGGTAGCAACTGCTGGAAAAGGGAGACAGACAGTGATGTGCACAGTATCCTGAACATCAGTTCTGAAAAATGTGAGTTTTCTCAAAACTCTCTAATAGGGATGTTTTTCTTGTTGCTCTTCTCTGGTTGTAGCCAGATCCCCATCCCCAGGATATGTCAGAGGAGTTGGAAACAGAGGATCAGATCTACTGCTCTGCTACTAGTGAACCGGGGCAGAAATCAGCCACTCATTTAATTTGTGAACATTAAAAAAGTCAACAACAATTTTTTTCAAATCTACAGCCTGCCCTAAGCATGTAATGTAGTCAAATTAAAGCCCTAATAAAGTATCTATGAAATGAAAACCAAACGTGTTTATCTTTTGTAGTTCCAGCCTCCCCTAATGGAAAATGGCTGCATTTCAATCAGCCACATGTCCAAGCTGTGGTTGTTCTCACAAGTCTGATTTCTTCCCTTAAATGGGATCCATCCGAGAATGTGACACTGTTGTTTCTCTTCCTGCAGACCTACATGACAGTCAGAAACAGCACTCAAATGAGCTCAGTCTCTCAACTGTGCTCCTCCTTAGAGACACTGAGCCCTTCTAGAAGAGGATGAAGATGTTCAGACATTTGGAGAAGCCAGCAGTGCGGGGTTGCTAATGACAGCTCTGGCAGCCAGGGATAATGGTACAGCGCAGCATTTTGACATGCCAGCAGCACTGAAGGCAGCTTTGAAGAGCAAAGTCCCTCTAAACCACCAGAGTGGTGTAGAGAGCTGCAAGTGGGAATCACAGCTGAGCACGGAGTCCTGAGTGCAGTGTCCTTAAATGGGAAAAGCCAGGCTGACTCCTTGGCATCTCCCACCTAGTTATCGGCTGTTACAGACACAGCATGACACAGCAGAAGAGAATGGGAGAACAGTTACAGGGCTCTAGTGACACTCATTTCTATTTAACTCTCTTTGCATTAATCAGGCTGTTTAAGTGGACCCTGATGTAAACATGAATGGAGTTTCTCTGGAGCTGTTTGTCTGCTTCCCTGGGAAGTTTTTGCACAGCAGAGACAAAGCTGTCTCTTATTAAAGCTTCATCTGACCATGATAGACTAAAATACAGGAATAACTGATGGTTATCCAGATATAAATAACAGATTGATTCTCCTGACTTCTGCCTCACCTCCACTCATCCTTCCCCAGGAAGCATCAATACAGGGCAGATTGCTAGAAAATATTGCCAGAACCTACCTCAGTGTCTTGTCACTCTGCAGGTTCCTGCTGTTTGCACAGTCAAGGTGTCAGGATTCTCAATTTTGCTAACTTTGTTTCACTCAGCCTTCCAATGTAATTAATTTCCCAGGCTATGATATGACACTTACATGATCCAGGCAGTTATTTTTTCAACTGTATATTGTGTGAATTAAGCACTGGTAAGCCTTGTTGTTTGTACCCTTCCCTATGGTTCTAGAAAGCTAAGTCAATGACTTTATGTAGCAGATGAAACTGGTCATGATAATTTTAAACAAGAATTAGCTATTCATGATAGTTAAATGCTCCCCATGTTATTGATAGCAACAACTTGCCTTCAGAGACATGGCTTCTTTTTCTCGTTTTATTGCATTTTCCATATGGAACAGTGTTCCTGTCTGAACAGTCCCTTGCACTTCATATTTCCTAATAGCTACATCTCTGTCACTCTGTGCCTTAGACCTTCCTCAAAACATCAGGGATTTTTTCTCTTCTGTCATATCTAGGGAAGGGGGCAGAATTTAGACTGCCTCAATATGGCCTTTGCTGTGCTATTATCTTTCCTGGAGGCTTTTTTGTTCCATCTACTGACTTACTGCATAACATATAGAGTGATCCTGATGGTACTAGTGGGCACTTGGCCAGTAGTTGCACCTTGCTGCTACATGCAGTGATGTGGGCTATAGCTGTCAAGTCCCCTGACACTGCCTGTCCCAGGTCTGGTTCCCTCTGTAGCAGGTCTTCCCTGCGTTCCATTTCACCACACCACCACAAAGAAATCCCACTTTCGGGAATCCTAGAATTGTCACAGCCCTAGTGAGAGGTCAGTTTGACCAGCAGTTCTGGATAGGAAAACAGCAGAATGCCTCATAGAGCTATTTGAAGATGAGCAGCTGGAGGGAGCCTAGAGGCTCTGCTCCACCTCTCCCAGGTGGTTGTGCCCCCGTGAGCTGGGCAGAGCCCCCTGGGGGCCTGCGTGCCCCTATGGCCCTTGGACACGCTGTGCTTCTGCCCAAGGCTGCGCCAGCCACGGGCCTGTCCTTTACACCAGTGCTGAGCAGAGTGTGAGGAGATGTGCTCCAAGAGAAGGATGCCAGGAATCAGCTGCCATGGCAACAACGCAGCACTTTTCTACCGCAACTGCTCCTGCTGACCTGGTCAATCAGCATTACAGTTTTAAGAACACTCTGTTTTCAATAGTTTGCTCTAGCATTCTTCTATCAACAGCTTTTCAGAGGCTGAAAATGTTTGGATATTAATACTTTAAGCTACTTTTAAAATTATGAATACAGAAAAAATGCAGACACTTTTGTTACAACTTAAGCCAGCCTAAGTTCTTATTTTCTTCCAGGCCAAAAAAAATTTTAATCATCCTTTCCGAACCTGGCAAGAAAATGCCCCTCCGGCTGAAGGAGAAAGAGTGTACACACTATATAGGCCAAAGAGAGGCTTTCCTCAGGCTTTAATTGTCTGAAAAGTGGGGTGCCTTTTGCTGTGATTTTGGCACAGTAGGAGTCCCCTCCCTAGTGGGTGATCAAGTGAGTGGGTACAACCATGGTAAGGCTGTTTGAGTCAATATCTTTGGCTGTCAGAGCACTCCCTCAGGCATGGCTAGGATCCCGATGCTAGACCTGCCACTTTTGTGACTTCATCGTTTAGGCCCTTCTACACAGCCTGCCCGATTTTCAGTTGCTGCCCCAGGGGTATTCCTGGGCTACTCGTAAAACAACTCAACACTCAGTACCTTGAAAATCCACACTTTGATTTCACACCTAGAGCAAAAATGCCAATAACCGGCTCCATTTCAACTGAGGAAGGTGGGACTGGACCCACTATTAAAGGAGGCAAATTAAAAGATGAGAATGCAACTCAGGAAGAAGATGAACAAGAAACACTGGCTAATGAAACTCAGGATGGCAAAGTGCAGAAATCATGTTCCACCTCAAGGCTGCTAATTTACTTCTCCTTGATACACTCAGGTAGGTTGAGTTCTCTGAATTTAAAAATCCAGATGGAGAGATTTTAGATTTATTTGAGTTACTGGGAATGGTGATTCATTAAAACCACAACTCCATTATAGATCCTGGCTGCTCCTGCTTGTGTAGCAGTATTTCAGGTTTGATACTGTCCAAGTCATTATTTTTGCTTGCCAGAAAGCCATGGTGTTTTACAGACAATTGATCTGTTTCTGATGAATCATTGAAGGAACTAATGACCATGCTCACCACACCAGGAATTTGGAGGCCCGGCGGCAGGGCGGGCTGGCAGGGCGGGAGAGCAGGGGGAGGAGGAAGAGGAGGAGGAGGAGGAGGAGGTGGGGCTACTAACAACTGGATTTTCAGAGGGAGGTCTCCGGTGTACTACCAGGTAACAAGTGGATTAACCAGTTATTGCGCATCAGATGAGCTGTGGTAATCAATCCTTCATTCATGTTAGTCTAGGACAAACTAAACCGAAGCACATCAGCTGAATTTTGCTAAGGCCACTGGCATGGCCTTAAATCTGCCATTAGAACTCAAATACAATCCCTTATGATCAGTCTGTCTGGTTCTCAGACAGGATACTGACAATCATGCTCAGGCTTAGAAGAAGTTTGAGGGCATGGAATGGGTATCAAATGTGTGATACAGATGAGTTAAGGGACGCAACAAATTTAGAATTGCAAACTAAACCTGCAGTTAAAAAGAGGAGAAGCCATCTCTAAAGGGACAGGAGCAAGATATAAGGATAAATCCATAGGGAATGTCAATCAAATAACAGAACTTGCTTCATGTTCTTACCCTAGGCTGCCCAGAATATGTTAAGAGAATAGAGAACTCTTGGGCTGGAGGTGGGCTGACAGATGTACTTACAATATTTAAGAGGTAGGCACAAATACTTCCAATATTTAAGATGTAGATATATCACTGCTTCAATTATGTCTCATTGGCTGCAGTTTGCCTGCATGACTTGGAAAGAGAGACCAGATGATGACTTGCAATATGTAGAGCTAAATGTCACTTATGGTATGTTGGAAATAGTAGTTTCTGCAGTTATTGAGAAGGTTCCAAATGCATAAAAAAGTTGCTCTTTGTCCCTCTGATCAAATACAACAACAACAACAACAACAACAACAACAATAATAATAATAATAACAATTTTAAATCCCTGCTAGATCTTTCTCTCTCAATTTCTGCTCTAGATTTTCAGGCTCATCTAGACTGAAAACTCATGGGCTTTTTCCTATTGAGTGATCAGTGGTAAGTCTGAGTAACTTATTTAATTTTTTTCATGTATATTAGGAGAATAGGAGAAGAGGAGAGAATGAAAGTAAAGAATCCCTAAGAAAATTCACTGGCCAGTTCTAATTCTGATCTCCTGCACAGCACACACAATGCAAAAACAAGACACAACCTCAGCTGGCAGGAAACTTGGCTAGAATTGCCTGTCTTTCATAGCTGCATGCATTATATTGCACAGAGAAGTAAGGATATTAAAAACTAGCTTGTCCAAGTAATTTTCCTTGCTTTTTTTATATGAACAAAAGTAGAAAGAGGAAGATTTAGAGTGACAAAGAATTTTTTTAATCAGGTGAGCAGAAGATCTTCAGGTAGTGTAAATCTGCATTGCTCTGGGGCTGTATGAACATCACGCTGAAATGCTTGATGCCCTGATAGAAGACAAGTAGGAAATGAGATGAAAAGTCTACTGAAAAATCTAAAATATAAATAACACACAAAAAAAAGAAACCACAAGAACCCACAATGCACAAAATTTATAATCAGATTGTTTTTAATTCAAACCATCTTGACAATTTGTGTGGAATTTCAGGTCAGTTCAAGACAGAAGTTGAGAAACAAGAATGTAATGCCATTTTTCTACTCTCTGCTTATGCCTCAGTACGAAACAAAAAGCAGAATTTAGCCTAAGGGACTAAAAACCTACATTTTTCAAATTCAAGCCCTTGTTCTGTTGTTTTTTGACAGGGTTTGGGGTGTCTTTTTGGAAGAATGGCAAAAAAAATTCTGATAAAGGAGGACACACACTTGCTTTATTTTCTTTACCTATATGAATCCCAAACAAAGATAGATTGAAACTCTAAGTAACATTTGTGTATTAAAAGAAATTATTCCTGACAATTTTAATGACAAGTTTCAGCTTGATGTGATTTAAAATGGGCAAGTTACAAAGCCCTAAAAAAATGGGGTTTTATAATGGAAATGCTGACAGACCCTTAACTACAGCAGCGTTGCTGGGCGCCACTCTAATAAAAGGTGGCAAGGATCCAGAAGTATTCACAGCTGCATGTCTAAACTTTATTAAGTATCTGACTATAGTTTGCAGGTCCTCGCCAGATCATAACTCACTTAATTCTGACACATTCCAGTTTATAATTAGTGTTGTACTAATATGTTCCTAACTCGTACCAGCATATTCCTAATTTTTTTTTCTCCTGTAAAACAAGGCCGTTCCCCAAAACCAAGGATGCACTGACATTGGTGCTTTTTATTAGTGCTTTTTAGTTTTTGGTCCTTGGGCTAAGATAATTCATATGTTAAAGGCCAATGTCAGTAAACGAAGCACGATGAACACTAAAACATCTGTAATTCCCAAGGCAGAAGAAAGAAAGCAATTTCCAATTTTTTCTAAGCAAAGTATTTCACTTGCCTTTGCATTCAGTGAGAAAGTAAATTATTCTGAAAACACATCAGTAATAGATTGCAATTAGATAATAATTGTATAAGCAAACACAATTATTTCAGTAATTTGCCAAGTAATAAAATAACTGTACTAGTACATTGAAGGTGTAAACATATTTATTTAAATTTACTGTTGGATGTCTCCCACCTGAAAACTGGGACATTTTGGGAAAGCACATATTTCCACAGTTAATGTTTTATGATACCACCAATGTTTGGAACCTGAACCCTTTATATGCAGGATTGATCATTACTGAGACTGAAATCCTAGCTTCTGGTTTTCTATGCTCTTGGCAATTCATTTCCAGTGGCTGCCATTCATTTCCAAGCTTCTTCATCTGTCTGGGCATGTATCTGGTCAATGACTTCTGCTAAAGGTGGTTTTGGAGCAGCCAAGGAAGGTGTTACTACTATAGTGTGTAATAGAAATTTCCAAATATTGATGTTCTATTTGAGCACTGTTCTGGAAAGCTTTATTAGGGTTCTTCTGCTGAGAACTGGAAGGTCCATGGGAGCAGCACTCATGGTGGAGTAGCTATACTCTTATGACATTGAAAGACTTAATTTTCAGTGAGAATTTTTCCCTTCCTTCATAGAGGGACAACACTACCACTCTCTTTTGGAAGAATAATCTTACTGTTCTTTACAAGTAAGATCCTAAACACAACTCAAAGCAAAAATCTAGTAGGATTTTGCATTCTGCAACTTGAATTAATGAGGAACTGAAATACTAAATATAAGACTTTTTTATCTATTTGTCATCTATCTGTCTATCTATCTATCTATCTATCTATCTATCTATCTATCTATCTATCTATCTATCTATCTATCTATCTATCTATATCTTTACCACAGCAACATGATCAGGAATATTCAGTTGCTGATCCGGTTAACAATTCTATTTTATCAAGTGTATCAATAAAGAATGCAAACAGAGAATCCATACTATGAGATGGATTAAATTATCATTATGGCACTTTGCTTTGATGGTATTAAAAGACAAGACAGATAATATACTTGCATGGTGATCAGTATTATATTTCCAGTTCATCAAATGCATGATTTGGAGTCTATGAATAAATAATTGTGGAGGTTTCTTTAACACATTGGCTTCCCGACTTTCTGTAAACAGTGTACATTAGCTCCTCAGTGGCTAAAAATTTAGCACTTTTCATTAACTACTTTGTAGAGAGAAACCAAGGTGGACAAAGCCCTCCCGTATATAACACAGGGTTTTGTTAAGTTAAAGAGCACTAACTTTCTCCTTCATCATAAACTTTATTTCATTAAAAAGGCTTCAAAAAGGCTTCACATTCACTTGAAATGCTGCCCCCCTTTTTTTTTTTTTTCTGATTCAAGGCCACAGGCACAACATGCAGCTGCTTAGCACTCAGCCCAACATAAACCATATAGCCTTCAATTAAATTACAGACTAATGTTTGACTCAAATTCAAACAAGTATGAACACACATGGAGATGACAACAGGTGATAATTCTGCAATTTTCAGAAGAAAGCAAAGGAAGGAAAGAGTAAAGAAGACAGAAAACTAATGAGATTAAAGAAAAACAGTTTCAGCTCTATATTTAAAAAGGCTTTTGGCACATATTGTTGAAGAGATGACTTCTATTAATATATTTTCCATTTTCCAAATTACTGCATTTAGAAATTTAAACAACCTGACAAGTCAAAAATATGTTGCCTACCTGCCCAGTATTTGTACACAGAGGCTTAAGTGTTTGCTGCTGGCAGGGTTCTGTTAACTTCATTTCTACATTACCAAGAATGAAAAAAAATTGTTCTTTTTGGCCTCACAGCTTGTTCAAGAGTCCAACTGCCAATCTACAATCACTAGTTTTAAGGGAGTAAACTAGGGATCTACCATACCTATGGCTGTATCAAGCTTCATGCTGAAAGGAGAGAGAACGATTTCTACTATTGTGCAAATTTCAGTGGATCAGGCTCAGAAACACCAGACTTGGTGTTTAGGTAAAAATGAATTTTCTTAGAATTTTCTAAAAATTATTAATTTCCTTATGAGTTGAAATAGCTTTTGGACTATTTTAAAACTGTCTTTAAAGAAACTTAGTGCAAGACTCAGACCTGGATCACATCTGAAGTGATCATAGTGAGATCACAAAAGCACTTCAAAAATTGGGTTGTTCAGCCTGGAGAAGACTCTGGAGAGACATTTCAGCAGCCTTCTAGTACCTTAAGTGGGCTTAGAAAAGGAGATAGAGTGACTTTTTATATGGGCAGATAGTAAAAGGACAAGGGACAATGGTTTTATACAGAAAGAGGGCAGATTTAGATGAGATATTAGGAAGAAATTCTTTACTCAGAGACTGGTGAAACACTGGAACAGGTTGTCCAGAGAAGTTATGGATGCCCCGTCTCTGGAAATGTTCAAGGCCAGGCTGGATGAGGCTCTGAGCAATTCAATCTAGTGAGTGACATCCCTGTCCAGGGCAGGGGCAGGGGGGTTGGAACGATTTTTATGGTCCCTTACAAATCAAACCACCCTATGATTCTATTATCCTAATAGGCACTTTCTCTCTGCCCACTGCTCTCTCTCAACAGTTGTTCACCATTCTGTTGAGTTCTTTCCATTGGTTTTTATAGCTAGCAAGTCTGACTTCATTTCTGAAAGATGTTCAAGGCTCTACATGTTCAAGGCTTTGAACCCTTCATGCACATAATCCAATGTGCATCTCTACAAATAAGATTTAGATTATTTTTTGTGTCTTTGTTTTCTTAATAAAAATTGAGATTCATGGAAAAGCGTTTGAATCTTCAGGAAATACATGTCCTGGAGTTATTGATCTCCTCTGAAATAGAAAATTTACTGCATCTAAGTAGGACTGATTTACTTTAATCACTGGCCTTTGTGTAAAAGGCAGGGAGACATATTGATTGACTAAAAGGCTACTTGGCAATCATTTTGTCTTCAGTCATAGATTAAATTGTTTCATGTGTATCATTTTTCAATCTATCATTATATTTCTCTCTTTCATCTTCCTTTGTCTTTCCTGTTTTCATTTTAATTTTCTGTTGCTGGAGACTTTGAAGGGAGAGCCAAAATGACTATCATCTAGAATTATCAGTTCTGTGAGCAAAAGTACTCTCCCAGCACTTCTTGGTGACTTTTATTTCCTTTTCTGGCACTGAGTTCTCTGCACACACATGCACAATGTGGTGTGTGTCCAAGTCCTCTGCAAGATGAACTCCATGTCTGTGGATGTAAAAGCAGAACTTTCTTCTGCTCTAAATGATCCTGATTTCATGTTTAACTTTTGCCAAGATGATGACACAATAGGCAACTATGCACAGGGAGAGAGTGCAAAAGACTTCAAGACTGATCTTGAAGATGAGGAAAGATCCTTTATTCTTATATTTCATTTAGTCTGAACTCTTTGTTTCAAATAAGGTTGCAAAATTTCTTAATGTTCAAATCATTGTATCTGGTCTGTGCTTGTCTGAACTTTCACTGAATTTTTTCCAGTTCAAGCCAAGAAGAGAGGTCCCAGAGCTGTTATCACAATTGCTGATACTTGATGCTGGATTTGCTGAATCATGAAGGAAAAACCAAGAAGCGAGGAACTCAAGTATTCATTTCTGCAGAGATATTTGTGGCTTGAGTTCACCAAGCCTTTGAATGTGCTGTACCCAACCCTTTTGAAAATACTCGTTTCCAAGGGAAAAGACCAACTTGTGTTCATGTTCATGACATTCTGGAGGAGCAGAGGTGCTGCCCTGCTCTTCCAGACAGCGTGGAGATGAAAGCAGTAGAACTGAGCTGTGCAGGCAAGGAGAGGTTTAGTCATATTGAAAAACAAAGAAACAGAGGATGAGACAGCTCCATGACAGAAGCAGGCCCTTCACCTGCCTCCTCAGAGCCTCCACAAACTATTTCTCTGTGACTGCTTTGTCCTTGCAGGATCATGCAGCTCTCACACCACCACCACATTCCCATGTCCCGGCATGATGTACTGGGAATGTGTCAGAACTTAAGAGCTGTGGGACCCCACCAGCTCCCAGAGCTCCTGGGGCAGTGCTGCCACTCATGGCAACCTCTGTCCGAAGTGGGGCCATTTGACCCACCATGCCCATAAACTCCTTCCAGTGCTGCTTCTTTACCACTGCTTTAATGAGAGTGAGCTCAGCTTAAGAAAATATACTGTATTGAATTGTAAAATTTTATTGTGTGCCATGACTAAATAATTTTCAAGCATTAAGTCATGTGGAGTTTTGTCTTCCTGTTTAACACTATTGGTAACCAAAGCCAGTTTTTGATCCAGACCACATGGTGCAATAGTCATAAGAAAAGAAAACCCTCTAAACCTTTGTAATCTAAAATTACACTTGCAAAGCATTATCATATATCTTATTTAAAGTGGGGTAAAATGTTGGGTTTTGGGTTTTTTTAGGCAACTTAAAAATCTTCTATTCATGTATTTTCTGATGCAGCAGAATCCAAGGAGCTGAGAAAGAGCAGATGTTGTCCAAATGGGACTAATTTACTCAGACTGTTATTTTAAAACATAGTGAATGCAAAGACAGCATTTAAAATTGGTCATGCCTCAGGCAATATCTTTTGCTGAAGCTATATTAGCAATTTTGAAACAATAGCAGTCAACAGTACGTACAACAGTACAACGTACAACAGTACAACGTACAACAGTACGTAGGGTTAAATTTTCCCACCCTCTCAGAGTTGAAGTTCCTCCTGTAGCCAGACAGCTTATGCTTTTGTAATTATACAATTAAGCATTTGTGCACTTTCAGATGCTCTCAGCTTCATCTCTGAGCATCAGGCCTACAGCCTTCTGAGCAATCCAAACATGGTCTATTTCATGGTCTGTTTCTTCACCTTATTTCTTCAGTCTGTATAAAGATACATAATCACAGCTGATCTGTGAAGATGTTGATTTTCTTGACATCAGAAGTCATCTTTGCTATTTTTGTCTAAACATTCTGTGAAGGAGCAAACTTTTCTTGAGTTTGTGCTACTGGGGTTAGCAAAATGTTCAAAATACATAGAGAGGCTGTGCCTGCAGCATACTTTCATGTCACATAGAGATATTTGATTCAGCTAATATACTGAACACATCACACCTTAACTATGTGTATTTCTCCTCTAACTTTTACTGCAGAGTTTATCAACACATAAAAACGTGTCTCAAGAGAGGACAGCTACAACAAAGCAGCTAACAGGAGAAGCCAAGGCACTTGGTCAGGGTGACAGGAGGATGTATTAAGAGCAGCTGCACTTTGTACCCACAACATTCATCACACCTGTGCATGGCTATCTGCAGCCCTAATCACAGAATTACAGAATATTATGAGGGACCCACAAAGATCATCAAGCCTAGCTCTTAAGGGAGTGGTCCATTTGGGGATGAACCCACAAACCTGATGTTATTAGCACTGTGGTCTAACCAACTGAGCTAATCCCAGTATTTAATGTTGATGTCTGTCCCTCCCTGTGCCACCCCCAGCCCTACCACCCTTGCCACAGCCCTCACTTTCACACAGAGGTTCATGACTTCCATGGGAAGAGAGCAAAGTACAGAGTGGCCACAGGAGTAAGATGCAAAAATGAAAGGATGGGGTTTGATGGGCTGAGTCTGTGGTGGCAGGAAAAGGAGAAATGGTAATATTTGCCAACCCAAGGAGATCCCATCCAGGGCAGCAATCATAGAATTAGCAAAGCCAGCAAGTCCCTTGCAGGAAGCACACAAACCATGTACTTTATGTAGCATTAGGCATCTGACCTAATTACACAGAATTACCCTGTGCCTGGGAAGTGCCTACATCTCTCTCTGTTGACTTTAAGGAATGTGGTGTTGATCCTCTGAATCATACCTAAGTGAGATGTCCAAATTTGATGGTGTGAATAACCCTCTAGGAGTAATAAATAAAACTTTGCCCAGCTTAGTACTGGCAGGAAGTATGTTTTGATAGTAGTCATGTTTACAATTCCCAACTGAATAAGCATTACTCTTAGATTTGACATTGTTATGAGAAGACTTACAGTCTATAATTTTGGTATCTCTTTTTACAAATGCTGTGAAGTTTACATAGCATTTTAACTGGTTCCCTAACTGTTGTGGACAGTAGTATTTGAAATGATGCCTTAAGTTTCAGCTTTAATATTTTTTAGATTCTGTGCTGCTTTAGTGTGTAGTTCTGAGCTTCATATTAAGTGTTGGTAAGCTCTCTTCACAGAGTAGGTAGACAAAACAATTCCTTTTCTAGCTTGGGATCGAGGACAATCAATACAATTTTCAGGCCCAGGAGCATAAACAGTGGTGAATGGAAGAGAGAAAAACAAGGAGGATGGGACTTCATAACCTGTTAATTGGACAATTAAACCCAATATGTAAATGGACCAAAACTACTCACAGTGTGAGACCCCGTGTCTGTTTGTCTTCTGTGCTCTACCTTCTGTATATCATATAGTGCTATATATGCTATGTAGTTGTCTCCTGTGCAAAAAGAAACAGGCAGCAGAAGGGTAGTGTTAAATCCTTTCAGTATGCACTTAATGTACAAAGATCATCCTCCAAAATTTGGGCACCATCAGTGTAAAGAGAAATAGATATGATACCTTTCTCTTGGTCATAGTGTACTGTTGGAGCTGAGAGAGACTAGTCCATTAAAGCCTCTTTTGCCCCCTTGAACTATTCACAAAGGAGGAAGAGTGCTTTGATACTCAAAATTTGAGCTGAGAGAGGTCTTAATTCCTTCCTGCTGTTATGTGCACTTCTTTATGTTACAGCATGACTACTGAGGTTTGCAGCAGGTTTGCAAAGCACAGGTAGACTTCTTGATCACATCACTAAATGTAGAAATCTTAAGTGGCACATCAGGGTTCATCTCCTGTTTAAACAAAAAAAAAGTGCATTGATATGGAGCAAAGCCTGTCTTTTGTGCTCTAGGAACCTACAAAGATAGATGTCTTAGAGGACTAGACAGATAGAAGGAGAGAAAGGGAGAGGGAGATAGGCATGCAAGCAGGCAGACATTAGGAAATCTGTTCTTGACCTTCATATGCCAAAGAAATTATTTTTGTTTGAGGTGGGGGAAAGTCAACCCCTTAAGGGAAAACAGAAGAGGGGAGAGAGGTAATAAGGAAATGAGTCAGACACAAAGAATTGTTGGCAAATACAGGCACTTCCTAGTAAAGGAGGACAGTTTTCAGCTGATCTAATGTTAAAAACCACAGATAATATGTTCCTGGTTTTTATTTAGTCCCTTGTGTAGCTAGAAATATTAGAATTTAATAGATGGCAAAAAAAGTGAGAAGGAAGACCATTTTCTTCCTCTCCCCTGCTTCTCCAAATCACACAAGGGAGCAAGATGAAAATCTGAACCACTGATTTAATTTGAGGGTTAGCTTTTTTTTAAAATTTTTTTCCTCCCCAGATAGGCACTATGAGAAGTTGTTTCACTGTAACCATTTAAAAAGGTAAAACGTGTGGTTTCTTCAGAAATGTTTCTAATCAGATTGAATTAACTTGTGTAACTGTATAAATACAACGATGAGAACTGATATTTTAGATATTATTAACCAAGGAACGCTGAACTGCTCTAGATTCATTGATAAATCCCTGAGGTCCCTCTTGCTCTGGAATCTGCTGGGTCTGAAAGAGCCACGCAGTTCTTCACAATCCTTCCAAGCACTCAGATTAACTGCAGTCTGCAGAGCTGGTCAGCACCTTATCCAGATCCTAAACATCACAAGCTAACCCGTGTAGGATCTATCAAAGCATAAAGCCTGTGGCTTATCACTAATGCTAAATCAAAGTTGCAGTTATGAATAGCAGAAACACTGGGGGCACCTGCAACTCAAGTAGAAACACTTCTAGTCAAAAATGAAGAAGGAGGCATTTTTGCTACCTTGGAAACAAACTATGAGGGGAAAACAGGAGGCTATGTATTCACAGGATGCAATTGCAGTTAAAAATTGCCAAAATCAAGCAAATGAGGGATAAGTGTGAAAGATCCATAGTTTGTGAGGGAAGATGAGCTGTAGAAACACTGATTAATTCATTATTATGTTGGTATAAGCCTTTGTTGAGAAGTCACTATATTCTGCCACTAGACATTTGAAGTTCTGCTTTTTCCTGTGAGAGACTGACTGAATAGACTGGTCTGAGTTTATTCTTATCAGTCTGCAGAATCAGAAATTGGGGAGACACCTCTGAGCCTTGGCTGCCAAGGTACAGAGGGGCTATAGACCTGGAAGGCAGGGCACCTTCTCTGACAATGTCACTAGAATTTAAACAGTTATGCAACAAGGTGGTTTTTATTTATCTCATTGTCAATGACTGCATCACCATTCCTTTGTGTGGTGGAAGGGGATTATTTCCTTATTAAACATGTACATATACTTAATTTCTAGTGCAATTTTAGTTGTAGCAACTCATCCACATCATTTTAGCAATGATGTCTACTGCAGTCTCTTGGCTAGTCTGAGAGGGAGAAGACTAAACTGCAGTGCATAGGTCCTGTCTGCCATTCAATGACATCTGTTTCACAGGAGGTCAGACTAGGATAACCTGTATTTGATCCTTTTGGCTTTGGCCTACTAGCATGAGCTTAAGCCATTGTCTTCTTTCTTAGGTACAGCTGTGAGGAGCTATAGTGCCCAAATGAGGAAAACTGTGCATAAAGAAGGACATTTTTAAATGTATCTCCTTGGAGACACAAACTCTGTACAGGGTTTGTCAGGGGCTGAGGTGAGACATTTTTATCACACCACTTGGCTGAAACACTATGACTGTGGTGAACAAGTCTAGTTACATTCTTCATTCTGTATGTTTCTATCAATACACTTTTCAATATACATTTGCAATATAGATGTCTCTCTGGAACAGAAACAGTGTTGATCCTCAGTTTTGCTTTGGATGTCAGACAGAATGAGGGCAAAACCAGCCAAGCAGCACCCTTTCCCTCTGTCCTGGATGTTGCTAAGATGTACCTAAATGGTAACAGCTCTCTAAGGATACCTACATGTGGAAGTATCTTCATGGAGACCTCCTCGCTGAAGGAAACCTACAGCAACCACCTAATTCCACTGCAATTCAGAATAAGAGAAGTCAGTATTACTGATTGCTCCTACTGGCTGCTAGTAGTCAGCCCAAAAAGCCTCAATGCCAAAAACAAACTTAAACAAGAAATTAGCATTGACATTATTCAATATGAATTATTATTATTTTGTATTACAAACACGTTTCAAAATGGAAACGAGCTCAAAATGCATTTTCAGATATATGTGTAAAACAGCTCTGTGCTTTCTGTGAGCTACAACATAATCATTCTGCTTGGTTTTGTTCCTTCTATTAGATGATTGTTATAAATTTTGGGCAAGTAAACCTTCTAGAGAAATTACTCCCGGTACTAGTTAATTGATCCATTTATTGGTTATCTGAAAGTATGCAGCATTAGAAATTCCTCCCATTCATCCCTTTTTGTTTCTGACAGGATATACGACGAAACACTGCTAGATGAAATTCGAGAAGTTCATTCACTATTGTCTTTTTAAGCAAGTGTGATGGTGGAAAAAGTGAAGCAAATGACTATCACCAATAGAAATATTCCTTCAGCCTTTATAAGTAACCTTATGCTGACAGGATTCATCAGACTTGTGGCACAGGCAGTAGTCTCTTTAGATGAAATAGCAATCCCCAAAAATATTTAAAACTTTTTAGGAAACAAGGGGTTCATTTAGTTACTTCAGATGTGCTTCAAAGCACTTCAGAGACCAGAGAGAAAAAAATCTTGCAGTATGCTTCTTTCAACATTCTATTATCTGTCATTACCTGGGGTATTCCTTGATCTACCATCTTGAATAATTTTGTAGATGGAGATAGTGTTAATATCAACAGGATTTCTGAGCAAAGATGAAGGATGCCAATGTTGGTGTCTTCCTGTAAAGCTTCAGATAAAAGTTTTGATTAAGTAGTATTACCCAGGGCTTTCAAAAACAATCACATGGATTTTCTAAAAGAATCAAAAGGTAAAGTATTTCTAAAACCAGATATACCTGAGAAAATAATCAACCAGCACATGCATTTTCAACATAGGTGCACATTACCTAGAATTTTACTACAGACCAGCATTTGAGAGAGTTTTATTTTCAGTCATTCTTGTGTTGGCTTACTGAGGACATATTTTAAAAAAATCTGAAGAATAATTTGTTTGAAAAGTACATTTGGCCCCATTTATTCACTAAGCATCAGAAGACCTGGGCTTTGTTTCACATTGCTATATTAACGGATATATTTTCAAGAACAAATGCATTGTCAACATCTAAATTGAAATTTGTTGAAATATGGGCATTACTGTTCAATTTTCACTGAGGGCTTGTGTCTCCACAGAGGCACACAGCTAACCTGATCTGGGGGTTGCACAGAATGATCTTAGCTTTTGTGGCTGAAGTCTCAGTGAGCCAGCTTCATTCTGTGGAATTACTGGGACACTGCCAGACAGCACTGCAATGAAATTGTCACGGGGTAGGTAGAGATTATTTTATCCTCACTGGGTCCTAATTTTACATCTTTGTTTAAGCACAAACATCATATTCAGAACTGACCTGCTGCATGCCTGACCAGCAGCTGCTTGCCTTGTCCTTTCTTTCTTGAGCAGTGGTGACTGAGCATTGTCTGAGGTGCATGAGCGGGCTCAGGGACTGTACTCCTGTGAGTACGCTGCCATAACGAGCACTCATCGAGTGTTAGGCTGGAAGAGGTGCAAGCCTCATTCAGCAGACCAGCAGCCCCATTGCCTTTTGACCATTTACTCAGTAAAATAAGGTGGTCCATGTCTTGCCTGTTTAGTCATGTTTTTAAGGGTAAGCAGTGACTGCCTTGGAATGGAAAGTGTTACTGTTAAAGATCTCCTTATACAAGTCAGCAGGACAGCCAATCAGATATGTGGCATTTCCATGGGATTCTGGCTTTAGGGCTGCCTATCAAATGGATCATTAATGAGTCAGGTTCTGGCAAAAGTACTGGAAAGCCTCGGGAGAAAATGGGGAGATGAGCTGGCATTTCTGTTACTGATGTCTCTACTTCTAGCCATGAGTTTCACAAAGTGTATAAGGGAAAACAGCCAACCAAAGGCAGGAGTCATTCTTGAGTAACTTCCCCAGAAACTTTGTCAATGAAGGGCTCTTTTCCAAACATCTCCCAATAAGAACGATCTGCTCAAGGTCCTTCTCTATTTGGGTTTTATTTCTCAAGATGGCAAAGGAAGCCCCACTAGCCATATGGCATACCCCATGGCAACTGTGTCATCCCCTCCAGCTCTCCTTCCGTGCCTAGGAGACAGAGGCTGGAGCCAAAGACACAGTCATCTGCCTACTCACATGGTAGTCTTTTACAAAGGGTAAGTTAATAAATTAAGGTACATAACAGAACAAAAAAAAAAAAAAAAAAAACCAAAAGAGAAAGGTCAGAGGCACCATGACAAAAAAAAAAAAAAAAATCCCCAAAAGAAAAGAAGTAGGGAAGGATATTGATGAAGGAAAGAACATGAAAGTGTAGCATAAGAAGGAACAGGAGAAGGGAAAGGTGACTTCAGGGTGGTGTGGTGGAGAGTACAGAAAGAAGAATGAGAAAGAAAAGACACCATTCATTCTGTCTGTTAAGAGAGATTAAAAGGCATTAAAAAATGCCTTTAGGCAGCTACACTGCCTAAAGGCATTTTTTCCTCTTGTAACTAATTACAGAATTCTCTTGTTAGTTTGAATATAAATTAGAGAATTCCTATGAAGAGTCCTACATGCATAGCACTAAGTTTCAGAGCAAGGTAAGAGCAGAAACATTTTGGAAAAGGATTCTTTGGATGATACAAGGCAATACTAGTATCTTAACAGATCTTTAGCAAAGATTCTTTCTCTGTTAAACAAGTAATGCTCCATCAATCTGCAATTACTTCTACTGATGTAATTACTACTACAGAGAAATGACAGTGTCAGTGTTAGACAGCATTTGTCTTTTATACATCTTTGTTCACTGCAGGGAATTCTATGACTTGTAGCCCTTTCTGCAAAGGATTTTGGGACAGAGCCTCTTGATTATGAGACATTCTGAAGAGGTCTTTTCCCTTTGGCAAACTTGTGGGACAGGAAAACTGACCTGAAACTCCATCTGATTTCATGACTTTCTCTCTAGGATAAAAGTTCAAGTAGTCTAGTTTTTCTACTGTCAAAGGCAACATGAAAATGGAAACCCAACCCTTGTAATCTCTGTATCAGTTGCAGAAGTGTTGGACATTGTCACATCTTATCATTGTCTTTGGTTTCTCATATCCGTGTGTTACCTTTGTATACTGCACAATGATCATGTTGTTGTATCATTGTTATAGTTATTCTAGAGAAGCAAAACTGCCCCAGAAGTTGGTGCGTTTGCTGCTAGAGTTTCCAAAGCAGTTCACATTATCTTATATCAATCATGAGCACATAAACCATGTTCAAGGTAGAGATGCTAAAAAAATTCAGAATTTGACCATGAACATGGTATTCATTTTGTCTCATATATCAGAGTCTGCTGAAGCATCTTTTACTGTTTTACCACCTATCCATTTCCACTGACGTAGCTGGAGAATGGGAGATGACAAGTAGGCCCCTAAAGAGGGGACTCAGATGTACCATATGACAGAAACAGAAGTTTCACTAGTGTTTTCTTTCTTTTGTTGAGTCCTTTGATTGCACCTGATTTCCTTTGAATTTTGGTCTTTTCTGGTCTGTGTTATACCTCCTTCCAATAGTACTGTGCAAAATACTAACCAAGAACGAGCTTTGTTATGAAGGTTTTCTGTGACTAGGACATCAGCAAGCCAAAGACTTTCAAATTAGATCCTACAGAAAAGAGGCTGCCCTGTTGACATGTTATTGAGAGATGTCTTTCTTGAAAACTCCATCCCATATAACTGAGCAATGGTCTCATGCCATTAAGCTGAACAATTGGAGACTTTGTGTCTGTTACTTAGCGCTGCAGAGTGTTTGGATGTTCGGAAATACTGCACAGATTCACATCAGTAAGAGAAAAACAAGCAGATGCAAAGGATGAGGAAAAGCATTCACAGTGTTTGTTAGCATAGAAGCTTTCTGATGCACCTCAGAATCTTTTCTTCAGTTACCTTTCTGAGGTGTGCCTGGATGAGGGGATGCACACAATGAGATGCTTGTCCATTTCCAGACTTATGTGCCAGCTGCAAAAGCAAACTGAGGAGCTCTGTTGTTCTAGAAAAACACAAGGAATACTTCATGGGTGTGAGAAAGGCACAGTTATATTGCTTTCAGCACAGCTTGGACGATTTACATTGGCAACAGAAAATCTTGCACAGTGAACTCACATTCTCATTGCAACAGAGAAGCACAAAATATGAGAAGAGATTGGGGGGTTTGTGTCCCCATAACCATAATTTTAAGTGGTTCTTCATGTGAAGGAAGGTGCTGTTTCAGGAACAATTTATGATTTCTGAACAATTTATGAGCATGCATTTCTGAACAGGAAATTGGTTCAGGACACAAGTTATCACTGGCAAACCTCATTTATATGCAGCAAAAATATCACCTACAGCTTTCCTGAGATTGGCTCATGCTCAACCTGCCTTCACTGATTACATGTGTTGCCTCCAGCTCTGTTTTGATTGCACACACTGTATCCCCAAGGTCTCTTTCAGGAAAGGGTTACACAGAACATGTTGTTCCCTAGGAACCTCCTTTTGACAAGGAATCTGTCTTTACTGTCATGTCTGTCACACCAGGCATAAATCAGTGTCAATATACTGCTCCAAAAATAGTCTGGGCCTGCTTTACCTTCAGGCAGCCTTAGAGAGTTGCACACACTGCCTCTGTCCCAAGACCCAGGGAGAGGCAGGTGCTCCTTCTGCTCTGCTGAATTTACGAACATTTATCAACTGAAAAAGTCAGTTCCATGGAAAAGCAAGATCTTCCTGCATTTGACCCTGGGAAGCTTTTTCTTTTCCTTTTTGGCTTTGTGCATCTTATCAGTGGCTCTTTATGCCTTCACAGTCTAACTAATTGATTCCTTTCTCTTGTGACGCTTTTGTAATTGGATTGTAATAAATTATACCCTGCTGCTTAAGAATGCGTCAAATACTGTTTTAACTTGTCCAATGCAAAGAATTTAGAACTAGAGACTGGATCATAAAGCATCATAGAATTTTGCTGGTATTAAACAGACACTTAGCAATAATTCTGCTGTCACTTAAATCTACATAAATCCAGTATGACTCCACTGGCCTCAAGTACTTTCTCAGCCTTTACACACAGTCTGAGTGATGGCAGATTTTAACTCTTCATTCCTGTGGTGAGATAGATGGACTCCAGGCCAAGATACACAGACTGTGTTGGGAAAGCAGTGAGTAATGCTACACAATAATTTGAAGAAGCTAAATTAAAAACAGTAATGGTTGCCTGAGGATGCTGTATTCATAAAGAGGATGGCTAAGAAGTACCCCTTTACCTAGTACCTAGCATTGCAATGAGTCTTTGCCATGGATAACACCAGAAGTTTTTACATACATCTCCTAAACTTGGTAAAGTATTATTTCCTGTACTAACATGATTAAGATAGCAAAAACAGGCTGCGAGGCAAAGACCAGACTTTTCTCAAGAGAGCAGTTGTTTTCCCTATCACTGTGACTCAATCTGGTCTCTGGACTGCTCCAGTCTCCTCTCACTGCAGCAGACTGGCCAACTGCGCCAAATTATGTGTCAAGGCTTTTGGCAGTGCAACCTATTTCCCACAGAACACAACACAGAGAATTGCACTCTTCATTTAAGTCACTGACTGGACTGGAACCATTGAACTCTTTTATACAGGATGGAAAAGCTTGTGTTTCATCTGTTATTTTGCATGAGGACTTCTTTTTTCATTATTGTGGCCACATACCACTGGCAGTTGTACAGATTAAAAACAATGCTTTAATCCACACAGCCTCTTGACAGTAGTGTCCACACATCCTAGGAGTAAACATTTTTACTCAACTGCTTCACAATTTTATTTAAATAAAAATTCCTAGAAAGTAGATGGGATGTTCTGTTCTGCTTTACCTGCAACGAGAATGCAATCATTCACTTCATGTGCCTATTTAAAATCCTGGACATGAATCATTATGACTGACCCATACAGAAGCAAGGAGGCTCAAAGTCTGTTTTCTTTCCCTCTCTAAAATGCCAACAGAAGTGTAGGTTAACAGTGACTCACGTTAATCTTAGCTGAAGTGGTTGAACCTTGGGAATCCAAAGAATGACTGTTGTTCCATACACCAATTGGAGATCCATTATAAAGGCTCCCTTCAAGTGAGGAGTGTACAGGCTGCTACCTCTGGCATCCTGGAAGACATTCTTGGTGGAAATCATGCTGGAAATCAGGTCTCAGCTAGGGAAACCTGACCACAGGATGGACTGCTGCCATAGACCTTTTCTCAAGGACCCAGAAGGGCAGGAAGTTTGGGTGTCAGTGGTTTAGAAGGGGCATCCTATGGTACTGAGAGCAGAACTCTCTCCATAAGGAGTGCATTTACAACTTTTTTTCTGGTCCCTGTAGTTCATGTTCCTTTGCCTTAATTTAGGACATGTGGAAAAGTGCACACATACTGTTGATATATCTGGCACAACTCTAGATTGAGTGTGAGGGTTTGCTCTGGACCAAGGTAAAAATTCAACCAGTTTCTATGCATTTCCTGGCTAAATTTGGTCCACCAAGATTCGCAACAGTGCCTACATGATACAGATGTGTTTTTTTGAAGGTCTGTAATTTTGTCTTGCATAACATTCAGGTCTGCATTTCTAGTTACTGCATCTAATTTAGGAAGATCCTCTGATTTTCTGTCCACTTTATGTGCATCTTGGAAAATAAATGAAAACAGGCATGACTCAAACAATAAAAAATTCTAAATAAGGAAAAGACAGATAGGCACTTTTGGAAGATTTAAATGAGAACCTGATACAGGAAGAAAAAATTAGTCTAACAAATAAACTTCCTATGCATTGAAAGATCAAATAGAATAAAAAGCTTAGCAGTTAATATAACGCATATTTATTGCCCATGCTGTAGAATAATGGCAGTCTTCTTGCAGGAAGAATAATCAAGATCAGTCTGAAAAACTTAACACCCAATGCTTTATAGTTTCTCCTCCATTGTTCCCATTCATATGTAGCCAAATCTTCAAGTCTTGACCTACATTATAGTCACTCCCAGCTAAGAGAAAATTGACACTAGGCCTATATTGTCACTAGTGCTAGAGTATATAAAATATTAAGGTTGATGTTCTCACAGCTACTGTTTCTCAGTAGGGAGTTTCATGGCCTTTTGAAGTAATTCAACATCTTGTTTACAGTGAAGTTCCAAAGACAGTCATGCATCTAAATTACTTACACTAGTTTGAAAACCCTGCTCTAGAAGAGCTAGTGAAGTCCCAGAAGCTTGGCCAGAGAGATGCAGGGTTTCAGATGGGAGCCCTATAGAAAGCATTGAGTTTATGAGCTGAAGTGAGGTTCCTCTGGCTGCCAACCTGCCTCATGCCCTGGCTTGTGTCTGACAGCTGTGCAGCGCTCTGCCTCGTGTATCACAGCAGAGATCTTGGATTGGGATCTGTGCTGACAGTGCTGCCGGCAGCGCTCAGGGCTCGGTGTGTGTCACTCCTCTCTCACAGCAGAGCTGGCTATACTGCATGGCCAGTCGCCAAAACTTGTCCAGTGAGTAAACAGAGCCCGAGAGATTTGCAAGATTCACAGGGAGGTGTTTATCAGTGTTACTCCTCTGTTTTAATGAGCACACTGCAAATATGATAGATGTTACTCCAACAGCTCCTGAGCTTCTTGCAATGTCATGCACAGAGCCAGGTCTTACTGGACAGAAATATGAATTCTCATGTCAGGCTTCTCTTTGTTTCTGGAAGCCAAGTCCATGTAATAGTCGCCCTTTTGATATTCATAAATAAGTTAGCACAGCATTTTCACTGTTGGAATTAACTGAGTCCCTAATTACACTGACAGAGAGCTTTTCTTTCGTGGTCTAATTAGAATATTGAAATACTGTACATGCCCTCCGCTAAAGCCCATGTATGTCTGTGTGAACATTCTTTCTTTAAAAAACAAAACCAAAGCATCAATATCACACATGGGCTTATGTGTTGGTTAAAGACAGGAGAAAACTTGTGTATGTCCTACCATGAAGGTATTTTCTGTGAATTGGGCCGTAAGATTGCAATTCTAAGCAGCCACACAATTAATTCTTCAGTTATGCAGTCCAATTAGGACAAATGCTTCCTTTCTAGTTTAATTAGAGATGGGTAAGCTCGTTTGAGCTTATTTGTATAAAATATGTGCTCATTAAACAAGGCCTGGATTTTGTTCAGCTTGTTAGAAATGTTGTAAAAAAAGAGCTTTCTCACACTGGCTCTAGTCTTTTTAACCCTTTAAAGACCACAGATCTGACAGTCTATCAGTTACCCTCAAAGCGCAGTATGCTTGTTTCTCCCAGAAAAAGAAAAAGGGTGATTGTACTGCAGTAGGAATATTTGTAAACTCCAAGCTGCCATGCAGATAAACATCTGCCATAGTCAGATATCACTTATTATGACATCCCTCCCTGGGGGCTAATGCAACTTATAAAGGGTTTGTGGGGTTTGGGAATCCTTTTTCAGAGGTCCCCAGCAGCAGAATGAATGAGAAACTTTGTGCCTGACACATAACTTGTCTGCTGAGAGAAGAGCAGGGGACTTATGAACTGACATTTGGATACTTCTGTGGGGCAAAAAGTAGAAATATTTACATGAAAACTATACTGTGTGAAGCCACAAAGGGCACAAAGTCAGTTGAAATGTCCCAAGGATAGGCAATGCCAATGATTTGAGCATACTGTTTCGTGCTTTCCTCCTCTTATGTTAATTATTTCTTTTGTGAGCTCATCTATTCAGCAGAGAGTAGTACGTGGAAGTGAAAGCACATACATGAATCTCATGATGAAAAATGCTCCAAAGTAGGACATTATTTATTCAAACCATGTCTTCATAAAATCAAGCACTCCATCCTTCTGATCAGGGCAGGTTTTCTCCTGACATGCTCCTTCAGCCTTGGGTCTTTGAAGCAGAAGGGAGGAAAGATAGAGCCACCTTCCAGGCTACATGTGGGCACAGAGAAGTGAAGGCTCACCAGACAGAGCTGCAAGCACCCTAACCTTGGCAGAAGCCAGCACAGGGGCAACACCAGAGTAGGAATCTCCCAGATGGCTAGAAAAGGCAAAAGGGCAAGCTGTCAAAAATTAAAGTCTAATTTATCCCTCTTGGAGCCACACATTATCCAACACTGTCAGTAAAATGGACAGATGCATACTACAGGCTCACACAAAGTGGTAGATGGCAGCCTTGGCCAAATGAGTTCTGGGGCATGACACAACTATGTTACAAATGCAAATCCACCCCTTTTTTCCTGCACGTGAGGGGGATTAAGCATGCAACAAGTGTGCATTCAAATATTGTATGCACAAACACAGCTCTTGCCCTTTGAAATCCTAGCCCTGAAAGCCTCTAGTTTCTGCTGTAAGGCTTGAGCCTTGGTTTCAGAGGCACAGAAGGAGAAGAAAGGTTAAGTCTGGTTCCCAGGTGATTTCCACAGGACAGAAAATAGCCCACAGACTATAAAAAGCTTGGATTTGGGCTTTGAGCCCCATTGTTCAAAGGCTGAAGGAAAATGGCATGGCTCTGGAGTCATGACTGTCCTGGCCTAAGAGCTGCCTGCAGCCATTCGCAGGTGGATGAAATCTCTGAATCAGAGGGGAAATGTAGCAAACACAAGATGAAACTCTAGGCTGTGCATTTGGGCCCACATTAAAAGTCTGCTGAACCTAATGGAAACCTGGGCTTCGGAGACCATATGGTGTCACAGCAATGAACACAACTCAGTCCTACAAGCAGAGGTTTGGCTGTCTCCAGGGCTCAGTGCTGAGCTTCCTACTGCCTCAACACCTACACTCTCAGGATTGCCTTGTGGGTGAGACATGGTGTGAAATAAAGACACTGCAATTTTTGTAAGTTTATTTAATTCCTGCAGATATACAATGACGTCATGGTATTTATGATCTTGTATTTTCACAGGTGTCGCTTCGTCATCTCTTAGTCTGAACAGTTCCTTCATTACAGTTAAATGGGATGGGGTGGAGGGGAAATGCTGGTTTGGAGCTGGGACCTACTGGGACCTGTCATGCTGTATTAGAAAAGTAACCAAATACAGAGCTTTTTTCAGCCATGTATCAGAGGATAATTAGAGCATGATTTCACTTTAAGGGTATATGATGGTCCCAAGATACTTTTTAATTTCAGAGGAAGATTTCCTAAATAATTGGCCAAAATGCAAAGGGGAGACCTTCATAATTGGTAACCTGAAGAGCTAGTGCAGAGCTATTTCCTCTTTTCTCTCTTGACAGGCAACGTTTAGCAGAAACTCTACTGACAAACAACTTGTAGCAAAAAGAAACACTGAAAGAGATGACCATGACCTAAGGAGTGGAGGTCTCAGCAACAGTGACAGAAGGGGAAGCTCTTCTGGAGGAAAGCAAGATGAAATTTTCTCTTATTTCTGCAAATGAATTATATTTTCCCACAAAGGAAATATTTTTTCTGCTCTCATTTTCTGCTGTGGGAGCAAATTGAATGATGGGGATCATTTTACTGGCACTGTGCATGTCCCTCAAAGTTGGACTTAAATACTTCACAACAGAGTAATAAAATACATAGGCCAAGAAAAGAAGGGGGAATACGACAATAGAGACATGTCTCCTGTTATCTAGAAGACTTTCAGATTTTTTTTTTTTTTTGTTAGGTACTATACAGGGATCCATGTAGTGTTAGTATTACCATGATTGCAAAATGTAAATCTAAGTAATTTCAGCTAGAGTTCCTCTGACTTCCCTTTCTGAATGCTGGCAAGTCATTGTGATTTTATTTCAATCCAGACCTGTGTGTCAGAGAGTGACTGGCCTAACTCCCAGCTCCCATGTGCCTTTGCCCTTGTTTTGTCTCAAACTTCACTGTAATTGTCAATATCCTCAGAAAAGGTAGAATAAAAATGTGCCAAATGTTTCCTTCTGATTTTCAGGTTGTATAAGATACTACATCTGCTACAAAATACAAGTGTGTCCATGCTTTTTCTTCCCTAACCCAAATCCCATGAACTGAGAGAGGGAGGACGCAGTTATTCTAGGTGACACTTGCCCAAATATGCTAAAATTTTTACCCAGAGCAATTGCCTTCTGGGTAAAAAATTCTTTGAGCACTCAGCCCAGAGAGAGCACAAACAACTGTCCTGTCATTATGCCAAGCACTTGGAACAGGAGCTATGCTGTGTGTCACATTAAGGAACATTTACAATTGCAAGAGGTTAAAGGTGGAAAGGGAGTGTGGATGACAGGGATACCTCTGGAATTTGGCTGATAGATCACAGGGAAGCCTGAGAGGTCTGTAAAAAGCTAAGAAAAGCTCCCAAAGTGATGAAGAATATGCTTGCCTACACCTGCTGGATTTTCTGCGCGTCCTAATATATCTGAGATTGAAGGGAATATTTTTCATTAGAGACAGAGAGCACAGGCATCTCCCCATCACTGCACTGAACAAAGAGGCATGAAACTGCTATGTCTGTGCAGCTGTTAATGAGGTTGTAATAACAGGGGCCAAGCCTGAGTTACCAACCAGGGAATTTTTCAGGTACTGCTATTGCTTTTGGGCAGTGTGCCAAGGAGGATGCACAGCTTTTTTCTTGCCATCAGACAGCAGGACTCTCCCTCAGCAGAGATTCTTCATGAATTTAATCAGCATTAGGATATGGTGGATAAACTTTGCATTACTAAAAGAAGGGATAAAATTAGATGGCAGGAACTAATAATAATTTTTTTTACAGCGGAAGCTGGTCATCAGTGGAGCCAACAAGGATTTCAGATTTGGAAAAAGAAGTGAAACAGATTTTATCTGTTATTTAGGAGGTAGAACTAAAGTCTGATTAAAATGGACTACAGAAAGGCCTCATAGAATTAAGATGTAAAGTAAGAAAATGGCAGATGAAATTCAGTGTAGGTAACTGTAAACTGCATGTCAATGAAAAAAGTTCCAGCTTAATGTATACTTTGAGCAGCTCTGGTGAGACTGTTTCTCTATGGAAATAAGATCTTGGTTTTCACAGAAAAAAACCCTCAACCACATTTTGACCTTCTATATAAGTTAAAATGATAATTTGTGTGCTTGGAATTATTTGAGAAAATAAAAATAGCATAGTAGAAAATGCCACAACCCTTGTTCTCCAACGCTTTGAGTACAGTGTAGTCTCTTAAGGACATAGGAGAAATGAAGAAGGCAAAGAGAAAAACAACAAGAGTGGTCAAATGCTATTGTTGAAGAAAGAATTAAACTAGAGATCTATGGGAAAGGCTATCAAGGCTTTTGTTGTTAGTAGTTCCTAATAAGATAATCAGTGCAACAGAAAATAAATAACAAGGAAAAAGCATTTCCTCTGTAGCAGGAACCAGGGGACATCAAATGAGATGAGTGCAGAAAACAAAAGACAGATACTTCTGCAGGGTGCTCAAGAGAAAGGGCATCAGGACAGTGGGCATATTAGGTGTGCAAAGTTTCAAGAAAGAGTTGCACAAATTCAGAGAAGAAAAATCTGATGGGAGGCTAGTGCTTACAAGGGCCTGGGAATTACTGAACTGCTTGTCATTGGATGTTAGGAAGGTGGTCAAGAGAAATGTGCCTCTTTCCAAAACACCTGGCATCAGATACTACTGGAGACAGGATGTTAGACAAGGTCAGCCTTTAATTTTTATTTTTTTTTCTAAGTTTTTGTCACCTTTCTGTTTGCAGCATACCACAAACTATCCCTCTGGCACTCCTATGATACAGCTGCAAATGCTTTTCTACTGTCACCACCACAACCAGGGTGATTCAGATAGCTGCTAGCATGTGAAATCTGCTCTTATCCTTGAGGTTCAGTAGAGTCATTCCCCAGACCAGGTTGGTATGGGGTTAAACTTCAGTGTAGCAGACAGTGATTTCTGTGGGACTTGGTTTAAAACGATATAACTGTTCAATGATTTTTCTGAAAAATGAAAGAAAATAATTATGACTCTGCTGAATGCAGACTATCACGTTTATGTCTTTTAACTGCAAGAAATAATACCACCAGGCAAACAGAAATATGTATGGTAGCTAATAACTCTTCCAAGAATTTTAACCAATACTGTCTCTGTTCCATGTTTCAGACTGAGCTTTTTCTTTCCAATTAGTAAGTGCTGGCAGGCTTCTTTATAAACAATAACATATTTATTTTTAAAAATTTTATTTATTTTAGGCAGATAGGTGCAGGCGAAGAATATGTCTCACTTTACGTAACTGGATAGTTCTTACCTAGCAAGAGATTGGTTGCTGAATTAGAAGAAATTTTTAATCACAGGAAAAATCTTTATGCATAGTAAAACTTGGGAAAGGAAAATGGCAAATCTGGATATTGGTAGACTGGATGAATTAAATAACTCAGTCTTGCAAGCAGACATGATCGTGTTTCTAGACTGTTTCATTATTTGTTTTTGTCAGGGTGCATTTAATTATCTTCTTTTCAATACCAGTGTTAAGCCTTTGAAGAGATTATTATTTTATGCATAGGATCCAAAATTATGGAAAATAACTGTGAAGTAGGGAAATATACTGAAGATAGATTCTGCAACTTTGACAGAACAGTTATGATCTCCAAAAACTAGACTGCTTTGAGGAGTTAAAACAGAAAAGTCAGGAGTTAAAGGCAGTTTGCCAAAGTAAGACATGAGATCCTCCTGTCTGTAGTGACAAACACTTCATGGAAAGCCAAACTCTCAAACTTCCCTCCATTGTCTCATGGGATGAGATGGCTACACAAGGCTGCTCCTCAGTCTCTCTGACCAGGACAAGAAAATAATAATAAATATAATAAGAAAATAAAGAAAACAAGCCAGGGCCAGAAAAGTTTCCATCCCAGAATAAGATGTTGAGCCAGAGGACGTGTTCCAGCCTGTGAACTGCTTACTGCTTCTTTTTTGCATGATACTTAGGCCTGTCTTTGGGTTTGTGACAGCAGAGCAGTGGAACAGAGGCTGCATATTCTTTCAGCCTCTTTTGCATCTCTGCAATCCAATTTCCCCTCATGCCTTCCTAAGAGACATTTTGAAGTTTTGAAACTTTTATTTGAAATCTCAAGCAGACTGCTTAAGCTCACAGGCCAGCATGCTGCTGGCAGCATGGGGTCTCTTCATTTCCAGTTCTGGGTTTTCATCACAGCATCTTCTGCCAGGAGCAGAGTTCAGATGGCCTCTAGACACTTCTCTGGAGATCTAGTCAAGCCTTCCCATGAATGCAAAGTGGCTGCAGGCAGCCCACATATTTGTGAGCCAGAGGAAGAAAGCAGGGATCCGAAATTTAATATCTCATTCTAAAAAGCGAATGCCTGGAACTTCAAGTATACTTCCATTCTGAGGACTACATTACAATAGAGTTGTCTATGTGTCTATATAACCATGGCATTCAAGACTTTTCTCCAGTTTAATCAGGGTATAGCCATGTCCCCTGCAATCTTTTGAGACATTATTTGTTCTTTTGGTTGGAAGATCACAGCATTGTACAAGAACTCATTGAGGTTTTCTGTTCTCCAAATACATGCCTCAGGCAGACCTTCCAAATTTTTCACTCTCGTGGGACAGCTTACCATTTCTTAACTGTGAAGATATCTGCCTTGTCCCTGCATGTCCTGGCCACTCGTCATTGCATTGCTCAAACTACAGAGCTGCAGTGCTGCAGAGACCTGTATTCTGCTTCTGGGAATGTGTAATGAATGCCAGCAGGCAGGTAAGTACTTTCTAGGACTCTCCTGGCTTAGCTGTTATTGTGGGGCAGCAGAGAACCAAGGGTCCTGACACAACATGCACATGTCATCTAATTTACTCTTAGCTTCATTACAAGTTACAATAGACAAAATAAGTCAACAAAAATAAATCAACATCTACCCCTATTCGTTGGGAGCCCTGGAACACAGTCTATTTTCAGTTTAACTCTTGAAGTGTCTCTATCTCCCAACTCTCTCAGGGAGATGAGTTTGGATTTTTATTTCCAGAACACCTACCCACCTTGCACAAGCCTGGACCTGATTATGTGATTACAGAACAATAGGGTCCCTGTGATGAGGCCATGCAGATCCCCCAGCCAGAAAGCCGGGTTCTTAGGAAACTTCTCAAGAAGGGTTTTCAAAGGGCATAGCTGGAGTGAGCAGATCTGCTGAGACTTGTAAGCTTTGAGTACCTTGCCTTGTGACTCTGTCCATCTGTGGCAGGGGTATCTAGGTTTTCTGGTCCACTCTTGCTGGAGCAGCACAGGATCAACGCCCTTGTCATACCTGGGGCAATGAATCTGAAATAATGCTAGAGGTGCCCATAGTGACTGTGTTTTAGTCATAAGGATGAGCTCTCAACTGGCTCTTCTGTGTGTGTGTGTGCTCTGCAGAGCCACAGGTGTGTCTCCCATCTCTTACATTGGCCTTGCTAAGCCAACCGTCAAGTAGCTGTCATGCTTATACTCACTTGCGTACCTATACAACACAGTGCCATCCCACATGAAGAGTCTTGCCCCTTCTTTTTGCTCCTCAGTTTTCTCTTTCCCCCTGTCTCTTCCAGTGTTTCAGATCTGAGCCCTGTCTTGTCTTCCCAACCTCCCTTCTTTGCCACTTAAAGCCAGTGGCACAGTGTATTCAGGTGGAGAGGAGCTGATGGCCTTGGGTATACAACTAGGTTCTGCAAAATAACTGCAGCCTCCTCAATCAATTTCAAACATGTTATGACTGGTTCTTTTCATCCGATTGTTTCTGCAGGGTTGGAAAGCCAAAGATATGAGCTCAACATCTGCTGCTCCTTGCTATTATTAAAAAAAAAAAAAATTATTATTTTATTGGCTAGTGCAGTGAGAGACTGCAGAAGTGCCTGGTTGGTTTGACAAAAAAATTCTCAAACAGATGCTTTCCAATTGTGAGAAGATCTGACCTTTACATAAATCAAGAACTTCTTTATGTTGTGTCCAAGCACTGGAAAAAACAACATAATTTAGATAGGTTTTCAAAACTTAAACATTAAATTTTTAGCTGGGATGAATAGTAGTTGTATTTGTACTTGTGTTGTTTAAATGAAAATGCAGGTCTGTTGACTGTTCTTAGTCCATTTGCCTTGTAGCATAGTTCTGAGCATCTTCGAAGTCATAAAATGAGATGTCTCAATTGATCGGAGAAAAGTGGTTAGTAGAACCAGAATACCAGAAACCCACTAACTCACTAAATAGTTATTATACTGACTTTGTCAGACCAGAAATTGCAGCTATTGCATTTCACCATAAACAGACTTCTCTACTCTGATTCTGAGGGACGACATCTGGGACAAGTTTGAAATATCACAAAATGAGTTACACACATAATTTCTTCCAGATCATTCAGAGAGATAAACTAGTGTAGACGAGGTAAAGGATGAAACCAAGGGTGGCTTTGGTCCTGTGTTTCCCATGCTTTTTGTCAGTTTTGGGAGACTCTGTATGCTAGCAAGTTCCTCTGATTACTTTTTTCCATTGCACTCAAGTGCACAATTAATTATGGGCAAATTTCCTTCTCTTTCTTCTAGCAAAAGAAAAGTCATGTTGAAGTTCTGGCTCTGATGATATTTTTTGTATTTACTGAGCATCAGAAGGGAATGACTGGATATTCACTTTCTGCCAGTGAGATCTACTTCCAGTCACCTTCCTCTTGCTTTCTCTTTTCTCAAGGCTGCCCTCTGGCCACATAATTTTTTCTACCCCTCTCAACTGAGATTGCCTTCTTACTTCCAGATATGAGCCAAAATCTCTTCTGACAATCTTGGAACAATTGCAAAGTACTGGACTGAGATTGTTTCCTTATGACAATGAAATGAAAATGCTACTTACAGTGGTACAGATCTGAGCAGCTTTTGAACGTGTGACATGTTTTTTAAAGCCTTGTGCTTTAAATCCTGATTCCAGTGCTTGGGCTTGAGTTTCAAAATAAAAATTTCTCACGTATTAAAGGGAAAATAAAAACAAAAAGTGGTGCTAAGCAAATTCAGCCTTTAAGCCATTATTTTTTCGCATGATCATTTTCTCTTGCTTCTACCTACACAGAACCTTTAGCTTTGAATTTTGCTTTGTCTTTTATGTTGAGCAAGCCAAAACTCAAAGTGTAGCTCAGATACAACTACAAAAAAGTTCACAAAGCTGGTGAAATACAAAATTGTAAGGTCTCCAGCTGAATACCCTGAGTAGCTTTCCACATACAGAGACACTGGTCACAACTTTGCTTTGTAGATTTGCAAACCTGTGACTAATCAAAATTTATTTATGGAGTGCATTGCAAAACCTGAAGCCAGATGTGTTTTGCGTCATTTAGACTTTATTGGGTACATTTAGTTGGAAAACACATTTCTTTTTTACTCTTTTCATACAGCAATGTTTGCACACAAAAATTCCTTAAGCAAACCACAAACTGCCTCTAAAATATTAATTGACTTTGTAGCTGAACACTTGAAAGTTACAAGTATGAGCTTATCAAGCTGTGTGACACAGCTTTTCCATAGATGCATTAAGGCTTCTACACTTGGGTTACTCAATGCAGTCACATAAAAAATCTGGTGATAACTAGATTTTCATAATGGGACAAGCAATCAGAGAATTCACTAGTATGTTGTTTTCTTGTACTTTTTTGTCATGCAGGTACTCATCTGAAAAAAAAATACAGTAAAAATTGATTTTTGTAATTTGATAGTCTTAATTCATATCAGCTAAAGAACAGCAATGTATTCTGAAGCTCAGAAATGTGAACATATATTGTTAAAAGCATAGTCTCAAGCATACAGAAGCTAATTCATTGTGTATCATCCTGAATGAATTTTAAATGCACTGATTTTAGAAAAATATGTGGGAACAGAAACTAAAGTCACAAAAATGTATTTTACACATTTGACAATCCACAAAGCAGTTATTTTTGGCTTTTCCATACAGTAGGTAAATCCATCGTTTTTCAAAATTCAGCTCACACCATGGATGATTTCACTGCAAAACTATGGTTTTATTATATTTCTGAAATTCCTGTAGCCAGAATTAACCAGTGTTTTGTCTGAAGAGATGCCCTTCTCAGTTTAGAGACAGCCCACCAACTATAGTAAGAAACAGACGTTGAATTACTTATATAATTTAAAACATTGCAGCCTATTGTCCCTAGAGAGGAAAGCTGCACACTTATATGTGGAGACCTGACTCAAGGACCTGCTGTTTCCTAGGTTTCAGGCACCAGTAAAATCTAGGGTTTTTTTTTTTTCCAAGCTCTTGATAAGCTTGCCTGCTGTACACATCTTTGAAGGAATAAAGTGATCATAACTGAAGCATTGTATGAGTCTGTTTCATCCAGCACAACCAAAGCAAGAGATCAGGTTTGGTCTTACCCTTATGCATTGATCAATACCTTATGCCATCGTATTAACCCCTTAACCATCACAGAAGGAGGCAATATTATAGCAAAAATAAAAAAAAAAATCTCAAGCAAGATCCTTAGTTTGAAAAAATAAACAAACAAAGAAAGAAACAAAATGAAAGAAAATGCTTGACCCTCATACCCTCTCATTTTAGAAGGGAAATGTTTTATACAGCAACTACTGTATATAAAGCAAGCCCTACAAGAAAAGCAAATCTCTGTGCAGCACCTGTGACCATTTTATAAAGAACTTTGTTGAGTCCAAATGGGGTGGAGCAAATGGATAGACTAAAAATCTGTTTCACCTGCTAATTATGAAATAATTATGAAAGCATTTAATTAAGTGTTAGAACTGTGTTGTAGGATTTTTTAGGATATATAGGCTTTAAGAAGTCTTTGCTTAATTAAGGTTTTATTAAGAAAATATTTATTAATGGCATTAGTCTTTGTAAGTCAGCTGTTTTAAAAAGCTGTTCTCTCTCTGATGAATAGCATGGGGCTGGTAATATATTTCCAAAATTTCAGTTTATTTGTAGGATATTATATTATATTCGTGACAGAACTCTTCTCCTATAAAGTTTTTTTTTATGTTTTATATCAGTCTCTTGCTTATACTCCGTCTCTTGTTGATAAATTTTCTTGTTTACACAAAGTGAACAGAATTTCAGAGCCAAAACGTGATTTCTGCTATTTTATATAGAAGGGTATGTCTCTAAAACATTGATTGCTCTGTTTCTGTCTATACAAAATATGCTTAAATAGCTGAATTTTCTCTCCTTCTTTCATGTAGAAGGCAATGCTACAGACAAAACAGCACTAATTTTTACTTTTCCCCATTACATTGTAATTTTCAGAAGAGTATGAGGACAATGATAAATAATATATCTTGAAAATATTAATTGCACACAGTTCTAATAAAAAATTACACATATTAGAAATATTTTTAGTTCTGTGTGATTCCTCTAAAACTATATATAACTCTCACACTTTATCTGGTGATCAGAAGGCACCTGATGTTCTACTTGGGCACCAAGTCCACTCTTGGGATCCTGCAACATCTTCATGAACTTCTGAGGACAAAAGTGAGCATCCTCCACTCATGCCATTTAGGTTTTGCCTTTTTTCTTTTATATCTTCTCTGTAGCCTTCAAATATATATTTGTAGCTCTGTAGCCTATTGTATTAGTGGCTAGTTTTCACAATACTTTGCCATGGCCTTTCCCTAGCAGAAGGACAAAGCAATTCCAGAGCTCCTGGCAGGTACAAGGCCCTGTGCTGTCTTTGCTCTTCTGGGAGCCAAGGCTGAGAGCAATCCTTCGAGATGCACTCTCCTGGACAAAGCACAGCTGGTGCTGAAGGGGGGCTCCAGAGAAGGGGCTTGACCTGGGGGGGAATGGCATCAGGCCTTGTCCTTCTAATTGGTGCTTTTTATCAATTATGCTAATTTCGTAAAACCTATAAAGTGTACTCGGCTCTGGTGGGTGCAGGGGGGCTTTTGTGGACATTTTTTCCATTAAATTTTCCTGAAGGCCTTTAAATAAAAACCTCTTTTGTATTAGCTCCTTACTAAAATTATCTTGAGTGTCATTTCCAGGCTGGACAAAAGGCAATACAACCAGACATGAAGAAAGAGATGTATATGTGTTAGCTGATCGTCTTCATTTAGGCTGGAGTCTGGGCTTCACTATTTCCTGTATCATTTATAAGGTGGACAAAAAACACTAAACAAAAAATAGTAAGATTTATGCCAAATAATTTTCGGACTAGAGGGGAGCACAGTGGAAATGCTTTCCTGAGAGATTACAGGTGTGTTGTACTCAGTATTCTCAGTATTCAGTGTTATACTGAGTATTTCTCTCTGTCTGTAGTCAAGCTGGGTCTCCCTGAGGAAAGAAGGAAGGAAAGCTCATCGGGGGCTTGGTGTGGGTTATCTGGAACAAGTACTCCTTTTGTGTTTCCCTCTTATATTGTAGTGGTCTTCTCTCTCTATGAAGAAAACCCATCACAGGTGTCCTGCTGGCTGGGGTTCTTCTGGAAGGAACAGCACACTGCTTGGCTTGCTGTGCCTCATGTCAGGTACTGGCTGTGCTGCAGGAGGGCCCTCTGGAAAGCACAAACAATCACAAAGCAAAACTCATCACTGCTTTACTCAATACAGAAATAAGGAAGTTTCTAGACAACATGCAGGTTTGTATCAAACAATCAGAATTTTTTTTTTTTTTGCATAAACCTTCCAATATACAGATAGAATCTGTCAGTTTTGTTCTGTATGAATGACCTCCCTATTGCTTTGCAATTTTTTTCTAGTTTATCTAGTAAACAACAAAACACTGTGGAGAAAGGTTAGAGCCTCACAAGGAAAACCTTGTGAGAATTTAATTGTTCTTGGATGGGGGAGTGGAGAAACATATGGGGGCTGGTTGTTGCAGGACTTCCAGGAGACCAAGCTAAGTGCTCTGAAATCCTCCTCAAAAAAGGGAAGAAATGGACTACAGCCACAAAAAGATAACATCCCTTCAATGATTTGCTTTTAAAAAATATTTGCTGCTGGAGTGCATATTTTTAAAGTGGGTACCTGCTTGACAATGTTGCCATGTTCCTGCTTTATATGCTTCATTGCTTCACTCATTAAAAACTGACATTTACAATGTAATTATTTTAAATTATTTGGGTTCTTTTATGTCTAACTGTGAACATTTTAAAAAGACATTTTTTCATTAAAATATATAAAGCAAATAAATGCAATATATTTTGGGCATTAGATCAGAAGACTTCAGTTAGGTCTTTTTTTCCATGCCACCTCCTAAGGGAAGTACACATTAAATTGCATAGTTTGCATGGCAAAATCAGCTTTTCATCAACAGTGCTTCTCAGAAAAAGCTTATTTTTCTAATGGCACTCACAATCTTCTGCTGGATGGAGCTCTGAAAGCAATCTAGATGTTTCTCCATTAAATAATTGTGAACACAAGGGATATTCTTCTATTGCCCTTGAAAAAGCTCCCTGAATGAGCTCCTGAGGAATTTGGGCTGAAGATTACTTTCAGATTTGTAACAGATTGGTGTGTTTCTGAAGTATGGTATGTGTGTGCCTGCATTGTCTGTATGTATGTGTGTGTGTGTGTGTGTGTGTGTGCAAACATAGATATGAAAAATCCTCATGGTCAAACATCAGTCAGATGGAATATAGTCTGTGTTTTGGCTTAGACTGGCAAAGAGGAAATTAAATGCTTCAAAGGATTATTAGGACATTTTAAAAATTGGAACATTTAAACAAGAAAAAGAAAAACATGAAGCAGGACAAGAAGATGAAAGAGAAAGGCATGCATGTAAAACCAAACCCAACAGATAAGCATCCTGCTTTCAGACTTTCAGTAAACTTTCAGTGACTGGCAAACTTGGTCTTGACTGGCTGCCAAATATGACCATTTTAAGATTTACAAGACTTTATAATCCAAGAAACCTCAGATTAATTTAGCACTTTTCTAAAAGTTCTAAAACTAAAGTTTAGCACTTTTCTCAAGTTCCCCCTTTCTCCTTCCAGTGCTATCCTTAATGTTTTTTATGTATGGACATTTTTCTCCTACACAGTCCTAATTTTCATAATACAGGGATTTGATTTAAAGCCCGCAGCTATGTTAGGGAAGAGCTAGAAGCTGCAGCTTCTGGGAGAGGAGAGTAGGAGTACTCTGGCCCCCAGGAGGAAGCAGGGTCAGTTTGTTTTTTCCCGGTTGCTACAGAGCAGTTTTTGTTTTGTTAGCAAGGAGATGATATATCTGACCTTCCCCCCTCCTTTCTTTTAAATGGTGGTGAAGGTAATCTGGATTTCTTTAAGATCTCCAAAGGATCTTCAGTAGATCCTGTATCCTTAAAAGTGACTCCAAAAGTTACTCTAGAACCTCTGAAATGGTATGTTTCAGCAAGCACAGACAAGACTGAGTATGCTCTTATTAAGCAGCAGGTAGCTGATAAGAAAGTCAAGTCCTTGCTCTTAAACTGGTTTTACACTTGCCAAAGTAAACTCCTGGCCTGCCAGAAAATGCTCAAAAGACAAAGACTGCTGTGTCATGGAGACTTTGAAACAATACCCTGATTTTTTTCTTTTTTCTTTTTTTTTCCTTTTTTTTGGGGGCAGGGGGGTGGGAGGAGTGGGTGGCGATACTGTTTTCAGACCTTTTTTCTTACCTGCTAGCACTCCTTTGAGAATGGTGTATGATTTTAGCTTATGCTTCTGCTAAACAGCCCTCAGTGGTTCAATTTATAAGGTAGGCCTGGAGAGGTCTTTAAGTCAAATCCCATTATGATTAACTGGAGCGACTCTTGACTTTCATCTAAACAGCCATATCTTTTGAATGAGTTCCAAACATCTTCCCAAAATAGCTACATCGAGCATACTTCAGACTCTTTAAAGCATTACTGCACACAGGTTCATGTTATTGTTCTAAGTTTAGCATGTTTTTCATACCTTTTGATAGCTGGTTAAAGTATTTTTCTTGGAAGCTAGTTATCTAGGAAACATTTCTTTTATGAGAGTGGTTCATTCTAAAAGAGAACCTATATGTTTGTAAACATAATACTTCTCATACTTTTTCTGGATGGCTTAATAAAAATTAACCTTGAAGTTACTGATACATTGTTGATATCAACTATTATGTTTGTTTTCTATTCATGGTTTTTAAAACACCTTGTTTTTATGGTTTTTGCAATTTTATTTTCTCAATGTTGAAAATAACTGAAACAGATCATGGCAGTGTACTTATAGCTACTTCCCTTTCTTGAAGGCAGAAATAGCTCCAGCTCCTCCTTCTCAAATACGAATTTCTGCACTTGCAAATAGCAAGTTGTACTAGGAAACACAATGTTCCAGCTAATTACCCAAGCCATTTGTGATTTTGTATTCCTTTGCTTTAAAGACAAAGGAATACAAAATCACAAATGGCTTGGGTAATTAGCTGGAACATTGTGTTGGAACAGAGACTGCAACCAAACAACAAAGTTTAGACCCTGTCCGCAGTCATTTTAGAAAGGTAAGCTATTCAAGCAGTTGAGCTTTTTTTATCTGTTTCTACCGTAAAGAAGGCTTTTTTAAATTTTTCATGGATTTTATGAGGAATTACTCCCTTCATCCAATGTCTTGTGCCCAGATGTGGTAAACGAACTCTTGAATACTGAGTTTTTCTATCACAGGTACTCCTTTTCTCCACCTTTGGTGTGCATTGAGCTTCACCACACTTTCCTTGTCACTGAGTCAGTGATGTCAGCAGCAGCTGTGCCAGATGACTGGGACTATGGGTACATTTTAACTACACGAAGCAGATGCTCTTCTTTATTTAACATTGATTAAAAATCAATCTGTTTTCTAAGTCTTCCCATCTGCAAAACACATAGGGTCAGGAAGTGTGGCTGGGATTTTGATTAAGTACATGTTTTCCTCTCCTCTTCTTTTAAAGGTATGAATGAAACATGAGGAAAATGACACCAAAACTTCCGTGGTGTGTGAAGATTTTAAAACACTCAGCCAACTCTTTTCTTTCTTTTTTTCTTCTCCAGCCATAGTAAATTATTTCTTACATCTGGGTTTCAGTAGAAACAGGAAACTGATGAGTCAAATGTCCATAGGGATTGCCCTTATGGATATTTCAAAGCTCTTGTCAAGAATGAGGTAAATCACCTCAAAGATCAGCTTTTGAGGTTTGGTGAAGAATGCACTGCTGAAAAGGCTTCAGAGAACTTTGGAGGAAGTCCCCTGGTAGGGAGATGGTCATTGAAATAATCGCTTGATCTGCAGTCACAGTTGCTTGAAGTCCACTCTAACTGCAATTATCAGTCCTTAACCATGTCCATTTTACAGAAAATATCCATCTCCCTCAGTGATTTCATTAATGGCTTGGAAAAATATTGTGGAGAGTATAATTTATCTCCCAAGATCATCGCAATTTTGAGAGAATTATTTTTATCTTCCTGAAAGGAAGGAGACGGTTTTAAGAGGGAGTGCAATTTCTATGGTGCTGTATGTGCTGACCTAGCTATTGACAGTATTTGAAGGAATTTTGCTGCATTTCCCTGGGAGAGTGCTAGCCTGGCTGAAGGATGGGAAACTGCATGAAATAAACTGGGATTTTGTTACAGGCCCAGGGAAGGTTAAACCTTACAACCCAGTTGCAAATGCATTTCCCATGGGCAGTTCTCTTACTCCATGCAACCAGTCCTATGGATGTATTACACCATAATTAAAAGTCAATTAAAAACAGCTTTCCCAGAAGTTTACTTGATACTTGCACCGTGAAAACAGGAAATTGAATTGCATAATGAAGAATACTCAGTACCAAAGTTAACACAAACTAACTAATTGGTTAAAAAACTGTCATGAACATAATGGTGGTATTTTACAGTAAAAATCACCTATTTATGACTCATAGTTAAATTCTGTGTCTAAATAACAGGTAAAATAGTAAGATTAAGCTTAGTTTGAGTAGTTTTATTTTTGGACAGCCTAGTAAAGGACGTTTTATATGAGCTATTGCAACAAAACCAATATTCAAAAGAAAAAAAAGAAGAGTAGAATAATCCACTTGTGCCATTAGAGATGATCAATGTTTGGAGATTCATTGTTTTATCCATGTGCTTGTTAAAATACACCTTGAAAACATCAAATCCCAGGTCTGATACATGAAGTTCTAGGATCAGCACATGAAAACAATGAGCTATATGGCTTCATCTTTCTTTCCCTTTCTCCAACAAATGTAAAGAAGCTGGAAGTCTGGGTAAATAAGAGTCAGACATATCAATTAATTTAGGAGGAAGCTGTTTGCAATTAAAATATGAAAAATCCCAAATGGTGGATGTTTTTGCGTTTAGTTTAAAAACAGAACAAAGGTGGAAACCCAGCTTGGTTCATCTTTCATTTTTTAAAAATTAAATTTGTCTAACCTTTCTTTAAGGTATTTGAGTGATGTCTAATCCTTTACTATTATTTGAGCTTTTTGGGTTTTTTCCTCTCTTGTACAATGGCATTATAAATTATGTGTAAATACTCCATTTTAAAAACTGCAATATGATGTAAAATTATTAAAATACATTATACAGTTCAAATAAAAGAACCAAGCATGAAATCAGTGGAGAACCTGTCCACAGGCATGTTTTCCCATATGAATGCAACAGATAAAAAAATGTAATAAATTCATTCATCTACACCCACTTTAAATATCTGGGCTGATCAGCAGTTTCACTGATGTGCGGCCAGACTTTGAAGTCTATCTTAGCTCTCTGGAATTCGACCAGCCACTTTCCAGACCATATAATGCATTGCAGACCTTTCCACATTATGTATTCCAGATGGCCGTACTCTTTGTGCATTTTGCCTTTCTTATTTAGGTTACGGGGGTGATTTGTGAATAAAACATGCATGCTACAAAGTGACAACTGACATATCCTTATGCTATCATGCTGCTTAGATACTGATGATGGACTTTAATGAATGTTTATGAAGCTTGGGGTTGTTGTTTTTTCTCCCGTCCTTCAGTCACTTTTATGCCCCTGGATAACGAGAAACTGAACGAGGCAGATTCTTCATGCATCATACGTAAGGCTTGAGTTTCAGAGGTGCAAGCATGAACTTTGCAAGAAATTAATCAACTTTGCATGAAATTAATCATAGCTGGAAGACTTAGCACCGTTTGCAGATCAAGCCACTGGTGAATGCAAGTTTCTCAATAAGAAAAGCAGCCCATAAACTGAATTAGCTGAGGCCACCAAGCTTACTTTAGGGACCAGATTATCTGTATCATTGCAATCTTCTGCCTAAGGTTGAATTCAATCATTCTCACAGGCATCAGCAAGATCTTATCCACTGCCACCCAGAAAATAGCAGAAAAGCAGCCAAGTAATATAAGGATCTTGTTCTCCTGAAAGGATCCAAGAACACTGTACACCTTGGGAGATATATCTGTGTCGTTTGTCCCTCAGACCTCTAGATGGATCTTCATCTTCCACTTCATATTGTCTGTCTTACTACACAGATCTGGAACAAAGCCTTGGGTTTCCTAAGGCTACATTACTCTCATCTCCCTGCCCTCACTTTGCACTCATCTCTTATTCCTTCCTTGAATCTGACAAGTCTGGAGAAGTTGGAATGCATTCGAAAAAAATATAACTCCAGAAACTTTACTATACTACAGTAAATGAGGAAAAAAAAAGAGGTGCAGACAACTATGAAAAGCCTTAAAGGAACATAGATCTGAAACCTACAAAAAAACTGCTGAATGTTGGCAAAATCAAGGGCTATTAGAAAAAAAATAGAATGCCATCTAAAACATAATGCCACAAGTCTTGTTCAGTAAAGAGATGAAAATGTCATCACCATGGACAACTTCTGTTCTTTCCATGTAATGCCTCACACAATAATCCCTCTGCAAAACAGATTTCTGTTGTAAGAGCTAGATAATTGAAATAGTTTTTTTCATAATGGTAGTCAGGTAATACCATCTGGAAACACAGATGGGGCCAGAAAAAAAACTGGTTGCTTTGTTTTTTTTCAAAAGGATATTTATTCTTTGTGCCACCAAAGCTTGTATCAGCATCAAATAGGTACAGTGTGCAAACTTGAAAACTTGAAATGGGACACAGGGGGAGAGCAGATTTGTCAGGGATACCAGAACCCATGCTGTTTTCTCTTTTCGATAATTTTAACTGTTTACTTTGAAATATGCCTTCTTTCAAAAATTTCATTACTGTCCCCTATCCTACAAAAAATGATGGCCTTTTCCACTTTAAACTGATGAAAACTGAGCTTCCAAATCATTACATCCTGGCACTGCAAATGTCAATTAGGTTGTAAAAGCAAAAGTAATGGAAAACAAACTGCCCCATACATGACACCACAGTGAAATCTCTGCTTCCCTCTGGCCTGTGGCTATTGCCCAGCCTAAAAAATGACAATCTCTGATATGGCTTATTTGTGACTATAGCCTGATGCTCTTTACTGAGACGGGAGAAGCACGTTACCTCCAAGGCGATTTTCGGTCTCCCGCTGGAGACATTTCTCAGCACTATCTCAGATGCCCTGAGGCTGCTCTCTTGGCCTCCTGGAGTTACTGTGAGAGCCAAGTGCCCACCAGGGCTCCAGTTCCCAGGAAAATTCTGTGGTAAGGTGCTGGCATCACAAAGGTTATTGGATGTCCCTCAGAAATAATGACACTGCTCAACTATTTATCCTATGGTTTTCCCAAGTGTCCAGGCACTCTCCCATACCCTCTAAAAAAGGATAGTTTTTCAGCTCTCCGTGTGCTCCACTGGTACATACCAGAGGACAGAGATGCTACAACTCTATTTATAGAGGGCTAGAAAGTGAATGACGATCAAATTGTACCCCAGACACTGTCTTTTGTGCACAAATTTTGCACAATTGTTCCCTTAGCTGTTATACTTGCAGATAAGTTCTTCTGTATTATTCATGCTCCTTCTGCAGCTCTTTTTATTTTCTCTGTATGCACAAGGAGCACTTTAAGCCAGAGCAAATTAGGAACTCTCTGGATGTGGTGATAGAAAAACAAAGCCCTTCCCAGTACATTTCAGTGGTTGGTGGGGTTTCCACTGGCACCTGTGACTGACCAGCTGCTGGCAAGGAAGAAATCCATGAGGCTTAAGAGTGCTTATTCCATCTTTGACAAATCTATGCACTCAGAATTACAAAGTTCAGCCCCCAAAGACCATCCTTTGTTTTCTGTGTTTGCTTACCAAACAGGAAATAAGGCTGTTCTCATAATGTGCCACAAGGTAAACCATCAAATGAAAGTTTACCTTTTACTTCCTAATTTAAAAGAAGAAATGGTTGCATAAATCTCCAAAAATCTTCTTGCTCCCTTGTTGGGGTTAATGTTAATTTTTTAATTTCATTCAAGAGATGTGGCTCTTCAGCATTGCTCTAAGTTGCTGTTTCTTAGTTTACTGTTTTGGGAATGAAAGAAAATTCTTCAGTAAACTTTTGTTTTCCCACAAACTACCTCTTTTCCTTACTATTGTGATAAAAGGTATTGGGAGGTAGGTACCTAGCTTAGCTCCCACAGTTCTTACTCTCTTCATACTCGTATTTTTAATATCATTATGTCCCAAGGTGTTTCAACACACAATTGCAATTGGAATGGAGATCCTTACATCTGCCCCAAATTTTTTTTTCCAGCCTAATGCAGCTGCCACTGTCCCATACACAGCTCCCAGCTAAAGTAGGGAAGTGGGCAGGATCCAGTGGTTCACATAGACATGACGTGTAAGCAAAGAAAGAAAAAAATAACTATTACAAATTACTTTTGTTTGATTTGCTTATTTTTGCATTACTACCATCAGAATATCCAAGTTGAGGATATATTCTGAGCTCTGAGTAATGAGGCACAATGGTTGACAGGGTTATGTCTCTCCCACTCTACAGCTGATTGAGCCAAAACCAGTTAGCTGGTCAAACCCATCATCTCCTGCACCCTCACCTGGCCTGTGAGTGGTTCTTCAATCCAGGCAAGTGTTACTCTGAAACACAACATAAATAAAAATTTCTCTGGGTCATGTAAGAAATTTCTGTTGCAAGCAAAACAAATGCAAACCTCTTACATCCATCTTGTCGCACTGTCTCTTTAAATAATGCATTTCTCTAGCAGCTGGAGCAACCTTCAGTGCTGAAATATCAGCTGCTTTTGGAAAAGAGTTTTATATATAGTGCTCTGAGTCAGAAAGGATTGAATTCCCCTTCCTTGTGGACATCACTTCCATGTCATTCCACTTATTCCAAGACAGTGTAAACTGTGATGGGAAAAGCTACTCTGTTTAAATTATGTTGACCTTATTGTCAATTGACCTTTCAGCAATTATCCTTCAACTGCACTTTGCCTATAGCTTTCCAGCCACCTGATGCTGTGAAATCAAGGCTGGCACAGCATTAAGGGCCATTTGCCAGTTACTAGAGTCTGATTTCAATCCTAGCTAAATGTCTTCCAAACTTTCCATGTTATTCCAGTGAAAACAGAGTGAGTTACCTGGCAACAAAATGTGATTTTTATATAGTTGGTATTTCGTTTACTGCTTATCCTGAAAGGCATCAAGGAGAAACCATGCTAAAACTGAGAGTTTGTACATTTATTTAAAATCTGTGGCAAGGTCTTTGATTTGCTGTTGACAAAGTTTCCAGGATCCCAAAAAGTACATAGAAGTAGGACTTAGGACATGCATACATTGCGCAAAGTAAATGAAATTAACCTTTGCTCAGTTGCCTTGAAAAATCCTGAAGGTCTACTCCTCTGAACTAATGATGTTGTCCATCATTTTGAAAAATGTATTTTGCAAGGCATCTCTGCTAGAAACAAAATAACACCAAGATTTTGCCATCATTTTTCTCAAAACATAAACTTTAAGACGAGAAGTATTTTATGAAGGGCCTGTACAAGTGTGTGTCCCTTCTCCTATGCACCTATGCCCATCTCACAGACCTTCAGCTCTCCAAACCCTTATGCCTTGTTTGACACCAGCAACTGTATAATAGTTCAGCATCTTCTGTGTCCCTCTGGGGTATCTGTAGATCCCTGGTTTTCCACCTGGACAGCAAGGGAGCTGCATAGGCACTCTGTGGATGCAGGGCTAGGGATGAGATACAGACATGACCTCACGTGTGCACCCACAGCAGATCTGTGAACCTCAGAGTCTCCTCCAGCACTGGCTGAAAATGTGTGGGTAGGTAATAAGACTTTTCCTAATTCAGTGTCCTTGCTTGAACACTTCCAATTATTACTGAGAGGCTTGCTGCTTGCATTAATGAACAAGCCCATTGTGATCACACTGACATATGCATGCCCTCAGTAAGCCCATAGCTCTCCTTGCTGGACCATCAGAGGTATCCTAATGCACATGAGAAGGCCTGTTGCTCCAGACAGTACTGTCTCTAGAAATTCCACTTTGACATTAGAACACAGGCCTGGTCTAAGGGTAGTGTGGTTTGCTGTGTAAGAGCAGAAGCAGTGCCACAAACATGAGGAAGGGAAGAAGGCATAATGCTAAACATAAACCATTGCTGCAGACTATGCTGCAGTAATCCAATCTGTTAGGAAAAGAGAAAAGCAAGGGCAGTGGGATAAATGACTCTGACAAATGTTTACATTCCAGAACTGGAAAACAGGACCTCTAAAATGCATATGGAGCTAAGTGATCTGAGATCTGGTCTTACATGTATGTCAGTCAGTTCAACAGTCAGGGATCCAGTGTAAGAGGGAAATTACTAATCAGTTCTCGACAGTCAAAGACTGTTTTCCAATTATAAACACCAACATAAGGATGTCAATCACAACTGGGCATAGTCAAAGCTGTGTGAACAGCAAATTTTGAATGCCATCAAATCTTTTTTCTTTCTGTATCGCAGTTCCACTGATGATTCTACTCAAATTCCAAATCCATGTATGTCAAAAAATGTACACATCTTAGAAAAAACAGGATTCATATCTTATTTATATATTCTTTTCTGAATCCTGTATCCAGGATTGAAGGTTGTCAGGCATCTGGGGATGGGAAACTTAGCAAGCTTTTTTATTTTTATTTTTTATTGCAGTAAGAGGCTGGAGGGTTGCAATAGGTCTTTCAAAACCAGGGCAAAAAAAGTTAAATATTTAATATCAAGGATTAAAAAATAAATTAGCTGAATCCAATGTGTTTTACTATCAGGAGATATGTAGAAGTACAATGCAATGATGACACTGTATTAGCACAAATGGTATCTGTGGGGTATGACCAAAGCTATATCTCCATGGGAGCAGAACAACACTTCTCCTTCAGAGACACTGCATAACAAGAATAATTGTCACAATTTTGAAAAGGGAAATAATTCCAGGAAAAATGAATCATTTCCACCTATGCCTTAGAAAGCTCTAGCCTCTGCTATTGATTTCTGTGTTGTAGCCTGTGTTACAGTTTAAATATTTCAAGGATTCTCCTAAATGCTGGTAACCCGTGTACAGCCTCAGGACAATTTTCAAGATGTTTATTCCCAAGGGAAGGTCCTATTTTGGAGGAGAATCTGTGAGCCTGGACACTTTGGAGCCATTCCTCATCTTCTTTCCCAACATCACCAAGGGGTGAGACGGGCTATATCCCTGCCTTGTCTTCTTAGTGTTCACATATATTACAGATTCTGCACACAGATTTCTCCTATTCTTGTTTGAAGCCGTGCTGGTCCTACCTGCCTTCTCACCCTCTCTGGCAGCACCTTCCAGAAGTTCACTGTGTGCTCTGTAAATGAATACCTTTTCATCTGACACAAGGTGATCCATGAATGTCATGGAGTGTCCTCTAGTTCTAGCAACGTGCTGAGGATCCTGGACAGGGCCCTCACATCCAAGTTATTAATTACCTTTATGATTTTGTAGATGTGTCATATCATAACACAGCCCTCTTTCTATGCCAGTCACAGCCCTCCTAACCCTTCTGCTAAGACTACTGCTCTGCCAATCTAACCATTTTGCTTTCCCTTTTGTGTGCTTTCCAAATACATCACACCCCTCTCACGCTTCAGAGACAGGCTCTGCATGCAGCACTACAAGTTTTTTTTAGGTGGCAAAACAATGTCCTCTGTTGATGCCAAATATATTTTTGGATTTTTTGGGTTAGGTGGGAAGTTTTACTGAACTAAAGTAGAGGAGGGACCAAAGTTGTATCCAGAGACTTGAGGGCTTTGGCTGCAGAGAATGAGCAGAGAGGGTGTTCAGAAAGGGAGCAGAGAACTGATGAGAGTCATGGTTGGTGTGTCTGAGGACATAAATAAATAGTGGCGCTTGTGTACGATGAAGTAACAGCTTTGAGAGAGAGAAGTCAGTACCAGGTTTTGTTCTGCATCCTGGTAGCCCAAAAGCTGGTAAGTAATTTCTTTGCAGTCTCTTCTGAAGAGGAACAGTGGCCTGGACAAAGGGCTGCTGCTCAATAGCCATGTTTTTCTGTGAATAACATTTATTGGCTTAGCCTGAAATGTTTTAAGGTGAAAATTAGAAAAGTAGATGCCTCGATCTTTAAACTTGTATTTGGTTTTATTTTCCTTCATCAGTGAGACAACACATGTTTTTCAGCACATCACTCAGATGGCTGGGCAGCTGGCTCACTTGCTTAGGGTGAGTTTTCAGTGTCTGGAAATGTCCTGATGCATGACTTGCTAGTGGTCAGAGATCAGAGATGGTGTTCATGCTGTGAGATCACTCTCAATCAGATTTCCTGGCTCCTTGGAAGAGCCACAGCCACCACTTCTCCATGCCTCCTAGAGTGTATGGCATGAAACCAGAAAACCCCTGAACCACTGAAGTGCACTTTTTGCAAAAGCAGATTTTCATTAAAACCATATATCTCATATAACAGCAAAACACTTTTAGCAGAACTACTGAAATGCTGATTACAATAGTATTTCCTCCAGGAATGTCACTTTTACTTGAATTGCTTCATAAGTCCCAAGAAATCAGTGGGATTCAGTTACAATTTGCTGTGGACCTAACAGTGTTTGTTAAATCTTGTGGTTACATGAAGTGCAACTCATATTCTCATTTATCTTTCACATATTTTTTAAATCTATTTCTCATCAAAACCCCTCTATTACAGGTGGACTTCAGGAAAGGCAGCTACTAATCTGACATGATTCATGTAGTGAAGACCTGACACCTCCAGCCATTCTTTTCAAGTGCTGTTGGCACTAGTTAATATTTTCCACCTTTACTTTAGATGATTTCCTAGTCTTCTATAGACAAGAAAAACATTTCAATGACACCCACAGCTCCAAACCACTACTTAGCACATAATGAACTAATTTAAACCAAGTCAATTTGATTCCAATTTTCTGCCATGTGAAACAGATGCTTTTAGCCAGGGCCAAAATCTGTACATAAAGAACAGTAGCATGTAAGCACATTCCTAACTCTAGGTGTAAATCAAGCCTACACAGTACTATATTTCAAACAACATTTAGTATAAAGTAAGAAAATATATGAAATTACAGGCTTAACCACTCTGTGTTTGCAATTTCATTCCAGATCACTTCTCAGATGTAAAATTTTGCTTTTTGTAAAGTTTAGCTTGCTTGTTTGTTTTGGTGATGAAAAGAAGATTCAGTAGCTGCTTATTTTGTTTGTAGTGAAAGGGTAGTTTTGTACTAAAATATTTGTAACAATCTGATGAAACTATCTATCTCCACAAGACTAGGCTGTTGAAATTTAATCTTTAACGTAAACTACTGAGTAAAAACAGCACCTTTTTTTTACCTCAGTGTATCTTCCTCTGAAGCATCATAAACTGAGGCAATAATGACTGCAGCACGTAAGGCAACCTGTCTTATTCTTTGGGACCTACAAAAGCTGTTAAATCCTCTGAGCAATATATAGATTAATGTATTTGCATTCAAGCTTTTGTACACTTTTTATCACCACACAACATCAAAGGCAGGGTTTAGATCTCCTAACAAAGTCAGAATACACAATAGTATCTTTCTAATGCTGCCACGTGTGGCTAACAATAGGACTGTAATAACAAGGTCCTGATTTAAAAGTCAGGGCTCCATGTCGTTAAGTCATGGATTACACAGAACTCTCTCTAACACAACTGCATGGCTTAGCAAAAAGCAAGTGCTAGCTTAGGAGAATATTTGGCACTTTCAAGTCATTGATGACAGACAAGGGTGCTCTCTTTGCTGTGCTTTTGGGAAAGAGATGTATAAAGCTCTTCAGCTTCTAGGGAAGATTGGGCTGTATCCTAACAAAACCTTTACTAAAAGAAAAAATGTTTTGGTTCCCAGGAGGTAGAAGGAGATAACTGGCTGCTGCACACATTTTGTATAAACACATACAGCAGAAAAGTCTGTCAACAGTTTGAGGATAGTTGTGAAGTGACCACCTAAAGTGAAGACATGGTGGAATTTTCGATAGAGTTTTTGTATTTTTTATTAATCCATTGATAGGTTCACTTGCTTTTTTTGTCCAATTGTTATCTTTAAGCTGGTTTTTAATGCAGTCTGTAAGTGAATTCAGAGCCAAAAGAGTAGGCAAGCAAAAGTCTGAGGTGGTAGGAGCTGAGCACACCTGTCATGTTGCAAGGTCATTGAGACAAAGGGAACAAATAAAGAATCTTCCTAGGGAAAAAAAATATAGCATCTTTAAATATAGTCCTATCAAGAATGATCTACAATCATCCTGTGTGGATACAATGTGAACTCTTGGCACTTTGATGGACACAAGTGCAGAAAATCACACATTGACAGGTAATAACCTAATGTACATCAGTGAAGCTGACAGCTCTGTACCCAGTAAATGAGCAACTTCTAGAGCACAACATGAGCAGTACTGTAGAGAGGACATTCACCACAGGTGTGTTTCAGGAGTTTTGTTTCAGAGTGGCTCTGATCTGGTTTGTGCTACATGTCCATTAGCAATGGGAATACAGTCAGCAGGCTGGTAAGTGATGTTCTCTTCTTTAGTTTAACCATAAGGGAATGTATTTTTTGTGCCCTGAGACCAGTCTGTGATTCTGAAACTCCATGTGTTGGAGGGATTGGGAAACTTCCTTAAAGGCACTCTCTTAACTAGACCAAACAACTAATATTACCTACTGGAAGTAGAGAGCAGCTCCTTCTGTGGGCCAGAAGTTCATGCTGCTGCAAATGAGAACTAATGAGAATAATGAGAGCTGATGAGCTGCACATCATTTCAGGAGACTGATGATCTCATCACTGCTTTGGTTCCACAATAGTGTAATTCTAGTGACAGATACTGACAAACCCAGAAATCATTCATCAGCATATGCTTAGTATGTAGTGCATATGTTAAATAAAAATAAATGCTATTTAATGTGAACTTCATGAACTCTGATGCAAACTGTTTCCCAAAACAGCTTTGTACTTGTATGGAAGTCCAGGTCAGAGAGGTGATTGAAGAAGGGAAATCAGACACACTTGTTATTCCACACTTGTGGAACAGGTGTTGAGGGCAGTGATTTCACCACAGTTACCCTTACCTGTGCTAGACCTCAAACTCTTCCAAAGACCGGAAAACCATTTGGCCTGTAAGAAATGCAGGAAAGGGTGAGGTGTGGAGCAATGGGCAGAAAAATCAGCATGGCTGGGACCTATGGCTAGTCTCCATGAGACTGAACTGTCCATGGACATGCTCTTCCCACCTCTGTGACCAGCAGCAGACACAGCCATCGTTCAGCTGCAGCTCCAGCCAGATTAGCCAAGCAGGTATTGCACATTCCTCAGCACACTCGGGGAGCTTGCTGAAAACCAGGATGTCTTGGGCTTTTTTCAGCATTCCAAATGAAACAATGAAGGTAATTATTTCTTTGCTTTTTAAAATGATCCTGAATTTGTATCTAATTACAAGAAGTACCTGGAGGGTTTCCCATGGTTGTTTTTTTGGGTTTTTTGTTCTTCAAAAGTCTTTTGGCACAGCACCATTGTTACAATACTTCCCTGAGGGATCAGCTTTGGAATCTCAGCTCTGGCAAGGGTCCCACAGGCTCTAACAAGTGCTCAACTTGAGTCTGTGTTACTGATTGGGCCCTTGATGGATAATTAATTTGGAAAAGGGGAATGTATTGTATCTAATGGTATTTTTGCTGAAAAAAAATACTCCTGTTTCTTGAAGCTGTTCCATCTGCATTAAATTCACCTGAGAGACTGTGTGTCAAACATTTCACCTGATGTTGTTTAAATGATTACAAATAATAATACATGGTATTTTGGTATTTTATGCTACTAAAAAAGTAGAAAAACTCATTAGAAAATGCTTTATTTCATGAAAAGAATTTTGTTTCTGATTCTACTGATCTAAGTTTTCATTTTGCTTAAGTCAAGCAAAAATCTTTTTTAAACAGCCACATAACAAGGAATGCCCTCCTTCCCTTTACATTTGTACCCCCTAGACTGACCAAGATCAGTAAGATTGTCTTTAAAAACCTGCAAGTGTGAATGCTTTCATTCTGAGTTCCCCCTGTTTCCCAAATATCTGATAGCTGATGATGGATTTGTCACCAGTAGCAAATGACAGGACACAGGAGTTTCAGCAACTGGTCCAACCAATCACGGGATTACAGACTCATTTAAGTTAGAAAAGACTTCCGAGATCACTGAGTCCAAACAACAAAGAAGTGGTGCAGAACCAGCAAGGGTGAAGGCACCTGAAGGCTCACTCCTGGCTGGAGCCTGGACAAGGGTGTGAGAGGCAGCGAGGCACTTTGAGATCTTGCAATGGCACATACAGCCTGCTGCAGTTTTCCTTTTGTTGCTCAAACCTCGCCACTTGGCTGGAAAAGTTCTGATGCAACCTCTCCTTTCAAAGATCAGGATTTTTGTTCAATCTCATTGAAAAATACGACCACAAAAATTGCATAGCGTTGCCTCAGCATACACTAGGGTTCAAAATTTTTTTTCTTATTAGTTTGGTATTTTGCTAAGGGACGCAAAAAACTCAATATTGTTTACCAGTGGTTTCATATAATGAACTATCCACACCCATTTTTCTTTCTGGAGTCCAGAAAGAAAGAACCAAAGAAAAAATGTTGACTGATAATATGGGGTTAGATGTTCCATGTCCAAGAGATTTAAACAGTCTTGAACATTTTATCATAGATTTTTAGGAGTCTGCAACTGCACCAAAAAAGGACAAAGACAGCAGACATGGAGGATAAGAAACTGTAGATATCTGAGGTTACAAACACAGATAAATAAAGTTAAACATTGTGAAAGGCCAAGATGAAATTCCAAGAATATAACTCTGACATTGAAGTACTTCCATCTTGAAAATAATGGGACATCTTTGCTTCTAACTACATACAAATGCAGGAGTGCAATCTATAAAAAATATTATATGTCAGAGTTAGCATTACATAAATCACAGCCATCTCACTTCAGTCAGTTTTAAACCACAAAAAAAAAACCCCTAAGTCTATTTTGAAATATAATACCTTGAACTGAGCCAAGCTTATTGCTAATGCATTTATTAATAATCCTGTCTCCCTGCATATTTGGGAACATTCAGAGCCTCAGTGTTCCAGCTGGGTTGCTTCACGTGGACTAGAAATATGTCAGATTGTATAGTCTGTGATTGGATACAAACCTTTCACATGCATGTTTTCATTTGAACCCAGATAAGGATCACCCTTTTACAGAAACAAAATGGATGTGATTAGGTACTATATATTTCTAATTGCTCACCTTGGCTTAGTTTTCACTGGAAGCAACAGAAGTGTCACATTAATTTTTGCAGCTGCCTTTGCAACCTTCTACCTGTTTAGTGTATAACTCTTTGGTGCACTTTTGACTGTCCAGAAACAAAAAGTACCCAAAAGCAAACAAACAAAAAAATTTTAAAAATTGCAGCTGGCAGCACAAACTCAGAATGATTTTGTACTTTCCAAGTCAGAGGTGGCATAGTTCAAACACGCATGTGACACGGAAGTCAGAAAATCTTCCCCCTTACAGAAAGCCATACACACAAATGTCAAGTGTGTGCTAATTCTGCTGTGACTCAGATCAGAGTGTCTCTCCTCAGTGTGCTTTAGCCTGACAGCACGTACCTGTTCAGTTTCCTAATGAACCCCTCTCTTCAGGGTGGGCATGTGACACTTGCAGAACGTGGCACGTTATTTTAGATTGTGGACAGATGTGCACAGACCTTCCAGGAGGCTTTATCCCCCTCACTTCAGGTCTGGATGCATCAGGAAAATCATTATGATCACTGTTCATTGATTTTCAGGAAAATCAATCATGACTCTTCACTGTTCCTTGTTGGCGTCAACAGAATAAGCAGATGAAAGAGAAAATTAAGGAAGATGCAAATCTAGGATCTTATTTTCTTTTATTTGCTGGTGTGCCTCTGGGACAAAATCATCAGAGATGGACAGGAATAAGGTACCATACCAAGCGTTCTCAATCCCTTTCTTGGGGAGGAGCAAAGAGATGAGTAGAAAGCCTGGTTCCCTGGCCTCTGGGGATGCTGCAGCCATGCTCTGCAGGACTTGCAGCTGTACCTGCTGCTCTGGCTGCCCAGCCCATGCAGGCAAATTCCTTACCAGCAGAACAGGAGCAGTGTAAGAGCAGCACTTTTCTTGGTGCAGCCAAGACATTTCTAGAGCCCACATGACTTGGATAGAGCTGGCTGAACTGCCTCTTGGGCCCTTTGTCTATGAGTGGAAGACATTGCTTTGGTCTGTGCCAGTTAAGCTAGACCTGTGCTAAAGGCATCTTCCCTCTCCCCCCATTTCATAACTAACATTTTGTGAGCATCAGCAGGTGTGAATCAATGCGATGTGCCATGCTCAGGACAAAATACGAACTTAAAACCAGCCTAACTCAGGAAAGGGCTTCCTGCAATGCTGTAGGATCCGCAGCTCTTCTATGATGTCTTCCTTGTTTTAATGCTACATAGCTCTAATTTTCCTTTGTCTGATTTGAGCTTAGTTACAGGTCCAGTCCTGGATTCCATCCCCATTTTGTTTAGCAGCCAAAACTCTTACGTCTGTGGAGGGCTGTTCTGTTTCAGAGAGGACAATATGTTGAACCTTACTGCTTTTACTCCAGTCAAGCATTGTTGATGTTACAAAAGGCTCCCTCAGATCTTTGCTCACGCAACTGGTCTGACACAGGGAATTTTTACTTTTAAACCTTTAGAAAAAACATTCAGCTAATCTTCTGGGCTCTGGTTCAGGAAAGAAACCTCCTAATGTTAAACATATGCCTTGGAATTGTAATTTAAAGCAAGGGATCTGAAATGCATGTTTCTACTAAAGACTGCAACTAAATGTTGCCCTAGATAGGGCTGCATTCTGGATTTGGGCATTAATGAGGATGTCCAGGAACAAAAAACGGGTACTTTTTAGATATGCATTATCTTTACACCCCCTACCATTTGCAGCAGCTTATGTCCAAACACATATAGTGGAAGTTAAGCTGCGCTTATACATGCAGGAAAGCAGTGTTGACTGAAAAGTAGCCAAAGGTATGGCTGCACCTTGCTGTTTGCAGAGAGATTAATAGATTTTGCGCCTTAGTTCTTTAAGATCTTTAGTGTTCTTTTGAGATCTAAGTCCTTTCAACATTCACTGCATTTAAGGGCATTCAGTGCTTTGCAGGATAAGTTCCAGCTACTCAATTTGAAAAATCCCTTTGATACTTGGTGGTGATATGTGAAGTTTGCAGCATCATTTTTTGCTATTTTTATTCATGCATAGAGCATAGCCACCTTAAGCACATTCATATGTCTAAAATGGAGGTGAAAACATATATTCTGGGGTTAAGAAAACTTTCCAATTATTTCTTTTTCATATATCCAGCTTTGAAGATAGCTTTAGAACACATTTTTGGGCTGTGCCTGCAAACAAGTAATGAGGGCAGTGTTTGCTGTGTACTACCTGTAGCAGCGGGCACATATGTTAGAGAGTTGGAGGGGTCAAGTCACCAGCTGGTATCACCTTTCTCAAAGACAGGAGAGGTTTCCCGAGTCCTTTAACTGGAGGAATTTGTCACATGATATCTCCAATGGTCTTCCAAATGTCAGCTGTAACACAACACTTTTCAACTAAGACAATAAATTGGCTTAAATTTAGCAGGAAAAAGACACCTGGCTCTGTACCAGGTCTGATAAGCAATAAACAAAACATTACCAAAAGGGGGGGGGGGGGGGGGAATTAAAAAAAATAAAGTCAGAAAATCGTTTACAAATTCCATGCCCCTGCCCCTGCCCCCCCTTCTCTATTTAGGGATTTATTGTTTTTCCCCCGTTTCCTCATCAGGTGTGCTGATGGAAATCGCGGGTTCGAAGCGCCGGTAATTGTCCCGGATTCCTGAGCCCTCCGTCCTTCAGCGGGGCCGATAATGAGGAGCGGAGAGAGGGGCCGGGATGTGCCTGCCTGCCTGGAATGCGGCCGGAGCTGAAAGCTGACACCAGCTCGCTGGAAAAGGACTTGCGAGCAAAGGCTGTCTCCAAGACAACAGAGCATTTTCCCTGTGATGCATTTACACAGTGGGGTTAAAGTTCTATGAAAGCAACAGCTGTTGTAAAAACATTGTATTAAATATGCTTAGAACTGTAAAACGCGTGCTCCTCATGTTGCACTTTGCTCGAGACAAATGTGGAAACCTGTGGTATGTCTGAGGGAGAGTTTCTGCTCTCTCAGAGGCTGTTTTATAAATGTCATGCTCCATTTTCAACCTTTTCCTGCTGAGATAGCTTCTTCTTCAGACCATTTTTCTCTAAAGTTGACTTTCAAGTTAAAAGCTAATGACTAAAGCATGACTGGATCTACTCCTTTTTTTACCCCTTCAAACTCTGCCTTTTGCTTGGAAACTTAGCTTCCACTCTATGTGTGTGCTCTTGTGTTTGGACCTAAGATTTGATGCAAATGAAGCTTGCTTATCCTGGTGCCACCCGTACACGTGGCACAGCTATCATTTGCAGTTCAGACTCATCAACATTAATATTTTTCCATCACGAGAGACCAATATCCTGCAATGCTCTCCTGTTACTGACTTTGCTAAACTCTGGGGAGAAACTTTCCGCGTGTAAAACAGATAAAATACTACCAGCTTCAAAAATCAGAGGCTGGCAAAACAACCGACTGCTTCAGAGCTGTTCTCTCCTCTAATTTGAAATTCTTAGAGGGTCTTTAAACAGTTACATAGCAGGGCTGTAGGACATCAGTTCCTGTCTTTAAATCCCTGCTGTACTTGTAGAAAGTTAGATTTACAAAACTGATATACTATGGCCTGGGTTTATTTGTGGTTTTCTGTTTCACTGCATTGGGTCCTCCACCCTGGATTATGTCTTTTCACTAGAGATTTTGTTTCTTTTTTTCCTGACAAAAAAATAGGCTGGTTTTGCTTCTTTTCCAGAAGTACTCAAAATAAATAATGCGAATATTTAGTGAATTTTCGAGCCTACTGGGTCTGAGCCCATTCAGGCAATGTGAACCTGCCCATCCCTAGTAATAATACTAATAGGAAATTACTCTTCCACCCAAATCAAGTTTCAACATCTGCAGATAGCTTGTCCTAATACACTTGGCAATGACGCCAAGAAAAGCTTCTCCATCCTTCACCTAGCAGCTGCCATCATCACAACAGTGCAGCTGCAACTGAGATGGCTAAACATTTCTGCAAAGCTGTTTGAGTGTGTTTCAGGAATCCCAGGAGAGAGAGCACGAGAGGAAGGTGTTTGCATATGTGGACTCACAAGTATGCCCAACAGGGGAGCAGGAAAATATTGCAAATCCCACTCTTCCCCACCTCTTAAAACATATTCAACCAATTAAAATAATCAATGTGAAGATTAATTTTGACCATATGAATGTATGTGTGGGAAAAACTTGCTTTTAAATATGTTGTGTTTTGGAAAAGAACATTCAAACATATTCCTGAACACATACATAGGAGACAGAGAGGGATCTCAGTATCTGGGCTTGATTTACTTCCATGTGCTTGAAGGTACAAACGTCACATAAATTCTACATCTGTTGGAACCCAGGAAAACAGGAGTTGTGGGCTTTTACTACTGCCAGAGTCCATGTGTATAGGATTATGCTGTCGTCCCACTTCATGCTAGAGACTGGATCTTCACACGTTGTTGAATTTCTGTCTGAAAATACAGGACCCATTCATCTTCAGCAGGAAGATCATGCCTAAGCTGCTTCAGCAGATTTTGAGAATGTCAGCCTAAATAATTTTAACTGATCAGCAGAGAAAAAGTTATCTTACTTGAGACAGAGTCAAAATGACTGATTTCAGATCAGGCTTTGAATGTTCAGCACCCTTTACATGTGACTTCTATGGGGGCAAAACCCCTGGGGTATTCAAGAAAATCCTCTCAATTATGGAAACTAAACATCCTCATGAGGATAGAGGCTTTCAAAATGCTCTTTCAAGAATTCAGCTAGAGGAATTGGGTGGGTTGAATATCTGTTCAGTACCAGCTGGTGTGTGGGAGCAACCCCTTTGAAGTGGTACAAATGAGAGCCCCTTGTCCACTTTGATTTGTACTCATTCCAGATTTTGAAAACATTTTCCCAACCACCTCTTCTTGATTCCTCTGTCCCCATGAAATGTGTGGCCACCAGGGAAACATCTTCAAGTTTAATAACCAGAAGACACTGCAATGCCCTCATTACCAGAAGGCTGTAATGAGCAAAGATAATTTTATTTATTTGAGAACCTTCCAAACATCAGGTTTTCTCCAAATTCCTTTTTCAATATTTTCTCGTGACTCCAGAGGCTGAGGGCCAGATCTTCAAACAGAGCCTGTGACTGGCAGTACCTCAATATGCAAGATGGAAGAGGAAGAGCTTCTGTCTCCAGTGGGAGGCAAAGAATAGAAAACAGTTGTAATTAAGAGGTTGAAATGACCCCTGTGCCTAAAACTCTCACTTCTGGGGAGAGCTGTTAGCAATAGCATCACAAAATTGTTCTTCAGATAAAGGGTGTGATTTTTGTTGGCTTTGCTTCTGGTCCCTGCAGAAGTCACCAGGGGATTCAACACTGGCTGACAACACACAGCACTAAGTGTAGTTTAAAGCTTCGCATCATGTGAGTCTTTCAGTCAGGAGAGTAAGAGATGTGGGGTTTGAAAAATACAGCTACAGAGACAATATATGCATTTCATTCAAAGGGAAGATTTTAAACAAGCGTATCTATAAAAATAAGTGGCTGATTCCCAACAAAGCTAAAGCCTTAATTCCATGATGAACCCATTATCCCACTCTTGACCAGTACACAATTCTTGGTTCTATATCAGAAAAAGGACATTGTACTTTTCTTAAGCCCCAACCTATATGAAATCCTATTGTTACGGCATTCACCACGACAATAGCCCTCTGAGGCACTCGAAATGCCTGGCTGTCAATTAGGTTACCATAAGGAAGGAACAGGACATTGTTTACATCACAATGCAGCATCAATGAAGGTATATACATTAGCCAGATGAATGCATTCTGCTGTGTTTCAGTAAGCCCAATGCAATCAGTGCTGACAATGAATATCAAGCAGGTCTCTTGCAGCAGGCTGTGCAGGTATCAGGCTGTATCTGCACTGTATCTGGGTGCCCAGCATAACTCAGTAAGTGGTGTGCTCCACGGATTGTTAATGTTTTGGAGGACTTTGCTTCAGGGGAAAGCTGTAGATGGGAGGAGGGGTTCAAAGATACCTAACAGCCTGGCACTGACCCATTGAAAATAAGGAAGCAGTTTCATACAGCCTCACCATTTGCTTTTGTTATTAGGAAATAAATCAGCCTTTGTTTTTTCTGGACAAAGTGAAGGAATGTCATTATGACTTATAAATTGTGCAGTTACAAAACAATCAGGAAATCTTCCCATTTAAATCTGAATAACTTTAATTGTTGGGAATTTAAACTTTAGTCTTTGAGTGAAACAAATGCTTAAATAGAGCTCTTCATTGAAATTCCGTGTTTGAGCTAAAACCTGCATATAAAAAACACCAAAAAAACCAACAAACCAACAACTGTGAGGCTGGTAAAAGACTGAACAAATCTTACAGTTGCACCATTTAATGCCTTTTGACTGAAGATGAGATGACAAAGTGGAAAATTAGTATGGTTGGTAGTGCTTTATTTATGCTATTCCAAATGTATTCAGAGAGTTATTTCCATCTCATGCCACTATACAGTTTCCCTAATTCTGTCTGGAGTCTCAGTCCTGAACATAGCGGTGCGCTGGTAGTTAGCACAGGAAGACAAAAACACTGAAGTCAAACATATGCAGACTTTCTTGCTTTCCCAGGGAACAGCAGCAAACATACAGCGCTTGCTCCCAAGTTATCAAAGTCTGCCCACAGAATTTGTTATGTCATTGAGATAAACCTCTCTGACCTGATGTCAGCTAGGTGAAGCAAAGTCTAGCTGAAGAAATGGTAAAATTTTGGAGAAACACTTAGAAGTGTTGCACTGATCTTGTGTATGACTAAAAGCAAATGCTTCACTTACAAAAATGCCCTGTCACTAGGCAGAGGAGCTGGCATTGTTTATCTGGCAATTACAGCTGCAGGCTCAGAAAAGATGTGAATAACCTCAGCATTCTGATAGCTATGATTTTATTGGTGTTTTCATGGTGTAAGAACCTTGCCACTGCTAGAATTTCCTTTTTTCCAGCCTTTATCTCTGGCTAAGCTCCACCCCTCATGGATTTTCACACTGTCCCTTCTCAGAGATGACCTCTCTTCCACCTCTGACCTCTTTCAGAGTTTTCACCCTTGCTTTAACAATTGATTTATGATGTGCCTGCGAAAGGGTCAAGCCTACTTTTACGGTTTGCTTAAAATATTTCTTTTTTGGGTAGATACAGAAGTGGTGCTTAATAAGTGCTAAGTAAATAAACTAAAGATTGGAGACAGCTTCCCTTTTCTGCTAACTACTAGATGTCTCTAAAACTCTTTGTAAGAAGTGTTTACCAAGTCTTCAAACAAATTAACTGATAACTGTAATAATTTTGTGCCTAATGAAATGTGTCAAGGGTTTAGGATTTCCAAAAAGAGTAATTTCAAATTAAGTTGTCTCACAGTTCAGTGAAAAGGCAATGCTAAAGATAATTCAAGGACTTGTATATGTAATGGACAGGAAGTCTATTTTTCTTTCCCTTTGACAGATTGATCTTCCACAGAAAAAAAAAAAGAAAAAAAAAAGAAAAAAGGCTACTAGGCACAAACTTTCATTGCCTCCAGCCTCCCTGTGCTAAAACTCCTTTTAACCTCACTTCAGGTGGCGTCAGAACTGCAGGACCAATCAATCACCTCAAAGGCAGATTTTATTCTTCTGTTTCACTTATCCATTATTCTTTATGTAATAATACGCCGTAATTTATTCTGCAAATTAAGTTGTGGTTTTCTATGTGGTCCTCATCATTCAATGTATCTAAAAACCAAAACTGCATATATTTAGATATTTTAAAATCAATCAGATACTTGTGATGGCATTTATGAAACTCTAAGTGCTGACTAGATCACTATCCTTCTTGCCAGAGATCACATCACACATGAGGCCATTTGAAAATATGAAGAGTGTGTTTTGAGGCTCTCTGTGTCAAGTTGAAATGTGCATCAACATTTTCTCTATAAACTTTCTCTATAAATGTGTCTTTGCAAGCTAACTGGTACCTGGCATATATATATATATATATATATATATATATATATATATATATATATATCAGTGATGCCACAAAAGACATTCTCTTGGTTTCTTAAATGTACTGGGGTTTTTTCCCTAGACAACAAAAACTCAATTTACTCTGCCGACAGCTTAAATAGGGAAAGAGATAGTGCTTTACTGCTGAATGTCTTTCATTTTCTTATTTCCATGAAATGCTTTCATTTTCTTATTTCCATGAAATGCTACCAAAGTGAAAAACTATCAAGAGAGAACACCTAGCATTCTATTTGGTTTGAATAGCAAAGCTCAGACAGGCCAAATGTAGATGATATATCCTCTGTGTAAATAGAAAAAATAATAAATTGTTATATTGCTTCAGTGGTTCCAAAGCATAGCCATGTGCCAGGAGCTGGAAAGGGGAGAAAACAGGTGAAGAGCCTCCAGGCCTCACTCAGTCTTTTTGGCAGAGTGCTCACTGCTAACCACTGGTCCAGAAAGAAAATGCCATTTCAGTCAGTTTCGTGCTTGCCCCCTTGCTGAAGCCAGAAAAGAACGGGATGTAGCTTTATTCCTGTCCAGCCTATCTAGGAAGAGAACAGAGGGATCAGACAGAGCAGAACAGAGGGTTTGAAAGAATCATCTCCCAAACACAAAGACTGCTGTTAGGACTGGACACTGTCTGCCTTGTCACCATCTACCTGTGTAATCACGAGGCACAACGAAGTCTATTCACTGAAGGCCTCACTCAGGGCTCCTTTGGCATGCTTAACACTTCCGCAGACTTACAAGGATCCTCGGAGTGTTCAAAGAATAAAAGGCTGGACACTATTTATAGTTTTGCTGATGCTGGGAGGGTGGCTGCAATCCTAAATTCCTTTCTCAGCCCATGCTCAGCCTTGAGCTGAATGAATAGCAAAAATAAATAAATAATAACCATGAAAAAATGACCCAATGAAAGCACTGCCTTTGTTTCTGTCCTGAACGTGGAGCAGTGCCACTTGTTACATGCTGGTGTTCAGAAAACGGCTTTTGATCTTGAAAGCTTTCTGCTTGTTTTAGTCCTTTTACATTAATCGCCCCTTAATTTCATTTATAGGATGCAAATTACTCTTACTCCTCTAGCTCAGACCGTTTAAACTAGCAAAGCAGTGAACTGATAGGCCATCAAATAAAAGAATTGGGAAAAAAAGTAAAAAAAAAAAAAAAGAGAGAGCTGAAAATACTTACAAATCTTGACTACACTTGACAAAAACCAGAAGTGGCCTGTGAACTATCCATTAGCTGAAAAGCTGGTATAGATCAGTGTCACTGCATTGAAGACAATGGTGGTTTGTCAGCTGAGAAGCTGGCCAAAGGGACAGAAAGAAAATGGTCTTTTCCTGGCAAAGAGTTAAACCAGCTCACTTACTTCCTTCTGAAAACTCTTTCCATTGCCTTCCATGGGATGCTTTGACTTGGGAATATTTTGAGTGCTGGTGAATAAACACTATAGATACCTTTCTGCGTAACTATGTCAATAATGTAGTGGCAGCATTGCAGGCTAACTGCACAGGTTTAATTTTGTCATAGCCCCTCTTTCTATTCTATGGCTGTTTCTCAACAGCGTTTTTAAACAGAGAAATTAAAAACATATTTATTGTTGTAACATATATATTATGTACACTACAAACCCTATACTCTGAAATCCTGGGATAAAGACTTGTTGAAAGGATGCGTCCCTTCCACACCTAGCAGGAGCAGTGGCTGTTTTGTCATCCTTCTGAATTGGGGTTTCTCTCTTTTGAACTCAACTAAAATGTGTCCTTGACATTAATTGTGCGGAACCTGGTGCCTAACCAGGCAGTGTGTGCACATACCAGGGACACCACCAGCAGCCACCTAGTCTCTATGTCCAATGAATTTGTGATTGTCTAAAAGTTGACTTGATCAAATCTGTTAGGTATCCTGAACTGGAGAATAAGGAACAAAAAGAAAGCAGAAGCTTATAACCAAAACAAAGTGGCAATCACAGATATCAATGCTGTAATATATGTGTATTAATTGCAGCAATGATGACATATACAGTAAGCTTCTGTTGTGCTCATTTGCAGCCTTCTGAAATACTCGTAATGGATTTTGAAACTTTCCACGCAAAGGAGCTGTTTATGCAACCTGCAGACCCTATGGAGGTGGGGGAAGAACAAAGGCTTAGTATGTAAGCAGATCTGGTCTTTAGGGACCATCAGCATCAGAGTAGAGCATTATGAGCAACTCCACACCACCTGTCAGCCAGAGGTCTACAGCTCTGCAGTACAGAGATCACCTGCTCTCTTCAACTCCCTGGGCAATCAGTCAGAGCACCTCAAAGTACTTCCACCACCAGTTCATGGTGGCCTATCCCATTTTTCCTGAAGGGGAGGATGGATTACTCTCTAGTTACTTTTCACAGACGGAAAAGCTCCTGTATTGCCTGCCAGGCAAGACGTTATTTATAGCAAAGAGCACCCAAAAGCTGCAAAGTCACAGGTTTGTGCTTTGAGCAAAATAGGCACTTTTCTGCAGCCACTCCACCAAGGATGGAGATACTACTCAGTTTCTGCTCCTCCATCTCCCTTTGGAGGAGTTGGTCCCTGTTCTCTAAAAAGTATCTGGCTGCACTGCTGAAGGTGGAAGGATCTCATGCTTTACAGAAACTTTGTAGGAAACCACAAAAGAATTAGCATCAGGGATAGCAATTCATCTCTCCCCAGTTCCAGTCACGTCACATCTTGTTGTGCCACCAGAGCAGGCAGCTGGCCTGGACCACCACTGCAGAAGCAGCTCTGGACCCCATGAATCTTGTTTCCTCCTTAGACCTCACTAAGGTAACAGGGATTTGGCACAGCCACTAGACACAGAGACAGCACCAACCTCACGGCAAGTGAGCAGTGTCCTGAGGAGGGTCTGGAAAAGGCAAAGGTGGCATGGACCTCCAGAGCAAAGTTATACTGGGCTGCTGGTAACACCACCCTGAGTTCTACTGACTATGGGGTCATTACACTCTATGCCAAAAAAATCTGCATAGAAGTATCAACTTTCTTCAGGGTTTTTGGTGAAAAAAATACTCCGTCTATATTTTGCTCTTTCCCAATATAGAATTTGATTTCAGATAAAACAAATAGTTTTGCTTTCTAACATGTTGGTTTTGGTTTTTTTATTCTTCCAAAAATGGGACACAGAGAACTCCCCATAGAAATCAACTAGTATTTTGAAGCAAGCTGTGGACTTGGAGACAGCACTGGAGGCTGGAAACAGAAGCTGTAATGGATCTCAGGAACAAAGTTCCCTAGAATTTGGACTAATATAAATATAGAAAAAGACTCTCAGTAAGAGAAAGCCCATAGAGCCTCTTGCCTCTGTTCTGCCTCCTGCTGGCTTTTGCACATGAGTAGACTCTGACAGCAAAAACTGTCCCACTGCTAGAACTGAAAGAATACTGCTGTTCAGGGCCCATAATATTATTGCTATAATTCTGATACCACTGGCATTCAATTAATCCATGCTTATTTTAGAGGTGAGTGTATAAGTCAGGTCACAAATTGACATACAAGGTGAAGTTAAATGGTGATTTGGTCTTGAGTCATAAATCTTCCTGCCTTTTTTTTTTTCATAGCTACACTATCATGATAAATGCCTGTGGAGGAAAGAATTTAGTTCTCAATAAGATGATGAGACTGAATTATCAGCTCAGCTCTCACTGCAGTCAGCTCCTACCTGGATACCATTTCACTAAAACATAAGCATGTGTTATGTCATGAATGTCCTGCTGGAATAAACTTTTAGACTGGAATAAAAAGAAGAAATTTTTAAGTGTGTCTGTGTGTGTGTGTGTGTGTGTAATGTGAATTTCCCCTTAAAACATTCCTATCATGCCGCTTCATATTCATTAATTAGTCTGAGGTTTCCCTCGTGTTTAGTTTACAAAGCCACTTAAACCCACGTACCCATTTAACATATTTATGACCCCAGTTTTCTTTCTTTTCTCTGAGACTGTACCGTAATTGTTCTCTGGATTCAGGAACTGCAGAGTGCCTTCACTGATGAAAGGAGACAACATAAAGAAGGAAATGAATGTGTGAGGGATGAATACCTTCCACAAAACAACTGGGTGCAATTTGGCCCATGGCCCCGGGGGTCACTTTAATAGAGTGGAGCCTCAGTCTCTATTGAGTGTATGGGAGACTATTAACTCTTAACAACTCAGTCTCAGGTTATTTATTTATTGCTTAAATGATTTGTTATTGCTACTTGAATTTAATATACCCTCTGGGAACTGAGATGGCAGCATCATGTTACAGAAAAACTAAAAGTTATTTTAAAACTGTGATTGAATTTTTATGAGCATCATAAAATCTTTCTGAACAAATAACTTACCATTAGTCAGAAACTTCAGCAGGAAATCTGTAAAATTAAGCATTTATTAGAACAGTACTCTATTTGTGTGTTTCTCTGGAAAAGAGAGGGTTAAATGTTTGATGCTTCAAGTATTAATTTTATTATTGAATATAACAATACTTCAATAGCACCTGATATTTTCAAAAGGCCATATAGATACAATATTAACAAAAAAAATCATTCCTTTTAGCCTGGAAATACCACGTGTTCAGGGACTGAGACTGATGTACACCTGTTTTGGTACAGAATTTTTTTTCAAAAAACTGCAGGACATCTGCAAAGATCAGTGACAAATCTCCACATCTGTTCTACTAAGTGGACTAGTGCTTGAGGTACCTTTGCACAGACACTGTTTTTTTTTCTGTCCTTGCCCATGAGCTGCTATTGGCTCTGAAAGGCTGTATTCCTACACTTCTGTAAAGCATTCACTTTCCCTTTTGCTTTTCTAATCCCTAAAGTCATTAGGAGAACTTCTAAGTCAAACAGCATTTTTCAGAGGGGAGTGGGTATAGTAGAGAAAGGGAAAAGCAAGGGAAGGAGGACTTAAGGCATCATAAAAAGCAGGCGCAAAATGAAATGCTCATGAAATTAATGAAATTAATGGCAATGAAATTAAGGGGATAATAATAGTCCTGCAAAAATAAAATTAATAAGTAGGTTTGAAACCAGAAAGAAAAAAGGTCATCTTAAGTATTGCAATAAGACTGGTCTCTGTACTCAGTTGTTTTTAACAGCAGACCCAAAGGTATTCTCTAGAAAAACTGAGAACTGCAGAGCTAGAGAGATCTCTAATTTAGAGGTCTTGTTACTTGAAATCCTGTCATGTTCTGACATAAAGAACCATTCTATGTTAGATGTTTCTTCTGGAAATGGAAAGATCAAATCTGAATACAATACAGATGTTCAGATTTTGTGATTAATGCACATAAACCCGTAAAATTATTTATGTCATACCCCTTCCATCCTTAATATAAATCAGATAATCATAATTTCTGATTGTTTTAACATAGTGTTATGTATCTGTTACCTGAAGAAAGTCTAGACACGTATATGTAATACATATAGGTAATGTGTATGTAATACATTCACCCCTTGGATTCTACAAGTTTAGAAAAGGTATAACTTGCTTTCATGCTGTTTTTTCCAACATGTCAAATTCTTCTTGATCTTAATGGATAATTAAGGAGCAGTAAATTATAAGATACAAAAGACTTTCTTGCAGAACCGTTGGCTATCCTAAGTCTTCTTTCTCAATGTCCAGTGAATAAAGTATAGTAGTTAAAATGGCTTTGTACCCACAATGAGATCCAGGCAGTAATCAGAGTTATCTTAAAACTTCCTCCCAATACTGAGAATTATCAATAGTCTAATTCTAGCCTTTGGTAATTTATGCATTGAAAAACAATAGCTACTTTCTGTTATTCTGAAGTCGTTAGTGCAATCTGATTTTTCAGCAGTCTTAAAGGTTCTTTGCTTCTACTGATTCTTACTGACACTCTGACATGTCATCATGTCTCTTGGCAAGAGATTCCTCTCACCTGATATCACCAAGTCACTGGAGAAACCCTGACAATTCTTAGGGACACAATTCTTGTAGCACTTATCTTAGCTATGTTCCTGGAAGTGGAATGAGCCATCTTCCAGATGTGGCTGAACCTTTCTACTGACTATAAAGGCTCATGTATCACTTAGATTAAAGTCTGAGACCTCTGTATCTGGTGAGATTAATTTCACCTCAGGTGTCTGAAGAGACACACAAGGAACATGAGAACATTCAGTTAATGACACCTGTCCTAAGGCCATCCAGCCTCACACAAGAAATCCAAAGATGGAGCAAAGTTCTCCTGTCTTCCCCTCAGTTGGCTTGTGGGCAGTTTTCCTCCTCCCAGCGGTCCCTTTTGACACTTCTCAGCTTCTGATGTGAATGCAAAAGCATCCTCTACGTAATAGGCTCATTCTCTGCAAACACAGTGCTGTAGACTACATGGTCCCATGCTCTAAAAAGGATAAGCTTCATGTGAAACCATGGTCTGGGGTCATTAAGCTAATTTTTATCAGAAGGCAGGATACTCGCTGCAGGGCAGAGAACTATAATAAGACAAGGCAAACTAGGGAGAAAATTAAAATTTCTTACAGAGGATGAAGTTTTTATTATAATAAATGTATATTTAAACAGCACAAGTCCAAGCAATCTAAAGAATTGGACGTAATACAGTTTTACTTCCAAATATATTAATTTTTTCTTTTTTTAAGAGCTGTGCTCTGACTTAACTAACCCTTCAAGGACGTCTGGGCCCAGAATATGAGAGGGTCCAATGCAGTATAAAACTTCACAGGAAATTTAGTTGCCCCAGGCTTAACATACCAACTTGGACATAATGCAAAATTTCTATCCGAAAGTGAAAGGTGAAAGGTTCAGAGACAGGCAAATCAACCTGTAATCACAAAAACAAATTTTGCCTTCTGTGAGAGTCTAAGACACATGAGCCTTCCCTAAAATTGCACTCAGACTAAAGAACCAGAATTCACTTGGCATTTTCTAGGTCCAAAAATACGTCAAATGAAATGCTTGTAATTTATGTTGAAAGAACACCATGGAGTTTGTAAGAATTCTTTGGACAATCTCAGCTGCAGAAGGATGCTTCACCTCTTAAAAATCTCCCCTACACACACCTTCAATCTTCTCTCTTTCACCAGCATAACCTCAGAGCATGCTCCAGATCAATCAAAAGGCCTCTTACAACCCTCCTACATGCCAGAGACCTACTGGGAAGGATAGTGCTTTACTTTTCCAGGCCTCCTCCACAAATATTTTTGGTAACCCAGGAGAATATCTAGACTGCTGGAGCTACTTTAAATATTGTTGCATGATGGGTATGACTGAGGCTCGTTAATGCCAAATGTCTCCTTTTTAACATCTAGAACATTTATTCTGTAAAAACTTAAGTGTCTTTAATTACTCTCTATAGAAAATGTACCAACAATTATACATTAGTAAATTATAAACTTGAAAAAACATTGAGTAAAATAGTGTAAATAGATATTTTGACTTTAATATGGAGAACTTTCAGGTGAGTAGAACGATGACTTAACTGTTCAAAACCTGTTCCTGTTTAATTTTCAGACTATTTAGGAAAAACATTGCTTAAGTTTTTGCACCCCATTCTAACCCCAACACTTATTCCTCTGTGACTTAAGTTGCTCTTTGTTCCATGGGATTAAAGTAAAAAGAATTATGATATACCAAATGGCTGCTCCATGGTCAGAGCACTTCCTTGGCATATATATCCATAACATCTCTAAATTTTTCAAGTATGACTTTTCTTTTGCAGCAGAATTTATTAGCTGTGGTGTGTGAGTAATTTAGAAAATTTATTAACTTTAAAATTAGCATTTCATTGGACTTCTTACCTGCATAAAACTTTCTAGGCTGGGCCATTTCCTTCAGAGCCAGTGCCCTGCATCAGTGCCAGCAGTGTATAGTCTATGATGATGACAACTAAAGTACCAGAATGGATTTCTGTATCCAAGTGATTAACTTGGAGTACTTCATTTTCTGTCCAGGATTTTATACTGCCTTTCAATCCTGTAAAGAGTTAGGCATTGCTAATGTAATGGCTTTAATTTCCTGCATCTTCAGGGGAAAAAAACCCTACCAGAACACAAAATAATTCAACTGTCTTTACTACAATTGTACTGGGAAAAAATTAATTTCACTGTTAAGACTTTATTTTAGCTATAATCTCACCCTATATAAATTCTAATTTTACAGCATTTAAATGGAAAAGTACCTGCATATAACTTTCCTACAAACATGAAATTAAACAACTGTTCTGCCTCTTAATTTCACACTTAGGATGCAAGGGACTGGCACCCTCCACCCTTCTCTCTGTGCTGTCTTTGGTTGATTCTGAAGATGCCCAAAAACTGAAATAACATCTAAAGTCAGCAAGCATGTTATATGACTTCACCAGTTTGATAAAGCATCTTTCAAACTCTCCCTTTCTTATTTCACACCCTTTCCTGTAGCACTTTATGTCCCACAGCTTGCAGATACTGCTTGAGAAGGAACAGCAGAAATATTTTCATACGTAGCATTGGAGTGAGTATTTCTCCACAAATATAAGCTATTGTTTGTCATTTCATCAAGAGGTTCAAAGAACTAAACATTATTTTCCTGACACATATGATGCATATGTTTATAATGCATAACCTAAGGAGAGCCCTATTTCATGAACAATCTAAATTCCTGTTGGGTCAGTGTATGCTGGCCATGACTTTACTCTAAACAAACACAGGTTCTGCACCTGTGTAGGCCTCCTTGGGAAAAATGAAATGCCACAAGGTGAAATGATGGCTGCAGTGTCCTCCTGCATGCTGCAAGGCAGCACACCATATCAATAACCAATTCTGCCATTTGAAGGGCCAGTAAAATTGCTCCCTTGCCACCTCAGTGCCAGGGTTTGCCAGCAGCGCAGCCCCACTGAAAACTGACAGGTGAGGCCAGCGTGGAGAAACAAATAAAGGCATCACAAGACAGAGGGCAAACTGTCATGCCATGTTCCAAATATTGCTGTAATTAATTGCATAAACACATTATTAAAAAGAAAAGAAAAGAAAACAAAACACAACCAAAAGCCACAACAACAAAAGCAAAACTACAACAAGGCCTTTTCTAGATTTAATGGCTGTAAATGGCAGCTGTTATCTGCTATGTCTGGCCACTCTTCACTTTCATTTCTGAATGAGGAAAACCTGTACATCTGTGTCTTGACAGAAATACAGATTAAGTACAGTAACAGTCCAAAATTTTGCTATGTCTACACTCAGATAAAAAGCACCATGCCACTGCTGGACTGACTGCAGGACCAGACATCATTGAAGAGATTGACAAGCGATAGTCAGATTGTCTGTCCTCCAGTTACTAGCATTTAGAAGGCCACTAGTAGATTCTGATTTATTTAAATGCATCCCCATACTAAGACTGAAGCAGCCTGAGGTTTTTAAAGAACTACAAATACCGACAGTAACGTAGGGATCTGAAAATCAAAAATTTGATTTCTTGGGCCACAACTGAAGAACATTGTGATGCTATTAAGCTCTGTATGCATGAGATGTATAAACCATCAAATTGTCTAAAGTGATGAAAAAATTTGAACATTCTGCAGAAAAGCAGGTAGTTTTATTTTCTATTGGTGAGCAAAATAGATTTTCCTCAGCACTTTTAAGCTTAGTTCCTTGAGACAGACTTACTTAAATGTTTTTTATAAGACATATTTTTTTTCCTGGAATTCATGTATCTGCCATAATGTCTCATAGTGGGTCACAGCTCAGTGAGTAAGAGTGAAAACCGCTTGTAAAAAATACGTAGATTTAGAAATGTGACTGCCAAGTGCTCTGAATGTAGCAAGCAGATGGAAAATAGACCTAAAAAAATAACTCACCTACAAAATGGAAATGTGGTACAAGCTTCTGTTGCATATCTAGTACAGCTGACTCACAGAAAGGCTTTGTACCAGCAGCAGCATATATTTTTAAAATTTGAAAAAGGACACCTGCATTAGTAGAAATGCCTGTCAGCCACTGGGGAGCATGCCAGTGTACATACATAGGGAGGCAGATAATGCAAACAGACAAACCTGCCCTATGCAAACCAGAGTTCTGGTGGGTACTCTAGACCTGAAAAATAAGGGCACACACATCTGGGTATGTCTAGGAAGTCCTTCTAAAGAACTGTTAGATACGTAAAGGAGTTTGCATGCCCTAATTCTGTCTGATTACAGACTCCAGAGAAATAGGCAAAACTTCTGAGCCCTAAAAACTATGGAGTAGTTTATATTGAGTAGCCACTTCTGGTATTTATCATATTTAACAATTTAAAGATTGTCAGAAGTTGGACTGCTAGCAAAAGTGGAATGAATGGTACTTGAGAGCATTAGGGGATTCTACGATGGGGGTTGCTTAATTAATTCAGATGTTCAGATTCCATATATTTGTTTCACTCTAATCTCAGATCTTCTTTCCATCTATTACTTTATTTCTATCACAGCCTATAGATTCACAAAGTTTTTGCTTCAGTTTAAGGTACTCCTTAATAAGTTCACCAAAAGAACAACAGGCATGTTGCTTCTGCTAGATATGGAAAGCTTTAAGAAAGTGAAAATCACTACTGCATTGCTTTTAATCCTCATATTCTGGGGTCCCTTATCATCTCTGCATGAAAACTATGCCAATTAAGAAATACTGCTGGCCAAGGAAAGTAAATGCTTGCAGAGAAGACTGGACAAACAGCTGGAGTACATCAGATATTATACTAATGTCAGACAATGGAAGGATGCTGATTTACATCCTCTGTGAATCCTATACCCTGGCATTCTTCTTGTAAATCACAGCAGTTTTTCTGGGAACATAGTAAGGAAGTGTTTTATCTACATTTCCTTGTAACATGCAGGCCTTTTTATGATTTCAGAATTGTTTAGGTTTTATTAGTATGAGTTTACAGCTCTTTGTTCCTTGGACTGTGTGAAGAATGGAAGCAGGAGACTCGCTGCTATTTTACTTTTAGCTGGTGAATCAGAGAGGGTGTCTCACATTTCATCAGTGTTTTAGTCCTTAACTCCTCATACTTCTCAGGTTCTTTTCCCCTTTGCACAATGTATGCAGGGACAAGAATGTGTAAGTGCCACCGCCACCCCATTCAGACTTTCACTGAATTGGTGTAATTGGATTTTGCACCTCAATTTGCAAGATACAGTTCCCCTGAAAACCAACCCTTTTTGGTAAGCATAAAAATAAAATGAAATAAAAATAATAATAAAGACAGGGCAGGCATTCATAAGGTACCAGGTCTCCACAGTCTTCAGCTGAGAGACCCCAGATTTCAATGTACCCTGAAAAGGGTGATTAATTTAAAGTGAGTGGAGTCTGTTGCTTTAAGACAAGCTCATAAATCGTGAAAGATCACCACTTCTTTTCAAAAGGCTCTCCACGGTCTGAGTTTCCCTTCTGGGTCAGTAAAGGCATTGAAGTTTTAATGGCATGCCATGGCAGATTACACGATACAGCTGTCCCGGCACCGTGAAAATTAAGTTATGCCCCGTGTCAGCAAGGTTTTTTTTCCCCTTTTCTTTCCCTACCCTCCCCCCTTCACTCTCCCTCTTTCTTTCTCTTTCCCTGTCCCCTTCTTCATTCTCCTTTTTGCTGGGAAGTGCGCATCCAGGGAGGAGGTGGGAGCCCTGCAGGAGCTGCTGCCACGGCTGCTGTTGAGCCCCAGCTATTGAGACTGGGTAAATGGAGCTGATGGGTGAAGAAGAGCCATCAAAATGGAGGGTTTTGTTCCTCCTCCTCTCCCCAGGGCCCAGCGGCAAAGGCAGCCCTCCTTGCTCACTCAGGCGCAAGCACCTACCCTGCCTTCCCAGCGCTATTCCGCTATTCCCTCCACTCTGCAGCCAGGGAATCCATCCACGGTGCAGCTCCGCACCCGCAGAGCCCAGTGCTGCACGCACCGCAGGAGCGGGATTGTGCTCCTTGCTGGAGATGCCTCTTTCCCGCAGGGCAGGGCCTCCTGCACTGGGGCACACCGCACGCACAAGCACGCCCCGGAGCAGGCGCAGCAATTGCTGGAAAGGCAATGGCAGTCCCCGCTGTCCCCGGCCCCTATCCTCGCTCTGTAAAGAACGAGAGAGTAAAGAGCTTATTAAAGCATGAGAAATTAATCACATTAGTGTTCAGTCTGCCAGAGCAGGGATGTATGAGGGGAAGAAAGAGATGAGGAAACAGAAATGAAAGAATAATTTGCAAACCTAACAACCAATATTCTGTGTCAGACATTTCCAATCTCCTTTTGATTTTTAATTCCTTGGAAACTTCAGACTCTGAATATTAATTTAAACACATTGATATTGGGCTTGGCGGTCTGATTTCCTTATGGGATGTCCTGAGGGTGCTTACAACCACAGAGTACAGATGGCCAGCAGCTGAAAAATATTGTTCCATATAATATCTCTAATACCTCAAGACACTGAGTTATACAGGAGATAGTCCCTATGTCTCTTCAGTCAAGTCAAAGTTATTTAGTAAATCTTTGTTTGGAAAATGAGTAAGTCAATAAAGGCTTCAAGTAGAATTTCCCCATTCTCATATGAAGCCAATATGTTGACTTTTTTATACCTTTCAGTCTTTAAAAATGGGTATATAGTTATACTTTGCATATACACAATATTGTCAATTTGAAGTGCTTGCATCACACCACATGCAATAACTCATCCAAAAGTTTCTGGCTTTAGACTTGCACAATCTGCAGTTAGCCTTCTATTCTAACCCAGGACAATGATTTCAATGGGATCATTTGTGCCAGGGCTCTCGAATGCAGGGATACTTTGATTAAGCTCTTTACTTGTTCCACTGTTTCAGTGCATATTGATTACAGAGGATGAGGTCTGACTACCTGCATATTCAGCCACCTCTAGTTTATGAATGTTTGATTAAATATTAAGGTATTCTACACTGGCAATAATTTTCTAATAGGACTGGGCATTTTTTGCTTACCTTCCCCAGGTTGTTCCCAGGTACAACCTGCTGCTCACAGCCAGTGCATCACTCAATATGCTACAAAAATGTTTGCCTACACAATCTGAGCTGAGCTTCACCAGACTACCAAAAAGTGTCAAGACTGGGGGAAAAAAGAAATTTTTGCCGTTATTACTGAGTGGTTGCTCGTAATGTTTTTCACAGGTGTGACATGAGTTCATGAGAAAAGTAGACTTTTAGCCAAAGGACACTGGACCAGGAAACATTGTTTAAGAACTTTTAGCAGCTATGGGCTTCTTTCTGTACCCTCTGTAGTTGGCACAAATGATTTGATAAATGAATCTGTAGGGTACCATTAGGTGGGGCTAGGGGCAGAATAAAGGTCTTGCAGTTTACCTTCTACATAAATGATGTACAGACACTAAACAAAAGCCTCTATCACAGCACTACAGTAATTCTGCTTGGGTAGTGTAATTCTGCTTGGGTAGTAGCAGAGACAATGACATCAGGGACCAACCAACCCATCCCATAGACTTACCATTCCACTTGTTTACTTGCATACCTCAGTTTCTTTACACACATCAGTATCTGGGGGGGGGGGGGGGGGGGGGGGGAGAGCTGGTCACTATTCCTATTTGCGTTGCTGCTATTCACAACAAGTAAATCTTTCCCATGTTTTTTGTGATGGGTTCAGGCCTTTATTGAGTGAGGAGAGCTCTGAGCTGCCCAAGAGCTGTTTTGTTGGCAGGGGGTTAAGGAGAATTGTCTGTCACATCAATTATCTGCCCTTGAGCTCTTAAAAAGAAGGTGCCTAGAGACTGGCCACTTCTCTTGCTTGTACATCCACACACATGGACACCAAAACAGCTCACACTTTGATTGGAAGTTGCTCTCCCCCTCTCTCAGCAGTGCTGCAATCCATGTTAAATCAGCTCATTCCTCCTTCTCAGTAAAACTAGACAGGCCCCTGCTTTGAATACGCTGGACCACACAAGGGAGAGGGGAAAAATATCTTTCCCTCAACCCTTTCTCTCCTTCGTCATTTGGAAGCCTGTGTTCTAATAACAAATGGTGATTTAAAAAAAAAAAAAAAAAGACAAGCCTTCCCTTCTTCCCTTTTTGGAGCGACAGCTCTGAGCCTTGGTCAGGGGAGCCCATGAATTGGACTTGCAAAGGGCCCGGGAGGGGTCCCTATAAATCTTCCCCACACAGAGGTGGCTGTCTGTCTGCTTCTGGGCTGCTGCTCATTGTGACTAAAGTTTAACTGCTTTGCTTTCATTCGGGGGGAGGCAGGGGGGCAAGTAGCATAAACCTGATGTTTATGGATATTGCCTTATTTCCTTGTCATTTTCAAAAGACATTTGTGTGCTTCTTTATTGTTTCCTTAAAAAGGTAACAATCACAAATTTTTTCTCCTTATGTTATCACCCAATTTTCTTTATTCCTCTGTCTTTATCTTGCTACCTCTGGAATGAAAACTACATCAAGTAATCTGACATTTGTGAGAATGTGAACAGTCACTTCCTTTGGCTGCTTATCCTAGAAAGACAAAAACAACCAGTACAAAAATTAAGAAAAAATAAATATAAAAGTGATAATGAATAAATCCTGTGTGGCTGTGTGTATAATTACATACATGCTTACACATAGATACACAGACACAGAAACAGACACCCACTTGATATCTTGGAGAAATGCCAGCTGTAATTGCCACAAACTAAACATGGCTTTGTTTTCTCACTGATGGTTTTACCCATCATATTCTGCCTTTCTGCTCATGACTAATTTCTCAATCCCATTTCATGGGTCACAGAGCAATACAGCAACTTATTTAATAGCAGTTTATACACACTTTTTAGATATAGCTCCAAATGATGTCACCATTTTAGATATCACCAAAATTACAATAATATAGAGTATTAGTAAACATCATCAATGCATGTGAATTCTTGTTATTGTAAGAATGCATCAGTCAGCTGAAAAATGTAAATTTTTTTGCCACAAATTATCCTCTCATGTAATTTGAATCTGAAAGCATAACAATTTCTGGTTCTGAAAATTATAATCAGGATAATGGAATTGTTATTTTCAGCTTTCACGCACAGCAAATAATTCGTGGTCTTTCCACATTTGTCTTAAGGAGAAAGGTGTCTAAAGACTAAATCCAAGCCTAAAGAAAGTGAAGCAAAGATATTTTGAAATAGAAATCTTACTCCATTCATTTACAAATCATGTCATAGGTAGACAGTGAATTGCTTCATTTAGAGTTCCTATGAATTTTAACCAGTTTTCAAAATAATTTGATTGAATAGGAAAAATTAGATTTGCAAAATAAAGAGAGAGCTGACTATGATGGGGATATCCCCATTTCATTATCTTAGAAAGAAGAGGGGACAAAGGTGTTTCTCCCTTCTTAGACATTGGTTTGTTTGCAGTACTGTTTGTGAGCAAAACATGTAAAGTTGGGCAGCTTGTTTGTTCCCTGCATGTGTGTTCATGGGTGGGTGAGGGGAGTTTGAGAATTCCTAATCCTGCAGCTCTCAGGACCTGGAGAGTTGTACCCCATCTGGGGTAAATGGATTAAAAATCTTTTCTCATTTCAAAGGTTTGATCTCAACAAGGGTTTGATGTGATGAAATCAAAGTGGCAGCTTGGATTTGAAAACTATTTGGATTTGAGCTTCCTGAAGTCTAGATCTGAGGGAATGGCTGCAGTGGATATGAATGTGTGGTAACTGCACTAATGCCTGTATAAAAAAGAAATTTATATGTGAGGAAATAAAAAAATACAAAAATCCCATTTCTAAAATAGTACCTACTCCAGTGAGAATAACCTTATAGTAAAATAACTTCTGTCAATTAATGTTAAGTGGCTCTTGTGCTTTGATTTTAACACAGTCCCTTACTGACAATAATAGAAGATTTTGTCTTAATAGAGGTGAAGCTAAATAACAATAGCTACAAAAATTATGCATTATGTGGTAATTAATACTATTATTTTGTTGTCCTAGACACTTCCCAAGTGTTAAATGACCCCAAAGACATGAGAGCACTTCATTGACCTATCTCAGGGAAGACGGGCAGGCTCCACATGATTTTGAAATAATCATCTTCCCTCTTTCTGATCTTCCAATCCTCACCTGCACCCTGGGGACAATAGCAGCATACCTATTTCACAAAGTCTTTCTGAGGGAAGTGTACTACAGTGCTTCAAGGCATTCACACTCTTTGCAGTGAAGCCTGCCAGTAGTTCCCACATTTTTGAAATCAAATACAAATAAATTTTTCCATAAAAGCAAATACTAATCTTGGCCCCAGGTGAAGTTTTACATGCAGTTAGAAATACAAGCTTAAAGAGCATGTTAATAAACTAAGTTATACATTTATAAGAAAGTCTACACAAAGAAAATTGCATACAACCCCTTATAAGGTAGGTACTCAGAAGGAAAAACATGCCAAAAATACAAAGGGACAAAATAATTCAGCTTTGAGAGGTTACAGTCAAGACAAATGTGGCAATCAATGCTGCCTCTTTAGTAATCACCATACCCTGTCTATGAGTGATATATTATCCATGCATCCTCTTACACTGACTAAAACTGACAACAGTTTTCAAATTACACAAGATTGTAACATTTATACAAAAGAAATTATGTCCTTTTTTTGTTACATGGAAAGGTAAATCATCCTCAGATTCTTCCTTCTCATATATACTTTCTGTTAAAATTTGACAAAACCCTCATGCAGTATGAAGACTTGATTAGAAGATATCTCTGAGGCATGAAAGAAATTTATACAGGTTTATAACCTAAGACTGTAAGAACTTACCAGAAGAGTTCATGGCATATGAGAATTAAGTACATCAATAGCTCTTCCCTGATGACACTTTGGGGTCACCTACCAAAAGACTGAAACTCACCTTTCCAAGCAACAGGCCTTTCTCAAAAACTGGTGCCAGCCTGTGGAACCATGGACCACATATATAAGTTTAAATGTTTATTAGAAAATCCAGCATCTTTCATTCTAACAGCAGATTCACTCTGACCTTTTATTGTTAAGATAATCATACAGCATAAAATATGTATATGAGTGTCTATACATGTATAAATACATACAAGAAGAGAAAGAAAAAAGGAAGGATGTCTTCTGCTAAGTTCTCCAAAAGACAAAAACAGAAAACTACAGACAAGGGATGTAGCTCTTACTTACACTCAGCCTGTTGAGAAAATCTCAAATAATTTAGGCATATTTATTGAGATGACTGACATCTAGATTGTGTTTTAAATATGTCAACTATTAAACTTCACTTATAAAGAACAAAGAACAGCAAACAAAAAAAAAAGTGCACTATGTGCATCTAAGTTCAGTAACAGAACCTGTGCAAGGTAAGATGGCGAAGGATGGAGAAATATGCTGTAGCATTAATAACGTATTTAAATTTACAGTTCTGATTTCAGCTGTTTCTCCTCAAGTGAACACTTATTTTGGGCAAGTCTTGAGTTTTCCAGAGTGCCTCAGAATAATCTAGTCCTGTCCTCGAAGACTCGCTGTCCTGGGTTTGACTGGAAGGGAGCTAATTTTCCTCATAGTGTCTCATATGGTGCTGGGTTTTGGAATTGTGACCAAAACAGTTTTGAAAATACACTGTTCAAGATGTTTCTGCCAGTGTCAAGCCTTGCTCTCTTTCTCAAACTGCCCCTCTATTGAGGTAGTCTGGGGGTAGACAGGAGACTGTAAGGTGACACAGCTGACCCCAGCTGACCAGGGGGATATCCCATGGCACAAGACATCATGCTCAGCAATAAAAACTGAATAAAAGGGAGTGACACTCATGGTTATGGTGCTTGTCTTTTCAAATATATATGATGCAAGATGAAGGCCAGCTGTTCTGGAGGTGGCTGAATGCCTGCCTGCGGACAGGAATTAAGAAAGGAAGTCCTCCTTTTGCTTTACCTATCAAACTGCTATCTTGTCCTTATCTCAAACCATGAGTTTTCTCACTTTTCCCTCTGATTCTCCTCCTCATCACCTGGTGGGGAGCGAGCAATGGACTGTTTGCAGCTGAGTGCTTACAGGGTAAAGCCACAACACTAGTCCAGATCACATACATCTTGTCAGATGTTCTTACAAATTGTAGGTGAGTGAAAATTTACTCCTGAGTAGATGTCCATTTAATTCTAAATACAGCAAATAATTTATTCCCTTCTTCCTTGAAATAACATTTTAATGTTGCTGAAAATTCTTACTACTTCAATTCACTAGTGCCCTTCTCTTCCCTTCCTTATCCTTTTTACTCTTTTTCCTGCCCTGCCTTGGCCCTTGCTCTCTTCTCTTCACCATTTTCACAATGAGTTTGTCTTGGTTTCTAAAGTTTCATCTACCCTTTATAACATTTTAGAAATAATTACTAAAGGTTCTCCCTGAAACGCCTTCATCCAACTTGGTTAAATTTTAAGAGGATTAAACTACAGTCATATAAAAATCTAATTGATTCAACTACTGTTTCAAACAGTATTTTCCTATTCTGGCTCGTATTCTTGTCCTTTATCTACTGACACACAAAACAAATACTAATTGAATACGACCTTTTAAAGGAACAATTTGTAATCAAGGAAAATAAAAAAAGGAAAAATGCTTTTGGGCATTCTCATCATTGCACCTCAAAATCTGTTTAAGATAACTAAAATAAGAGGATTTTCTTCTTGTGTTTCTAGTAGTTCTGGGAGAAGACAAGGCAGGATAGTGAATTATCTCAGGTGAAATTGTAATTCATAAGCCACTGAGTTCTGGGGTTGAGTTTCTAACAGACAACTGGTGTCAATAAAAACTGTGAACATCTGATTTTCTTGAGAATTAAACTCAAGATAATTATTATCTTAATATTGTTTAACACTACTGTCTTTGCTGTCAGTGTTTACTTTGCTGTCCCCATCCCCATTTTGAAAAGCTTTTTCACAATTACCTGCAAAAATGAATATCCTAATTTTAAAAAGCTTTACTCATCAGAAATATTTTATCAGTAGGCTAGATCAGGTTTTCTAGACCTGAGGAATTTGGTATAAAAGGCATTTCTGGTTTCACAGGAAATGCCTTTTGAATATTGTTGCTCTTATGTCATAAGGCGCTACCTTAATAAGGCTAAAAATAACACTAACTTCATGATAATTGCATGAGTTCTGGGAATGTCCTGCACACCACAGGACTGCTTTAAACTCTTCTTATGGTGGGCAATCACAAGGAGGAGAAACAGAAAACACAAGAATTTTTCATTAGAATGCAGAGTACTGTAACACTCAGAGAAAAAAACCCCACAAAATGCAAGATTTTGTGTTTAAGTAGGAAGATCAGAAGTCTAAAAGGAGTCTAAAAGTCTCAACATTTCTTTCTCTTCTTATGTGTGTCATGCTCATTGAATGGACTATGGCAAGACTTCCAAGGCAGCAGACAGCAGACATCCTGGTTTATAATGGTTAAGAATAATGGAAATTAGTATAAACTTGAAATTGTGTAGTGCAATCCTTCCTTGGTAAATCTTCCCATTACTGGGCATCAAAAGCATGACAAAAATCACTGAATTTAAATTTCCATGTCTGTACAGGTCACAACATGTTATCAATCTTTTAATGACATCAAAAGGAAAGACTGAAGGGCCTGCTCTATCATGCAACGAACTTTGACAGAAATGTTAAATCTAATCCTCATTAGATTCCTATCCTCAACTAGACTCGTCCACTGCAAACTCAACAGAGACATCCAAGTCACTGCATTAACAGCACTAGTAGCCATTTTTGGTCATCAATTTTCAGATATCCCAAGCTAGAAACATCTGTCATGACTACTTCTCTGAATCTGGGCTCAAATCCATCTCCATAGTCTTGTACTTAGAAGCCGTCTAAAAAGAGGAGAAAGAGTCTTGTGCTGTGGCTCTGTTCTTCCTATCTCCACCACATTATAATAAAACTCTGTATAGTAAAGAAAAGGAAGAAAGATCAAAGTGATGGAATGATTCCATGGAAATAGAAAACTTGAAAAGGGATGTGGAAAAGTGCCATAAAATCATTGTGAGGCAAGGGAGAGGTCAGGTGGCAAAGTCCTGCCAAAGAAGAGGAAAATCTCTCAAAACTGTGCAGTTAAGTAGTGGAACTCCTTGCTGCAGGCTATCAAGGATGTGAAGGATGTAGGTGTAACATGGCTAACTGGAGGCAGAAAAATCCCAGTGTGCTTCCAGAAAAACAGAACCCTTAGTACTCTAACTTCTACATTGTTTCTTCATCTGTCAGGTACGTGAGGGAAAAACTGTAAGCGACACATGAGTATCATTCTACTGAAATCTCAGAATAAAACTTTCTTGCTGAAAAAAAAAAAAAAACCAAACACAGATTGCTGTGAGAATGTGGGTATATATCTGTTAAGTATGTTAAGTCCTCCTGCTCATGTTGAAAAATAGACATGAAGTGAAGTTGTGACAGTCTAGATTCAAATCACATGGGCTGATTTTATATGAGTTTTCCAGTCTTGGCCTGGCTGGAAAGAACCCTTGTCATCCAAGCTTGCTAAAGGATAACCATGTGAAATTAGTAACTACTTGTTAATGTGTCAAACTGAGGCATCGCTTAGCATGTACCACTCTAGTCTCAGAAAGAGAGGCTGTGTACTCAAGGCAGCATTGAGATGCTTAGCCTGGGGGTCTCATAGGAGGATGGAACAAGGATGGGGAAAAAGAGCTTCCTCTACCAATGGAAAGCACGCCCAAAGTACCATCTGCCTCTTAGCATCTTCCACACAACCTGTCTTTGTGTGGTGCCAGCCTCAGCAGCCTGCTTTCCTAACCCTCCATGGCGCTCTTCCTGCCTCAGGAGTGGTGGTGCCACAGAGGGAACAGCAGTAAATATGCAAGTGATTTTTTTGAACATTGGGTAGAAAAAAAGACAAGACATCCCTTGTATATTTTCAATACCACTTCAAAACAGAGAAATTACGACTGACACAGATATTCAGTCTTATATGTTAAATAGAGCCAGCCTGAGCCTTTATTGGGGATTAGCAAAAATACTTGATTACCATACCTGCTGATAAACATAAATGCTAATATTCTGTAACGAGCAACAATTCCTGTCTCTATACCTTGGCAATATCCTGACAGGAAAAATTATTTTGCAAGGGGTAGAGAGTTATATATAAAGAGTGATACAAGACTTAGCAAAAAAAGCATTAGGCCTTCAGCAGTGTTTAATAATACACTACAACCCACACATATGTTAATTTTATTTACATATAGGATAGCCAAACATTTTAAGACAACCCATGAATGGGCAAACAGATATGCATATTATTAAACCAATATACAATTCTATGTAATATATCACTACTAAATGCATGGGTGTATTTAATATTAAATTGTCTGCATCAGTATTTGAATGTGTAATTAACTCCAAGCTTGCTTTATTCTCCACAAGTAGTTGTTCAAAAATGAAGGTTTTAATGGCAATACTTTCTTTAAAAGATCTGGGAAAATAGTTGTGGAGTCAGTTCCTACAGAGATTACAGAACTCTGTCTGAGGGATAAAATTTTGCTTAAAGTTTCTTCAGTTCTGCCTCTTATTTAGTAGTCACAGTTATGCCAAATGTCTTACTCTTTTTTCATCAGAGAGCAGATAATAACTCAAATGCCTCAGCCAAAACAAACTCTTTGAAAAGATCTTATGAAATCATTTCTCTTTGCAAATCCATAAAAATCACCTCGGACTCCTTATCAATAGAAAGGCTTAAAGAGGGTGAAGAAGTCGTTGAATTATGATGTGCTTGTTTTAATGAAATTCCACTCCTGCTGGGATGTTCCCTGCAGATTTTCCATATTTCAGCATGGGAAAGGTTTGATGCTTTCCTGCCGGTGCCAAGAGTTAATTGAAAACATTTCAGGATAAATTCAGCTTGGGGCCAACGCTCCCATTCCTTCATTATTCTTAACAATAATAGAGGAGTAATACAATTATTAATAGGCATGTTGTATCCTCTTAAAGTGGCAGTGTGTTGCTGAAACCGTGTCTTTCACATTCTTTTTCTCAAGCAAATCTGAAACAAATAGAAGAATAGAAATCTCAGGAGAAAAGCAAGCCTGGCTGGTATATATCTACAATTCATCACTTTTTCTTCACAGTGAATATTTAGCTATTGTTAAATATAGGTAGTTACTTGAAATGAAAAAAAAAATCTAATAAAACAAAAATATCACTCATCTAGATCAGAATTTCCTAAAGGTCTTCATGCATAAAGTCTCATCCCTGTGGGATATTAAATGGTTTTCTTTGAAGATATGTATATCCTCAGAGTTATTTAAGGAAACTCAAAAAAATAAAAATGCAATTTTTAATAAAAATGCCATTGTTTTAAAGATTAAATTGGTTTCGAAGTGACATATTGTTCTTAGGATTTATGTCTTCAGTTTAATGAATCTAAAATAATGGGAAGTTTTTCATGACAGAAGACGTTAGACTGTCTTGCTGGCCTAGGGCTAGTTATAAGTTATCTTCCACAGTAAACAATTTATACTACTATGATGCAGAAAATACTTTTGATTTCAATCTTTTTTTTTCCCCTGACTTTGACTCTCAAAATTAAATTAATAGTAATTTTTTCAGTATTTATGTACTCTTTTTAATTAAATATTGAAACTCATAAAAGATATAAACAGTTAGGGAAATATTTCCAAAATAATATTTACACTTACCCTATTGTCATCAGACATTTTTATCTCTTCTCCACACTATTCCTCCCAAGACAGACAACATAAAATATTAAGCAGCTCTGACTGTTTGCAGAAATATTTTGCCATAAAGCTTGCTGACTAAAGAATCACTAAACCAGTCCAAGCAAATAGAAGTTACATGATTCCTGCACACTATAATGAGTCAAGGATATATTTGTACCATTTCAAAAGGGTCTACCTCATTTACTACAGTTATTACCTTTTTTTTTAAAAGAAGTTCTGCTCGCAAAAGTCTTTGACAGGGTCCCTGCCCATTATGGCAGCAAACAGGATATTTAGAACTGCCAGAATGGGCAGATGACTCTCCAGACAGAATGGAGGTAATTTAAACAGCTTTTTGCACCATGTCTTAGTCTTCTTACCCAGAAGGACAGCAAGGGAAAAACAGATTCAGGCTCAAATATTTTCCAAACAGCCGCACAGTACGGATGTAGCATTCTGGAAGACAACAGAAAGGAAGGTGTTAAAACATTTCTATACCCCAGAATGAGGGTAGGACCTGAGTAGAATCAGGACAGGGTTAGGAACAGTTTCTGCCTCAGTTATCCCTCCTGCAAAACAAGAGCATCTACTGAATCAGAGGTAACAGGGAGTAACCATCTCTCTTGATCTGCACAGTGGAGTATTAAGACAATGCTGGGCTTAAAATCCGGACTGAGAGAGCATCACCAACAACACTTTCACTAGGTCTCTTAAGTGTAACAAATTCTCCCTATAACATTAGTTGAGAGAATAAAATTTGTTCCCATGGATATCATGAAGGCGGAGTTCAGCTAGCTTGTGGGACAGGATGTTTCTTAAGACAGAGGAAGAGCTTGGTTGCTACAGCTTTTTTCCTTGCTTACTGTGCACAGAAGTGAGAAATCCAAACAATATTCTGACTAAAGTGCTCCCGGTGAGATCTGAAAAGAGTCAGAATTATTTCTGAATATAATGGGAGTGACTATATTCAGGCTCTACATGCAGTCAGTATGTTATAAGATTTAGCCTAATATTGCCAAAAACTGAACCACCCAAGTTTTGAATAGCCCAAAAGAGAAAAGATTTCACAGTTTCTCAGATTCCATGTATCATCCTTATCCACTCCTTTGATAAATATATCCTCCCCATTCTAGCAATACCTTTTGCATAATAACATGTTCTTCAACACATCCAGGCACTCAGCTTTGCTCACTTCAGTAGGTTTTAGCTCACTGCAGGGAACTTTCCATTGGACCATAATACTCAAAGCCTCATCAAGGTCTTGAATGCCTCCAAGGCTGGGCAGTCCACAATCTCTCTGGACAACCTGTTCCACTGCCTCACTATCCTTACAGTAAGAATTTCTTCCTAATAAGTAATATAAACCTCCCATCCTTTCCCTTAAAGCCACTCCCCCTTGTCCTATCATGACATGCTCTTGTGAAAAGCCCCTCTCCAGCTCTCTTGAAATTCCCCTTTCCTGAAAGGGAATACTGAAAGGCTGCTAGAAGGTCTCCTCAGGGCCTTCTCTTCTCCAGGCTGAACAACACTGACTCTCTCAGCCTGTCTTCATAGAAGAAATGCTTCAGCCCTCTGATCAGCTTAGTGGCCTCCTCTGGACTCCTTCCAACAGGTTAACATAATTTTTATGCTTCGGATCCCAAACCTGGATGCAATACCCCTGGCAGAAGTACTCCAGGCAGGGCATCAGAAGAGCAGAGTAGCAGGGCGGAGTCACCTCTCCTGACCTGCTGCTCACAACCCTTCGGATGCAGCTCAGGACATGGTTGGCTTTCTGGGCTGTAACTGCACACAGCTGGGTTGTACTGAGCTTTTCATCCGCCAACACACGTCTTGCTTCCCTGGGCTACTCAATCCATTCCTCCAACAGCCTATTTGTACTCGGGACTGCTCCGAGCCAGGTGGAGAACCCAGCACTTGGCCTTTCTGAACCTCATGAGGTTTGCATGGGCCCATCTCTCAAGTCTGTCAGGGTCCCTCTGGATGACATCCTTTCCCTTGAGTGTGTTGACTGCACCACTCTGCTTGGTGTCATCAGCAAACTTGCTGGGAGTGCACCCGACCCCACTGTCCATGTCACCAACAGAGATGTGGAGCAGTCCCAGTCCCAATACTGACCCCTGAGGACACCACTCATCACTGGTATCCACTTGGACATTGAGCCATTGACCACAATTTTTGAGTGTGACCATCCAGTCAATTCTCTATCCACTGAGCACTCTATCCATCAAACCAATATCTCTCCAGTTTAGAGACAAGGATGTTGTATGGACAAGGATGTGTGCGGACAAGTGCTTTCCACAAGTCCAGGCACATAACATCTGTTACCCTTCCCTTGTCCACCACTGGCTCTATGATATAATCCCATCGTAGAAGGCCACCAAGTTAGTCAAGTATGATTTGCCCTTAACGCAGCCACTTTGGTTGTCACCAATCACCTGACTATTTTCCATATCTCTTAGTGTGGTTTCTCTTAGCACAGGAGGAAACTCATGATATTGCCAGGCACTGAGGTGTGACTGACTGGCCTTTAGTTCCCTGTGTCTTCCTTATTTCCCTTTTTTAAAATGGGGCTTATATCTCCCCTTTTCCAGTCAGCAGGCACTTCACCAGACTGACATGATTTCTCAAATATAATGGGCAGTAGTTTAGCCACTTTCTCAGCCAGTCCCCTCAGGACCCTCAGATGAATCTTATCAGGACCATGGACTTGTGCACTTCCGAGTTCTTTAGACGTTCTTCAGTCTGATCTTCTCCTGCATAGGGCAGTTCTTCATTTTCCCAATCTCTGCTCTCCCCTTCTGCATCTCAGGTTTGGCTGGAGCATTTGCTGGTGAAGACTGAAGCTAAAAAGTCATTGAGTGCATCAGTCTTCTCCATGTCCTGCATAATCAGGTATTCCACATCCCTCCTGAAAGGAGCCACATTTTGCCTGGTCTTTCTTTTATTGCTGATGTACCTAGGGAAGGTTTTTTTGTTACCTTTGATGTCCCTGGCCAGATTTACAACTGCCAGTGCTTTAGCTTTCCTAACCATCTTCCTGGCTGTTGGGAAAATTTCTTTATATTTCTCCCAGGCTACCCTTTCCTGTTTACATGCTCTGTAATCTACCTGTTTGTGTTTTAAATTTGTCCAGGGGCTCCTTGTTCATCTATGCAGGCTCCTGACATTCTTCTCTGATTTCCACTTTATAGGGATGCAATATGTCAGAATGCAGTACTTCAGCTACTACCACTTCAGCTACTACTACAGCTACTACCACTGTTTGAATTAGAAGTCATCATCGGTGGATGACTGGAAACTTGCAGTGTGTGTATTTACTCTGCTTAAATCACCTATTTTCCTTCATTTTTTAAACAATTAAAACTAGTGGAAGCCAGATTTACACTCTCATATACACTATAAAGTAGTAGGTGATTGCATTATTTTAGTATAATACATTATAAACAGATGAGTCTTGCTTTTGCATTACTAGAGAACATCCAGCAAGCTATGTTTATTTACATGAGGATGCGTGTTTTGTGACTACACAGAACACTGCAATCTCTCAGATAGTTAAAAATACAAACTGTGTCTGCATTGTTTATATTTGCATGTAGACATACATATAAGGGAGAAGGTTCAGTTGTATTTTATTTCTATTGTTTCCAGGCAGCAAGATACTGTGGCCAAGAACATGTTTATAAACAAGCATTTCTCTCTTGCAAAGGAAAGAGATGTCCCTTCTGAACTCCCAGTTTTGTCCACATTTTTTCCTATTATTGTCTTTCCCTTTCCAATTAAACTGCCTATTTTCCAATTCATAAGTGTTACTCCTAGATGGACACTTTCCTTTTCCTCACTATTTTCCCCTGCATTTCACAATATCGCTTGTATTATACTTCCTCTGTTCCTCTTGTCTTCAAGTCCTGGACTAAATTCTATGTTTTTGTCTCTATTCTCCTCCTAAACTTCCCCTTTGACCCCTTTCCAGCTGTTCCCATCCTCTCTGGCCTTGTGGGCATGTGTAACAGTTATCTTCTCTCCTCAAACCCCATGCATCACTGCCTCCATTGAAATATGCCATATGTATACTTCATCCTGACCTCATTCTACATCTGCCTAAGGAACCTCTTGGATTTCCCATCATCAGGTCAACAAAAAAATCACAGAATAATAGAAATTTATTTAATGGGACCTCCAAAGATCACCTACTTCCAGTGTTTTCCAGAGGCTGTGTTCCAGCCAAGACAAAAAAGTCACCTGTATCTCTTGCTAGCCAGGTCTTGGAAACCTCAAAAAAATGGATGTGACAGGGTTTCTTTGGGAAACTTGTCTCAGACCTGCACTACCTCCTTCACCTCCTGGCAAAGTTCTTCCTAATGCTCAGTCTGAACCTACTGGCCACAGTCCGTGCCTGCTGTAGCTTGTCTTAACTTCTTACACTACTGAGAAAAGCTGGACCCTGTAGGCTTTACAAAAGTTCTCTTCCCATGGTATAGGGTGCCATTAGAATCACTTTTCAGCTGGATTAAAGTTCAGCTCCCTCAGCTTTTCCTTGTTGACCACAAACTCTAGCCATTCTGGCAGACTTCTACTTGCCCCTCAAGGTTCCCAACATCCTTCCTGAACTTGAGAGAGGAGTGGTCTGAAACCCAGACACAGTGTTTGAGGTGCACTGTCAGGAACACCAAGAATATGGTGATGATAGCTTTTATCTTCTGCAGATGGGAAAAATAAAATTCATTTCCAGAGCTGAATATTCACCTTATTTCCACATTACTCTTACCTCCTGGCTGTGCCAACATTACTAAAGACAGACAGCTTTCTTTCTGCATTCCCCCATTATTTTCAATCTGTCTCTCAGCTAACTTCTTGATATTATTTTAGGGCTTCTTTCTCCTTATTAGCAAGTACACGATCAATTCTCCAAAACTTCTATATGTAATAGTCATCTCCTCTTGCCTACCCCTTCTTCTTCAGACCCATTCAAAATACTACATTTGAACATGGATATTTCTTTATGCATACTATGTAACATTTTATTAATGCATTTGTATGTTTCCTACACATCATTTCACCTCACGACCATCCTACTAAACCTTAGTCTATTACCTTACTCTAGGATGTTCCTCTTTCCCCTCCATGATGTCCAAGGTATAGTATTAGCACTATTACCTCTGTGCGTTAACAAAAATCTCTCTTTGTGCATGTTCACCTTCTACTATAATATCCACTTGGCTCATAATAAATTCATGGAAAAAAGAAACTTTAAAGAAAAGGGGAGGTTGTCAATTACTATTTTGATTTTGAGCATCAAACTCTCATCACTAGCAGTAGCTGCATAAATCATCCCTCTTCATTGTTTTATTTTTATGCCCTTCAGTTACATTTACACTGGTTGAATTCTGGAGGTAAATATCAAAATATTAGCTGAAAGCTTCCTCAGAAAGCGAATCTTTCCCACATCCTTCCCTGCAGTTCCTCTTTAAGAGGTGTCAGCATGGCTGAGAGAATGAAGTGGCTCCACATTGTTTGCCTGAACTATTATGTGTTTAACATTTCCATAACAAAAGTGCCACTCGACTTCTCCCCGATTAATGCAGCTCGAGGGCTCTTGTCCTCCTTTAATAAAACATTGTTGAAATCATTTATTTAGAGCCCCTGGTTACTAGTGGGAGAATGACCATCTTTGTGCCAAAATATAGTGTATACAGTCCACTATTTTGTAGTAGATCATTCTGTTATTTAAGAAATTGATTAAATGGATGTCTTAGAAAGTATTTATGCTAATAGCACATTACTTATGTCATTCAGACAGTCAATGTGAGCCTTTTCAACTGTCTAGCACAGCCAATGCCTCAAGTAAAATACAGTAACTTTCAACTTCACTGCTTACAAATCTGTATCACAGACATGAAATCATTGTTCTTCCCATTTGAAATGTTTTCTGTGACACAACTACCTACTTTCCCTAGGACTTGCAATGGGTGTGTTACCACAGGCAGCGTGGAAGTGCATGAAGTTATTACTGCAGGAACAAAATCAATTGAAGGTTTAAATTCTTTTTGATAACATTTGAAGACTCTGCAACTCAGTCACTGAAGCAGCATTTTCCATTACTCAAATGATGATGATTTTTTGTCTCACTACTTATTATCAGTGCACTTTGGCTCTTCTGGAGTACCTCTCAAACTCCAGTGCGCTCAAAAAGAAAAAAAAAACAAACAAACCAAACCCCAAGCACTAGTTTTGCATCACATTGAGATGGAATGTCTTGTTCCCTACCTGTAAGGCTGCCTGCAGCCATCTTTGCAGCCCTATCTAAGATGTGCACTATAGAGGCGTGTCTGCAGTGAGACATCTGGTAGACCAACAGCTTTTAGGAGGAGTGAAGATTCTAAGTAAAATCCATCATGCTTTCCAATGAGACCATGAAAAGACTTGGCCAAACCAGAGCCTTGCTTATGGTCATTGTAAGGTTTTATTTCATAACAATTTTAAAGTTATGTATGCCTGTCTGTATACATTGGTGTATATTGTTGAAAATAAACAGAGACCTTATGTTATGTCCATTGTGATTGCATACAAAAGATTTGCTGTGCGCTTGGGTGATCAGTGAAGCTTGAATCTCCCTCTATTTACTGTATGGTCACTGTCAGTTCAATGAACTGCCTCCTTGTTCTCCACCATTGTCCCACACTCCCTTAAACATTTGTCACTGAAGTGCCTCCAAAGACAAATAAACTGTCACCAAGAATTCAAACCTGGTAACTGGGAATGAAAAGGGATCAGAACCTACTGGATTATTTTACATGAAATGATGCAGAGTTCCTTCTCCCCCTGGAAGAGATAGCCTGGACAGGACTTCAGCAGAGAGCACTGCCAAATAGCCAGACAAATGAGAGAACTTGCTTTCCTGTGAAAAATCTCCCTCTGTCAGGCAAGGTGAAGTCTTTCCCTTGCTTAAATCTGTTCTTGCTACATCACTTGACATTTCAAGGTTTCCATTTGTCTGGAAATCAAGCAAAAGAAATACGGATTTGATGGACATCAACATCTGCACAGGCTTGTTTGGCTGGGACAAACAGCAACACAGGCAGCCATTCATCCTGGAAATAGTGCTGACTCTGACTATACAACAAAACCCAGAGCTACCTCCTTATGGAGAGGACCTCATAGGAAGAATCAGTTCAGCTGTATTTATTGCACAATAAATTAAATTAAAACAATCCACTTTTTCTGGAGAAGGAAGCATACAGATGAGTCCTCCCTGCCTAGTGGTGCTTGGTGTTGATTTATTTCAGGCAGATGCTTTTGACAGAAGCCTGTAAAATTAAGTCTTGAGTTTATTGTAGCAGTTAATTATCAGTCTTTTTCTAGTGCTAATGTCTTTACTCCTAAATGAAGAAAAATAAAGGCTTTTAGCTGGGACTTAATTTTTCATCAACAACTAGTTAAATAATCCTTGTGGGTGCTAACTGTTGACAAACTAAAAGCATGCTTCTGGTCATGTATGCAAGAAGTATTTAAGATCATCCTTACCCCATTGTGAACTCAGCACTTTGTAAAGAAAGCTGACTCTATTTACAAGTCTCACCCAACTACTCTGTCCTCCTCCCGAAGAAACAGTTTCCAGCTTTGTTTTAACAATAAGCTTACTCAACCGTTCAGATGACTTTAAAAACAAACTTCAGATCATAGCCGCACACCATAGTCATACACTTGTTTGGCATCACAACTATTTGGGGTTGGTTTATGTGTGTGCATGTGCACGTATGTGCATTAATTGCTGGGCAACGTAATCAAATTCACACCCTAAATAAATAATAAAATAATCCTCCATTGAAATAACTAACCCAGAAGCAGGGATTTCTAATTTTGTTGATTTATACAACAGACAGATGTGGATTTGTGCTCTGTCAAGATCTGGTAAGATGAAAAAGACACTATCTTGCTAATCTGTCGCCCCCTCAGTCAAAGTTTATTTGTGGTAGACTTTAAACTTCTTCCAATTATAGCCTTTAAAACGAAAAGCTTTAAATAAACACCATGAATAGAAGATAAATAAACTTTCCTTTTTTTCTGTCTTTTTTTTTTTTTTTTTTTGTGAGTGCCTAGCTTGACGCAGTCCAAACTCAAATCCCTAGAGGACTGAGCTCTCTCTTTTGTGTTAATGTTTAAAAGATTTTCCAGTGCTGGAGTTTATTCCTACTGCAAACATTTCTATTTACAAGGTCAAGTGTATCAGCACTCGACACAGCTTAAGAGTGTAATTATTTATCTAAGGGCGTTTGAGTGTAGATCAGTAGCTCTGGCAGCAAACCAGGCTTCAGCACGATGCAAAGCATCGCCTAAGCACAGTATTACAAGATCTAGTAATTGCTGATCCCTTCAGCGTGTTTACTTTTGCATTCTTCGTTGTGGGAGAAGGCAGGCTGAATAGCAAACTTCGCGTTTTGTTGCAGCTGCCTTGATGCGTGCGCCCTGCCCCAAGCGCGAAGCGACGCCTTGTCCCAAGCGCTTGCCGCCTCCGTGCGATGCATTTCCCAGCGCCTGCTTGCACGCCCAGCAGCACTTCCACAAGCGCCAGCCAGAGCGGCGTGCCTGCACGGAGGAAGCGCGGTGCACAAGTAATTCTACACGCACATATACAGGAGCAGCGTCCTTGAATTGCTTTACACTCTTCTGGCACTGGCAAGTTACCATGCCAACGCATTATAAAATCAACCACTCATTTAAAGAAGTACTTTCAAAGCTGTATTTACTTCTTGCATGTAATTATCCATTAAAGTAAGAATAGCAGTAATTTACATCTATGTGAAGTATTACAGGCAGACACAGATTTTTGTTTTTTTTTTTTTTTTACTGTTTTTTGGTTTGTTTTTCTGTGGTTTGATCCCCGCCTCTCTTCCCCCACCCCCACATTTCGGGTGCTGAGAGTTCAAGTGTCCCTGGAAAACAATTTCACTGCATCCATTATTTAAAGCTCTTTCTTTACTAATTTACACGTTTAGAAAATACAAAAAAGCCATACATATTTAAAAGACAGGCCTTTTTTATGCCTTCTATAAAAAATACAAGGTTTAAGGCAGCTCAGAAATAGGCGTTTATACAATTCTAAAACGTTCATAAAGTCTCTCCAAATAAGAAAGTTAACTTTCAATCTGTAAAATACACTGTACATTTGACGTTCTAGAGAATACTTCACTTAATCACTGTTGCTGGTATCCCTTTAAACATAAAGTGAAATCTGTACCTTTCCAGAAACGAATAGCAAATGCAGCTACCTGGCAAATAGGACGTGGAATTAAAACTTTTTATTATTTTTTTTTAAATAAATTATCCCCAAAGCATACAATTTATAAAATTCTATATACAATGAAGAGCGACTGGTAACAAATCCCAGTTTTAAATACTTTTTTTATATAAGATTTACCAGAGGTCAGCACCCTGATATGATGAGGCAATAAAACTTTTCAGGATATTTGTACATACATGTTCTCGAGTTTAAAAGTGTCTTTTAAAGATGGCAGTGCAGAGCTCTTTTAAAACAAAAGTTGCATTGTTCAGTATAGCCAACAACTCCGAAACAATTTTTTTTTAATGTCGCTAGGTTACAGAGGAAGAGACGGCTGCTGGCACGCTTTTGTTATAGGGAATTTGTGTGTGCAAGAGGGAGTGCTGTAAACCACCAAATTTATTCAGTCTGCTATTTCCCTAAACGCCCCTTTCGGGCACAACTGCATCAGGAAGAGCGAGATGCGGCTAATGATAATCAAGTTGCTGACTAACTAGTACGGCAACGCTTTGGCAGCAAGTTTGGGTTGCTCACCTCTTACTAACCTTCATGTCAAAACTCTTAAAAGACCTCCAGTACCAGCATGCCACAACTCCCGGGTTGTTCCGGGGGGCGGCTAGCGGCCTCGCCCGCAGTCTCTGTCAGCCGCTCCGCTCGCTAGTAACACGAAGGTAGGGTGGCAGCAATTGCATAGTGCACACTCGAGACCAACACCCGAAACACGAGCGGCCCCTGCGCTCCGGCCACGGCTCCAGCGGCCGGCTCGCAGCGCTGGGCCGGGGAAAGGGGTGGGCTGGGGGCTGCGCCCAGCAGCGGAGGCAGAGGGGGAGACGCGAGGGGACGGGGCGCCGGGGCGATGGGTCGGGGAATCCGCGGCCAGAGCGTTTAAAGCCGCTCCGCGCCGAGGGGCCCCGCCGGCCGGATCCCCGGCCGCCGCGGGAGGGCTCGACTAGAGGCCCGCGGCGGCTCGGCGCGGCGGGCCTGGCCCGGCCCGGCGAAGGGGATGGGGGTGCGGAGGAAGGCAGCGATGGAGGGAGGCAGAGATGGGAAGCAGGCAGGCAGGAGGGGTGCGGGAAGGGAGGGATGCTAGAGCCGCGGCAGCAGCGGCACCAAGATGGAGGCGAGCAGCGCCCCAGCCGCCCCGGCGAGCCGGCCAGCGTTATCTGCCTGCACGGGGAAGCCGGGCTCGGCGCCCGCATTGTCCTCCGCGTCGTCCCTCCCCTTCTGGCTCGGCTCCTCCTCGTAGTCCTCGTCGTAGTACTCCTCCAGGCCGCCGTCCGAGCCGCCGCTGCTGCCCGCGCCGTTGCCGCCCATGTCGGCGCCGAAGCAGAGGCGGGCCATGTTCTCCTTGACCGACTCGCAGATGGGCCGCTCCAGGCCGTCGCAGACGCAGTCGTTGAGCAGCACGGCCTTGGGCACGGCCAGCATGTCCTCGATGACGGCGCGGCACTCGGGAGTGCAGCGCAGCCCGTTGAACAGCTTCCCGCAGTAGGTCATGTAGCGGTTCAGCGCCAGGCTGCAGCGGCTGTCCCAATCGCAGCGCCGCCGCGCCTCCGTGCAGCCCATGACGCCGGGGCCGCCGGGGCCGCCGCCGCCGGGGCCGCCGCCCGTGGGGCTGCTGGTGCGGGGCAGGCAGGGCTCGATGGCGCGCTTGGTGGCGCGGCAGTTCTCGTCTTGCGCGCAGTCGCAGTCCTCCAGCGCCGGGCCACGCCGGGTGTGGTTGAGCTGGATGAGCGCCGCGATGCAGTGGCTGGGGCACCGCCGCCTGGACGAGGCGGCCGCGCCTGCTGGGCCCGCCGGGCCGTCCCCTCCGCCCGCCGGCGGCGGCTGCTGCTGCAGGAGCACTGGGGCGCACGCCTCGGCGTACTGGTTGTACGCGTAGCTGCACTCGGGCTCCCCCTGACACTGCAGCACCGCCTGCCAGCAGATCAGCCGCCGGCCCTGCACCAGCGAGCCCCGAGGCGGCCACACGGCGCCCAGCGCCGCCGCCAGCCACAGCCAGGCGGCCGCCCGCGGCCAGCGCCGGCCGCCGCCTCCGTGCCGAGCGGGCGAGCGGGCCACCATCGCGGACAGGGGGATTGGCTGCAGCCGCGAGCGAGCTGGGAAGAGGCGCTGGTAGACGAGAAGGAGGAGGAGAAGGAGCTGCCGCCCGTGGAAAAGTTTCCAAAACTCCCGCCGGCCGTGTGCATGAGGTCTCCTCGCATCAATCCATGCGCGCCGGGCCCGGGGCTCTCTAGTCCCCGGGAGCTGAAGCCGGCGGGGCGGCGGTACGAAGCAGGCGCCCGGGGGCCTTCCCGTGTCCCCCACCCGCTGCTCCGGGCTCGGCGAGGCGGCGGCGAAGGCGCCCGGGGAGGCGCAGGGAGTCAGTGCAAACCGGGGCTCGGACGACAGCGGATCCGTAGTGCGCTCGGGGAATCGCAAGCTGCGTCAGGAGAGCTCATGGTGCTGTACTGCTCTTCATGCAGTTCCGTCTCTCTCTTATTTTTTTTCCCCACAAAGTAAATGCCCAGCTGCTGCTGCTGCCTCCTTGGGAGCTTTTAACTCTCCGCTCGCAGCATCTCTGCACATGCCAGCCGCTCCGATCCCATACACAGTCCCGGCTCCGCTCAGTCCCTCTCGGTTCGGATCACGCTTTCGGGTAGCGCGGAGAAGAAATGTCTTTCCTCGCTACCAAGACGAGAGCACTGGGAAAGGAGAAGAGTCAGCCTTCGCGGTCTCTTTCTCTCCGGGCGACTGATGCTGCTTCTGTTGTCAACAAGCCTTGCAAGCTGCTCTGTGGATCCGTCTGTGGATCTTTTTTTCTTTGCAAGGCTTTAAATACAAAAGTGCCCTCCAAGCAGCAGCAACGTGCTCTGATTAGGCTTCATTATGCATGCATGGAAAAGCAAACAAACAAAAAAAATTAGCAACGCTTCTTCTTTTACACAACCCCCCCAGCCTGCGCTTTCTCTCTCTCTTTCTCCCTTTCTCCACTTTTTCTCCCTTCGCTCGGCCCCCTTGCCCTGCCTCGCCACTTGCCATTGGCCCAGCCTGTTGTTGAAACCTTTTTTTTTTTTTTTTTTTTTTTTTTTTTCCCTCCTTCTCTTTACGATGTGCTGGAGGGAGGGAAGAGAGAGGGGGGCTGGAGGGCAGCTCACATTCAAAGCTTGAAAGGAAAGGCTTAAGGAGAGTGACAGCCCCCCGAGGAGCCCCTCCTCCCGTTAAGGCGGCGCGGCGGCCGGGCGAGAGGCGCTCGGCGGCGGGGGCTCGGCAGCACCGCCGGGGCCGGGCGGCGGGGCAGCGCTCTCCTCCGCGCCCGTGTCGCGGGCATGGCACTCTCACGCGTCCTGCTCCCTACCTCAAGGAGGGGAAAGCCAACTTCTCTATCTCGGGTAACGCGTGTACCCAAACTTGCCGGTGATCCAAGTGGGGGCAGAGCCGCTGCCAGAACGGCAGAGAGGATTAGGCTCAAAGTGGGACCGACTTTGTTCTTGCTGAAGTAGAACAGAGGTTCTGGTTTCAGTGTGCTAGTACTCCGGGAGAGCAAAGCTAACCACTAGTGGTGTAGTGCGACCATGTAAGTACTCCTTTGCCGTAGTTTCAGTATTACAACTTACCACTTGCCACATACCCCCCGATTTTAAAGTCATTCAGCTCAGCTTCTCGCCTGACATTTTTGAGCAGGTTTTAAGACACAGACTTACGAGGGTGACTGTTGGCAGAACTACAGTAGGTCCCAGTGTAATTCTTTGATACTTGATCTGCCAACTAGTAAAAAGTCTCAAAAAAAATCTGTTATTAGTTTTAACTGAAAACGAAATGCCCTGCTGAAGTCCTGCCTTCTTATTACACTTTAAATTTATAAGGAAGCAGAAACAAAAATATTAAGGCACTAGGAGAGGAGCATAACAAAGTAGTCGCGCATTTACCCACTGCCTTTCGTTTCCGTGCTACCTTAATTCCAGAGCAACATCGTCTCCAACCACAAGGGGCATCGGTATCTGCTGCCTGTCAAAACTGGCGCTTTTTTCATCCTGAGACTATCAACTCCATCTGTCACAAAAACTGGGACAAAATCTATTTTCCAGAAACTCGGGGATCTTGGAATCCCATGTGGTGTGAAATCATGCCTGTCTCAAAGTGCGTAGACTGTGGAATGGTGGTGTGGTGTGGCTGGGAGTCAGTATGATTGATGGGTTGAGAAGCATTCATAAGGGCTTGCTCCATTGTCATCAGTTTTACAAGCTGCTTGTGTTTCTCCTTCAGTATAGTTTTGCCTATTCTTGTATAAAAAATGTGTTTTTAAATCTGAAAAGGCTGTGTTTAGAAACCCTGCCTCCATCCACCTAGTTTAGAGCTGTTTCTTTTAATTCTTGTTGAATAGTGGTATTAAAAATGCCAGATGCCATTCATGCAGGTTGTAGTAAATGTAAATTGCTATCTACACTGGGATTGTTCATGCATTGCTTTGTTGATTATCTGATCACACCACTGTTATTGGTGGAAATCAGCTAGTTTTGGGTGTCTCAGTTGGAAATGACATTGCAGGTGCTGTTCAATGTACTGCTGCACTGACTGGTTCCTAGGGAAAGTGCCCCACGGTGCCACTGGAGGGAGGAGGGTCTGGATGTCGGGATGTTCCAGACATGAGAGAGTCTGAGAGAGGGGGTTGCAATGGAGCAGGGTCGTGGCCTGGGGCCTCCTGAGCTTCCTCAGCACGGGAGAGAGGAATCCCAGTGGGGCTGCCTTCTGCAGGCAGCTGGATGATGAGCTCTGCCCCCTCCCAGCTCCTGCCTTCATTTGCACAATCCATCCAGCTCGGCCGTACCTCATTTCTGGAGCAAAAAGCGGGCCGTTTGCTCTGCGAGGAGAGGCAGCGGCTGAGCTGCGGCCTCCCGGGAGGGGGAGCAGAGGAGCCTGCGCTGCCGGCCTGGCGTCCTGGCGTGGCTGCGGCGAGGAGGCCGCTGCGGAGCGCCCGGGGCAGCGCCTGGTGCCGCCTGTGCTGACCGACTGCCCCGTGCGCTGAACGGCAGGGCGTGGCGTGAAACACCGCATCATTCATGGGCAGAAATTGCCACAAACAGTTTCTAGTTAAAGAAATGAATATTTTATACAGTGATAATAATAATGGAAATGTTGACATTGAAGTTTGGAATTACATTTGGTATCATACAACTAGCAAAAATTTTAACGGAAAGTAGGTGAGTTCTTCAATTACCACACCTTTTACCTGTCTAGAATATAATTATCTGTATTCAGGATTACATATTGTCAATAAACTAACTTCTTAAAATGATTTAAAGCATTTTTCTGTCCTGTCTTTATATAATGAGGATTTGAATTCTGCTTGTATTTGTAACCACAGTTTTGGATGAGGACTTAGGTGTTCGCAGTGCCCTGTTGGAAGAAGGAAATCTTTTCTTGTGTGGAGCTAAACCTAGGGAAATAATTCTCTGACCCCACTTTGATCCAGATTTTTTAACAGCCAGAGTGATATTGTCAAATTCAGCTTTTCAGTTTTCAGAGCAGCTATAGAAGTAATGTGGAAGGCAGTTCTTCCTCTGTTTCACAAAGCACCAAATTGGACAATACATTCCACAACTTGACAGTAGAGTAAGACCTGGTAACTTTTTTAATTCCCATATTTGCTAGGTTTTTCTATGCCATCCTTTCCAGTCTCAGCAGTTGATTTAGTCCTTCACACCAGCACACCAAATTACTATGGAGTAACTGTCATCCAGCACTAGGGGTCATTTTGGCAACCAGAAAAGCCAGTGTGTATGGAAAGATTCCTGGACACCTTTTTGTCTAATACTGATGTCTTTTCCCCTTTTTTTATTTCACACCTTTTCCTAATGGCTCTCCTTTCCAAATCTTTAGTTTTCTTTAGTTCTTTTGTTGACCTATTTAATGTCAAGAGTATTTAGAAAACAAGAAAATCAAGTAGACACCATGCCAGGTGACCTTAAAATTTAAAAGTTCACATTCAATGAAAATAAAATGAAAATACATGGCCAGTATATGTGGTTAATTCCTTTCAAATAATTTTTAAGCACATTTTTTTTGGCTTATATTTATTTTTTTTTTCATTTTTGGAGATTTACAACTGCTATTAAAAATTTCTGGCAGGTGTCCTGGGAATTAATTTGCTGATACAATTTCAGTATGTCCATCTGGTAATATCTTAAATATGTGCCTGATAGGGATACTCAGAGGGCCATTTTTCTTCTCGGAGAAGGGACTTAATTCTCTTGTAATAGTAGACTTCACCTGTCAGTGAAAGGCAGAAACTCTGTCAGTAGTTGTCAGAACCTTGGTATTATGGTAGGCAGAGAAAGTCCTGCTTCTTAGACCAACACTCATCCTGTAGAAATGGCCCAGTAAGGTGTCACTCACAGTAGCCTGTGCAGATGACTGAATATGGACATGTGCATACAGCAGAGGTCTTGTATTTGGTATACCTTCAGAGACCCATAAATAATGTCTGCATTCTAAAGTTACAAAAGAATAACTTTGTGACTTACCAGATTCCCAGCACAAACTGGGGGCAAGGGAATGAATATAATGCATTCAAGTGGTGTCTGTTTCAATAGAGAAGAGAGAGTGAAGGCGTTTAAATTAAGTTTGTTCTCCACATCTGGAGTAGTTTATCTTTTTATTGTCTCTGCAGGAATGCTTGGGACTTTCATGTCTTAAGTTAGCCCCCTAAACTAGGTGGAATTCTCCCCAAAATAGTAATTTCTTCTTTACTAGAATGGGCATGACTTCCCAGTGTGACCATGCCTTCTCTTCTTGATTTAGTCAGAAAGAAAAATAATGAACAGGGAGGACAGTAAGTAATTGTGTTGACCAACAGTTTTGATTTGCAGCACATAGCTGCTGACACTACTGCACTTCATGCTTAGGTGCAGTTAGACATTGTTCTTTTTGCTATGCAATTTTGAGGTTGTCTTTGCCAATGTTAAGTCTCATGAACATTACAATGCTATGGGTCCTGCAAATGTGCTGTAATGGTCAGCTGCACACACAGAGTCATAGAATGGTTTGGATTGGAAGGGAGCTTTAAAGGTCATCTTTGGTGATGACATAAAGGTGTCTCTCATGTTGCAAAGTCATAACTACAGGTCCCACACCAGATGCACAAGTAGTCCATGAACTGTAGGTCTGGTTGCAATCAAAAGAGCCAGTTGGATTCACAAATAGCACAGCTCATCGAGTGCAACATAAACGGTTCTTTTGGATTGCTGGTGACAGTGTATTAGCTGCAGAGTAGCTGTATATAGCTGTATGTAGCAGTAATAGTGTAATTGCTATCACAATCTTAATGTCAGCACTCAGCATATCTGGGGACATAGGGCTTACCAAAAGACATCCCCTCTGGGGAGAACAAATCTATCAAACTGTCCCTGCAATTTCACACTGAATTCTCATCCCCGATTAGAAGCAAAATTGGGTTATATTTTATAACCACTACTGTGTGAATTGCTGTGGATGGGACTGTGGTCAAGCCTGTGTGGGCACTTTGTATGGGCAATGTGGGCACGTTTTGTAGGCAGTGTACTTGGTTTCTACAAAATGCTTCTGGGTATCAGGCTGAAGAACAAGACTGTGGAGACTACACCTCATCCCCCATTCCCCTCTGCCCCCCATGCCATGACAACACAAACCACAAGACTTCCACCTGATTTCAGCACCTGCATCACAGGCCCTATCACATACTGAGCTATACCAAGACCTGCCCATGATAGGGGCTTTAAAACTAGAGATGATCTTTAAGGTTCTTTCCCACTCAAAGCATTTTATGATAAAACATGAACTAGTTTCAAACACCCTGCAATGAGCAGAGACATCTTCAAGTGTATCAGGTTCCTCAAACCCTCATCTAACCTGACCTTAACTGTTTTCAGGGATGGGGCATCCACCACCTCTCTGAGCGACCTCTTCAATTGTTTTATCACCCTCATCATACCAAATTTCTTCCTTATCTCTAGTCTGAATCTACCCTCTTTTAGTTCAAAACCATTACCCTTGCTCCTTTTGCTACAGGCCCTACTAACAGTTTTGTCCCCATGTTTCTTGTGACCCCCTTTTAGGCACTGTAAGACCACAATAAGGTCTCCTTGAAATCTTTTCCAACCTGAACAGCTCCAGGTGTTTTAGTCTGTCTTCACAGGAAACATGCTCCAGTCCTCTGATCATTTTAGTGCCTTCCCTCTGGTCCTGCTCCATCAGACCCATGTCTCTCCTGTGCTGAGGACCCAGAGCTAAACACAGCACTCCAGGTAGGGTGCAAATGCACATTTACAGTCACACAATCACAGAATATCCTGAGTTGGAATGGACCCACAAGGATCACCGGGTCCAGCTTCTAAGTGGATGGCCCATAGAAGGATTGAGCCCACTACCTTGGTGTTGTTAGCACAACAAGGAATTGAACCCACTACCTTGGTGTTGTTAGGCTCTAACAATTGGTTCATGTCCACCTGCCATCCAGCAGTACCCAATAGTCCTTCCCATCAGGGCTGCTCTTCATCTGTCCATGCTCAAACCTGTGTTGATATCAAGGGTTGCCCTGCCCCAGGTGCAGCATCTTACCCTTGGTCTTGCTGAACATAGCCCCACTTGATCTTGTCCAGGTCCCTCCGGATGGCATCTTGTCCTTCAGGTGTGTCAACAGCACCACTCAGCTTGGTGTCACCTGCAAGCTTGCTGAGGGTGCACTGGATCCCTTTGTCTATGTCACTGATATTAAGCAATCCTGGTCCCCTAAGTAAGCCACTTGTCACTGATGTCCATTGAGACATTGACCACTACCCTCTGGATGCAGCCATCCAGCCAAGTCCTTATCCACAATATAGATGACCCATCAAATCCTTCTCTCTCCAGTTTAGAGAGAAGAATAAGGTGGACTATAGCACACGTCTTACAGAAAGACATATAGATGACATATAAGTGACATCTGTGGCCCTTCCTTTTCCTCTGATGTATCACTTCATCACAGAAGGCCACTGAGTTGGTCAGAGAGACCTTGCCCTTGGTGAAGCTGTGCTGGCTGTCTTGGATCACCTGCTAAAACACAGTGTCCAGGAGGAACTGTCCTATCGTCTTCCCAGGCACGGAGGGGAGGCTGACAGTTTGGTAATTTCCAGACTTTCTTTCTACCCTTTTGAAAGATGGGTGCAATGTTCCCTGTTTTCCAGTCACCTGGGATTTCGCCTGACTGATATCAGTTTTCACATGTCAAGGAGAGTGTCTTGCCAGCTGGATCAGTCAATTCTCTCCAGAGTTTAGGATGCATTTCATCAAGTCAAGTAGACTTATTTATTTTCAGGCTCTTCTCTTACTGTGGGAGGGACTTTGCTCCCCCCAGTCCCTGCCTTGAGGTCCATCAGCTCCTGAGGATACACAAGTTTGCCTGAAATAGATTTTTAATCAACTGTATCCTTTTTTAATATGAATTTTACATTTATAATATTTATTTAAAAATTGAGTAGAATCCTTGTAAAGCTGGGGGTTGTGATTTATATATCTAATAGTAAGTATCATTGAGAGATTTACCCAGTGCATCCAGTAAAGTAAACATGGAAGTATTGCACAATACAGTATTGCTGGACTTCTTTTTTGTACTCTCTTCCAATCTAAACTACAAACTAGACCACACATGCTGTTAAAACAAATCTAAGTAGGACATCAACCCTTTTTTGGTCCTAAGAAAGGCAAAAGTAATGGCGAAGCCAACTGATTCCTGGTCACCTGTTAAGCCAGTTAGAGACAGGTTTTATATAACCATATAGGTTATATATTTTAACCATATATTAAAACCATATATTTAAACCAGAAGAGGTTTAAATAACCATATTCCGTGAAGGTAAATATGAGCCATACACACTGTCAATATGTGCGACAGGATAGTCTGGTCTTCCCTTCACCCTCCCTGCCCCTCACACAACCTCTTCTTTTGTGATTGTCTCCAGCAGGCAATGTGATTTGGCCTTAGATAAGAACTCTCAATGGGAGTTGTGCTAAGATGAGAACGCTGGGTAGGAATTTCAGGACGAGTTGTCTGGATGCTCACTTAATGAATGCATTCCGGAGATGGAGAAGCTGTGGTGATCAAGGTTGACTTGGTTACACACCAGCCTGCAGAAGGGTATAAAACGCTGCTGGAGTCTGGCAAAATGGTTTTCCAAGGCTGCAGTCAGCTTTTGGGTGGATCCCCTCCGTGGCAGGGACGCCTGCATTGTACATCCAGCCTGAGGACAGGGAAACACTCACTTTTGGATGGGTGAGTGAAACCTAGCTATATGTGGAGATAAAATTCTTAACTACATAGGTGCTTTGTTGCTTTGTAATTGTATATTCCAAAAGGCCAAAGACCGTGAACCCGTCCATTTCCAGCTGAATCTGCTTATATTATAACCCTTAAGACATGGTTATACTGTAAACTTCATTGACTATACTGAGATACTGTATTAGCAATAAATCTAATCATAATCATCCACAGAATCAGTATCATATTTCTTATGCCTGACCAAGAGTCTACTATTCTTCCATGTCAAACCAATTTCAGCCATTACAGTTTTATGGGAGTTCTTTGGTGGACATGTCAACATACGTACACACAGAAGCAGTTAGATTTTTGGCTCGCTGGATTGTTTTGGTTTGTTAACCTTTTTACTTTCAGATTTTTCAAATGTTTACAACTACCCAGAAGCAGCTAATAGGTTTGTGTTTCATTTTCTGGGTGTGCTTCTTTAAAATGTGTATAATACCAGCCTGTAAGAAGTGAGAAATTCTGAATGTTTCTACAGGTGAAGCATGAAGAAATAAGTAATTTTGTGGGTAAGCAGAGTGCCACTCAATATGGACAAAAATAAGAGTAGTGGTTTCATTTTTTTGTCATTTCAGATTATACCGTCGCAAGTATAACGTGGACTCTGGAAAGGTAACGCATAATTTGATCTCCTACTTCTTCTACTCCCAAATTCAATTTCTGTATTAGAATTTGAAGATGACTGTAGTGAAACATCAATCCAGAAATATATCAGTGTGTTTCATTTAGTAGCTATCATTGATGTATCCTGTGATATTTGCCTACAGCATTGTTTACACACAAAAGTAGCTGAGATTAAAATAAAATTGTCTTTCAAAACAATTTGATTAAAGCAATAAAAATCTAATTCAACATAAATTGTGAGTTAGCAAACTGACTTTGGGTGTTTTCCAGTAGGTCTCTTTAAGCACAGCTGGCTTCATATCATCAAGAAATGGTGATGTCTTTATTGAGTTGACCTGCTATAAAACAGTGTCAGACTTGTTTATTACACCTTCTTAGAAGAGTTTCATTCTTTCATTCTACTGAAACAAAATGTATTTAGACTAAATAGTGTGCTAAACATGAAGTAGGCATGCAAATATTTCAGAGTCCTGACCCAGATTACCAATTCAAATAAATCAGTGTTACCCAATAAATAAACTAAGTGTGCTTAGGCAAGGATTTGCTTTGATTTAACTAGGTCCTTTAAAAGGCAATTATAGTTAGTGTAACTTTTGATACAGTCATGAGCCTACACTGCCTTAAGTCCATTTGCTTGACATATCAGAGAAGAAGAATTAATTAAGGTGGATTTCTATATGGAGGGAAATAGCCTGGATAATTGGCAGATTTTATTACAGGAAGAGCAGCTATATTCATGCAGGTACATGTATCTTTCTTCCTACACATCACCTAAAATTAAAAGATGTCAAAGCAGTTAGTTGAATTCTACTCCATACCTCTACCACACCCTTAGCTGTGGTGTCTGAATGCTGGGATGAAAGAAAAATGTCTTTGTCTTAAAAGTTTAATTTGCAGAAGTGATGAATGATACAATTACTTCCTTATTAGAGGCACAGTCTGAAACATTTCCAGACAGCCTGATTTTCAGAATATGCTGAGCACCTACCCTTTGAAAATCGGTTTTTCTTATTTGACATTCAAACAATAATTATTCACAGTCTTGGATAGCTTTGAAAACATATCTCCTTTCTGCAGCTGACAAAATTTAAGGGCTTTAGATATGACAGAGAAATACAGTCAGCCATAAACTTGTTATTGTGCCAATAACAGGCATTAAAGTATTGAGATGGGAGATCTAAGTGACAACATAACATAGTAGCTGTAGTTTTCAGGTGAATTATTAAATATGTATAAAATATGTAAATTTTTTTTTATTGGTATAAAAGTACACTGAGCCACCAGCTGTCTGCAGGTGTGTTGCAAATGAGTATTGTGTTCTTCCTACAAATAGCAATCATTCTGTGTGTGCATTTTTAGGTGAGCTCTTTCTGCTTGCTGAGATGACTGGTCTTTTCCAAGTTCTGCGTGAGGGATGGATCAGCTCTAGTGTGACTGTGAAGATGAGACTAAAGTTGTTACTTTGAGGAAAATGGTTAGCAACAGTGGTGCTCTGGAGATTTCCCGAACTCTGGGAACTAAGTTGTACGCTGGTACCATGCTGTTTTCTGGAACCAGACCCAATATCCATGGTTGGATAGCCGAAACATGTCCAGAGAGTTACAGATATTACACATTAGAGATGGAAAAAAATCTTTGGAACATTCTCCATTCCTATGGCAAGATTATGCAGTCAGTGTGAGATTAGACATTGTGTTAAATTTTCCAGTAGTTAATTTTGATCTATTTTTAAATGTCTTAGGTGATAAGTTTAGGGGTTTCTATCACCTTCTTTCAAAAGATTTCTTTGTTTGGAAACATCTCTTATATCTGATGTAAATTTACCAAATTTAGCTATGATTGTTCATGGCTGTATTTCATTTTCCCACCCAGGTATCTTTCTAAAAGTATTAATTCCTGTGTATTCATAAAATTAATTACCAGGGTAATGATTGGCATGATACCCATGCCACTTCAGTTCATTAAACCGCATTGCCTCATTACTTGTGTCAAATGTGTGTATTCAAACACTACTCTGAAGCAAACTAGGTTTAGGTTTTAGTATAACAACGTTGCAAATATTCTTGCAAAATCAAGATAATAGCATTTAAATTTGCTTCATTTTGTTCTAACATCAGCTTCATACATTCATCCCACAAATCTGTTTAGTGCCTCTTTCTTTCTGCTGTTCAGAGCCTTTACGCCATTCTGGGTACTCTACTTGTGCTTATGGGCTACAAGCTGCATAAAAAATTAGAAACAGTGGAAAAGATACTTTTTAGATTAAGACATGTTGTGGGGAAAACAGCATTACAGGTTTATATCCAGTCTTTGCTTTCTACTTTGGCATTTGCTTCTCTAAATTTAACCATAAAAGAGAAAATTCCCTATTACCTGCTTGCCTTTTTCTTAAGGTACAATTTGGTTTTCTTCCAGCAAAAGTCAGAGTTAAGTTCACAGAAGACTTGCTTTTGTTACGTTTGTTTCATACCAGTGGGAACATGCTATAGACATGCTGTAGAGTTGAGGTTTTGCAATACACCCAAGGTGCCTCTTTTGGGATTGCAAAGCTGGTCCTGCTTTAAAACTTCTTGTAATACCCTGTTCAAGGGATATCTGTATTTCATAGTTGGTTTTAACCTAAATTTAACCTAACACATATAACTGCATTAGGAATGGAGGCTTTTTGACTGAAAAGTGGGATCATTAACTAGTTGCTCTTTTTGGGTTGTGAATTACAGCATGTTATTTGTCCTCAACTCTAGTGAATTCTTGCACGCTGAAAAGTTTAGCAGTGTGTTCTGATGTGGAGAATCTGGTGCTTACTGCAAGACAGTGAATTTCCTTACAGGGAGATCAAAGGATCATATATGCATGTGGCTAGAACTAGTGCCCTTTAAATATTTTCAACATTTTTTGTTCCACTGAGGAATGGTTTCATTTTTGTGATAACATCTTTATACTTATTTTCCCTATGCCTACATCTTTTCCCCTGGTATTTTTCCCACTCAGGCCCATTCTTTTTCCCTCTTATTTTTCAGTCCCTGCTCACATTTAGAAAAAAAAAACAGCAGAGGTCTTCTACTTGACCATATTTACTGATACTGCTATGGCCTCTCCAGTTTCCTTTTACCAGCTTTCCTAATGGAATTTCCCCTCACAAAATTATTTATTAAAGGTAAAGCATTGTACAAGTGTGTACCTAGGTGCAGTTGTATGAGAGGTTTTCAAGATCATTTGGGTGGCCATCCTGAAATCTTTCTGTGGATTTGGGAATGTTCCAGGTACCAGAAGTTACAACCAGGTGGAAAATTGGAGCCTGAATGACACACTACAGATGTGCATGGCTCAGAGCAGATAGTTCAGAGATAGCCATTTGAATGAATCCACATGAAGTGTTTAGTGAATTATTAAAGAATGTGGCAAAATATAAGTTTGCTTGCACATCGTTTCAGAACAGAAAATGGGTCAAAAACTGTCAAACAAGAAGCTTGTTGTGAACATTTCAGGCAGTATTAGGGTCCTTTTAGGTGGAATGTGACCCTGCTCACCCTGAAGTGTGAGTTAGCCCTTTGATGTTCAAGGGGATTCCGAATTAGGCAGACATAGTTCATCCAGCCTGAGACAGTAGCATGTAAATGCCTGGTGCAAACTCTCCCTTCAGTTGAACCAGGCCTGGTTTGAAACCAGCCTTGAAACACGCAAGATCTAGTAAAATATTTTGAAGAAGTGGTCAAGAGTTGACCAGAAGAGAAATTGCGCATTTCTCCTCCCTTCTTCCTTGTTTTTGAACAAGTGAGAACTATCATTGTCGTCATTATCATGTTCACTTTTATTGTGGTGGATCACTTAGCAATGAATAACTCATCTTTGGTTTTTACATATATTGATTTGGCAACTCAGCAAAAGAGAGCAAGTGGAGTTTATTTCTGAATACATGAATGTTGTAGGGAAAATGTTCTGATCACAGGTGAAAAGCATCATAATTTTTCTCCACTTTAGGCCTTTCAGATTCAGTGTAATCCCAGTAATGTTCATGTCTGCAGGATGTCTGTTGATGGGAGAATTTCCACTTTATAGACACAGCTATGTAATAAATAAGTTAATGTTCTCAGACTGCACATTTGAAAAGGCACAGTATACAATTTTCATTTCTTCTGAAATAGGTAGCATTTATTGTCATTATGGATGAAAATCACCCTGTACAAACAGCCAGAACAAAAGTCCTCTTCCCACAACTACAATTGAAGTGCTTAAAACTGGGCAGATTTAGGGTTGAAGAGGAGATTCTATGTATCCCATCTATGTCTGGAAAGATTTTATTGAAGGAATGAGGTCTTTGTCCTGAAGAAAAACTGCTGGAGATGAGTTTTGTTCATTGAACTTGCCCTGAAAACTGTGAGGGGAAAACTCTTGTCCACGTTGGCAATGTGGTGAAAATCCAGTTGCAGCTGTGTAGAATCATAGCAATCACTTTCATCAGCAAGTATTGTCCTGCAGTTTGGATCAATATTTTTCCAGGAATGTAAAGCTATTAGTCACATCTCTGAAGGCTTTCTCCCCATGAATAGCACGGGATTATTTTTATCTGCCATAGATTTTTTAATTGAAATATATTGAACAAAATGAAACTCAATAAAGGAAAATTATTAGAGATGTTTTGTATTTGACAAAATTAAAAATGTATGGTACTTTTACCGCAAAAATTCAAAGTATTGAAGTGTACTATTGTTTAGGAGGACAGAGCCTTCTCTTTAATTCAGCCTAAGAGGTAGTGTACAAGGTCATTCATTTCGAAATAGGGTAATTTCCTGTAATTTCCTAAGTTTTGTTTTGTAAAGGTAGGAAAAACAGAAATATCATAAAGCCTTCTATGGTGTGTAATGCCTACTGTGTTTTCTGAGCCATCAGGAACATAGTTCTCTCAGTGCCCTTTCCTTGCTCTCAACCCCAAGTAATCTATTGGCCACTGCTACTCTTATCAGATGGCTTATCTGTGGAATGAGCTAGTCCTGTTCCAGGAACAAATTCTTGTGCTGTATAAGGTCAAGTGAAATAAGGTTTTAGTGACCAAACTTCAATCTTTCTTCATTGCAGATCATGAGAAAGTGTTCTGATTTTCATCAGTGAGAATTCTTAATTGGACCCCAGGTCTCCAGTGATTGCTTTGTAGTGTCATAAATAACCTGTGATCCACTTCTGAGGTCCCAGAAACATCTGTGTATGTTCGGTTCTGTTGTGTTTCTCTCTAAATTTGGCTTTATATAATTATAACAGAATAACATGCTTTGGGCGCCCTTCCTTTTTTGACCTGTAAAAGGCTAATAAAGCATTAAGGCTGTTTTATATCATGGTGAGTGCTATTTTGCAGTGTTTCATTAGCCACAAATCCACAACTCACCTTCAGGAATTCCGGATGACAGACTAAAGGTATTTTTGCAGCTGTTCTATGGGACCTTGTGAAAGTTTTGTTCCCTTTAAAGGAAAAAAAACCCTGACCTTTTTATAAATCAGTCCTTTTGACAGGCCTCCATAAAGCAAGAAGACTCATCTCTGCTAAATCCGAGTACTGACCATTTTATCCATATGCCTGTGGATAGTTCAAATATCATCTCTCTTGTAAAATATTTTTTCTGTAGGATTGAATGAAACGAACTCCTTCAAATAGGATATAATATGCTCCAAAATGCTTTGAATGGCTACTCACTTAATAAAACATGGCCTAAAGCAATACTATCTTCTGACTATTATATGGTGTTTCATGAGTTGACTTTTAAATTGAATTCCCTGCCATCTTTATGTACCAGAGAACATCTTGAAAAAATCAAGCTACAAATAGTGACTGTTTTCTAAAGGTCAAAGAAATTGTAAGAAAAAAAAAAAAAGCAAGTCTTTTCTGAAAAGAAATATTCAGGAAGCCCTGAATATTTATATACTGATATCATCTTTAGACCTCCAGGGTGTTTCAGAGTACAGACAGATACAGTTTTTAATAAAAATGTTTTCCAAACTGAATTTCATTTCTCTTTTCAGATATATAAAAAGAGATTAGTTTCCCAACTCATACTTCTTTGTTTGAGTTTTAATAGTTAATGTTTGGTTCTTTTCCAAAACAATTTTCTGTCCATTTTAAAAGTTCTAAGGCTTGGAATATAGAACTGCCAAGGACTGTTTGGTAAAACATATGCTAAAGACTTGCTTGAAAGGTAGTGGAAGGGAATAGATGGTTCATTTGAAATGATCTCTTTTTGGATGACTATGTTTTAGTACATGCTAGCTGGTGAGAAAATCCATGTTCTATACTGCTATTTTAAAAGTGCAGTTGGTTTACCCAGTATTAAGTCAGTGTGCAGATGACTGTTCATCTGCTCCAAATACTCTTGTGACAGTCCTCTGGTTTTCAACCTTAGCAGGATACATCAGCATCTATTGCTCATGTCATGGTGGTGAGATACCATATAGCTGTCTGCAGAGATATATATGTATCTGGCCTTGCTCAGCATCATTCCATTTACATCTGTGCGCTATATCTCTGTACCATATTTTCTATGGCTGAGACATAAGAAGAACTGCTTCTGCTTGCCATCTGGGAAAAACTGAAAGATCACTAACAGGAAATATTTCCAAAAACATAATTAATGGACTTGGACAGTCGTTTAAAGGTCTGTAGAATGCAATGGCAAATGACATCTTTCTCTAAAGAGTACAAAGCCAGGTGTAAGGTGAAGAAGCAAATAATATGAAATCCTTGAGTAATATCCAATGCAAACAGATGCAGGTATAACCCTGTCTTGGCCTTTACTAACCTGCCAAGAATTGGGCAGTGATGTGATGAGAGAGTGTGAGACAAGACAGTGACAAAGTGGCAATGCACACTTCACAGCAATAGTCTCATAGGCCGTCCTCTCAGTTCAGGTCAGCTCTCTTCTCATTGGTAGTGGGAAGCTGGATTTTCAAATGGAAGCAGCCACATGTTTCTGCATTACTGTTGGAGAATTGCTCCTGTGCTCACATGGGTGGACTGAGCTCAGTGGCTTGGTAGCTGGCACAGGAGCTGTCTTCCACAACCAAGGGTGTATGGTAAGCACCATTTAGGCACAGGTGCTATCATCATAGAATTAAGATTTTGTCTGTGTTGAGTGGACACAAAGGCAAGCAAAACAATATGGACTGTAAGATATCATAACTTTTGGAGGATTTACAGATTTGAATCCTGTCACACACTGTCAGTTGTGTTCTACATTGTCCATAATGACCAGCCAGGCAAAATCCCAGATATTGTGTGTGCCCATTGCAGAACACAGGAGTATTGAATACACAATCTAATTCCTTAAGGCTGAGTGCAGAGGCAGAAGAGTTGTTTGCCTTGTGACTGTAATTACTTAAATTGTCCTTCCATCTAGTGGGAGACCAAGACTGGTGCTAAATGGGACTTGGACAAGCTCCATGTGAACCACATGTTGATGCACCATGGCCTCAGCAGAAAAGTGGCTGTGTGGCTTCAAGAAGCAGCAATTTGTATAAGAGAAAAAGGAGAGAGCCTCATTTGCAAGCACTTAAAATGTGAGCTTTCAGGGCTCTGCATTTTGTGCAGTTGACAAGAAGCATAGGTTAGTGGAATTCTATTTCCAAGACTTCAGGCTTTGTGTGCACTTCTACAGGTGCATAGAAAGACTAAGATATTTTAGGTAGCACCCAGAGGTGGAACTGGGAGGAGGGGAAAAAATTTAGGAAGGCAAATACAATTCTCACCTTGGAGAAAATCACTAGAGGGTGACAGAAGCTTTGTTGTGTCAGTGTTTCAATTTTAGACCAGGTAAAACTAGAGCATATGTGTCAGGGGGAAAGGCTCAATTTCAGAAATGTGGGCTATGGGTTGCCTGTTTGCATTTTGGCCAAAAAGAATGGGACTGGAGGTATTTTTTATATACTGGCTCAGATTTTCTAGGCATTTATTGAACTTGGGTTTGAAAGGAAGCAGGGAAAATTAAATATCTGATTTATCAAAGAGAGTCTATACAACAAATTAACCTTGGAAGAAGAATGTTGTCTCTGCCTTGAGGCAAATGGGGTGCAGAGGATTGGGCACAAAGGATTCTTTGCTAGGTTCTTCAGCCTGACAATGAAAAAACAAAACAATGAAAACAATGCTCAACCCTCTCATCTGTCCTTCTGAACAAAGAAGTGGCATAAAAGGAGGAGAGCTCATGCTAGTGGAAATCTCTAGGTGCTGCTGATTTAGGTTTGTATAATGGCTTGATTGTAGCATTCCAGATCCATGCACAGACTTGACAGGTAAAATCACAGTATAATTTGTGACTCCTAAAAACAAATTAATGAATGCAATAAAACTTAATGTTTTCTCAGAAATTACATGAGATTAAATGAGATGAGAGAGACGGGGAAGAGTGAAGGAGAGGGAGGAGCACAGTTGTTCTAGTTTGTACCTACATCCTGTCCAACTTGTCAGTTTTCACTTTCTCATCCCTGGCTTCAGAGTTCCTTAGTAACTTTTCATTCCTCTCCAATCTTTCCAAGATCCAAGATGACATCCTCTTTCAACTTGCTTAATCTGTGCCACTGTCACTTTCACATTGTATTTAGGTACAACACTTATTAAATAATAAACGTACCATACATAACAAACTCATTAAAGAATAAATGTACCATACATTCCATGTCAGTGTCTTAATTTGTAGCCCTTGCTCTTTTTCTTTCATACTTCCTTTTTTGTTATAATTTTTGCAGATGAAAAATTTCCTCAAGAAAATGTTCTATTGTGATGTTTTCACATTGTCTGTAGCAAAGTGTCAAAACAGTGGGATGTGAAAAAAATGTAGGAAAAGAATGATGAGCCATAGTATAAAGCTCCAAATAAAGAGATGCAGATTACTCTCTGCACAGAGTTGTAATCTGGTATTCTGCTTGGCATATATCTCCTACTCCACATTTCATAAGCAGATGTGTTACCTACACCTGCAGTTTCTGAATGCTTCCCATTACAAGGCCTGTTCTTATGATTGGTGCTAAATTTGCCAAATTGCTTTAATTTTTCAGGCTGAAAGATTTTCATTCTGGGTATCAGCTTCAAATTGAATTTAGAATGTCTTTGGAGTAAATAAAGTATGGCATTTATGTTTAAGTTAATTTATTTTCAGGTGACTCACCAATTCTACAATTTCGAGCAAGACCTTAAGGAAGAAGGCATGTTACCTTCATGGCAGAATGTGCTCTTTGGCTCTTTTTCTTTCTTGCATGGAGCATGCAAAACGCTCAAACACTACTTACATATTTGACCAGGTTTTATGGGGGGCTTTTGATTTAGTTTGGTTAGTGGTTTCATGGGTTTTTCGTTGTTTTTTTGGTTTTGTTTCAGTTTTTGTTTGTTTGTTTTTAAAATAAATCAGCAGAAACTGAAGAATTACGTAGATATTTTTTACCACAGAGTCCTTGTCTGCTAACTAGAGCCCACAGTAGACCAGCAGGAACTGGGTACAATTTTTCTCCCCTCAATTTATGCTTTTGGGTCATCATTTGACTCTTTTGAGTAGGAAGTTGCAACAAAAGAAGGGTTAGTTTCCTCTTTAAGGCAGAGGATATCTTCTTCAGCCACTGGACTGTTTCTCTAGGTCTTCTGCTGGGCGACCATTCGAGTCAGTCTCTTCTTGCATGGCCATTAGACAAATAATTATCCAAGAAACACATCTGCAGACAGGTTTTCAGAGTGGCTGGGAGCACACAAGTCTGAGTAAAGCTGATTGGAGATGCCCCATACAGGCAGTATGCAGTCAGGTTTTAGGTATGCCAAAAATCAAACACCAGCCACTTTATTTTTTTATAAATATGCTGTTCTTTTTTCAGTACTTAATGGTCCCAGGCTGTGGAGTGGAAGTGGAGGTCACTGAGCCTGCTAGTGGTCTAGCAAAGGCATGCTAAAGGCATCCCTAAAAGCAGCAAAGAGGGAGTGAGTACTTGTGCACCCAGTGCAGAAGCTTAAGAAAATTTTATCAAATAAATTGGGAGCCCACCCGAGAAATGGGAATGCTGAAAACAAATAGAGATAAGGCATCTGCTTGTCAAGAGGAACACAGCTAGGCTGAGTAAGAGGGAGATTTATGTGGCTGTGTGGTAGTTTATATGGGTTGAACAAACGGCATTAAAATTGGGAACCCTTGCAACTTCTCATTCCTGATTCTTGAAAGCTTGATTTTCTAGCCACGACAATCTTTTGATGTAGGTGTTTAAGAATGTATATGTACAGTTTCATTAGCATGTTTGGGATTTGCAGTTTCTGCCATGTATGTTATATAAAAACTCTTCTAAAATACTTTGAAACTTTGAAAAATATTTTCAGGAGCCTGTTCCTTGTGTCTCTTGGCCCATTGAGCTAAGTGCATTGACTGCCACAAGGAAGAGAAAAATTAAAACTAGTACTTTTAAAACATATCTAAAATAACTTAGGATCACTTGCATGTCTTAAAAAAAATCACTGTTTTAAAGCCCTGTGCCTCAGACTCTACATTTCACTAAGTTGGTCTGCCGGAAAGCTGCTAAAGTTCTTCTTCATTCACTAGGGCAATACACACATGTGGCTTTAAAATCAGGACAATTTCATAGTTTCCAGAATTCATCTTGCCTCTCCTGGACCTCATACAGGTATAATTTCTGAGGAAATTCCATTTCTTTGGTGGGGGGAGGGAGGAAATACTTCCATGACAGGTTGGCTTTAAAATATAAATGGTGCTATTTGAAGTAGTTTAAGAGCCAGAAATGCCAGACTGAATTGGGGAGACTGATTAATGGGAAGGTGATGCAATCACAACTATGTGATAAATTGCTTGGATATTTCTTTATCAAATGCCCTGCAGTACAATATGTCACACACTTACCACATAGACACACATTGCCTACATATGCACAGAGAGATGTCTGTGGGCAGATCTGTGGTAAGCATAAATTGACTGAGATCCTCTGAAATCCCTTCAAGTTCTGGACCTTTGCTGTTTTGTGCCAGTTAAGGACTTGGCCCTTTTTTCTCCGTGTATGTTCACTAAGCTGCAGACCAAACCCATGATTATTCCTCCTAGTATGTGTTGCAAATTTCTGGCTCTTATTTGTAAATGAAAAAAACAAATGTTCTAACATGAAACTGGGCTTAGATCCCAGTTTTCAGTCATAGTCTCTATTAAACGATGAAGGCTGTTGCATACATCACCTGAGAAGCATTAATCAAATAGTAATAGTGCTGTTGTTTTCCTAAAGAACTTAGGGAAGGTCTTAATTGCATTCACATCTCCTACAGCATCTAGCCTGATGTCCTGTGTCAGTTGCATTAAGATTGAGAAATCCTTACCAGGGATACAGTGCACACAATGGTTACAGTCACTGATGTAATACTGGCGCCAGAAAGCTTTATTTTATTTAAAAAATACTACTTTCCATGTACTTCAAAATAGTATAGACATAAAATATTTTTAAAAAAAACAGAAGCTCTGTCTGTGTAATTTGATGCTCAGCCTTAGCAAAACAGGCAAAGTTCCAAATATTTTCCCCTGCTCAAATGGTTTAAAATATGTTTCCAAGGGTGATTTGGCTGGAGAGGCGACCACTGGGGAATAACAAGCTGAAAAGTTTTGGTTTTTTGTGAAGATCTATATTTCTGTGAAGAAACCGCAACTGCTTTTAGAGCTGGCTAGGAGCCAGAAATAAGGTATGCTCAAAAAACATTCACCCTAGTGAACTCTCATTAATGAAGCTAAAAGAAAAAATCATTTTTCTTAAAAGACACTGAGACAAGTCCATTGCAAACAGAATACTTAAACTAGTACGTAAGGCCCCTATACCCTGGAGACTCCTGCCCACATTTCCCCTACTTTGCTTCCTACTCACACCAAATTTTTGCATCACTAACGTGAAGAGTCATTCTTGCACAACTGTTTGCCAGACTGGGGCCGCTCTTTGTACCTACCTAGAGTTTTACATATTCAGTAGGAAGTCAGATCGACTACAGCCATAAGTAATGCATAATTTTGCATTACCAAGGGAAGTTTAATTTAAAATCTTGTTATAGCCAAATATTATTTCTGGCAAAAAGAATGTTTGCAACATTGTTGTTTGGACAAATTACAGCTATTTTCTTTTTCTTCGGGGTCTGGTCCATGCACCCCTGTAAGGCAGAGGATACTGACAGCTTTCCAGAGCTTTCCAGTTCCTCTTTCTGCCTTTGTGCTTATGTGTAACAACCATCTGATGCTTTGGAGGACTTAGCTTGTGAAAAGCCTGTAAGGAACCCAGTGGGAAGGCACCTGAGCCATCTTCTGTAGGTAGCATCTACACTCTTTTTTTCAGCATCTGGGTTAAGGCCTTGGCAGAACTAGGTACATTAATCCTGTCTGTGTGCTTGGGCTCCTTCTCTGTAAACATATTTTCCTAGTCTGGACTAGCACAGGACATATTTTCCTTGTCTGCTTAAATCTGCACTACAGTGAGTATCACCTTGCTCCATTAAAAAAAATAATTATAAACTAGGGCAGCACTTGCATCCCATCTATGCCCCGAGGAATCTAAGCTTGGAGCATGTATTGATTTCTGACTGCCAGCTTCAGAGGAAAACAATTCTGGTCATTCTTGTTCAGAAATATTCCCACCATTGTGGTCAGGTCTTTTTCACAATAACCTGGTGGTTAAAGATGTTGTCTAGGAGCTGGGAGAGAGGAGCATGCACTTTCTTGTTGGCTGGTTCTCTGGCCTCGTTAATCTGACTTACCTCTCTGCATGACAGTGCAGCTTTAACAGGGAAAGTGGGAATGACCTCTCCTCCAGAAACACTTCTCAATTTACTGCCCTCTTAATCATATTTCAGGAAATAGCTACTTTGTGCAGCCTTCTCCCCTACAGTGAAGACTAAAGAGTGGATAAGAGGAAATCTAGTTAATCCTGACCAACATAGCATTTAAGGTAATTCCATGACTGACTTCAGGAGGACTCATGTCCAGCTCTCCCAGGAGAGCAGCACCAACAGTTTTGCTGTCTGTGGTGTGGAGGAGTCAGTACTCAGAATGGATTCATACCTTCAACAGACCAACAATAACCTTAGTCCTGACTTGCTTCACTGTAGTTTTAGTGTTCAGTTAACAATGAGTTATTGCATGATAAAAAAGGTAGGGATTTTTATACAGACTCTTGGCCTCAGGGAAATGGCATGTGCAACTATTGCTGTACTTTGATCATAGTGCCCTAGGGGTATTGGTATGCACACCAAATTCCGATTATATTTTACAACTTTCTCTGTTCTTTTCCTGTGTCTAATTCCTTTATGAAAGAAAAGACCAGAAAAATTTTTAGCTGTCCAGGGAATAGCCATGGTGCCACAATACAGATAACAGAATGTTTTGCAGAGGTGATCCATCCTTTTAACAGCCCACAAAGAAAATCTGAGATTTATCATTTGATCAAACATTGAATGACTTTTCATGTGAAATAATTTTATTTTGATTCTCTTAAATTAGCTTATTGAACAGCTGTTTTACTTTATACTTTCAATGCAATGTGTTTTTCCACCACTGTTCTTTCATTTACTTTTATGATTTGTCCCAAATAATATCTCAAAACTATCCTACTGAGGCTATGTGAAACAAACCAACACCTAAAAAAACCCAACAAAGAAAACTCAACAACAAAAAAACCAAACAAAAGTAAGAACTAGCAAAAACATTTTTAAAAGCTACATATGCAAACATTTCCAGGGCATTTAACCATGATGGTGTTTTGAAGCCTGACCCTTGCCAGTCTAATCTCATTAGATCTTCTAGGATAAAGTAGGAAGTCTTTTCTCTGGAGAGTTATTGAATGAACTCCTCAATTTTCACAAAACTACTGAAATTAGCCCCTTACTCCCATTCTGTGCTGCTAGCCTCCTACTCCACACAGACAGACTGACCTGAACACCAAAATGTGCATGGGACAAGCCAAACTTCTGCTCTTGCTCTGGCATAATCAAAGATCACTTTCTGGAAATATTTCTCCACTTAAATAATATCAGAAAAGGTTTTTCTAAATTGTGTGAAGAGTCAGACAGTGGAATGCAAAGATTCCTCCACATCACTGCTAAGCATAATGTAATAGTCAGAGTGAACATGCCAGCTTCTATTTGTTTACCATAACCTCTTTAGGCTGAGCCAAACAACCATGACTAACTTCAAAGAATGCAATGGCACTTATTACACTAACTTGTTTGGTAATCTCTGCCCTGGTTGTCAAGTGATTCTTGCAGAGATCATAATGCCAGATACTGGACACTCAGGGCAGCAGGTCAGGAGCAGAGCATGTGCAAGATGACACTCTTCTGAATCAGTCTTCCCAGCCTCCATGTTCAGCAGTTTGTCCATCCTGGTAAACCAATTCCTTTCTGAAAGGGTTTGTATTCCTTTGGACTGTACCACACCCTGAGGCTGAGGGGTTCATATCTTATTTATGCACCGTGTAAAGAAGTGCAAGAGATTTCTTTTGTATCTGCTACATGCTTTATTAACAGCTTTGCTGCTGTGAGAAGCAATGAAGAGCCATTCCTGATTTGCTTTTTCTGCAGTGTCTTTGAATTCATCAATATACTGCTTAGAAGTGGTATATTGAAGTGGTATATTGAAGCACCTTCAGTCTGAAAAAGAGGTCTCTTTTTTCAGACTGAAGGTGCTGTCTGTCTAATCTCCACCAATTCTTTCCTACTAGCGAAGTTGCACATATTAAATTACTTTTTCCAGTAGTAGTTCTGTCAGGAATATCTAATGACTGCTGCTTGTTATTTTGCTTATTTGGACACCTTGATAGCAGAAGAGATGGAGAACAGAGCAGGATAAAATGAATAAAAATTTTCTATAAATGAGGTAGAACTCTTCACCAGGCTGCTCTTTTCTTGATGAGAACCTGTAGGGCCAGTTCCTCTTGTGAAGATGTTGTGAAAGGAAGAGAATTCATCTACCTACAGCTTAGGGTTGCCATTGCTGAAATTGGCTGGTGTCTGAAAGTCCACTGGACATGCAGCTCACAGCCTTTCACAGAGTCTGGCAAGGGCTTCAATATTAATAAGGTCCCATGCATACATTCATTACAGCTGATTAGCAAATAACATGCTTTCACAGAAACACTGGGTATCTCTCTGTGGGGTAGTTTGAAAGGCTCCTTTATGTTCTGTACATCTCTGCCAGTAGTACACCAATAAAGTTTTGTACACCCATACCAGTAATGCATGGGGCAGGGCTGGGGGTTGCCTCTTGTTAGGAATTGATGCTGGCCCTTAGGAGAAGGCCAAATGCAGGTTATTTTAGCTAGAAGCTAGGTTCAATTTTTAACTAATTTTAAAACTAAATTGACTGCAAATATGCACTGGGGTTTTTTCCAGTCAAAGGATGATTACATACACAGTGAATCTTTAGGAGTCAGTGGAGCTATTCTGCTTGCATTGTCAAATGTAGTGCTGAGGATGAAATATTTCAACAAATCAAGTGCAGTCGTCATCATAATTTGTTTTGCCTTTCAACATGGCAAGTACCTTAGCCCAAAGCCTGTTCTTTAGGGGGTAAATGTATTCCATGGTGTATTGTGCTGGAATGTGCAGTAAAAATAAATTATTTCACTTGCACAATCTCTAAAAAAGCTGCAGCTGTTCGGCTGCATCAGTAAGGAAAAAACACTTGAAAACTTCAAAGCACAATGGCAAGTTCCATCTGCCTTTCTACCCATGAAACCTAACAACTGTGTCTGCTTTATTCATTAAGTAACCATGGGTTGAGTAGGAAGCTAATCATGCTATAGATGCTTCAAAGAAATGGGACATTAGGGAAAATCTGTATTACCACAAATAAAAAGCCCATAGTTTACCTTGCAAATAAATATAGGCTGTTACACATAGGATAAAGCCAAATAAATCTAAGAATGCTTATATTTTACTTTGAAATATTTTCTGAAACTTTAGAAAGTTGGTTTATGTGTATGTTTTTAAGACACTGCCTGCCTTAGAGCAACACAAAAACACTTGAGACCCCTTTCAAGGATAAAAATTTGAGGAACTCCTGAGTGAAGGAGACAGCTGAAATGAGCTGGACAATAAAAGTTACAATTTGACAAGTAATTTCTGTGCTTCTATGTGTGAGTATGTGCTCAACAAATTTACAAGGAGTTGCTTCAATTTATTTTTCAAAACCATATATGTGAACTGTGAGGTCTCATCCCACTTCCAGGCTTGATCCATCTTGGATCCTTAGCTTAGCTGCAAAACTAATGTGACTCAAGATTCAAAGAAACACACTTTTAGAAGGGTTAGAACACTTCCAAAATTCTAAAAGTAACCAGAAATTGAAATCTTATTGAAACTGTGGACTTTTAGAAAACTGCATTGTATCCACAGTTTAATAGAGGACATTAGAGAGCACATAATAAGAACTAAATCTTGAACACTGTAGAAAAAGAACAGGAATATTTTGTAGCTTTACTTGGCAAGTACAGATTCTTCTTTTAGAAGATGCATTGTAAGTATGTGAGAGCTGTCATTTCTCTTCTGAAACAGTGCAGCAAACTTTCATTTCCTTCTAGTTTTGGACACCCAGAGAGACATACCCTGAATTTTCTGAATTCCTATCAAATCCTAAGTGCAATTTCCAGGGATATCAAATAAATAACATCCCTATATTAATTTTTTACTTGTACTCACCAAAATAAAACCAGAATATTTTCAACATACAGCATATGTTGAAAATATAAAGTGTCCACATGGAGACAGACTATAGTAAGTACTGTCAATCAGAAAACTCAGTATACTTTTTTATTTTAAAAGATTCTTAAAATATATGGTTGAGCCAGGAGGCTTGGTGAAGATTTCTAAATACTCACAAATTCTTGGATTTAATCTTCCAATAGTTAACACAGATCAAATACCAGTTAAAATTCATGCCTTGTTTTTACAATTCAAAATAGCTAAACTAAATATTAGGACCAGCAAGGCACACATGCTCTGATAAATTGCAGTGTACTTTTACTAGGTTAACAATGCATTAACTTTGACATTGACTGTAATATGATCCAGAATTGTGAGATGCACTTTTAAGATTCTGGCACTTTTATTGTCAAGTCTGGCAGTTTTGCTGCTGGACTATTATTATTATTATTATTATTATTATTATTATTATTATTATTATTATTATTATTATTATTATTATTATCTGAATGTTTGAGAGTTACAGGGCTGGATTTTTTTACAAAGTGACAATACACAAGCTCCTGCATGAAACTGCTTTATATGCCAAATGAGGTTATGGAGAGTCTAGAAGTGGGAGCAAAAGTCAGTGCACAAAAGGGCTTGTGTCTTAAGATGCTAGTCTGGAATTTACCTTGAAGTCAACCTCCAGTTCTACTTAGACAAAAATGTACAAAATGTCAGTCATGGATGGGCAAACTAAGGGTATTGCCGGTCTCCTGACACTGCACTATTTGGATATGATGGATGTGGGGAAATTTAATCCTCCCAGAGGGAATCAGGTGGCACTGTCAGGAGAAAAAGTGCAAACAATTTTGTACTGGAAAAAAACTTTCCATTTTAGCCTTTCTGTGCCAAAAGCTTTACAGTCTCCAGCTGTTCTGTGTTAAATACTAAATCTACTAGAGAAAAGAATCTTAGAGAAAATGTTAAACATTGAATAGCAAGTTCTATTGGTTGGATTATGTTTAGATCACATAAAACATACTAAAAATCATTTCCCAGGCACTGTTAAAACATCTGCTTTCTGGATTAGGAAGCTAGATGTTCAAATCCAAGTTGGGAAAAAACCCTGATAGCCACAAGCTGTTTTCTTTAAAGGCCCTTTGCTGCAAACAAGTGAATTGAGTGTTTGTGATATCTTCCTACTATCCCAGAAGTCAGTCAGAGCAGATGGAGAAAGAAAGCAGATGTCCTACAGACTGAGATGCTGTTGTTTGAAGAACAATGCAAGTAATCTTCAAAAAAACAATTATTTAATTTGGGCTTTCCCTTATGTCATCCCTCAACTAAAATCTAATGTTTTTCTTTGTCCATTTAAATCCAGAAAGAAGGCTGGAAGTGCCTAGTTCTTTGAATTTCCACTGACTTTAGCTTTGTGTATCATTTTTCCATAAATTCAGGGAATCCCAGCAATCATGCTGGCAGTCTTATATTTTCCTGTGTGCATTACGGTTTCTATACCGATGGTTTGTTAGTTTCCATTCAGAATAGGACCTCACTTGGGACCATGACTTTTAACTTCTTCAAACTATAAATGCCAATTTTACTGCAAAAGCTGAGTACCATAGGTCAGCAGGGATGAATGTGCTCTGAAGAGTGCTACAAAATTCTTATGATATTGCTATAAACCACTGATATCTGGCATTCCTTAAAATCCCCAGATTTCTAGACATGTTTTTATTCAAAAAACCAAATGTATTTTTATTCTTGTGGTAGTCTAGGACCATCCCCCACCAACGCCCCCCCCAAACACTTGAACATATGAATTAAAGTTCCCCCAAACTATTTTTTGAAATCTTGTAATTTTAAGCCTGTCTCGTGATTTTGGGAATGACTCACAGCTTTTTAATTTTGAAGATCAGAGTACTGTAATGGAATGCAGAAAACTGGTTGCAGAGTGTTGACTCTTTTTGCCTTCTGTGGCTGAGTTGCATAATTGAAGACAGATGAAAACATACTCTGGTCAACATTTTCAGAGCTGTTTTGAGGTCAGATTTGTGAACAGAGATAGCAGAAAACATCTTGTAGTTACTTTCTGGTAATTGGTTTTTAATTACTTGTTTGTAAAAAGTATTCTGTTATTTCACCAAAATTATGCTTCATGTGAATGCTGAAAACATCAATAAGAGGCCAAATAATCATCTAAAGAAAAATCCTTCTAAATCCCAATATAATTCAAAATTTTTTCTTGAGTTTCTTGTATTCTGGTAGCAGTGCTATAACCTGCAAATTACACTGGATCCGAAAATGTTTGCTGAATGTTACTAGCACAGAATTAGCTGTCCACAAACAGATTATGCATGCTGCAATGTCTGACATTTTATGTACCAATTCCAAAATGCCTAGGCAAGGGTCACTGCTGCAGTGAAAGTACAAAATTTGTCACACGTGCTAATGGCTGAGTATATGGAAACCTGGAGTATACATTTGATCAGATCACTATCAAACCTGGAGGTATCAGCCTGCTTTAGGTGCTTCACCACATGAGTGTATCCTTAACATTCACTCAGAAATCACTGGGAATAGGCTGATTGTTTCCTCTTGAGCAAACAATCTACTGCACCAAGGAGTTATAACAAAGATTTTGCGGAAGGGCCGCACTGACAACCCGGTTTTGCAAGGCTGAAGCCAGTACATTGCTGAAGACCTCTGAGCCTCAGGGAAGCTTTGGTGCAGGAGGTGAGGACAGCCTAGGAGGTCACAGTTAGATTACGCGATCTGCAGCGTCCGTTTGTTGATATGCACCTAGGGGTAATTTGCTTTTATATTTTGAATAACCAGATAGACTAAGACAAGAAATCATTACCTACAAACAGGACACAAGTTAGGTGGAGGCTGAGACCTTCTGTTTAGTTAATGAAACTGAGGATGTGGGATAACTTGGCACTTTTTTGGTTTTCAGCTTTCTTAAGCTGCAGTTCAGTGCTGTATCCTGGGAGTTCAAATTAGGCTCTCCTTACACAATAGTCTTGGCTGGGGTTGAGTAAAGCTTAATATTGTTAAATTCTGAAGCAAGGCAAAGCAGCATTTCAGCTTTTGGGGGTGAAATCATCAAGACACGTAGAGACAAGTGTAATTCCATCACATTTGGCACAAAGGAGACCATGCACCATGTCATGCAGATGGTAGCATTTACATTATAATTGAAACCAGAGCCATCAAAGGTTATTTGGCATTTGCAAAGCATCTCAGTAGATGATTAATGAATTAAGGTAGCTTATGATTTTCAGAAAGCTGAGTATTACCACTTTATTTGACAGCCTATCCCAAGACAGATAATTACTTTGCTGTTGACCTTTTTTGTCCTTTTGTCTTCCCTTTATCCTGATCATGGACACATTTTATTCCTTCCCCTTCTTACCTCTGCTTCTCTTTCCTGTGTTACCCTGAGGCAGGTAGAATGAGAATCCCCATGGAAGTGAGTCATGTTTCCTGTGTTTTATCTTTCCCTGGTCTGAGTGTCTTCATCCTTCCACCTGAACTCTGATGGTTAAACCATATTTTGTTGGATAAAACCTAAATCTCCAGTAAGGCTTTATTAGCTGAGAAGTCTCTCTGTGATATCATTTACCCTAGTTGTTCAGTTCCTTGTAAACCAAGGTTAAGACTTTTGAAAAAGACTTTTTTTGGACAAGGCAAACTTTCTAGAAATTAGAAAAATTACTCAAAATGGTAAAGAAACAAAAAAACCTTCAGTTTTCTGACTTCCATTCTATGTTTCTCTCCAATTCAATTTTGTTTTCCTGTAAAAACAAAAACTCACATTGATCTTGATAAGAAAATGTAAACTACACAGGAAATATTAGCATGAAAACAATACTGTTTTTCTTATTTAGTAACATCATTTGCAAGATTGAAGATGTCTTCTCTTGGAACACACTTGTTTTTCTCATATATTACTAGAGCTATTTCATTGGTTGTTTTCCTACTGGGTGTTATTTAGCTGATCCGTCTCAGTTCTCAGATACTTTGGCACAAAAGTGAAGTCTAGTCACGCAGTACCGCTTTAAATCCATTTTTGTTCAATGTAAACATTTTATAAAGCAACATATGAGCTACTGGAATAATTATATTGTTGTTGTTCAATTTTATTTTTTTTAATGTCATGTATAAAATTAATTCTGAAAGGAATGCAAAAGTTTTTCAAGTCCCAACATTTCTATAGTTGCAAAATCTTTAGCACTTATTGTGGAAAAGATATGTAAATAAGAAAAGACACAAAACCATACAGTGATGGTTATGCCATCAGTATTCCCCTTGAAATTTCACCTGTGGGGGTCCAGCACATTGTATATCCAGCACTCATCCAGCTGAACCGGGGACAATCCAATCCGTCTCTGTTCCTGAGTTGCCAAGTACAGTTACAGACAATGTAACTGTCCCACTGGAGAATTTATAGTCAACTATAAATTTTAGTCAACTGCTCAGGCACCTTGTCCAGCATTTTGTCCAACTGGCTTTTTTGGCTCTTTTTTAAGCTGTCTGTGGGCTTTGGCATCTGGGGCAAAGCAGAGTACCTCAACATGAGCTGACAATTTTGAACATATTGGCCTAATCCCTTGAACTCTGTGTGTGTGCCTAGAAGGTCCAAAATTGTCCCATGCCAGGTGTGAGGAGCACTTCTTTTGTTGAACATTTCCTTGGTCACACCAAGTGCAAGGTAAGGTTGCTGGTAATTGCATGATAAAAGCTGTTAAGAAACTGCATCTTTCTGTGAAATCTGGAACAGCACATAGTAATATTTTAAATTTTCAGTCATTCGAAGAGCAAGCCCATCTTCCAGCTGTTCAGATAAGGCACAGATCCTTCCACTAACATGGAGAGGAATTGATCTTGGAAGGAAACCAACCACAACAGTGAGAACACAACTGGGTGTGGAGCTAGTAACAGCTCTTGATGGATATGCAGAAACAACAGAAAAGTGTAAAAGGAGCAGTAAAAAAGAACAATAGTTCTATCTCTGGATTACAACAAAATTACTATATTGGGTAAATGTTTTCATTTTTATTTGCAGGAGTAAATGTTTCCTCTCTCAGTAATTAGAACAACCAGACAAATATAAACCTGTATTTCTTTCTGTAGGTTGCTTCTAAAATTGACAAACTCTGTCTAAATAGTTTCATGATTGAGGGAATGAGTGTGTGTTATTCTTTGGTTCAGGATGAAGTGTCCTCTCAGTGCCCTCTTTTTCATGCTTGTTTCCATTTTCCCTATTCTGCAGGGAATGGTTTGTTCCCTGCACACAGACCTGGCACTTGTAGCCCAACTCCCCTGCTTCTTTATTTCCTGCTGGCAAATGCTGCATCACTCAAAGCACCCTGACTGAGCAAAGGAGACTTGCTCTGTAGCTGCATCTTTTCTCAGCTTGCATGTGCCAGTAGGAACTGCTAAGCCCAGCATCTCCATGGCCTGCTAGAGAGAGAGACCCAGCTTTGCACTGGGATTAGGAGCCATCAGAGGTGGTAAGAGTATCCTGTAAAACCAGCATATTATCTAACAACAATGTTTGATGTGTTTATGTAATTTGCCAACACTTTGATGTAGTTTTTATTATGCTGAATTTCTGTGGTATACACCAAGTGTACATAAAGTGCAAATTCTTTGACATTTAAGGGACATTTTACCACAGAAGCAAGTACTGAAAGTTTGAAATGCTCATTGATGCAGAAGGCTGCCAGAGATACAGTTTTTCCCAAGAAGGTTATAACAAACTGGTGTGGTTCAGTTTTTAGACATGCTTTACATTTTCAAAGAGTAAGGATAAGAACCAAATATTTAACGTAGTAGCTTTCTAACATACGCAAGATGGAACCATTCCAGTCCACTTTAACCCCTGGACATAATGTTTACTCATTAGACAGTTGCATGCCAGCTGTTATAACATGCATAGCTCTGCTCCAGCACACTGCAGAAGTAGGTGTATTTATACAAGCTTGAGGGATTACTTACAGACAAATAACACATATAAGATGATGCTAATAGACAGCTACACTATGGAAAAGCAGAGCAAGGGAAAGGATCCATGTTTCCAGTTTGCAGAATAAAATCTGCAGGCAAATTTCTGCTCTACTGGCAGAGCAAATCACCAGGAGTACAACACAGCAGGACTTATTTCCACTGTGTGGCACATTTGCCCTGCAGTTCTGTTTGAAGTGGTCATGAGCCATGTAAAGCGCAAAATTTAAATTTGTTTACTCTTATTTTCCTTGGAGTTGTAAGTCATATTTCCCCTCTTAACACTGAATGGTTCCAAGTGTGAAAACAAAACATAAACCAGGATTTTTTTACAGATTTCTGTGTTTAGTTATCTCTCAGACAGAGTCTAGCCTTGGTTCTCTTCCCATTTCCCTCTACCCAAGTCTATAAAGCCACCTGTCTGTCTTTCTGCCTGACCCCCTTGCTCACAGACAAGTCTGCTGGGATGCCAGACTCTGTTGCTGCTAGCCCTAGCTTTGGCAACCTCAACACCTTTTCAACACTATGTACATTGTCGTGCACTCTTCTAGAAGTGCTCTGTAAACTGGCAGCTTTCCTGCTGCTTGGATGCTTGTAGCCTCATCAGATTGCTCTGATTTACGGATGTGTGTAATTAATTCAGAGCAAGAAGGTCCCATAAGCCTTTCAAGGAGCCAAGTTTATCAAGCCCATCGAAAGTTTTGGCTTTCTGACTCTTGTCAGAACTATGTATTCTTTATTTCTGTGCCTGATTTAGTTATGGAAATCCCAGTTTATAGCATTTTCCTATTAAATTTGTAGTTTCCCAAAGGTCAGTTGAAGTATCGAAGCACTTGGAGTGAAAAATTGTTGAACCTTTGGCAAATATTTGGTATCCACTTTACAGCAGTAGAAATTACTCTGGGTCATTATTGTTGTTGGAAGTAGTCTTTCCAGGCTGAGGAGATATTGTTTTATTAGAGGGATATGGTCAGGAAGTGACATTTTCCTCATTTGTACCATGGCTTAATTTGCAGAAGTTCCTGGTGGTGCATTACCTATAGACCCATGTGGGGCAAAGGGAAGCACTGCCTAATGCTTGGTGCACAGGGTGAAGAGCTTTCAGGACCCTCTTCCCATCATCACGCTTATGCTTCCTCTTGTGAGAGCTTCAGGCACACCATCTCTGACTAGTTTCTCCTCTGATGAAATGTGGTCATGAATAGACTTCTTGTATTTCACAATTGAATTGAAAGGGCTTGTGTTTATAAAGTGTTTTGGACATGAATGTACCAAGTAAAAAATATAGCCAGTCCCACTTTATTTGTAAAGTCCAACATGTGGTTTTCTATGATTTAACACCTATATTTATAAGTGAACTGCTACATGGGGGAATAGTTAGCTCTATAAGCAAACAGCAATGTTTTCACTAATGGCAGCAGGAAAACAAGGATATAAAAACCTTTAAGTGCCTGTAGGAAGAGGGTGCTGAGCTAACATTGTCTGTCTCGACAACAAAATTCAGGTGCTGCTTTACCACTCTCTTCTGACCACTTCGCCTGGATGACAGAGTAGAAATGTATTTTGATTTTGCCCATTCTGGTGGGAACCCTCCCTACAACCATTTTGAAATTCAGCTCAGACACTGCAGGCTATGGCTTCCCCCTGGCTCAAAGATAGTGGGAGCAGGCCATGCTGATAACATTTCTGGTAACATCCAGCAGGAGCATGGCCATGCTGGTAACATTGCCAAGGGATAAAGCACAGAGAAGGATTTTATTTTAAGAAATCCTGCATGTTAACAGTGAAACATGTTTCAATTTGGGACCCGGTGCCATGGAGGGAGAGAAATCTTTGTTTCCCATAAAAAGAGAAGGCGATGCCCCGTGGTCCCAGCAGCAGCAATCAGGCACTGCTTTCTTTCAGATTTTCACTGCAGCCAACTTTGAATGTCCAGGCTTAGGTCAGAAGGGAGTTTAAGACTTCCTGTGATGTCACTGTTTCCAGAGGCTTGCTGAAACCTTTGCAACCAAAGATGAGCTAGGAGTAGGAGGAGCTCCTGCTGGGAAAGCTCAGTATTTCTAAAGTCAGGGGTACCTGCCTCCAGCTCAGGCTGCAGGAGTAGGAGACAGCATTGGCATAGGTGAGAGGGAGCTTGTAGTCCTAACTGGACTTGTCCCCTTTTAGTTCTAAATTGGAACTGGTTTGTCCCTCCCTAACTCTGTAAAACTGCTTGTGTATTAGCAAGGAGATGGAAATATTCATAGGATGAGTTCTTTTCCATCTTTCCAAACAATGTAGAATGGATTATTATGGAATTTCTGTTCCTACAGAGATTAGAGCAAATTAATACCAAGTCCTTTAAAAAGCATAGTACTGCTGCTTGCCTCTCACCCAGAGAGGTTTGCAAGCCTCATGACATGGTGAGGTTAGGTTCCCTCTCAGTTTTCAGACAGGCTGTTTTTTTAAAGGCTACATTTGCAAGCCAAATGGTGCCTCTGTAATTATTGCCAACACCTGGGTAAGCAATGTGCAATATTGGGAGTCACATTAGTGAGAGCAGGGGGCTTGAGGAAGCTGCCTGGGAAGGGTCAGCAGGCAATGAGCAGGTACAAGAGAGTCAGGGTTAAACATTCATTTCCACCATCTTCATTTCCAACAGCACTGTTTATCTCAAGAGAACGTGGAGACCAGCTGATTTCAGAAACTTTTGAATGAAAGTGAGGCATCTGCCCTGGTCTATGTTCTGTGCTGACAGGATTCAATTCCCTTTGTCAGATGGGTGAAGTCAACATCTTTGCTCCCAAATGGATGCCTCTGTGTTCACAAAGACACCTTCCTCAGAGATTCAGACTAAAACACTTATCTTAGATTTTAAAATTAATTGTAAAGCAAGTTCTTTAAGATATTCAGCATTCAGAGTGATAAAGAAGGGCCTTTACAGTTCTCCAAACTCACCAGAGTTAAAATTCATTGAAAACTTTCAGCTGGTGTTACTTGGTAACTATGATGGTTGAGGGCCCCTTAGTTCTCCCACTGCATGCTTAACTCCTCAATACTTTAGTAAGAGAAAATGTCACTGTAATTTTCTTGGTGTTAAGGATGGAAAATAAGTAATATTCCAAGTCAGACACTAATGTAGGCTTTACTGAATAAACAATTTTAAGTTATCTGCCACATTTACTTGTTGAAAAACAAAACATGTTGAAAGGCTAATGGTAAACAGTGTTGGGGACATTTTGTTGAACTAATTCTTGCTTCATATGCAAGTCCACTTCTAAGATTGTGAAAGAAATAGTCTTTCTGCAATATATAGGTAAACCAATATGCTATCCACATGCTCTGCTAATACTGGCAGCCAGCCAAGGAACAGATCTCAATTAAACAGATTAGGCCACAGAAAGCATAAATGTAGAATTCAGGCAAATTACAAAAAATTGCCCTCATTCAAACATACCCCTCATTTGAAATCTAGGTATAAGCTGCCCCGAAATGTCAAAAGTACATTTGGAAAAGCTTGGTAGCCTTGAGCAGCTTGATATGTTTCAAGAGGCAGCACAATATGAATCCACTTCACTTGAACACAGGCCGGATGTTTTTAAAAGGCATCATATCGAAGCCAACACTTGCTTTGCTTGCCTGGTCAGAGCAACCAAATGATACAATTTCTTTCTAAATAAACAAATGGGGTTCGTAGGCTGCTAAGATTTTATTTCAAATACTCAGTCTCAGATCTGATCAGCTGCCTCTGAGCTCAAACAGACTGCCCTCTATGCTGGCTGGCAGGAAGGAGATTTTATCTCTTGTGTGCTTAGGCCCCCATAATTGCATCTCACTCCTGACTCCTTCAAAATAACGAATGTATCCTCTCCACAGTTTGCAGAACACATGCAGAGGAAATAGCAGGGCTGCAAGCTAACTGGCACAGAAATTCCAAACAGATGATGGAAAAAGCGGTTGTCAAACTGAGAGCACTTGAGAGATTTTCTTCTTCCAAGAGAGCTGTATATAATCCAGTAAATAGCCTCCCCTGGAATTGATTGACCCTATCTTAAGCAAGCTGTTACTTATTATTCCAGCACCATTTTGCCAAACACTCTTTTAACGTACACAGGAAGATTCCAGGGTATAATATTCCCCCTTTATTGGCAGGCATATAAAGTATGCTTGAAAAAAAAAGAGGGATAAAGAGACCCAAAAGCAATAAATGATGCTTTGGAGGAGCGAAAGAAGCTCATAAAACAGAGCTATTTCTCCAAGATTCTTACATTAAAACAAGGTGATTAAAATAATTCCAGAAAACTAATGCTTGTTTTGATGAGATTTTCCTTGAAACGATGATGTTTTTTCCCCACTTGTCCTTGAAGTCCTCAAGCATTTACTTCAGTTCCTTCAGATATAGCCTGCATTACTCAGTATTGGAACAAGGTATTTTCAAGCCAGACTTTCAGGTGAAGCATCAGCGAGTCATTAAGGACTAGGAACAGCTCATGGTGTTAGTGTTTCCTCATCTCTGGAGTCTTTCCTGCCTCATTAACACACCCACTTTCAAAAATAACACCTATTTACCAGCGGTAATTCACCAAATACCTCTGACAGGCCAAGTAAAATGGTTTTCTCAGTTGCTGAGACAAAGTATGGAGCCAAACCTGCAGACTGCAAAATAAATCTGCCTCATTTTAGGCCCAGAGGATAGCACTAACATACACCAGCTGGAGGTGTATGTTATGAGGACCAGACTCCCATCTTAATTCAAAGAAAATTTCCTTAGCAAAGATAATAATGAATGGAGCCTGCTGTGAAATAAGAGAATTGGTATAGTTTTACTGAAATCTGTGCTCAGGCTTTTGCCACATATGCCCAAGGTGCCTGGTCTGTAGCAAGGTGCTCTCCATTCGCCTCACTCTTTGGGGTTATTGCCACCTGCACCTCATTTTGCCTGTGTCCTCGGTATCCTCACTACAGCAGCTTTGAAAATAGTGTTTCATGGGCAATTATATCCTTTCTACCTAGATTCACTTCAAGAGTAGAGAAAACTCCTGTGAAACAAAGTAACTTCATTTAGAGTAAGAAAGTAAGATTGCGAAAAGATTAGTGGTCCTTTAAAAAAAATCAGAGAAGGGATTTCTGTAGCAGGATCTTGAGGGGTCATCTCTTCTGTCAGAAGTGCACCCTGTTACTGCAGCCAAATTCTTATTCAACCTTTTTTTTTTTAGAAATCTGCTATAATGGTATTTCCAGATACCTTAGTACATACTATTGCAGTGGTTTATGATCTTATTGCTAGAAATAATTCTCTCCAACCTACTTAATACACCCTTGGTATTACTTAGGCTCAGTGGACATGGAAAAAAATTACAGTTTCCTTTTACATATTTTAAGGATGCAGTCAGCTCTTCTTTAGAGTTTTAAAAGCAGTCAGCTCTTCTTTAGAGTTAGTTAAGACACCCTCTTGCTACACTTTTCCTTTGCAGTCAGTACATTCTAGAATCCTGATCATTATCCCTCAGACCCTCACTGATCTTCACCGTGCCTGGACTAGAAAATCCTCCCTTCAGAGTTTCATGTCTGTGCTGACACACCTCCCCTGTCACCCTCCACATCTTTTCTGCTGTATATCCCTGTAGCCAGTCCTCTCCCGTCATGTCTTTGCATAGCTGCCTCCTTGTAACTGAAACATAACAGAGCTGCATTAACCCATAATAAAACACGTCTTCATATGTCCTGATCTTCATTGCAGCAATCCATCTTGCTGACCTCTGTACTGAGAATATGCCTTGTATGGGAGTTTTCCCTGTGCATTGCTTGCCTGGTGACCTTACTGTGCCTTCAGACCTTGTGTTCCTTCTTCATATTCCTGTTACAAATGTCACCTTCTGTCACCTTCGACTCTTGAAAGGGGTAAAAAGCTAATGTTGCTCTCAGGTTACCTTTCCTGTGACATCTTCATTACAAATCCATTTGCCCTAACAGGGCATTAGTAACTTGTTTTTCAGCTTACTTTTATTTTTGAGCACTGTGGAATGGTTCTGCACTAACATCAGGCAATGCTCTTTCCTGTTTTTGTCTGTCTGCAGTTTCACCTGAGAAGTTGAGATGATTTAGGTAACCAATTTGCCCACTTTTAATCATTTAATCTAGGGGGAAACTTTGTTTCTTGAATTCCAAAGGTGTCTTACATTCTTTACCTATAGTTTATACAAAAAAGAAAGGATAAAACTGCCCTCAGATATGGCTGTTCTCTGATTCAGTCAGAATTAAAGAACTGTGAAACAGTTCAGGAGATAGCATTACGAGCAGAGTGTTTCAATGTGTACATTGAAGTAAGTACCCTCAGTTCTTTCATTTTTCACAAAACTTTCTTTGAAACAGTTTGGACTACAAAGAAAAGAGCAACTGCTTTGTAGCTTGGTTAGTGGATTGGTAGAGAAACTTTCTGCACTCAGGCGCTTTCAGTTCCCCAGCCCATGCTGAAGTATTAGGGACACCTATGCAAGAAGACAATTCAACATTATACGTTGCCACAATATCTGACTTTTTCTAGAAATCTCATTTTGCCAAGCTTGATTTGCTTTGACTTTTGAGTATGAAAAGTTTGTTTTCAGTTCTCTGGCCATTTCACTCACAAAAGGGAGTTTTCCTATTGTTTTTAGATTTTCTTTGCTTTTTTTCCTTCATTTTTCTTACACAGTGTTGCTTTGTCCTTGATGGCTTTCTGTTAAAGCTCAGATTTTTATTCTCTTGAGTTAACTAGCCAACTGCTTCTAGGAAAGAATGGATAATTGTTGTGAAAATCTGGGAACATTAGGCATGCTCTAACTTTTGGTGTACAGCCAAGTGGTTATTTGGCTTCATGTCTTTGGACTGATTTTGTTTTAGTCTTCTGCCAACTTATATTTTATATTTACCAGGCAGGAGAAGGGTCACAAGCCACTTTGAATAAGTGCAAAAGTTGGACCGAAGAACCTTTTATTACAATTACCAGAACAGCTACAGTACACTACTTGCCACCATACATGCCTACACCTGAGAAAGAAGAAACCTCACCCCATTTTGTAGGTGAAAACCTGGAACCCAGGACAAACAAACAAAATTCCTGATATCATGTAGGTCTTTACAGAAGGAATGAGACATAATTCCAATGTCTGTGGCGCCAAAAGAGTATAATTTCTGTTTGACATGGAGCAGGTCTGAATTCTTGAATCTCCCTCATAATCTAAGATAAATATGTCATAGCACATTTTAGGTTTCCAAGGTACACAGTTTTAGCTGTTACAGATGCAATGGAAATTCCTGTTTCCTAGCCTGTTGGGGATGTCAGTGTCTGGTCTGGAGCACCCAAAACACCATCAATACTCCAAAACCCAAGTTTCCTCAACAAACACATTTTCCCCTACATATGGATTACTTTCATTTCTTTAATAGAATCTTCCTCCTCTTGTATTTTTCCATTGGGCTTGAAGCAAAAAGCTGCCTTTTTTTTTTAATTCCAGTATTCAATTTCCACCTTTTTTTCCTTTTTAATCTGTTCAGATCTGTATATTTTGAGTATATTTAAGTATGTATTCAATAGATATGGCCTTTGAACTACCTAGCTGTCTCAAGTGTTTCTGCAGATTTCCAAATGTTTTCCTCAAACATCCATATTTTGTTTGCATTCTTTTTTTCCTCTCTATTTTTTTGCATTAATATTGAGTTCAGATATCATAGAAAGTATTATCTATGGATCAGTGGTACAATGCAGTGAACACTGCATTTGAAGGAAAATATTTTCACTCTAGCATATCTTTTATCGTTGAACTATAAATATTCTTGAGATTGCTTACAGTATTCTTTCATACTGCTCTTTTATCATTTGAGTTTTTGAAAATCAGGCTGTAAAACATTGACTTTCAGTTATTCTTGGCTGAAGCTGAAAAATTCAGTTGGTATTTTCCCAAAGTGCTGACTCAGCTTTGCCCTTAGATGGGATGTCAAAAAGTAGAAGACAGGACCATGGGTCCATATTGGGTCTAAAGCATTAGGGAAAATAATAAGGACTATAAGGAAAAGAATAGGCTGTAATCCAGAAAATATGTCGCTGAGCATAGGCTTATTACACGTATCTCTTGACCTTCATTTACCTTCCCTTCTAGTTGCCCTACTTAGAAAAAAAATGCCCCTTTTGCAATGGCAAAATGATTGAAGGATATGCAAGACAAATTCCGTAACAGAAGAGAAGAGAAAAATTTGAATTGCATGAAGGGGACACATTGCAGAAATTTTTAAAAATTCAAACGAACAAAGAGAAATAAAATAAAATGCTTCTCCTTAACACCTTTGCTGTGGAAAAAGTAAATTAAATTTTCAGATGGGAGCTCTGAAATTAACTAAATGAAGTCAATTGTTTCTCCAACACATATTAATTAAAATAATTTCCACAAGGTGACATAGAAGCCAAAGGTTTTCAGTGAGTTCCGAAAGTGATAGGATAGGTACATGGGGGTTGCCGTCAGATGTAATGGAATTGTCTGCCTTTGGAATTGTAGTTTCCTTTTACTCATTCTTCAATCAAATTTTTTTTCTTATCACTGGTGGAAAACTTGCTTTAGTGGACTCAGCCCCTCATTTTTTTGATCAATTCCCAGGTGACATGATTCCACATTGCAAAAATCAACAAAATTTACCCCAATATAACGTAGAATGGGAGAAAAATTCCACTCTCATATTGCTGCCATATTTTTACTATTGTTCGTGCTTCCTTTTAAAAAAGGATTGTGAGACCTTTTATTATTCACAGCTATACAGTTTGAGTATAAATTATGCTGTCAATTCCACCAACATAAATCCAGACAAATTCTTTGAGCTTTACTGCCAGTGTTCCATGTAACACTTTAGAGCTAATTAAGCTAAAAATACATGAAGTTTTCTGGATCTAGACCCTTGCTTCAGTAATGAAAGGCTCAGAAAGAGGCTGGTGATTATTCAGCAGCAGAAAAAAAAACACATAGCCTTTCTCTAATATTGTAAACCAGCAGAAAAATTAAAAGCACTTTTCTACAGCTCAATTTAGTTTTACAATTAGGTGGGAAAAAAATGTAATAGAAAGCTAGAATTTGCTTGGGGTTTGCATTCCGGTTTTGCCAAAAAAAAAAAAAAAGTCTGGCTATTTGTGACATTTTTTTATCTGTTTGCACATGCTTCTCACTGAAGAAGGCAGCTGCAAAAGCTAATTTTTCTTCTTCATTTCTGCTAGAGTGGGTATGCAAAGTACAGCTAAGACTAAATATCCGGCACAAGTATCAAGTGTTAAGTACTATACAAAGAGCAATAAGAAGCATTTCCTTGTTCAAAATGAATCAGAATATATTTCCTTAAGCACTATAGAAGTCCTGAATGCTCCATTTCACTCTTATGGCTTTTGGTTACATTTATAGCACTATTTATAAACGCTTCTGTCTTGATCTGTGTCACTTGATCTAAAGATACATTGAGACAATTCTTACACTATGTATGAAAGGACAGGAAAATGGCTTTGTAACTGTAGTGGCAAAGTGGGAATGTTCTTCTAGTTTCTATGTATTTAATGAGGATGAATATGAGAAGAATTATACCAACTCAATTTAGAAACAGTAAACATCCCACACACTTTATGTTGATAGTATTATATAGGACATGCCCAGCATTGTAGCAATGTAATTTCTTTCTCAAGAAATTATTATTGAAAAACAATGGCCAACATAGTGCAGAATTTAATATTGGTAATATTATTTTTCATTTTTCTCTTTCCCTCACTCCAATATGAAGAGTTACTTGATAATAAACTTCACAAATTTCTACTGCTTTGACCTGGTTTCCTCGATGCAGGGCAAGTTGGTATTCCTCTTTCTGAAAAATAAGGTAATTGCTCCTTCCCTGAGAGAGTAAGAGATGGAGTTTTTTCATCAAACACAGTTAAACTATGGTGCCATACCTCCTTCAGCCACTCAGTGAAACTGAACCTGCTAGTGAGTTTGGCAATGGTTAGAGCATTCCCAGGGTACAGAACCACCAGCATCACTGATGCTTTCCTATCTTTATCCCTTTCACTCAGGAAGTTAACAGGACAATGATCAGGCTCTTTTTTTTTTTTTTTTTTAATTTTCAGCAGCCTTTAGTGTGATAATTTTTTGGAAGATCAGGACACATGAGGTACTTATTCTGGGGAGGAAACCTGCTCATGTCCTCCAGGAAGCTGCTGTAGCCTTCCTGTTTCCACAAAAGTTGCCAAGTGTCTCCCAGAATTATACAAATCATTAACATTGATGACATTTACCTTCTCAGGCACAGTTCTGCTCATAATGTCCCCATCAGCCATCCACTGGCTTGCTGCAGCTTACTGCTGCTGTCTCTTTCCATATTTGTCCTTTCCTGGATTCTTAGCCTCAGTATTGGCAGTTTTAGCAGTTTTATTACAACAGCTGTTATATTTTATGTGTTTTTGCAAAAAAACCTCAGCTGCTGCAATCTAGTGAATCCATATAATCTCTGCTTTCACTTGTTAGGAAAAGAGCATTTGTATCCCTCATGTTTGCAGAGAAAACCATGGAGACAAAAAGCAAGTGAACCTGAAAAGCTCAGAAGCCACAAGGTGACTAAAAAGGGACTAAAAGGGACTTAATCAAACAAGAAAGCAACCAAGCAAACAAACAAACAAACAAACAAACAAACATTACTTTTAAAACAATAACATGGTAAGCTTTTCCCAGTCCTCCCAAATGGTTTTGATATTCAGTATATTTAGAGCTTTAAGCAGATGCTGAGCACAACACTTTGTAATTACACTAATCAAAAAAGTCAGAATGGAATAAAAATCCTTGCCTCCCCTAGAGCAGTCTGCATTTTCTTCATCTCAGTCAGTAACATTGCAGAAAATACTGCATAAACATAAACCGTGCAGTTAACCTGACCTTCCTTTTAAGAAGAGTGGAAGAAAATGGCTGCATTATTTGCTGTTATTTACAAATTGCTGTATAGCTAGTCAAATCAAAAATAAGTTTTAAAGAACCAGACAGAGATGTCTAAGGATTTAGAAACCAAGAAACTACATGTCAAAGATCAAAATGTATGGCAACCCTTGCAGCCAATATTAAACATACTTTGATTAATTTTTCATCTGATACTTTCACTTGTTTAAACAGCAATGCTGCTGACATTAAAAAACCCTGACATAACAGCATAATTTTTCAAGAGGGGCTAACTTCAAAAGACTTGCTGGGAGATGATGAAAGGATGCATCAAATTTACAGGGAGTCAGCTTCCAAATTCATCATTCAAATAAAATAATAACTGGCTCTGCAGATCTCTTTTGAGCATGAATCACAGTGGCCAAGTGCTGCACATTTATCCCAGACGGAGAGGTAGTGCTGTAAGGGGCCCCTTCATGGCTCTGCAGGTCTTGCACAAGGTAATGAAAGAGCTCTCAGAAGCATCTGGTATCAGTTTCTCCTTTACTGTGGCAAACTGCTGGTGTTATAATCAACTCTCCATGCCATTTGTGGGGTTTTTTTCTTCCTTTGTAGTCCTTGCAAGAGTTTTCTCTCTTGGATTTTTGATTTACTGTTTGGTTATTTCTTTGTAGTTTTGTGAAAGTTTCTGACAAATGGCCAAGCACTTTGAAGGTCATTCTTCAGAAATGGTTTCTTGGACTGGAAGGAACAGAGAGACCAAGGTTCTGGTGATTCTGGGTCACTTAAAAGAAGAATGATATGGCATGAGATACAGGGAGATGCAAAATTTCATCAGAACATGAGGGCTTATGTGTCCCCTGCCTGTTCCATGTGTCGTGTTTCTGCAAAATGTAAATTTTGGGTATCTTCATTTTGTCATCCAGGAGAAAGGATTTGGCTCCTGTTTTCTGGCTCCCTCAAGAAAACAAACTAGATCAAGGTTTTGAAAGCTGTTTCTTCCTATAAGATTGCACCTTATAGCTTTTTCAGCCTCTCTTCACTTATGTATGTAAACCTGTGAGTTCATCTGCAAATAAAGACTGTGCCAATGTTTTGGTAGAATTTTCTCCTAGCTGTATTGGAGCCATGAAAGATATATGGCTTTTTCCCTTTTTGCTTCCTGTGATGTGATGTTTTGGAGCAAAGGTGATGACAGACACCCCCACAGTACAGTATTCATATAAATGCTGTTAATAAAAGTTTGTTCTGTGATCTGGAAGACCATGTGGGAACAGTGTACTGTGTTCATTAAATTAACCTCTATTTGACCAGCAAAGTACCATCTTGCACACCCAATTGTAAACCATCTCAGACAGTGTCAGTAATATTCCTAAAGGTCTCTGAAGGTCTTTTACAGAAGTCCCTGTTTAGAAGTTGCCCCTGTCCTCCAACACAGATCTGGCAAGAATGCAAAGTCTCATCTTCTGCTCAAGGCCCTTTGCTCAAGACTTGTCTTCTGTCTTAAATAAAAAAGGAGAAAGAAAGAAAATGCCTGTAGAGTCTTTTTCATAATGATACAACTACTTAGGATCTAGAAGACTTGCCACACAGCAGGCTACAGCAAAATAAGAGGTGCTTTTTTCTGAACAATGCAGACTCAACCAGCTGAGCTAAAATGATAAGCACAGAGGACAGAAGAACTGGTGGCTACCGAGCCATTTCCAGTTCATAAAGCTACACTGAGTCTTGGAAGCTTCGAGAATGTGGCAGAGGAAGGATTACCTTGTTTCCATAGGTTTTTCTTTGTAGAAACCTGTATAATTAGCAAGTGTGTCAGATGAAGCCACCCTGTGAATCAACATCATTGTTCTGCTCTTTAATACAGCTGGTTTTGCCAGGACTTTAAAGCAACTCTGAATGTTCACATTGTGCTTTGTATTCTTTCTGCATGAGGCTCCTGCCCTTCTGTACTTTCACACTTTTTGTCTTGGGTACAAAGATGGGTTATGATTTCTTAAGTTGCCTGGGATGTTTCAGAGAAAGAAATACATTGAGTCCCTGAAAGTGCCTTCAAAACTTTCATCTAAATGTTTAGAAGCTAAAAGTAGCTATGAAATATAGAAATATTTGTGACTGAAGAAATATTGTAACTGAAGACTTGGTCTGCTTACCAAAGGGCTCTGAAGTCCAGTTTCATGCATGTCTAGGCCTAATATTTAGGCACAGGCACTAAAATACTTTCCATTGATTGCCACGTTAAACAACTAATTTTGCAGAAAGGCAAGAGATGTTGCTTTTTCCTGAGCGCCTGGGTGCTCCAGCAGCATCAGTCTGGGAAGCAGCTGCTGCTAAAAGCGGCCGAGCCCGCCGGCTCCCTCAGCGGCCAGGCCGCTCCGCTGAGGCGGCTGCCCCGTGCCAGGTGCCAGCCTGCGAGCAAGGAAAAACCTGTTCAGCTCCCTTCTGGCGGATGGAGGGCAAGCTAACACCAGCTCCTTCACACAGGAAAAGCACTTGTCTCCCTGGCCTGGGCTGTGTGGGGTGGGAATGCAGCAGCAGGGATACAAAATACTCCCTTTTGGGCCTATTCCAAGAAGACTCCCCTACACATGACAGCTCAGAGGAGGAATTATTACACTGAAGATATGCTATCTTTGCAGAGCTTCTTTTTAATGGAATAATTTAATTTCCAAAGACCACAGCTGCCTGGAATGCACTTATCCTTTGAGTTTTTCTGCAGGAATGCGTGATTTCTATGAGGATGTATGTAGTACACTCAGCAATAGTAAGGAAATTGAATTGCTTTGATCTAATTCTATTTTTTTTACAGTAGATAATAATAAGGAAGACTGTATATTCTACATTCAGATAGGCAGTTACTTTTCTTGTGTTTATTTTCACGTTATATCTTCTTCAGTTTCAGTAGATGACCAAAATTGTTATTTTTCCCTTTGTTGTATGATTAATTGACCAATGTAAAATCATGAAATGCCTTTTCAGAGAACAAAAGGTAGCCTGTTTCCCACTGATAAAAAAGCTGTTTTAGCACCTGTAAATCTGTTTTGCATTTAACGGAAAACTCTATTCCATGTTGATAACAGGATCAGAAAATGGGCTCTGACAGCATGTTGTGATTTTACAGTATCCAGGGGTAAAACTTGAGCTAATTATGAGCACATGGCTTTCAAAAGTCATACTTTTATATTTAACTCCATAAATCTTGCTAAGTGAAATCCAAACCTATGTCTACAGCATTTGCTAATCATTAGGTTATTAATTGTTTTTTACTTCTTGATTCATACAAGCTGGGAGTGTTTGGAGTTTTTTTAAAATAATGGATGCAAAAAAATAGGAAGTACTTTCTCTCCCCCCGTAACTTCACAGGAGGTATTTCTGCTGAACTGCTGAGGCTAAAAAACCTGATGGCCTCCTAAACAAAGGCCTCTCTAGAAGAGTTTTTCAGCACTGCAATTTAAATGGTGTCTAGTTTCAGCCCAGAATACCAAGGTCATAATTTTAGGCCATAGATGGCTCTCCCAGATGTCTTTGGTCAACTTAATCACAGTTTGCCTGAAGGTTGTGCTTTCAGGTAATCCATCAGGACATAATTGTAAATCAAAACCTTCTTCCAACTCAATAAGTAGCATATTTTTAGTTTGTGTTAAGACTGACATTGGACAGGAACTTACACTGGTTTATAATATTAAGAAATGTTAATGCTTACTCTCGTTTGTCACAAATACTATTAGAAATGTTTTGGCAATTATTATCAGAAAGTTTGTTGTGGATTTTTTTAAACCATAATTCAGATAGGAACTACTACATGGTTTTTTAAGCTTTAGTGAGCATTATTACTTGTTTAAGCTGCTCACTGCTTTATTCCACTCTAGACAGATATATAATATCTTGGCTTGATATTTCCATCAGGGTGAACCTCAGATGAAGTGCTTTGATTAACTGACATTTTTGGTTGTATATAGGAGGCCAGATCTGAACTGGGTTATATATATGCCTCTGAAAGGGATGGAGGACTTGTCAGCATCCACAAGCAGTCTGCCACCTTTGCTCGTGTTCAAGGAGGGCTGCAAGGCAAAGGGGGAAGGGAAAACTGGTGTCACATGATAAAACACAGAAATCATGAGATGCGCTTCCAGTAGATTGTTATGTGAGAGTCTGCACTCTCACGCTCATTTATTCCTGCTTTAGGGATCTGTTGTAACTTTGGTCTTCCAATAAAAGCAGATGTGTTTTTTGGCCTGAAAAGTAAAAATCGCTTTGTGTGCACCTGAAGTTAGCCAGCATAAAAATTAAAAGCACCATGCATTCGATACAGCAACCTAACGGCCTTCCAATGTTTAAGTCAACAGCAAGAAACTGTCTCTGCTTGAAACACCATTTTAAGTAGATGAATAGCAATTGCAGGAACCGGAATTTGGCTAGGATGCTAAAAGCAACAGGCTTGTGACCTCTTCTGTGAGGGCCATAATGCCCAGCAATGTTGTGGCCTTGTTTCTGTGCCAAGCTCAAAAAGGGAGCAGCAGTATGTGGTGTGCCCCTTTGCCACTTTCGGTAGATTATCAAGTGAGTGTGGTTAATTGATAGTGTTGATCTTTATGTACATAGATACCTACACTAAGCACCCTTAACAAATTAATGTAACAAGCATGGGGAGAACTGCAGCTCCAAGACTTCAAACTCACTTTGAACTATATTTACAGTATGTACTGTCAACAGTTTCCCTGCCAAAGCCATAAACCATCTCTGCGGGATAGACTAAATACACCTCTTTACAGAGGACAGGAGTCTCCCCCTTGGATTTCTCAGCTATAATACTGAGGGACAGAGGCTTAGCTGCACTAACTCTGCACAGCTCCAGGGCAGCCGAGGAAGCACCCGATTCCTATTAGCTGGCCCCCAGGAGAAAGACCAGAGCTAAGGGTACAAGATGAAAGGTAAACCCTGTGAAAACATTTTCTGAAACCTCTTGTGAATTAGATATAATAACCCTGTAGCATCCAAGCTCACATCAGATGCAGAAATCTTTTTGCTGGCGTGTAAGGTGAAAGTTTAAAAACTCAACAAGATACAAAAAAACCCCCTTCTAATAAACTAAATTACTCATTTATAGCCTAATTAATTGCAATGTTGGTTTAATCTCCAAATTCCATCATGTGCCACAGGAGTGCTGAGCTTTTATATATTGAGGCAGTGCAAAACACATTCCATATCCAAGAAAATCTTGCCAAAATCCCTCACAATTCTTTTTTTTTTTTTTTTCACCCTTCTAATCCTTGTTTTGCTCTTGGTGATCATGGTAACAGTAACAGCTGTCGAACGTGGCTTCAGGCTGTCTGACTCCCTTGGGAGAATTTATGTGTTTTTCTACTTCCTTTCCTTATTAGGAGGCAGGAATCTGCAACACCTATTAGAACAAGTATGCATAAAGGGTAATGACTGTGCAATTTATTAGTGGTCTGTTCTCCTTCAAGCAAGCCATCAACTATAAGCACACAGTTTGTGCCAGGCATCATGATTGAATCCAATCTTGCCGTGCAGCAGGTGGGCAGCAACAGAGCTTAGCTACAGGGAGAAGTGTGGCTGGGGAGGTCAAGTGCTGGTCTGCTTAAATAAACTTCTTAATTGAATATCAATGAAGAGAAGACAGGATGGATGGCGTTGTTAAATGTTTATCTTGAAGCCTCAGGTGAGAAAGACAAGCATCAGAGAGTCAAGTCCTGTAATTTTGTGCTAAAGTAGTTAAATTGAGCACTTCTCATAAGGGGACATGCCTGAAAACTGCAGTCTATGCAAATGAAATAATGGGAGCTCAGTGTGTTCTCATACACAGTCCAGTCATCCTTAAGTATTTCAATCATATTCACTCTTATTTAACAAAACTTTTTTCAAAAATAAAAAGTAGGCCTTCTGGTCTGGAAGTTAATCGCAGTTGAAAATGACCAGCATTTTAAGAGTGGAGAAGTCAGTAGATTACACCTCATTTTTTGAAAACGAGGAACCTTGATTTAATTTTTTTTTTGCTGGAGTACCTGAATGAAAGAGATTTCCTATGCCCAAGTTTGGGAACATTCACATTTTTATACTAATTCCCACCTCTAGTGCCCCTTCTGGCCACTGAAGAAGGTGATAATCCTCAATTTATTTAAACATGACCTGGCCTGGGTATTTGTAAGTATACTACAGCCCCTTGCACAGAGATAAGTTTACTGGACAATGCTTTGGCTGTGTCATCAAACAGAAACATAAGAGGAAATAAAAAGCAGAGACCCACATCCACACCTCCAAGAACTGGAGCAATCATCTGGTAGCAACACTAGCAAAAGCAATTGACTTCTTTGACAAGACTCAATCTATATTTCAATAAATGTCAGACCCTCTCTACATTACTTTGGAGTAGGAGGCAAAATAGTTGCCCTGAACTGCTGACAAAAAAAAACAACAATAGGCCCAAACACATTGGCTCCACCAAGTGCCATACATCAGCAAGAACAGCAGGGCTCTGTGCATATTTTATCCAGTTAGAATAGTCTAACAGCAATTCTGTACCAATTAATATAATAATATTTTAATATTACATTAGTATTTAATTACCTGTCTTGTTTGTAGGCAGCTGGGAAAACTGGCAGCAAGTAGCAAAATCTCATGCTACTTGCTAAGCTAAGCATGTCTCTTTGTTCATTACATCATCTAGCTGATTTTCTTTCATGCAGTCCATGTACAGACAGATAGAACAATAATGACAAAAACACCTGAACATTCAGATTTATTAAAGTCCTTTTTTTTTTTTTGGAATAGCTCCTTTGGAAAGTGGTAGTGAAATTATCTTTAATGTGATGAAATTATAATAAAGTAAAACATACAAAAAAATAAGGCTAAAAAACCCCTGTTGAATCAAGACAGAGACTGGCAGTTGGGAAGGAAATAGAGTCATGGGAAAGCAAGTGCTGATGAAAACCAAGTCTGTATAAATAGGATTTTGCCAACTTTTGGAGATTGCTCATACAAACATAACAATCAGCAGCAGCAACACGATAGCTCTTTGTTCAGGCATTCTCACTGATTAAATCTTGATCTTGGAGCTAACAGCTAAACCTTCAGGCAGCAGGTATAATGTAATTGTTTGATCTTTCTAATTAAGAGTTTGGGTGTCTCAACATAGGTAAAGCAGTCAGATGCCATAGAGATGAATAAATATGCAGGCAATGCAGAAACAAGAACAAGATTTCTTTCTGGTAATTGAATGAAAGGTAAGGATGCAGCCCTACCATGGCTTCATCCATAGGATGGCTGTATTGTATCCCAGCAGGGCATGGATACCTGCATTTTTAGGAGCAGTAAGGCTTGCAGTGCACTGACTCTGCATTGCCTTGCATGCCCATGCATGGTGTCACTTTGGCATAGGCTCTGTACTGTGGATATGTGGGTCCAGACACCAGGTCACTTACATCAGGGAAAACCTGTGCTTGCCCTCTCCTTACCTTCACAACCCCTTCCCTGCCAGGGACACCTGGGGGTAGCTAATGCTGCTTTTGTGCACTGCTGAATGCCAGAAGTGCTGAGCTCTGGGAGACACACAGCTGTAGGGACCAAGGCAAGCAATCTCAATCTTTCTCATCACTGAACTATCAGGACAGTGATAATTTTTGCCTTTGACTGGATCTGAAGCTGTGATGTGGAGCTGTAAAGGTTTGTATCCCATTACCAGGTTGTTAAGACATTCAGAACATCACGTGAGCTCTCATCTTACCAAGTAAGACCGTCTTTAAAAATGCATTTGGTATCTGTCTCCTAACAAATTCTGTATACACACAATATATACAGCAGTAAAATATGTGTTTATATAAAATATTACACTTTGCATTGATATTTATATTCAAGCAAGCACAATTTTAAATATAAAGACTACACGTGTAATGTATGTGTATACCACATTGACAAGATTTATGTAAACACTATACTACTGTGATAAATGTGCAGATGTTCTCCGTGTGCATAAGACATTCTAAGATTAGCAGTTAACATTTCATTGCTATTGGGCTTGGTTGGTAGAAAGGTATCAGCATGTGTGTTAATAACCCTCCACAGTCCCAATCTGTGACAACCAAATATCAAAAAAGAAGGGAGTAAAGCAACTCCCAACTCAAACTGAGAAAAATCTAAGCATTGTGTAGCACTACACACTGAGTTCAAATATCTCTAGGATTCAGTTTTGCCCTCAGATGAATATGCATTTCTCACATTTAACTTTTCTCTGGTAATTGTGCCTTTTTCAAAGAACATCCAAAATCATCTGTGTTGCCCCTCCCTTTCCAATCTTGTGTGCATGTATGCACAAGAAGGGTACTTTTGTAGGATATAACTAGAAAATATGGTGACCTGGCTAGCAACCTGCCTGTGAGCCTAGAGTAAAATGAATATCAGGATTAACTGCCATCTTGGAAATTTTGTCAGCCCGTCTTGTAAGTTTTAAAATCCCAATCAACCTGTTCAGCTATCCTTCTCAGACATACCAGATTGGTCTTTACATTTCAGCTCAGTTCCTGTCCAATTTTGTTCAAACAACCACTTCAATGGATTTTATTATACATATGAAAAAGCAAAACATTCCTGGTTCAACTACTCCCCACAGCCTTCACATTCCTAGGAGACACTGCAGCCCTTTTGTACCCAGACACCAAAGGGCGGACCTGTGTGTCTCTAAATCCCTTTGCCTATTTATATAATCTGCCTTCTGGATATCTGCACACTGGGAGAGTCTTCTAGGAGTTCTTTTCCCGTGGGCTTTTTTTCAGTTCAGAAAGCCACAATTCCGCTGAAAAGCAGAGAGAGCAGAGAGAGCAGGCCAAGATATGTGTGTAAATGCAAATGGGTAAAGGTGAACATTCCAGTGGTCAAAAATGGCCCAAACCACAGAGAAATTTTGATCCCTACCATGAACTCAAGAGAAGCTGTGTGCTTCTGGCAGATGATCCCTGTTTTCCCCATATGACTAAATACAATTTCAATATTTACATCCTCTTAACTTTTTTTTTTAATCTGAACAATTACTTCTTCCTATAATTAGTATCCCTGTGGTCATTTGGCAGCTCTTACATTAGCCAGGGACATGTTTATGCACTACCTCAAGTATTAACAAGACAGAGCTGCAAGACAAAGCACCCTGTGATTTAAAAGCATGCCTAATTTTCTTGTTTCATGTTTTCTTTCTTTGTGTAGTGAAAACTCAGGCATTATAAGGAGACTGGTATACTTGTTATTAGCCTTTTGACATCATGCTTAATGCTAACTTTGATAAAATTGGCAGGTGATGATTGAGACAGCTAGCTTCCTCCATGAGCAGCCTTGGCTTTGCCTTCTGCCTTTCAGTGACAGCATGTGCAGGATAAAGAGGATCAAAGGCCAGAGAAGTCAAATATGCAAACAGGTGGTAAGTGGCTTCATTAGGTGGCAGAATATTTTAAGAGAATTGATAATATTTAATTAAGCAGACATGACCTTATTTCATCAGGCAGATGTGACTAATACTGAAGTCTTTTTATAGCATACATTTAATTTAGATGTCCTCCTCCAGTGATTGAAGTCATGTAGGGTCTGGTTCTTATTTATGCCTAATCTCTATCAGAATACTAACTTTCTGGCCATAAACAGCCAGTGGGCTTACTGCAGGCATCAGAGGGCATGTAAATATTATTTACAGATTTCAATTCCCTCCAAGAGGAGGGAATTGAAATCTATAAATAAAACAGCATTAAATAGTCTGTACATTTAGTCTGCAACAAAGAGTGAAGAAACAGAAAAACGCTCTCTCTTTATCACATTTTAAGAAGGAAGAGAAAAATGTGCAACTCAGTGCAATACACAAGACTAATGAAACATATTTGATATTAGGAGCTCAAGAAATATTTTCTCCTCTAAGTACCAATGACAGCTAAGAAATTCTTCAGAGCCCTTCAGGCTATTATTTTAAAAATAGAAAGGGTGTTTCAGCTCTTTTGAACATAATAGTTTTCTTTTTTAAACAAAAATGTAAACTCTTCTCACGCGGACTTCTATTTAACATAATTTTTGGCCATAGATATTGCTGTGGATGCTGTTGCAGTCCATTCCTATGCTGAAATGTTAAAAAAAAAGTTTAGCACACCTAAATACTTTTCTGCAATTGTATGTTTTAATGTTTATGCTTTAAAAAAATAAATCTTCTTATAGTACTAGTAATTCTAACTTTTATAAAATATTTGGCAGCTGCTCATGAAAAGTCACTTTTTCCAAAGCTTTTTCTCCTAAATACTTTAATACACACAGGACTCAAGCTAATTACTTTCAGCATTTACACATTAGAATGGAATGACTCTGAAGAAGCTGTCTATTGCCTTGGGTAAAGAATATAATATTAAAACTCTCAAGCTGTGCCTACCACATTTAACCCTTGCATAAATTATCTCTAAGTGCTATTCTTAGTGTTTTAAATTCTAATGAAACAGATCCTGAAAAAAAACCAAAGCACTGACTGACATTATAGCTGCGTGATTAGACAATTAGAAACTACATTTGGGAAAAAGTAAGGTCACCTTTGAGTTGAGTCCTGCACTATAGGGTTCTGAATTGGCTTAATCTCCCTGGATTTTCCCTCTTGGTTGCCCAGCCCCTGCACTGGTTTATAGGAGAGGATTTGGGAAAAACCAGGGGAACGACAAGCATTCTGAGAAAAGGAAATTAGGATGCTTTCGGTGCTGTGCTGAAAAGCGTATGCAGTTAACCTTAAAAACATTAGCAATGCATCTGTTTTTACTGAAGATTAACAGTAAGACTTATGGGCTGCACAGACTCTAGTATGGGCTGATAAGCCTCAGAACTATCTTCCTGCTTTTTCTCCTAAAGGCTGAAGAGACATTTCTCCAGCATTATTCCTATGAAGTTGAGATAAGCTGGAATGCCAGAGCAAGTCTGGTGTATTTATCAGTCAGTGAAAATTTTGTCTCAAATGAAATGCTAGTTCAGAAGCACATCAATCACTTTTTTAATTTCCAAGAGATAAGCCAGGCAATGTTTATTAAGACTGGTTAGTGCACCACTGAAATATAGACATACTGTTCATAATCACCAGCTGTGCTATGTGTCATGTTATGAACAGACTATTATATGGATGTTCTGGGGTTGTGCTCTACCTATATATTGTTTTTGAAGGTGAAGACAGCTCAGAATGCAGCAAATGCAGTAAAAGCTTGCATTTATCACGGTATATCATCTTAATGATCAGGTCTGTTAGTGTCCCAAAGTCCTGAGAGTGGGGGCCCTTCTTATCCCTTGCCTCCCCTACCTGTGGGAAGATAGAAGAGGCTCAGGATTTATTGTGATCCTATATGACAAGTTTGCTGCTGGTCAGTACCATGGTTCATACTTGCTTCAGCTTGACTGGGGGATGAGATTTATGTCCTCTGAGAAGCCTCGAGGGCTGGGGAGTCCTGAGTACCTCAGAATTTCAGTCTTGCTACATCAACCCAGCTCCAAAATGGTGGGACAAGGAATCGGCCTTTTCCTGCTTTTTTAATCACCCAGAGAAATCCCCCAATAGGGCATAAATTCTCACTTTGACAGTGAAAAATGGCCCAAATGATCCAGCTGGCTATCATTTCCTTTGATAACTGGCAGGTCCACTCTGGTTTGACAGGCTGTCTATAATGCAATACAGTAAGGTGTATCCCTACTGCCACATGATGTTTGCCAGAAAGGGTAGTCCAGCTAGAAAGCATCCACTGAAAGACAGCCATACATAAAAAGGACAACTTCTTTTGCCCTCTTTGCCTTTCTATATATTTTTATAATGTTGATCCATTATACCAGTTTTGTATCTGAGTTATTTGGTGACCCTTCAAGTGCCAAAGTATTCAATGAATCAATAAATCCAGTTACCCAAAGGATTTCTTCCCAGCAGATTTCAAATACTTTTTGCAGTCTTTATTTCTTGGCCCCCTGAAAGACAGGGCATAAGTTACACAGAGAGCAGGTTTTCATATATGAAACCTGCCATGAGTGTCTTGTACAGCTCTGAGATAATCTTTTCAAGTTGTAACAATCTAAAAGAAAGATAATGTCTCTCTTGTCTGTCTAAGGACTAAAGAGGCTTCCCTTCCCATAACAGACAGGGAAGGGGAGAGACCAGGGCTCCATTCATTGCGCACAATGGGACTCTTCTTGCAGTCCTTCTCAGCACAGTTTAAAAAGTCAGCTATTACCCAGAGCAAATAAAGGGCTAAAGATGGGAAACAGAGAACCTGAAGGGTCATTAATAAAATCTATCCCTGTTAGCAAACCAGCCTCACCAGGCTCTAATCAGTGAGGAACCAGCTGTGCTGCCAAGGCCTGAAATATTTAAATCCTGGTGACAGACAAGATATAAGCTGTGTGATTCCGTATTTCAGGTCACTGTCAAATGTAACTGTATGGTTTTGTGAGAGGAATGAGCTGAGAGAGTGGAAGAAGATGAGAAGCAGCAATTGAGTTATTAATTGTTGTACTTTGTTCGGCCTTCATCTCCTTTCTTAGAAAGTTCTAATTTAGACACAGACAAGGTGATTCAAGGCTCCCAGCCTCGATCCAGCTGAGCTGTACACCTCAAAGATGCCTTCCAGCCTTCCCACTGCCCTGCAAGCCCTGATGAGGAGGAAAATCCAACTCTGTGCCAAGCAAGGGACCACGATATGATTGCTAGAGCAAACTTACTTAAAAAAAAAAAAAAGTGAATAAATAAAAAAAAGGCAAAATTCAAGCATAATTTAACATGTTAAACCTAGATGTGTTCAGCTCTGCTCTCTGATAGAAACCTTTTTCTTTCTCAGAGCCAGTCCCCACCTGTCAAATCTCATCTTCTTGGCATTGTCTTCAGATGTCACCAAGAAGATTTGGTGGTGCTTTTTTTAAAAATACAGAGATGTTTTAGCTAAGGAACGCCTTTTGTGTGTAAGAGATAATACACTTTTTTCACTTAAAAAGAAAACTGTGGGAAAGGTAGTTCAGGAAGCAGGTCTCTTTCCTTTTTAGCCTAAGTAACAAGTAATTATTTTCAGCATTTGAATCTAACATAAGATTTCTTGGGGTCACAGAACCCAATTGAAATTAGTCACTTCTATGTTCATTTTTAAAAAGTGGTACCTGAAATTGTACCTAGAGCTATAGGTGGGAAACCAGTCTGAATTTGCATGAATAAACTTTAAATAATTGTGCAAAGGCAGATCAAGATGTTCTTTGTGGCCTGTTAAGAATAATATTTTTAAATCTGGTCATTATTTTCTTGTTCTTATAGTGCAACTTGGACTGTAATGTTATTAACTCATGCTTTTTCACTGTGATAATAATTAACCACACAGGGCTGGCAAGTATCTGCAAGGGAAAAAAATTTCTTACTTTCTAAATTCTGCTATATATTGCAAAATCTATGCATATTTATTTCCATATTTAAAAGGAATGAACCCCAAGAGAAATTAAAATATAGGTCAGGAACACACTTTTGACAGTTGAAGAAAATATTTTCTTTCTGTTAAAAACATCTCTTCAGCATGAAGCCACAGAGTCAACCCCTTTCTGTTGCTTTTGGGAAAGGAAAACCATAATTGTGCTACAAATTATTATTATTATTGTGGTAAAACATGTGCTGTAGTCCATGCCCAGGATTTACAAATATTGAGCAGTTCATGCTGAAGTTTTTGCAGCTATAAATCCAACATATTCCTGGAGTGAATTAAATTTACAGTGTGCTTACAGCAGTCAGAGATGCTTAGGCCCATGGAAAACACTGTGCCATTGTGCTGGACACCTTGCAAAGACAGTAGTGGAGGAAGCATCTGCTTCTTGGAGATTAAAGCCAAAAAAAGGAGTAATAAAGAGTGAAGAAGGAATATACCTACAATCACCACTAAGGGAATGACTGAAAGGGAGTACAAGAAGCAGCTGACTGCCCTGTGCTGACTGGGGAAGAATGTGCCCATGGGGTTACAAGAAATTCCACGGAAGTTTTCCCAAAGAGCAAACAGCAATAGAGCACAAGTGCCTTAGGGTGAAGTAGCACCCTGTAAAGGTGAAAAATGCGTTTGTTTCCTCAGGCTGAAGGAAGTTAGAGAGAGGTGGGACAAGCTGAATCCTAATTTCTTTTGTCTTGACTAAATAATGCTTGGAAGTAGACAGAGCAAGACTGGCATAACTATCTCATGAAGGCAAACTTTGATGGACTTTTTGCAGCTGGACATGATTGGTTGAGCTTTTAAAGATACAGTTGTCCGAAAATAACAGCGAGAGGAGTATCTGGTTTTTTTTACCCTAACATTTTGTGTCCCTTTCTAGCTGTGTTATGAAATTCCTTTAAAAATACTACATATAAAATGCTTAGTGACCAAGCCAAAGTACATTTCTTTCTGATATACTGGCTTCAGCACAAAGAAGTGTTGTCAGTGACATGGATCTCAGCTCCCAAGTGTAGTAGCACAGACATCACTGTGGTGGCCTAAAACCAGACTCACCATCTAAAGACACCATGGTCAAAATGGCTTGTGTTGGTCAAAGTGCAACCAAACAAGCACTGAATGGCCACACAGTCCTCCTCCCACACAAGAACAACACTGTGGCAGACCTCTGGCATTTGGGAGAAAAGGCAATGCAAAAGCAGAGGATGGAAGCAGAAGTGGGGTGCTGAAGCTGGAGGACAGGGTCCTGACAGCTACCAGGAGACCAAAGCAGCTGAGCAGCAGAAAGTTCAGCACAAAGCTAAATTATTTTATTGCAGATTATATACAATTGCAGCCTGAGAGATACGAATCAATGTTCACAGCTTTCACAGGATACTTAAAATATATGCCTAATACCCTTCTTCCATTGTATTTCAACAACTTCCTTGGCTTTTGTATCCATGCATAGGAGCTGATTTTCTCCCTATCCTATTGAATATGTAGATAATATTAGCCTAAAACACTGTAACTGCTGGCCTTTTCCAGACTTTGTATCCTGGTGTTCGCATTAACAGAAAGTTCTGGAGGGGCATAGGATAGATATATGTCCAAAACACATCACCAAGCCTTGGGCTGAAGATTCCTAATTGGTGGGAAGCAAATATGCCTATTGACTGGATCTCATTCACCCAGGCTTTGAGCTGCTCCTCCAGTCAGATTTCATCCACTGAGGCACAGGTGGGATCAAACTTGAGAGAACAGTCCAAGCCCAGCTGCTGGCCTTGGCCATCTGTGACATAGCCTTTCTCAAGGAAATAGCTGACTGGAAAGGTAGAAAGAAGAGATGTCTGGAAACAAAACACTTTTGTTGGCAAGGCCAGCCTGCTGAGGCATTACCATGGAAAATGCTTATGATGCAGATATGGATCTACCTGCATGAGAGAATTTGGCACGTAATCATGGCCAACAGGGTCTGCAGCAGAATAGCCTGAGGATAGGATGCCCCTGGTGTGTCAAAGAGCACAGGAAGCCCATATAAGAACAATACAGTGGACTATTGATAATAAAAATTACCACAGTACATAAAATAAAGCCCCAAATAGCCTCAAGCTTTTTTTTTTTTTTTTTCCCCTGGGGTCTGTTACTTTTCACTCAACATCATAATTAATACTGGGACATTCCCAAGTGTCTCCTCCCCACAGGCCTGGTTTGGCAAACATCAGGCTACCTAAGTTTAACCAGCTTTCTTGGTAAGATATTTGGGTGTTGTATGAAATGTACTTGGACAATTTGGGGCAAATATGAGAGCTCACAGTACTTCACAGCATATTTCTCATAGTGTGACCTCCAGTTTCTGGATCTAGCAGAACTTAGGCCACCTGCAAGGGACATCAGGGACGGCAGATTCTGTGGAACAGGGAGCTGGAAGTGTTCTGCACACTCTAGAGAGCAGCTGTTTTCTTTTTACTTTAAAGAACTGTCCCTGAAATTATTATTGTTCTATGCAGGGTTTATTTCCTCAAGCAAAACAGGACTGCATGACATGCTTTTAAGTTTAAATGCGTTCATCAATTTAAATAGATATGCAAAAAGGATTATTCTCATGAGAGAATACTGTAGGCATGATTTTCAAGATTACCACTCAGCAAGGCATACTCCATCATGGCATATGTTGAGTGCCATGCTGTTCTGAATTGGAAAAAACTGAAGTCTGTGGTTTCAGGCTTCACTTAACTAGAGCCTGGCCAAATCAGTATAGAAGAAAAACACCTCTGCCTAGATAACAAACCCTCTACTGTATTTATAAAAATGCCAATGACAGCAACTTTTTTATTAATTTCATATGGTAATATTCCCCAGGATTTCCATGAGATACAGATAAAGAAGAACATTCTCTTCTGCCTTTCAGACATCTTTAAAAATTAACAGATGCTGCTTGGTTATGTGTTTAATAAGTGTATTTTGTTTTAAAATTCTGCCAACCCCTCTCTGTTCATTGCATATTAAGGCAGGGTATGAATCTGTCTATCTATGTTATGTGTACATATCATATATGTACACATAATGTACATATTAACTGATGTGTACATATTAATTGATACAATTTCTCAGCCTATTTTATTTTAAAATAAGAATGATACAGTTTATCAGTTTCTATTTAACATCTGATATCACATATCATTGTCTCTTGTTTTCCTCTGTTTCTTTCATTAACATTTTTTCCTTTTTCATCCTCGCTTTGACCCTCTCCACGCATCCCTATTACATATGCTCTCTTCCCTCTCAAGTTTTTTGGTTTTTTGTTTTTGCAGCATTCAGTGCTGCATTATACAAGAAGATTATACATGTTCCTCAGTGCTGGCAGTTTTTGGTTAGGAAACTCATAAATCTATTAAATCTTTTCCTTCTTGTCCTTGCATAATACCATGTGGATCCTACAAACGCTTGATCCCCCTCCTGCTGTTCAGTTGTGTGGTCTCTTTTCTTTGTGACTGGTCACTGAGGTCAAATAAAGGTATGGGAGCCACAAGCAGTTTCAGTCACAATCATTGCTCAAACATGGGCATAGGTGGTTGAATCAGACCACTCTGGATGATTATAGCATCCCGGTCTTGAGCAGCACAAGAGGGAAGGCAATGCAAGGGGATATAAGACACCCTTCAATGGCCAAATGTAGCTCTGGCCTGCTATTTTGAGCTAAAGAGTCCCATGTATTCATCAGTGCAACAACAGCAGCTAATGCAGTGCACTCGAGGTGGCACACGCTTGCCAAACTTCCTCAGGGAAGTAAATATGCTGAAAATCCAGAGTTTCAACAATCTAGTCTCCATGTCCTGAAAAAGATCTGAGCCCAGGAACAGGCTCCCCAGGAAAGTGGTCACAGCACCAAGCCTGACTAGAGTTCAAGAAGTGTTTGGACAATGCTCTTGGGCATATGGTGTGATTGTTGGAAATCACACCATATGTGCTGGGACAGGAGATGGACTTGATGATCCTGATAGGTCCCTCCCAACTCAGCATATTCCATGATTCTATGACTGACCTTCCAACTTTCTCCAATGAGATGATTTGTAATGAGGAATTTTGAGGTCTTGGACCTGGATAAGTGTTATGGAAAATAAGTGCTCTGAGTTTTTTAATGAGGAAGTTGAGAAAAGTTCTGTCCTTAAATCTAATACACATTTTTCTTCACTCAGATCAAAAGCTTTACATATTAACTGTCCTACTTTATAGTTTGAATTTTGTCCCTTCATGAAAGCTACAACTGAGCATCTAATGTAATTTATTTCCAATTCTTTAATGCCCAGATAATATTTCTTGGGTATTTTCCAGCAGTTTTACCATCAGCTCAAATTGAAGAAACACCTCAGTCCAGGGACTCATTCTTTCTGTCTTTAGAAAGGAGAGCACAGAGGTATATATGTTAGAATACAAATTGCACTTTATTCTCCTTTAGGATTTCTGTTCCAACATGTATTTCTCAGTCCCTCTCACTCAGTTTTGCCCTGGTTTCAGAAGAGTTTTCTACTGGAGTGCACAATTTTTTCTTTAGGAAAGAAAGCCTCTGCTGGTATTTCAATCATCGGTAGGAAGCCTGTGGTGCTCAGGCTTCCGGGCTGTATGATCAGGTATATAATACTCCAGTCTATAGCTAATAAATATTTCGGAAGTGACAAAAGGGGGGGAAAATGAAGAAAATAACAGCCACCATTTAAGAAATTTGCTTTAGAAAAGGTTCCATAGGTAGCATTTGTCATTGAAATGGTAGCACCAACTTTTACACCAAGTAATCACAGAAACACAGAATGACAGAATATGCTGAATAGGAAGGGACCCACAAGGATTATCAAAGTTCAATTCCTGGCCTTGCACAGTCATGTGTCTGGTAGCATTCCCCAAATTCTCTTGAACTCTGTCAGGCTGGTGCTGTAACCACTTCCCTGAAGATCCTGTTCCAGTACCCAACCACCCTCTGGGTGAAGAACCTTTTTCTAATACTCAACCTAAACCTCCCCTGAAACACCTCCAGGCCATTCCCTCAAGTCCTGTAACTGGGCACCACAGAGGAGAGATCAGTGCTTGACCCTCCTCTTCCTCTCATGCAGTGAGGGTTCCCCTCAGTCTCTTCCAGGCTTGTAGAGCTTTGCCTCAAGGTGCTTTATCATTGTCTGTTCCATCCTTTGGACACTCTCTAATACTTTAATGTCTTTCTTACATTGTGGCCCCCAAACCAGCCCCAGCACTGGAGGTGGGGCTGCCCCAGCTCAGAGCAGGGCAGGACAATCCCCTCCCTTGCCCAGCTGTGATGCTGTGCCTGATGCACCCCAGGACAGGGTTGGCCCTCCTGGCTGCCAGGGCACTGCTGACCCACGTTCAACTTGCCAGGACCCCCAGGTCCCTTTCCATGGCACTGCTTACAGCACCTCATTTCCAGTCTGTCCATGCATCCAGGGCTGCCCCATCCCAGATGCAGAATCCAGCACTTTCCCCTGCTGAGCTTGATATGGCTGGTGATTGCCCAGACCCCCAGTTTGTGGAGATCTCTCTGCAGGGCCTCTCCCTGCCCTGGAGGAGTCAACAGCTCCTCCCAGTTTTGTATCATCTGCAAACTTGCACAGTATCCCTTCCAGTTCCGTGTCCAGGTCATTTATGAAGATGTTGAAGAGCAGAGGGCCGAGGATGGGGCCCTGTGGAACCCCAGTAGTGACAGGTCCCCAGTCTGATGTCACCCCATTCACTGTCACCCTTTGTGCCTGACCTGTGACCCAGCTGCTCACCCACAATATGATGCATTTATTCAGGTGTTTTTCAGTACCCCCAGAATAACCTTCTCCATAATTTTACCAGGCACTAAAATGAGACTCTGACAGGCTTGTAGTTTCTGGGCTCCTTCCTCTTGTCTGTCCTGAAAACCAGGATAACATTTGCCAGCTTCCAGTCATCTGGGATCCCTTTGGATTCTCAAGACCACCCAAAAATCATTAAGAGAGGTTTTGTGATGACATAAGCCAGCCTTTTGAGGATTCTCTGATGAGTCCCATCAGGCTCCATAGATTTGTAGGGATCCAACTGGAGGAGCAGATCCTGCACAGTTTCGGGGTTGACTGGGAGTCGATCATTTGCAGTCATTGTCCTCCAGCTCAGGGCACTGAGTCCCCCATGGTCTGTCATCTGTGTGGAAGACAGAAGCAGCAAATGCATTAAACACCCCTGCCTTACTTTTCTCCCTACCTTTCACTGGAGGTTCAATATCTATTTAGCCCACTCAACTTTTATTAAATGTTACTAAAGCTCTTGTAGAAAAAACTTACAGATTTCACCACAAAATTGAAACCTCCAAAACCACATTAGCCTAGGGAAAGCTAAACAACCTTCTAGCTAAACCAAAAGACTTCTGGAGAGAGGGAAGATATTTCAATTTTTAGCCGGCAGCCATGAGAAGAGTTAATTTTTATCATTTTTTCAATGAAAGATGAATGAAAACAAGTAGTAAACCAAAAATTAGTCTCTTATCACCTTACAAGAAAATAGCCAGCCCAGTTGCTTTCATTTACGCTGGGAAAACAACATGGACATTGGCCTGAAACTTTCACAAGAAACAAAAATTCAACTTAAAACCTGAAGGCAGACATCAGTAACATACTTCCCTGTTTCCTGCCTTCAGCAGCTCCCAAAAACAAAGCAGATATTCATCCCCACTGGCAACACTTTCCCTTGCCTCCCACTGGTGCTACCCCGGATGCCCAGCACTGTACCTGGGCCCCATCTGCTCTAGCTCAGCCCTGGCCATGCCTGGGAAGGGATGTACCAGCCCCCTCGACAGCCTCAATGGAAACAGCCCAAAATGCCCCAAAATGCTGCTTGGCCCTCAGGATCCCTTGTGGGGTTAGCAGGGGCTCATGGGGACAGGCTGGGTTCAGTGTAAGTTTGAAAAGGGTCAGGGAGGAGACCAGAAGCAGAAAGACACCTGAGAGTGGGTGGGGAGGTGAAACAAACTGGGGATTGGCTGGTATATGAAAGATGTTTATCCCATTTCTGTATGTTCTGTGGGACTTAAACCACTCATATAACCTCCTCTACCCACTGTGGGATGAGCTTCCCTTCCTCTCCTGTGCTGTATGCTCAGCTTTCCAGGGACACGGGTTGTATTTTTGTTGTGTGGTTCTGCCTGGTTACCTCCATAGTTCTCACTTGCCACCTACCCCTGTTCTTTGATGTGTTTTGGCATTTCCTAAAGCCCTGCGTGCTGCACTGTGCCCTGTCCCTTCTGGCCTGTTTTGCACCCCAGCCCACCAAGGCTGGGATTATGCTGGGACCTCGAGGACCTGGCATGGCTCAGTACATTGTACTGTGCAGGCCTGTCATTGCCTCTGTTGCCTGGCACAGTGGATCTGACAGCTCCTATCAGGCCATGAATATCACTGTCAAAATAAGTCTCTGTTACCATTGTGTTACTATGGATTACTTCACGTTACTAAACTATTATTATTACTACTACTACTAATAATAATAATGCAATTTGCCTAAAATTTGCGATACCTGCAGACTGAAGATTTCATGGCACTCTTGGCCTTGGAAGGAAGGAAAAACAAAGAAGGGCATTTAAGCTTGTAGTTTTGGGTAAGATTAGAAAGATGAACACACTGTAATGATCAGCATGATGTGCTGCAACAGAGCAGACTTGGTGTCTCCAGGGAGCCTAGAGCTTCTCAGTTTCCCCTGTCATTCTGTGGCTTTCATTTGAGGATTTTGGATATGCTGTGCATAATGAATTTTGAGATCATTATGGCAAATTCCCGCATTCTGCACAGCTTGAGAAGAACTAGATTTTCCTCCCAAGGTGCTGTGTTGATAGTGGTATCTGTCACTACCAGAACAGTGACATTCTGGATCTTTTGGCTGGAGGGCTATGGATCTTTCATTTTCAGTCAAAGTAAATATATCACATTTTATCTTTGTTCTCGGTAATAACAATTTCTTGAGCTAAGTCAGCTCCATTTTGACTAAACACAGATCTGAAAGGCATTGTTCAGATTTTTACTGTTTCACAAATTATTTTGGCCAAGTTCACATTGAAGAACAAGTTGAGACTGAAATTCAGGTTTCATGGAAGTGATTGTTGCCATAGATGTAATCTCAAAGTAGTTATTGCTTCATAATTTCAGGTTCTTCCAAATCCCTTCTGAAGTATTTAATCATCTGACCAAAGCATCAGATGGGGATTATTGCTCTGGATTTATTCTAAAGGCATGATCTTGGAATTCCATGTTGAACACCTTTAGTATCAAATAACCCTATTTTGGCATGACCATAAATCCCAGTTCCAGAGTACAAAAACAACTCAGTGAAATGTCTGGAGTAAGTTTTTTAATATGGGCAAGCAGCTGATTCTCCCTCCCTCTCCCATCTTACAATTTCATTCTCATAAATGTTTCCATTTTAGCAGAATTTTTCCCAGAAAAAATCAACCTCATAGCAGACACTCAACATTTGATCTTGAATTGTTTGGCAAAGTGATAAGAAACTGAAAGCAATATTTTTACATTGGAAAAAGTGTTGCACAGCTGTCTCTGTATCATTCATTATTTTAATGTTTTTCTAGCTGTGGTATTGCCAAGGCATTTATTACTAGAGTATTTAGGACACTGGCTAAATGTCAATTACTTCTCCTGACTTACTGCAAAGATTTAGCAAAAGAAACTGAAAAGATTCCTTTCCCTCATGCTTGGTACATGCAGTTTTGGCATCCTAGGCCTTGTTAAGATGGAGGGGGTGCAGAAGGCCTTTGAAGAACTAAGTAACTCCCAAACACTTCATATGATCAGCTTGAAATGGTTTTATTTTTCTTCTAAGTGTAAAGGTATTTTTAAAGTTTTCTTCAACTTTTACACAGACTTTTTAAAAGAGTTGGGTAATACTGTGTTTAATGTTACAGTTACACATGCTAAGACTAGAATAATCGAGCCTCCTCCTTGTGACTGTAATCTGGATTTCCTGGCTGTGTTCCTTCAGCTCATGCACTGGTGATGGAATGCTTTACTCACAAACTAATCAGTGTATCTGAATGTATACATCATTATTTATGTCTTATTTTCATGCCAAAATACATTTTTTGGTTGTTAAAGCACGCACACGGGCAGTGCCTGGCCTAAGGAAAGTTTGACATGCACAATAGATATGTTAGCTGGAACAAAGCTACTTGAACGATCAATGGAAAAAATACCTGGGGAGGAAAGCTTCACTGCCTGTCAGACATAACTAGACAGGTAACACAGGAAAAGCACATTTGGGTCTAGATTTTAGTGGGCTAGGATCACTCAGAGCTAGGTATCCAGTAGAGCTGGTTACACTTTCATCCACACCAGATCAAAGAGAGATGAATTCAAATGGCACCTGAAGAAAGACAGAACTAGCAATAGGATGGGGCGGTGGCAGATCAGTCCCAAGTGAGAAGACAGTCTGTTGGCCCCACAAAAAAAAAAAAAAAGAAAAAGAAAAATTAGAGTGACAAGGCATGAGAAGGCTGAGTTGAAGATGGGGTCATAAAAATATGTGCAAAACCTGCTGCATATGACACTGAATGAGTAGTTTAAGGTATAGAATAATGCCAACAAAAGGTGTAATGGGAGATAGTAGGTATGGCTATATCTAAGCCAGAAGAAAGATGGAGGTTTCTCACCCTGCTGGCAAAAGGCTCTGGGACAATCTCCTGATGGAAAGCAAGGAAGGACAGCTGCAGGGTAGTGGGATGGGGCCTGTCCAGGTTACAAGGGGAACTGATGTGGTGCAGACTCCAGGGAGCAGGAGCCAGCATTGATGTAATCCTACCCTGCAGAAATGGATAACCTGTTGAGCCATATTCTCTCAAAGGACAACATGTTACATTTATTTGATATACTATATGGAACTCAGGGCATGCATTACACCCAAATTCCTCCTTATAACAATTTCCTACCTCTGTGCAAAAGATACAACTCAGCAATTCATTTCTAAGTTCCAAGTAAGTTTTTAATAATATTTTTCTCTCCAAGACAAGTTTTTATGAACTCTGATTGCCAATGTCTCAGTCTTCATGAACCAAAGGCATGATGCCAGTTTGCTGAACTTGAGTGAAGTGAGCTAAGGTCATCCTTTGAAGAAGAATGTGGATGTCGTATCCACACCAGGCCTGTTCTGCCACTAGTGCATAGTGAGACTCAGGAATTAGATCAATCAGCTTCTTATTTCCCTTTTACTTTTTCTGCCTTTCCTGGAAGACTCTAACCTTTCACAGGACATTTGATTTCAGATGTTTCTTTCTTGCAATATTTAAGAAAAATTGTATACCTCACCTTCCCCTATATTAATCAGGGGTAATAACACTCTCTTCTTCTATTAGTGGAGGGAAAAGGATCTTCTGTTTTCTCTAAAAATTTCTCTAAAATATTCATAGATATTTCTCTAAAAAAATAACTTGCTGTAATTAAATTTTTCTGTTATTTTCCTTGGAAGTCAAATAAATTGGCTGCATTTATAGCATATATTTTCTGCCTTGTTATTGGCAAAATGATATGGCATCAGCGGAACGTGCCATGCTGGAAGCTGTCCAGTCTTCTGAGAAGCCTCCTCACAGTTATCACAATGTGCAGTAGCATTCAAGAACAAAAAGAAAGGAAAGCTGAATCCAAAGCAAATCCAGTATTGTGGTTAGGGAATATATCTAAATATTTCTTGTATCACATATTGTCCTTGCTTTTACAAACACATTAATCCTTTAAAACCACTGGCCAAATTGAATGTTCTAAGATTTTTTTTAATAATAATTTTTTTTGCCAGTGAAGCTGAACCTAGGTCTTGTTCTCTGTCACTGAGTGTGTCTTGAGAGTTGGATCCCTTTATTTTAGCTAGCATAGGGCACAGCAAGGCATTAGTGACTCTCTTATTCTGTCTCTCACACACACTCACACTTTCTCACTCCCTCTCCTCTCCTCACATATATGTGTGTATGCATATGTATGCATATACACATGCATATTGACAGTTTGTTTGCAGCTTTTTAAGCTATTTGAACACTACAGAGCAAATCACAGTCACAATTTTTAAACATATTTTTGAAAGGAGAAAGTAATGTCAGGGCTATTGAGTGACCTGTGCTACCACGATGACAGCCCAGGTTAACCATTGTTGTTCCACTGAAGTGAAACCAGACCAACAGCAGGAGGACTTCTTTAAAAAATATGCAGCCTTATAATGCCAGAAGTTTTATATTTTTGAAAAATTTATTTTTGGTGATTTCAGCTCAAATTACAGGCGTATTGCTTTTTTTTCTGGTCTGTCAATGGAATGATGAATGTCATTTATGCAGCGCGTGGTGGTGATAAAAGGAATAAACATCTTTGGGCTTTGGGCCTTGATGTTCATCAAAGCTGTTGTTTGGCATCGCTGCTTTTAATGTGAAAAGGTCACAGTATCACACTTAAAATAGGTACAACTGGAAAGAAATGAAAATAAATAAACAATGGTTCCCACTGGGATAAACAGAGAAACTCTTGCCTTAAGAAACAATCACTATCTGTTCCCATAAAGCTCATCACTGACACAAATCCACAGTTCTCATTCACACCTCCCTTCCTCAGTAATGCTAATACACGTCCATGGAGAGGCTGCTCCAGTGCTCTCTGTGCCTGGGAATGAGAGGCAGCGTGGGAGAGGAGCCACTGGGTGAATGTGACCTCCGTCACAAGGCTGTGGAGCATCCCTCAGCTGAATCATTCCTGCCTTTTAAAAAGTCTTGGGCAATGCTTTGGGACTCAGTGACCTGCGGGGACACTGTTTGAACTGTTCTGCTGATGTGTGTGGGAGGGAGGAAGGCACAAGTTTTAAAAAGGACAAGTCCATTAAAAAAACAACAAAGCAAACCAAAACCAACAACCTATCATTTTACTGCAAAATATGCTGGAGGATTTCAGGGCCTTGGTTGCTGAAGGCCCTGAAATCCTTTTCCAGACATAAATATGTGAACAAATTAAGTTCTTTGTGGTTTTGGCTGATCCCAGCCGTGTTTAGTCTTAATCTATCTCAGTCATGAGCTACCTTTTAAAAATAACATTTTGTGGTTCCAAAATATCTTTAGCTAGTCCTTGCTTAGTTTGGAAAAGAATTATATTTGGAAGGATGCACATGTCCATGTGGCTTTGAGGGATACTCTCTTTATGGTTCTCATCCATTATACACTTTCTTGAAAAATAATATATAATATTTCATCAACGTACTACTGAACAGTGGATTCTAAACATTCTAAAATATGGGGTTTTTCCAATCTACAGCTTGTAGGAGAGAAAAAAAAATAGATGAATAAAAATATGCCAAATTGATATGTGAATGTGTTTGGATCTTCTCCATATTGGAAGTTAGAGGCATCAGTGCTACTTACCACACAAGAAGCTAAGGAAGAAGAAACAAAAATTTTATAATATTTCAAAGATCACAACCATAAATGTGTCTGGAAAATGTCTGACAACTCACATGGAGATGTAACGCTCTGAAGAACAAGAACTTGGCTTTAAATACTGAATGTAAAGAAAACAGTTTCTGAGATTAGTTTCTAATCCACGGATAATTTTAAAAAAGGCTTTTAAAGGGTTCATTTCAGGACATCCTTTGTACTCTTTACTCAAGTGAAATATTAATTTTTATTTCTGTTCTTCCTCTCAAATTAGAGCAGTCTAGGAGACTACAAATCTTGAGAAATCTGGTATCAAATTCTCTTTTTATACTTCTTGATTGAATATTTTTTGCTTTCCACTTCACTTTTTAGATACTCTGTTGAAATTTTTAATCGATGACACTATTCCATGTCAGTAAAAAAAAATTTCAACCACATTTCCTAAAAAGTAACTTTTCTGCAGAAAATGTATACATTGCTCAAATTCTTAAAATAGTTTTGCATGAAACAAAAACTGGGGGTAGTTTTTTTCTCAAGCTTAAATCTGAATGCAACACTGTCATCCTAATATTTTGTGGATAGCCTTCATTTATATTATAGCTAAAAATGTGTATGTCCCTCTCAAGTAAGTACTTCTCAGTGAAGGCCCTGAGGTCAGTGTACTAAACATAAACATTCTTGTCACTTTTACAATGTTTTTATTTTGTGGTAAAAACTTTAGCACAGTATTTTTGCAACCAGTTTTCAGTTTGTATCTCAGATTGCATTTCTGCAATTATAGAATTAAATGTTTTGAGAGCACGTCTGCTTGATCATGTGGATATGTGCTAATACCGCTAGCATGCACATATCTGAGACCACAAAAAACAGCACATAAATTTCTGGACAAGCAAAATGAAGAGTGCAGTTGTAGAAGCCAGCTCAAAACCACCTACAAAACAGTTAGGAAAAATTCAAGAAAAACATTCAAAGAGCACAAAACCAAGGCTATGCAGTGCTGCCTGTGCAATTTGAAACAATTCAGTATTAAATTCCAGAATACGAGCAATTGCACAAAACATAAAACCTCAGAAAAAAAAAAAAGTAAAATAATTTTCAAATTAGTTCTGCTTTGTGAATCAATTTCCAGCTCTCTTGTTTCCATTGAACAACTGGAAAGCAATAAAACTGAGGAATCGCTATCGTAAGGGATTTTGGAGTGCCTCTGTTAGCTTTTGACAACTGGTAGGGGGAGAGAGGGAAGAATGATATCAGCAATTTCCGAAGTAATTTGCCATTTCTTATATTATTGAAGCCAAGTTAGCGGAATCATCCCCAAGAGAGGTGTTACATGTGGTGCTTGTGAGACACTTTGGGTCAGATCCTCAGAGAAATGTAATTTATGCAGCCAGCCATTGCATATGATGTCACAAGAGCTCACTGTGTCCACTCACAGCACCCAGTACAGAGCCACATCAACAGCACCGTGAATAGCTGCAGCAAGGAGGACAACCCTACCAGCTACAGGTAGCTAAAGAATGCTTCAGTAAACATGTACTATGATCTATTGATTCAATTAAATACCCATAAATATCCGTATTTCTGTGTGTATGTAGAATTTTTTATCCTTATTTTAAAACTGATTTTATTTAATGAACTAAAATGAGACTTTGGGTCTTCTATGTGAGCCAGACTTGCATCCAGATGTTGGTCCTGCTGTTGTGCCCCTCTGAAATAAATTATTACTTAAACAAGCTGCAGCAAAAGTCCAAAATCAGGGGTACTGTCTATTTTGCTATCTTCTTTATCACAATTAATAGGATTTCCCAGGTGCTAGGCTCTACCCACACAAAGGATGACAGCTGAGTTTTGTCCAAGATCTGCATATATTCAGTATTTTCAGTTTCTACAGTGTATGGGAAGTTATTGTGCAGCCATCGGATAAGTCAGATTTAAGAGAGGATTTTCATCCTCCAAACATACATTCCTTGGCTGTAAAGGACACTTCCGCAATGAGTCAGAAGGACACAGAGACCTTTTGATTACCAAAGGCTGGCAAATCATTTCATCTCAACCAACAGCCTCCTTTGTGACAACATCCTGACTACTTCTAGTAACCAAATGGTTTTTCACAGCAGGGTTCAGGCAGTAATTTCCTCCTAGGAACCTGCTTGTATTTTGCCTTGTTAGATACCATTCTTCTCAAAAGTTTAAACTGCCACATGCAGGAAGGAACACAGAAAATATTTGCAGCTGGAAAACAGCTGCAGTAAGATAAGATGCCATATTTTAATTATGTTCAATTTAATCAGCTGCTGAAAAGCTGGGTGGAAGCCCATGAGCGAATTGCACCCAGGGAGAACAGGTGTGAGAGAAGACTAAAGCCTGATACATTATGTCCTTAGTATTGCACTCAAAAATCCTGGTTTTGCTACTTTTAACACTTATAGCAAACCCTGTAGAAACATGATTCAAAGCTTCAACACTGTATTGATTTTGCACGGACTGGTTTTAGGTAGCAGGGGGGCCACAGAAGGGGCGCCTGTGAGAAACTGGCAGAAGCTTCCCACCACATCCAGCAGAGGCAATGGTTGATGGCTCTGAAGCCATCAACATGCTGCTGGCCAAAACTGGGTCAATGAGAGAGGTTGGTAATGACTCTGTGATGACACATTTAAAAACAAAATCAAAACAAAGTCACAGGATTTTGCTCCTAGTCAGAGAAGAGGAAGAGGTGAGAACATGTGAGGGAAACAACATGGAGACACCAAGGTCAGTGGAGAAGGAGGGGAGGAGGTGCTCCAGGCACTGGAGCAGAGATTCCTCTGCAGGCCATGGTGAGATCATGGGGAAGCAGCTGTGCTCCTGCAGCCCTTTGGGATCCATGGGGGATGCAGAGATCCAGCCACAGCCCATGGGGATCCATGGGGATGCAGAGATCCACCCACAGCCCGTGGGGATCCATGGGGATGCAGAGATCCACCCACAGCCCGTGGGGATCCATGTGGGATGCAGAGATCCACCCACAGCCCGTGGGGATCCATGGGGATGCAGAGATCCACCCACAGCCCGTGGGGGAGGTGTTCAGGCTGAAGTGGGTGGATGCCTGGAGGAGGCTGTGATCCAGTGGGAGACCTGGTGGAGAGGGAGGGCCCTGATTCCAGGCTGGAGCAGCCTGTCCTTGGAGGGCTGCACCCCATGGAAAAGAGGCCCATGTCACACCAGTTTTGGAGCACTGTGTGCCCATGGGAGGGACCCACATTGCAGCAGGTGTGCTGTGCCTGCTGCTTGTGAGAGTGACCCACACCTGGGAATCTCAGTGAGAACTGTCTCCTGTGGGAGGGACCCCATGGTCTCAGAGGGGATGGACTCCTGTCCCAGAGCAGCAGAAGAAAGTCTCGGTGATGAACTGACCAAAGCCCCCATACCCTGTCTCCCTGCTCCCTGTGGGAAGGATGGAGGGGGTGGGAAGAAGGTATTTCAAGGGCTTATTTTAGTTCTCATTATCCTTCTTTGATTCTGTTAGTAATAAATTTCACTTTGCAACTAAAGTGGAGCTTGTTTTGCCCTTGAAATACTTCTCCTGGTTCTTATCTCACCCATTAAGCCTTTGTTAACTTTTTTTTACCTTTTCATTTGTTTGCCCTGCTGTGGCAGGGGAAGGTGAGCAAGTGACTCTCTCTGGCATTGGTCCAGTGTCAAACCATGACAGGCACCACAGGGTCAAAATGTTTGCGTGTAGAGGAAGAGACAAGAGGAGAACATCAGGCTGTGTGGAACCACAACTTGAAGATCAGTAGTACTGTCTGTCTCCAGCTGAACCAGCTGAGCCAGGTGAAGGACCAAGGTCAATGCATTATTCATCCTGCTGCTGTTTTCAACAAACACCAAGAAACTAGAGCTGCCTAGGTGCCCCCATACCTTCTTACTGTAGGGCCATGGAAATTCATTGGCATTTCTTGAGTGGATTGTTCCAAAGGTCTTCACACAGACTTCTCTTCTTTTGGTTGAAAAGCCCTGACCTGAGAGAGAGGTCAGTCATGGAGAGACTGTCTCATGCTGAGCTCAAGCACTGGTAAGCTGGCAACAGCCCAGCTCTGCAGGCACCCGAACTCCTCCAAGCATACAAGCAAGGGCCAACACTGGCTCTGAGAAGTGCTTGTAAGCTGCAAAGAAGAAACTCTCTTGAGGATGGGCAGAAGCATAGCAACCTCAAGAAGGTAACCAAGAATACAGAAATGCTAATATGGCAGTGATAAGGCCAGCAAAGCATGGCAGAGAGGCAGGGCCTAGGGCACAGCAGGGACACTGGAGGTGGCAGGCCGTGAAGTGAGAGGAGCGGCTGAGCTCTCTGTGTTCTGACTTACTTGTGTGCAGCTATTCTCCATCTGGGTGGCAGTTTTTTGGTGACAAAAGGGCTAGTCACAGGACTGGTGGAGTGGTGGCTGGTCTGACTCAGTAAGAAAAGGCAGAAACTGCTCAGTGTCAAAGATTATTATCCATGATCTCTTTGTATCTGTAAATAGTGAAATGGACTAGCTCAGGGAGGGGGTTGAAAGTGATAGGAATTTGTTATGACTGATAGGTGGCAGGGTTTATTATATTTTTAATTTATGTAATATCAGGAATCCCAAGGTAGAGCTATGCACATCATTTTCTCCATGAAATTGGCTTGTTACTTTTAGGTTATTAAGAGCAAACTCAGTCTCCATACACCCACACATATCTGTGTTTAGCTAGCCAATGTTCAACTTAGAGAGCACTCACTTACGGAGCACACTGAAATGCACAGACGCTATGCAATCCACTCAGTACATACGCACTACATTGTATGCCCCAAAGATGAATGAAGTCATAATAAAACCACATTTGTGCAGGGTGTACACAGTGCACATGTAACTGAACACCGAACAGTACCGCTGAGCGCAAAGAGCCTTTGGGGATTACACCTGTTTGTACCAGGATATAAATGTTTTCTTTCCCAGGTTAGAGTCTATCCCATTGAGATTCCCATTGAGAACTTGCTCATGATTTTATATTCTGACTGTAAAATTGTCATTCTTTTAACATGCTCTTGGAAAAAAAAAAAGTTAAAATGATACTGTGGAAAAGAATCTAGGCTGGAAAATACCTCAGAGATCAAAACAAACTCTTCCTCTGAGGCACATCTTTCCTACTTATTCATGTGAACTTTCTCCTACGTAGAGCAGATTTAAATGAAAACAAGTCTCTTGCATTAGGAAGTTATGCACCCTGTGGTTGCGGACAATAATTTCTTCTTCTTTTTGACATCTGGTTACAAAATAGCTCCATTAAGGAAGGTATCTGTCCTGAGACAAACACCACAGAGCATACCCTACGTTCTCAAAGTACTATGTGTTAAGATTTTTAGGTGATTGTAACCTGCTGAGATGAGCTTTTAAGAAAAATATTTGAGGGCTGCCTCGCAGGGGACCTATTATATCCTCATGTTACCATACCACATTCCTGATCAGATCTTTTAGAGCAACCCAGGACAACAGCCTTGGAGAGGAAGCAGTTGATTTTTATCCATGGGTACAATATCATGTGGCTCTTACATTATCATCAAGGCATAAGAAATATACTTTTATCAGTAGATAGATTAATTCATTGGGAATTTCATGTACCTAGCAATCACTTATTCTTTTGCAAGGTTTCTGCACTCTGGGATGAAATGACCACCACGTCCTTCTGGCTGTGCTCTGTATGTCTTTGTCTTGCTCTGAACAAGACCAGCTCTGTTCCTGTGGTTATGCCCTAGACACAGAAGTGTTGGTGGCTAGTAGAACTTCATCCACTTTAACACCCACGCAACTTTCCCAGTTCCAGAGACGGAAACAGCAGATCAACCCAGCAATACAGACTTTGTGTGTGAAGTCCAGCGATTATGTTCTCCACCTCCAAAAGTTAATATCACCTGATTCTCAATATTTAGTGAGACAAAAGGGTGAAGATATATATGAAAGAGCTAAATACAAGTGTTTTGTTCTTCATAATGCCACATCCCTGTCTGATCCTTCTCATGCTTTCCACCCAGCCTAGCCTAAATTCAAGATGAGTGTATGAACAGAGTCAATCCACTTTCTTCTGCAACATCTAGCAAGTAATTTCTGTGTAATGTTATTACAGAGCAAATATGCATGCTAGTATTCAGTAACATCTTCTGCCCCCCTAAGTAAGTACTTAGTAAACAAAGGATGGTGGGTGCACATAGTGCTTCTTGGTATTCACAGAAGCTCTGCAGATCCAAAACCACAGAAATTTTGGGGCTTTGAATTTAGTCTTTTGCATCTTTTCAGGCCCTTATATTAATACATATTAAAAGTTGATAAATAATTAGATATCTGAAAAAAATATAATTGGGATCCTTTCAGAAACATCTTATTTTCCCTGAATTATTTTTGTGCTACCCCGTCCCGGGAGCCCTGCATACTTTCCACTGAGTGGTAATGGGCCTTTTTGCTTTCTCTGCAAAGATGATATTGTTTGATTCAGGGTTTTATATTTTCCTCTGAGGCTGGTGTGATATATGAAAATAAATCTAGACAAGCCACATTTGAATTAGAGCAAGCCCACGTATATAGGGAGGCTTTCCCATCTGGACTCCCTCCATGAGGACCCCAGTACATAACTTTATGGAATGCTGTCAGACTGACATTTCCACAATACCTACCAAACTCTTCAAAGTGGAATCACTGGGCTTTTAACTGTATTAGTATCTCTTACAGAATGCTCTTGATCAGCAGAGAAAACAGCTGAATTTGGTATCTTGCAGGCAACAGCACCTTGTTATAGGTTTGGTTCTCTGGAACCTGGTAGGAGAGATAGGAAAAGCCAAGTGGCATAACAAATGAGAACTTTGAAACAGAATTAAATTAAGAAAAACTTGATGACAAGTAGTTTTGTTGAAAGCTTTAATGTTACTGGGAAGCTGTCTTCTTGTATTGTAGCACAGAGCTATACATTACAAATAACTGAAAATTCTACTTGGCAGAACACACAGTTTTGTTTATTCATGGATTTTTTTTTTACACATTATCCTTGATGGTGCTGTATCAAATTAAAAGACTCACATTATTGTAAAAATTTTTTTTCTTTTATGTTGTACAAATCTACCCTGTGTCAGTTTAAAACCATCACCCCTTGTCATATCACTTCAGGCCCTGCTAAAAAGCCTGTCCCTGTCTTTCCCGTAAAACCCCTTCCAGTACTGAAAGGTCACAATCAGATCTCCCCGGAGCCTTCAGTCTTCCAGGCTGAACAACTGTAACTCTCACAGCCTTTCTTCATTGGAATGCCAATAGTGTTTTCATAGTAAAAGTTGTCTTTTCAGAAGTTAGTGCCTGGAAACAGGCACCCAACAAAATGCAACTAAAAATATATGAAAATGTATTTTAAAAAAAGGAGGGCAAGGGGGGGGTACTACCTATCATACCTTAAGAGCTCTGTGCCAGTAAATGCAAAGTAATACTAAACAGATGATCAACACATTTTGGCAGACTTTTGAATGGCTTCCTCCTACTGCTGTATCCTGCTGCTAGCAAGGCTGCAGAAGCAGCACAGGGACAGACCTACAGACATACATCTCGTTTCTCACACTGATGATCCAGTAAAGAACACTGTGCTATCAGTGCTGTGGATTTACTAAGTTGTGATTTATCTTCTGTGAAATGACTGTACAAATTAAAAAGGCATGTAAAAGAGGCCAAGTGGCAGTAATGGGAGATTTTAACTACCAGCAATCAACTGCTACATTAGGAGGAGGAAATAAACCAGCAACTGGTGATCTCTGTTTTTTGACTTAATACAGAATATGCATTAAGCATAAAAGACTGGAATAAAACCCAGATTGCAGACAAGGGAGAAGGAGTTTTAGAAATAGTCAGGTGATTGGGAAGATGAGGAAGGCATTTTTCCACATCTAATTTCTTTGACATTCTGCTGTAGAAAAGCAAAGGGACAGCACAGTTACCTAATATAAAAAGCACCACTCAGCTTGGTGTCGCCTGCAAATTTGCTGAGGGTGCACTTGAGCCATATTTCTATGTCATTAATGAAGGTATTAAATAACACAGGTCCTAATTCAGACCCCTGGGGGACCCCATTTGTCACTGATGTCTGTTGGGACTCTGAGCCATTAAACACTGCCCGTTGGAGGTCACATAATCACTTTCTTATCCAATAGTCCACCCATCAATTCCCTCGTCTCCTGTTTAGAGAGAAGGATGTTGTTGGTGACCATTTCAAAGGCTTCACAGAATTCCAGATATATTATGTCTGTAACACTTGCCTTGTCCATTGATGCAGTCACTCCATCGTAGAAGCCTGCTGCATTGGTCAGGCAGGACTTTGCCCTTGGTGAAGCTGCAATGGTTTTTTCCTTCAAATTACCTCCCTGTCTTCCATGTCAAAAGGTGCCCTGGGGTCTGTGTCACATAGATGAGTGTATCGGTTGAGGTATCTTGTTGCTTCAACTATAAATTTCTTAGCCCGCCAAGAGTGGCTGCAGACACCGCTGAAGCAGACATGAGTTCCAGACAAAATTTTTTCGAATGCACTGCAGTCTATGAGAAAGAAGGAAGGAAATCAGCTGGTTGACATGCAGAATCTTCAAACATCCTTTTCTTAGAATAAGTGCATGTGCACCAGTTAAGACAAGACTTGCTCTTGTCAAGGTGATCAGTCTAACCTTTTGTTTTCTCCAAACTGATTAAATGAAAACAGGATTGGCATCAGAAAACTCTCTTTGTCAAGAGACAGTGCTCCTAATTTAGGAAAGAACTTCCACATAGGCTTGGAAAATATACATGGTCCTTAGTCCAGACCATGGTGCACTGTAGCCAAAGCCCATTTCAGAGGAAGGCTTTGAGAAGTAACTGTTTTTCACATGCTGAACTGCAGAACATTTGGGTAATCTGTCCTTCCTTCTGGGAGTATATGGATGAGGGGATCAAGTCTATGATTAGCAAATTTGCAGATGACACCAAGCTGGGTGTGAATGTCAATCTGTTGGAGGGTACAAGGGCCCTGTCTCTGGACAGGCTGGATTGATGGGCCAAATCCAGCAATATGAGGTTCAGCAGGACCAAGTTTTGGGCCCTGTGCTTTGGCCACAATAACCCCTTGCAGCATTACAAGCTGGGGTCAGAGTGGCTGGACAGAAGCCAGGCAGAAAGGGACATGGGGTTACTGACAGTGGACTGAACATGACCTAGCAGTGAGTCCAGGTGGCCAAGAATGCCAATGGCATCCTGGCCTCTATCAGAAATAATGTGGCTGGGAGGACCAGGGAAGTAATTCCTCCCCTGAACTCAGCACTGGTGAGGACACACCTTGACTGCTGTGCTGTCAATTTAGGAAGGATGTTGAGATGCTGGAGCATGTCCAGAGAAGGGCAGCAAGGCCGATGAAGTCCAACCAGGAGCAGCTGAGGGACCTGGTGCTGTTTAGCCTGGAGAAGAGGAGGCACAGGGGAGGCCTTATTGCTCTCCACAGCTGCATGAAAGGAGGGTGCAGCCAGGTGGGGCTTGGTCTCTTCTCCCAGACAACCGGTGACAGTTCAAGAGGACACAATCTTAAGCTGCACCAGGAGAGGTTTAGGTTGGATATTAGGAAGAAGTTCTTCACAGATAGGGTTACTGGACATTGGAGAGGGCTGCCCAGGGAGGTGGTGAAGTTGCCGTACCTGGAGGTGTTTGAGAAAGACACAATGTGGCACTCAGTGCCATGGTCTAGGTGACAAGGTGGTGTTGGGTCATATATTGGACTTGAACTTGGTGGTCTTTTCCAGCATGGTTGATTCTGTAATTTTGTGATATCTTACTGTACTTACCTTTACCACCCTGTAATGCAAGACACAGTCTGTGATCTGGTTTGAGATTTTGCTTGTTGAATCCAGATGAACAATTTATAAGCTGAAGGTAAAGGAAATCACAGACTCTATTCTTCCATTCATTCTCATTTCTGCTCACTGCACTAGTGGCTGGGTTGCCTGGCTATGACCGGAACCAAAGCATCCTTTGCAGCCTCTGAATCCTCAAGTCTGCTCTTTGTGCTTCACTTCTGTTGTTCCTGTCTAGTAAGGGATTTTCCATTATTGTCTGTGTTGTTGGCGATTTTTCTACTAAGTTCTTAAAAAAACCAGCCAGCTGATTCACTCTGCATTCATACCAAAGGAATTGAATGCATCTTCTTACACTGGTTACGTCTGCACTTACACCATTAGCAGATATTAGACATCAGTATTAATCAGATAGGTGGTAATCCAAAAACTCAGTATAGCCCCTGTGGATGACATGTTGTACAGGGCTATATTTTATGACTTCTCCCTGGAGAGTTATGCGGTTAGGCAAAAAAGCCTGCTGTTGCTTGATGTTTAATAGCTTGGACATTATTGTGGAGCCTGTAAAACCTCAACCTTGCCGTTACGTATGTTCTTCAGCAACTGTACAATCAGCACGTTATAGCTGCAAAATGTTTCCTCAGTCAAGGGAGCTGTAATCTAAAATAAATATTTAAAAGAAATATTCCAAAGGACTTTTGTCTGCAGACTTGAGTCATTGCAGCAGTAAAATTTTTGAAAATGGAGTTCTTTTGGCTACTATAGCTATACAAACGAAAAAGCAAAAATACTTATTTTTGATAGATACATTCACTTTCATAATTTGAAAACTACTCATTCTTGTTTAACTCAGAGCTGTAGCATGTCAGCAAATGAAAAGTATTTCATTTCAGTTTGCCCCCTGTGGTAGTACAGTTAATTACTGTAATGTGGGTGGAGTACTCTTTTGCCATTATTAAACAACTTTGATCATAGGTTAATATCTAGAAAAATGTAAGAAAGAAAATCAGCAGTATATTTAACTGTAATTCCTGCAGATTATTCTTTTCTGACAGTTTCCACTGAAAACAGAAAAATATAATAATACAGCTGTATAAGTAGGTCTTCATGTGTCCTTCATCAAAGTATAGCAGCAGCATCACATTTAATGCAGAGAAAATGAAGGTTAGGAATGAACTCTTGGCCCAAATAAAGCCAGTGGGAGCTTTGCCATGGCCTTTAGAGGACCAGCTTGTTACTACATGTATTCAGCTGGAGTCAGTATAACCAATTCTTATTTATGGACTTTATTTTGAGCACCTTTTTTCTTTAGTGGTTAGAGTGTGTACTGACCTTCCGAGCTAAAGGAAAATGAAATAAGGAAAAGGGAAAAAGAAAAAAAGTAAAGTGATTTGTGTGCATGATAAAAGTGTTTTTCTGCAATAACACAGCATGTGGTCAAGAATTACACAGGTTGCATTTGCCACTTTATATCTGCTGCCAGACGAATACAATTCAGGGCCTGTTACCCCCGCCTGCAGTACTGTTTCATAGTTATGAAGTCATGACAGCTGTGATTGCTAGTGTAGAGAATAAAGTCTGTGGAAAAAGTCTGGATAGCTTCCCACTGTACACAGGCCAAAAATAAGTTAGCTGGAATTAAAACAGAAGAGGAGAAAATTTGCAGGGGGAGAAAAACAAGGGAAGCAAACAATGTTTCATATTGGGACACAAGCTGAGGCAAATAGACTCTGGGACAGATCCTGACTCCTCTCCCATCTCTGCAAGGTCCTGGAACTGATAAAAAATCTGAGGTGTAACCAAGAATCCATTTTGGCCAAGTGTACTCTACCCCATGGAAATTGGTACTTCCCATTTCCTGCCTCCCTGGAGATTCACAAGTCATTTGAATTAATTTTATTCCCAGCTTAACAATAACTGTGCAAACACACCACCTTAGTTCTTGCACCTGAGGAAACATTATGATCTATAAACTCACAATGTCCCACTTGAACACGGGGAGCAGGTGCTAATCAATAATGTGTTGCTGACATTTAAACAAGAGAGCTCCACAGACACAGTCGCCCGTAGCTGGACAAACGCCGCAGCGCCAGCCCCCCGGGCTCAGGGCTGTACCATTTCCAAAGCAGGATCTGATTTCCTCTTACTTCATCCACCATCTGTGGAAAAATCTTCTCATATAATCAAAGCAACAATACTTTGCCAGTGAATATTAATGGAAAATGTTTCCTTTATGTTTGTGAAAAATAGTGCCAGGGTATGTGGAACAGTACAATGATCAGTACGTACAGCTTGGTTCCGCACGTTCTGTGTAAGTACCACAGAGAAGAATGCCATCGTTTGGGGTTTTTTGCATCTAGTAACTGATACTTGCCACAACAAAAGATTTATCATTAAGGTGAGATCTGTGTTCTTCAGAAGGCTTTGGAGGAATCTTAAAGATAGGTTGTCTTCTCTCTTAAAGAGAGGGAGGACAAAGAAATACCTAGAGACAGGGATGTGTTGGATACAGAGAAATAGAAGCTGATTGCAGACCTTTTGTGGGCCACAAAGAACCACTCTGACCTATCTGTATTTCTGGCTGATGCCAGTGGACAGTATAATTTGAATTCAGTATGGCAATTGCATAGAACAGGATCTACCCCAGGAAAAGTAAGTGTGGTGATACAAGATACATGGCAAAAGCTCTTGAGAAAAAGGATTAGCCAAAAAGAGAACTAAAATGGGAACCAGCTATTCAATTTTGAGTTCATGGGCATCAATTTCAAGTTGCCCATGATCATATTTAGAGGGAAGGGTGTACTTCTGCCTGACTTGGGGAGAAGAGTTTAAGTTAAAACTTAAAACTGTCATTCTTACAATGACAGTTCAGGGGTGCCTAGAACTATGTTGCTGACCAGTTTCAGTTGCAGGTCTCAGGAGGCGTCCCTTACCTCAAACTCCTGCTATATGGTGATAAAGTTCCCTAGAAAATACGAGTGACAACAGCAGCAATGATATTTTTTTCTTTTTATTGCTCCAACTTATGTGGTCAGAACTCATCTTTGCCTTATTTAGAAATAAACTTTTATATTATGAAAGTATCCATTATGTTAATACAGAGGCAAACTCAGACTGTTTGACTTTTCTAATCTTCATTTGTTTATGATTTTAAAGTATTTAAAGCCAGAAAAAAACTGGTTGAAAAATTAAACATGGTGAAAGCCACATGCAAGGGGAAGATTAGAGATTTAAGTCTTCCCCTTCTGTCTGTCCTGCCTCAGCAATTACATCATCACTGTAGCACCTCCTTCATGCAGTTCTGTGGCGTCTTGAGAAACAGCTAGCCTGCCATCAAAATACAAGAAAACAAAGATATTAATGGGAGATTTTAAACACCTGTTAAAATCTTCATCTTCAGTGCCACTTGCGCAGGGCTAAAGGACAGGTAAGAAAATGAACTGCTGCTTGCATTTTGAAACTGACTGTAAACAGGTTAAAGAGGAGCCAGTAACAAAGCTGGGACAATATCACCAAGGGCAAAGCTTGACCCAATCTGTAGCTGCAGCTATAGTACAGTGTTGTCCTTCTAGTACAGTACTACAACAGGTAACACTAAAAAGAAAGCCTCCTGTGTCCAGAAAATGACAGACATTTCTACTCCCACATCAACCATCCAAACAGTGCACTAAATATAAATACCCAGACCTATTTTCCCTACTATATTCCCTCACTATTTTTTTATTTTTCATTTATTTTCTTCCTATGTCTTTAGCTTTTGGAAGAGACACAAGTTTTCTGAAGTACTTTCCCCCTTCATCCAGAGGACAGTGCCAAGGCTGCAATTGGTCCATGCTTGGCACCTAAGCCAGCAGCCTCAAAGCCAGAGTGAGGCCTTCAGCTACCAGAGTTGGTCACTGTCCACAGGCTAGTCCCTGACACAAATGGCGTAGCAGAAGAGGAGCAAAATCCCATGAATTGAAGAACTGGATTTTAAGACAACAAAGATATGCAGGCTTACTTCAAAATGAGTACCAGCACACTTGAGCAACTGGATGGGGAAAGGTGAGAAAATATTTAACAAGGTGAATCCAGATTGTAGAAGTGCATTGCCCTGGCCTTGCAGCTACAGACTGAGATGCTTTATTAACATGTAATTGTTAATTTGATTTTCACTCTGATAGATCAGACTAAAAGAAAAATTAGAACATTACTTGCTCTGCAGCCTCATCATTCTCTTCAGCCTCTTCCATCTAATCACAGAGAATGTCCTTGGAGTACTTTTAATTTAAGAAAATTGATTGTAGTCTGAAGACCTTTGTTTTATGTAAGACTCGTTTCTCTGAATTCTCAGGATTATAGCACCAAAGGGGTATTGGGGACAGACAGAGGTGATACAGAGACTCCATCATCAGAAGGCATCAAAAGGCACTTTATTATTAGAAATTCACAGTTCTTATTGAAACAATGGTGGACCTGATTGGCCTTTAGGAATCTTCTCTCACCTATTGATCAAGAAAGGACACCTCCTTCTTGTAAGCATCTTTGACAAACAGAGATTGCCTGCCAGGTGCAGAGAACAAGAAAATAATTGTTTTAACTCTTCCTCTGAGCTTCCTCACAGCTTCTCACAGCTTCCCAGGAAAATCCTGGGAGAGCTATGTCTCTCTCTGCTCAGAGGATATATGATTACCACAGGATTACAGGAGAAGGAAGCTGGATTTTACAAAGATAGGTTTCCTTGAGACAGGTGATAGGGCATTGCTGTTGAACAAAGACAGGGAAGGGTAAACCTTGGTGCTCATCAGGACTGCAGGGCAGCACTTTGGGGGTTTTGTGTCTAAAGGGTTTTGTTCTGTGTCATGGCTGCTCCTCTGCTTCTAGGACTGGTTTTTCAGAGGCAATTTCCATAAAGGCACTGTAAATAAAAGCGACGTGATTTTTTGTTGTAGGGGACATGGTCCACCTGTGTTTGCTTAAATTACAAATCATAGGCATGCTTCCTCTCCATTCCTGTTCGCCCACTAATCTTACTTGTATTTGCTGTACATAGCACAGCTGCCTGAACTTGAGTCTAGCTTCAGTTCTGCAGCTGCTCAGTATGTCCTTCCCACTGCCTGATCCCTGTTAGGATTTTGTTGAACTCGTTAATGCACCTGAAGTCAACAGATGGGTCCAAAAGGTAATATAAACCTCACACATTTTCTTTATGTGCTGTTTTCTCCCTCTGCACAATAGCATTGTGCACATGATCTCCATGTTCCTTACCATGCATTATGTCCTGTGGGCCTACAGTCTGTGGTAAATGAGAATGACTACACACAAAGGAATAAACCAAAGAAATGCTGGGCAAGATGAATCTTCTGAATGATCTCTCATAAACACAAGTTCTCAAATTCTCATGCTTCATGTAATCTATAATGCACTGAAATAGTAATCCCGGGAAAGAAAAATTAAATCAAAAGCAAAAATGCTGTGTGGTTTTGGTTGTTTTGTTGTTGTTTTTTTGGTTGTTGCTTTGGTTTTTTGTTGTGGGGTTTTTTTGGGGTTTTTTTTTTTTTTTTTGGCATGGGGAGAGAACAAATTAAATTAACAAAAACATTTTACTTTTTCATATCAACCACAAGGAACCTCAAAGTCAACTAGGTTTCCATTTTGAGCAAGAAATGCCCACATTTCCTTGTTAATTGTTTGCAGTGTTTCTGGAAAGGGTAGGCCAATTTTCTCTATTTTTATTGCCTAACGAAGGAAGAGAGGAGCACAGCAAAGGGCACAATTTTTTGTGACTGACCATTTGTGTGTCATTTTGCTGACACAATAAAACCAAGAAATGCAGAAACACTGAAAAGCAGTACAGTATTGACAACCATAGCTGGATCTCTATTTGCTCTTTTTCTATATAGGATGTGGGTGTTATCTGTGCTTGCCCATGAAATCAGGGCAAGTCAATTTACTGCTATTATCAGAGTCCCTGTGACTCTTTTAAAGAGTCATGACATAAAACCCCTTCAAAGATCATGCTTTCCTTTTATGTAAAACACCAGTGCACAAAAGGAAGACTCCAGTCTTTTCCTTTAAAGCTGCCATACAGCAGGGGAGAAGAAGATCCCTGCAGTGTGCTGTGAGCTGTACACTATACTCATTAGTGACTTCATCCTGTGAGCTGCCTTCTCTGGCCCACATCCAGGAATGCATGAAGTGTACATTTAATTTTCAGCATGTGTGTAGAGTCATTAACTGCAAGCACATTCTTACATGCCTCCCTCATTGCTTCTTTTCATTCTATTATAGAATATAAAAGGCAGCAGTGGTTTTCAGGGATTGAGAATGTTTTGGAGGGGACCTAAATGAAAGTACTGAAATCTCCTCCCTGTATTTAAGAATAGCAAGACAGTAATATTCTTCTGATTGACATGATAGTCCTGCATGGAATACTGTACTGTGAACAAACTTTGTTGGACAAAATTCTGTTTGCGTGCATCTTGATTGATGCTGCAAAACTGAGCAGTAGGTGGAGAAAGGAAAAAGTAACTGTCAAATTATGTAGAATGTTCTCACTTTGGCCCCATTATGCACCTATCCTGCATCTGTAAAGATACTACTTTTTTCTTAAATTATAGCAGTGATATATTAATACAGTCTAGTCCTATTTATATTGCAACCTGCATATGGCTGCCTTCAGGCTTGTATCTCTCTTGTTCCCCCTGGGCAAGGATCTGCCAGGAAGGAAAAGCCTTCCTGAGATGGAATTGCTGGTTTTGAGAGCTTCCTCTGCAGTCAGTCTCACTGAGAAACTCTGCGGATGTCATTTCCTACCCTGTGTCTCCTCCTACAAGTTACCCTGTGGTATGTCATGTTGAGAGATATGCAAAGTGAACTCCTGGCTCCAATGAAGTTGCAGAAGACAGGTGGAATTATATTTTATCACATTTCTATGCTTTCTTTAGTGTCACTACAAAATGACAGTCTCTCATGCATATGCCTCCTTCTCGGGCTGATACAAGTACATTATTATGCCTACTTCACCTATGGAAGAACAAACACAGGCTGGTACTATGGCCAAATGTGGTGGTAGAAGAAAAGTTTTAAATTAAGCAAAAATGGAGTGGTGGCCTTGTGCCCAAATCACTGGACAGTGTAATTTCTTCTGGGATCTGACAGAGACTTGGTAAAGACAAGCTGCACAGGCTGCAGGGGCTCATGTCCATTTACAGAAGCTGCTTGTCCTCTCTGTTGCAAACTCCCTGCGGGCACTGCTGGTGAGGACTGCCCAACTCCCAGCAGCTTTTGTGCTTGGAAGCCCAGAGAGCTGCCACATGGCAGCGTTCATGCTGGCAGCTCCTGGGCATGGGAAAGGCTTCAGCAGCAGGGCAGCTGTGCTCAGGGACTGGGCTCTCCGTAAAAGCCAGCCTGTGCTGCTGTACCCACCATCAGTCCTCTCTGAGCATTGTAAAGCATGGCAAACATAAATTAAATCATCTCTTAGCATTCCCCACAAAAAAAAAAAAAAAATCTAGATTTGCCCTGGGAATTTGGAAAAACTTTCAATATAGGGCTAAATTCATCAAAATTGGGTGTTACCCACTACCAGAAAATATCCTTGCATTGCAGAAAAAGAAATACATGAGCATAAAATTCAAGCTCAGATTCTGAAGTTCCACAAACAATCAAACTTTTTTTAAGCAACATTATTTGTCTTATATATAGCATATGTATGTATCAAAGTAGCCTCTTTTATACATTCCAGTAAATAAAATCCCATTGCATTCAATTGGGGAAAAAATGGTGATACAGTCTATGTGCCAGATATCTTTTGAAAGTTCTCTGGAGAAAAGAATACACACCGGCACCGAGATTTATTAAAATCCAAGTCATTTTTGAAGAAGCCAGCTTTATTAATGAGACAGCCTGAAAACCAGAGACTGTCCATGCCAGCATATGTGCATCATATGAAAGCCAGTAATTTTTTATTATCTTGGTATTGCCAGATATTATATTAAGCTGAAACACAGCTCCAGCTAACAAAAACTTCAAGTATATACTGGGACCTTTTAATGCTAGAACAATAAGCCAGCTTTATTACACTGATTATTGATAATATGAGGGTTGTGCTGGTATTCAGTCATAACTACATAAAATTATTGTTTTTCTGCCATAATCATTGGCTACACAATTACAGGGGACCAATAATAAGTTCGCCAGTAATTACTGACAAAGATTTCTTTTGTTGTATATAAATGTAGTAAAAGCCTCAGGCTAATTTTACCAGCATGTTCATATGATATCACTTCCTGAAAATACTTGGAAGTTTAAAAAAAAAAAAGGTATATACACAAAGGAAAGGCTGTACAAGTCCTACAGAAAAAAAAAGTGACCTCAAGAAATATCCTGGGTTTCTACCTCAGAAACCTGTTTTAACATTGAGGTCATTGCAAGAGGAATTAAAGTAAAAACAGTGTTTGTGTATTGATGCAAGGGTAGAGAGAATTTCTTTTACAGCGAATAGCCTGCTTAGAGAATCATGATTCAATGGCAATATTTTCTGAGTCACTCTATTGATTTGGTGAGACTTTGGTTTTCTATATTTCCACACTGTCACTTTACATAGGTTGGAGCCACCTGTACTCAACCTCTGCTCCAAATTAGTGGTAGGCTAATCTGAATTGATTCAGCTGATTCTATAGGCTATTCTATTGAGTTTACAGGTTTCTCTCTGAATCTCCTCCAGTGGAGCACAATTTGGTCAGTTTAATGTTTGTAAGAAAATTTAATTAAGCATGACAGAGATACTTATCCTAGAAAATATTACTATGCTATAAAAAAGATAACAAAAGTACCACTCCTTTAAATCCACAAAGCCTTTTTATCATGTCCTAGAATCTCTTTTTACTTTTTTCTAGCTTGTCCAGATACACCAAACATTTTCTAAAGGGTTTGTAAGCCCCAGGTGAGTTTAGAGTTGTGTTTGAATTGAAAAAAAAATTATTGCTACTTTTTTTCTGGCAGAAATCTCTCGTGTCTTGTCTTTGGTCAACAAGCTTCTACTTTCTTTAGGAGTCTGGAAAGAAATGTTCCTAAATTTCTTTTTGCATGGGAAACTGATTTTGTTCTTATATCTCTGTATTGAATAGTGTCAAATTCCCTGTGAATTCTTGAGCTATTCAGAAAAAAATAAGAACCAGCCCTGACCCAATCCCTAAATCAGTGATGCAACAGAAGCTGGCTATAGTGAACTTGTTATATCCTTTTGTTCTGTACTTTCTGGATCTGCTTAGCAGAAAAGCTTCTGAAGTGCTGTGAAGAAGGTTAAGAGGTCTAACAAAAAATCCAGATGAGATTTTCCATCAGTTCTTCTTTAGGTATACAGTCTTTTCATGAATGCTACACACAAAAATGAATTAGAGCAAAGGTGTGAAAACTTCCAACTTTTAAGTACAACCCATTGTTAACTCTGGGAACCTTATTTTTCTTTATATGGGTCATAAAAATATGATTTTAAATGTTTCCTATTAATCCAAAATGTCTTAATGCTTCATGTCACATCACTAAGGCCACCTTACCAAGGTGAAATGTTGTGGCATTTTGAGGTCATTCAGTTATGGGCTGCAAAATGGAGACATTTTTGTGACACTTCTGATAAGAAAATCAGAGTGATCCTGACATTTGCTGTAAGGAGACTTCTTTACACTAAATCTGAATATTTAACTTTGAATTAAAATACTGCAAAGATAATATTTCCCTTCTAAACATGCACCACAGGCCTGTAGATTACAATGCTTCTCAGCCTGGGTATTTTTTCATCCTCAGGGTCTGAGCTACACTCACTGTCTCTGTCCAGACAAGAAAATATAGCATAATATATGACAATGTAATAAAATAAAGTTAGACAATATTATATGTAAAAAGGCCTGAATCTAATGTGTCACTTTGAGCACTCACTACCATAACTGCACAGGTCTACACAAAATATTAGAAGCAGTTTCATGGAAAATTACTTTGAGAATTCATTACCTGCATGAGTGGAAGTATACTAAATCATGTCCAACACAGAGACAATTACTGTGCTTGGAAAGAAGTGCCAAGAACATATTTTGAGTAAAGGAATAGTTCTGGCAGATGCATCAATTTGCTGGCATAAAGCACATCTTCCCCTAAGGGTTTTCAAGAGAAAAGTGCTGCCAGTCAGAGCTTGCACCCTGACATCCCACGTCCCTGTACCCAAACTGACATTGTTATGTTCATACACGTCTATGAGCGTGAGTATCACTTAAGGAAATTTTTAATTTTTCACACTCTCATAGACTCTGGTGGTTGCTAAGTAGTGCAGAATTTGCAAACATCCAGTGATGATAAAAGCAGTACATCAGAGAAACACAGAATCACATAATTGTTAGAGTTGAAAGGGACCTCTGGAGATTATCCAGTCCAACCCTCTGCCCAGGCAGGGTGACGTAGAGCAGGTTACACAGGAACAAATCCAGTGAGTTTTGAATGTCTCCAGAGAGGGAGACTTCACAACTTCCCAGGGCAGCCTGTTCCAGTGCTCTGCCACCCCTCATGAAATTCCCCTCAGGTAATGGTGGAGCTTCTGTTTATCTAAATGGTGGTGATTTAGTTTACGGCCATTGGTCCTCATCCTGTTACTGGGCACCACTGAAATAAGTCTGGCACCATCCTCTTGGCACCCACCTTTCAGATATCAATCCTCTCTTCTCCAGACTAAACAGGCCCAGTTCCTGCAGTCTCTCCTCATAAGAGAGATGCTCCAGATCCCAAATTATCTTTGTGACCCTCCTCTGGACCCTCTCCAGTAGCTCCTTGTGTCTCTTTTACTGAGGAGCCCAGAACTGGACACAGCACTCCAGGTGTGGCCTCACCAGGGCTGAGTAGGGACACAACTCCCTCCATGACCTTCTGGCCATGCTCTTTCTGATGCACCCCAGGAACCCTTGGCTCTCCTGGCCACAGGGGCACTGTCAGCTCATGGATGGCTTGTGATCCACCAGGATCCCAGGTCCTTCTCCACAGAGCTGCTCTGTAGGAACAGCCCCTGGCTGTGCTGGCACTTGGGGCTGTTCCTGCCCAGGTGCAGGACCCTACACCTGCCCTTGTGGAGCTCATTAAGCTTCTCTCTGCCCAGCTCTCCAGCCTAGCAAGGTCCCACAGAACCGCAGCAGAGCCTTCAGGTGGATCCCCACTCCCTCAGTTTAGTGCCATCAGCAAACTTGCTGAGGATACATTCCATCCCTTCATCTGGGTCATTGATAAACAAGCTGAACAAGACTGGTCCCAGTATTGATCCCTGAGAATGTCACTGGCTGTTGGTCTCCAGGTGGCTTCTGTTCTGCTGGTCATGACCCACTGACCTCTGCCCTTCAGCCAGTTCTCCATCCACCTCACCATCCCTTCCTCTAACCCACATTTCCTGAGCTTACCTGCCAGGATGTTATGGGAAACAGTGTCAAAAGCCTTGCTGAAGTCAAGGCAGACAACATCCACCATTCTCCCTTCATCAATTTGTCCTGCCATGCCAGTCAGATAGGCACCCATGTTCTGAACTGTCTTTTTTACTTCTTTAAACCTCTGCAGATCTGCATTTTAAAATAGAAATAAATTAAATATTCATACGATTAATTCACTGCTTTCCTGGATAAATTCAAAGGTGTTGTGCAATGCTAAAATCAGGTCTCTTGTGAGCTCACAAGTAAAAGGCTGGCCATTGGGATTGCCATTAGTTACCTGTGTGCCATTAGGATTCTGGTGCACAGACAACCAGGACATGTGGCACACCCAGTCTTGCCTGTTTGCTCTCCTTCACTGGGAAAGTGCTGCAGGAAGACATGTAAAAGAATATAAGAAGCAAGAACTTACTTGAGATTTAGCACAAAAATACCAGTTTGACAACTTCAGGTCTCTTTAACAAAGCACCAGTTGTGGTTTCTCAAGAGCAAAGCCTTTACTTCAGTTGCAAAACCACCTGGAAAGCACTAGGCTTCATACCTGGCCATGCAGCAGAGCCCCCGACACATGCAGCAAGGAAGGGATGCAGAGGGTGCCAGAGCTGCCAGAGTGGCTGACACAGGGCTCGAGTGCCTGCACCAGCACCAAACCTGCCTGTGCAACCACTGTCCTTCACTACAGTTGCTGCAACAATGCTGCTCTCTGACATTCCAGCAGAGATTGGGGCCTATAATAAATTAAGAGCACACATACAAATCCCAAAATTTGAATAGCTTTGATGTGATAAGAACAGTAGAAAGTAAAACAACAGCATTTTATTCACTTGATAAGGATAGTAGAACAGAACAATCTTTTACCCTTATCTTAAGGACAGTGGAACAGAACAGCACAGCCTTGGAGAAATAGATGAAGGATGTAACTTAGGGAAACAGTAGTCATGCAAAACACAAGCAGGGTGCCAGATGAGCTCTTCAAGGCTGAAAGGGCAGAAGTTATCCAAAACAACAATATTGCACTTTGTCAAAAATGGGGGTCAAGGAACAGCCACCTAAAAATGTCACTGGACAGCTCCCCCTGTAAGCTCGAGGCTGCTGTGCAGGCTACCTGTTTGGTTTCTTAAAGAGAAACAAGAATTAAATGTTATAAACTACATTTTAGGACCTTTCACAAATAAACAGGAGTATTAATTAGGATGGTAATTTGTACTGTTTCAAATAACACAGTGCCTCCTTCAAGGTTTTCAACCATTCTTAATAGTCAAACATCTCTCTGGAACAATAAGAGTTGATGGGTATTTAGGGCTTGAGACCAGCTGCTGTTTTATTGAGTTTCTATTCTAAATTGCTTTGGCTTTCCACTTTCTAAAGTCCACAAAAACCCCACACTCCCTCAAAAAAAAAAAAAAAAAAGAAAAAGAAAAAAAAGGCATCCAGGTCAGAGGACTTAAAATCATAGTACTTTTTCTACTGGTTCTGAAAGGCTTTAGAGAAAACACTTTTGAAATAAGATTTTAATTTTTAAAAATGTTTTAAGTCTTTTTTTTATATGGGGAAAACAAAGATAAAGAAATTAAAGTGAATTTGTCCCTCTTAGCTGAAATTTTGCAGTGAATACTTGCATTCACTAAACTAATCTTAAATAACAAACATTGTTAATGCTTATTGCTGCATTTAAGCATATTAAAGCATAAGCCTAGACAACTTTGTACCCATGATGAGTAATGATATCAGAGCTGTAGTTTTTCCTGTGGAAAAAAATGCTTCAACTCTTTTTCACTCACATAACAAAGATACAAGATAAAATACAAGCTATAATGAAATAGCTAGCAAGAGGGGTCACTGTGGAAAAAAGACTGGCAAACACGGCAAGAAATTCTGTGACAGCCTAGGTGAGTTGAGTTTCACTTCACAGATCACTTCATGGAAGCATATGATCAGAGCAATCTAGTCTTGGATACTTTCTACTTTCTCTAGTCTTGCAAATGAACTGGAATGCTTGGAAATATAATTCGATGTCCTGAACATTTTTAGGAAAACCAGCATATTTGGACTGTGGTCACAGAACATTCTAGTTCATTTGCCAAGTAATATTTTTCTGAAGTCTGACTGAAAAAAAAAAAAAATAGACTCCACTGCAGCTCATAGCCAAATGCAGCCACTTAGAAACTTATCCATAACTATTCCATACCACCATTAATAATTTTTACATTAAATCCTGTCAATTACCAGGTATGCATAAACCACAGTACAGCTGTTGGCAGAAGCACAGGACTTGATGGAGCTATAAAAGCAGCCTAGACATTCTACATTCAGGTAGAAAATTGCCTAACCTTTCAAAAGATGAGTGCCATCCACCCCACAGAGGGACCTACAGAAGCACCTCTAGCGCTAGACTCATATGGGGCCCGGGACAAGAGAGGCTCAGTTTGCCCAGATTCAGACGCTCTACATAAGGGGCAGGGCATTTAAAATGTATCAACCAATATTTTATTTCATCTGTTCTTGGATCTAATGAGTAGTTTGGACCTGCTTCTTCTACTATATTATGCTCCAAAGGGTGTTTTTTTTTATGTAAGGATGAATGTTGCTTGCACAAGGCTAGACAAAGACACTCTTGGTTAATGCTGACTGAAGAAACTACATCCTAGAGGATGTTGCAATCTTATCATTCCTTTCAGTGAGGCAGATTAGATAAATACACAAGGAACATATCAATCCAAGGGGAGGACTGGACTTTGCCAGAGATAGCAGAGGGTGCATATTTCTCATATCATCTCTTTTTGGGGTGATCATCTGGAGCCAGATCTCCCTGTTACAGCTGGGTAGAACTTGGCAGACAAGTAACCCTCCTCTGCCTGCAGCATGAAAGAGGGATGTGTCATATCAGCTGGAGAGCTCTTCAGAGGAGGTGGTGGAGACAAATGCAAACAGCATGCCTTCCCACAGCCTCCCTCCTCTCATCACTCTTTCTAGTCTCTTGGGCCACTACCCAGTGCATATCTGTCTGCAGCTTAACAAACTCTAGCTGTGGTTTCAGGCTGATAAATAATTATGCTAAGTAACAGGTTGAAGGAAAATGTGATGTTGTTTCTGTGGAATGTTCTGAGAAGCTGGAAACACTTAAATGTAAAAACGACATGTGGTGAAATAACCAATAATTTGCTTAAGAAACCCACATCTGGTATTCCTGCTAGAAACAGGGGTTAATAGTCTGTCAGGGGCAAGCAGTGGCAGTGAGTAGCTCTAGGATAAACAAAAAAGCCTTAACGGCAGGAAATGGGCTTGTTCTCCTAGCATAAGCATTTACATTGGCTGCTAACCAGCAAGAGATGTAAAAACAGTTGTTTAGTTTACACTTGGAAAAAAAATAGAGACGGAAACAAACAAGACTTCTTCATTTTGTGTATCTGTGAAAAAAAAAATAAAAGCCACTGACTCTAGCTAAAAATGGTAATTATATATATGCCCCACACGCTGAGATGGAGCCACAAACTTGAGAAAAGATTCCAGTCATAAAAGAGGAGAGGGATTACTAAAATTATTTTTGTATTATTGAAATAACTGTCAGATAATTACATGCATGATTTTAGGCTACTCATGCAGAAAACGGGAAAGAGCAAGACAAGAGAAGTGAGGACACTTGATTAATTGATGCATGTTGACATCTTGAGGTTTTTTTTTTTAAATAAGAAGACTGATCCTGTTTTGGTTTTTTTTGAGGAAAGTCTAAATACCACTTGAAGAGGAAAGGATTTCTCATTTGACACCACTGTAGTCAGGAAAGGATATGGTCTACAACATAGTAACACATGGTTGTGTTGGTGTTGCATTGCTACCACAATTACAAGCTCAAAAGAGAAAGCCACATTTTAAGATGGGATGAAATGTAAATAATGTACTCATTTGACAAGATTCAGATGAAGTTCTCTGTGTGTGGCAAGCCGAATCTGTATTTATAGCAGTTAAAGAAACACACAAGATTCTCAGGATACACTGAAGACTGTGAATAATACACTGTTGGTTCCTAATTTTGTTTTAAATAAACAGACAATGTCCTATCTTAGGTGGTATTTCTCTTCTGAAATAGTGTAACTCTTGCAAAGATTGCTGCTACAATCTGAGATGTAATTTTCACACAAGAAAACATGACACCTAAAGCAGATGTTAGCGGCTTTCTGTTGCCCCTTGGACTGCTTGACATATTAAGCTAAATTTTCTTTTATAGTCACTGTCAAAGATGTATATTATCCCTTGTCAAAATAAAGTGTTGTGGTCTCTTTCCAGACCAGAGAAATAAGGTCAGGGCACATTGCCACCACAGCATCTAAGCTGCTCTCTCTTTCACTACATTAGTGTATATTACAGCCTTGCAAATGACAGGCTTTCACAGCCTCATATTTTAGTGTCATGTCTTGGTCTATAATGACACTGTGTTTTTTCTAGTGATCCTAGCACAGCTTTGCAACCTTTCTCAAAGCAGTGAGAAAGGAGGTCTTCAAGGCCACAATGCCGATACCTGAGGTGGGAAGCAACAACAATAACATTCCTCAAAAGCCTCATTTGTCAGTCAAAGCAATTCATATGGTTCAGCTCACGCGCATGTAGGCAGCACTATGTCCTCCACCATGTAATGTTTTTAGGTCTGAGACTGAATTCTTCAGTACAAAAGCTGAATCACTTCTGGAGCTTTTTGAAGCTTTCTGTAAGCATCCAAGGCACTCAGCTGCAGAAAAGGTCAGCTCTCTAGCATGTCACTCATTTGAAACAGCAGATCAGTGAAACTTGCTTCTTGTAAACAAGAAATGTCAGGGAGAGGCCATCTCAGACAGTGGCACTTCCACTTTTTCCCCATGCTGTGCTCACACTAAGCTGAGATGACACAGCCCTCAGTGTGCAATATGTTCCCACGGGCTCATAGCTACTTAAGTTGCCTTTAGCTCATCACATGAATAGCATGAGGAGACAATAATTCATGGCTTCCAGGAACAAAGATTAAGGTGAAAACCATAAAATCTATGCTTGACTTTCTGTTCCTCTGAGCTCTGGTTCAGACATGTAAATACTAGTGAAACTAGTCCATTTCTGAAACCAAGACTACATCTCATTTGTGAATGTATAAATTTAAGAATTCCAATAAAGACAGAGCCACTAATGCCAGGAATTTCTGTTCACCAGAGACTGGACCTAAAATGTCTAGTAAAAACATGAAAGAGCAGGTGACAAAAATAAAGTAAATTTTAGGAATGGCAATTACACCTTAACTGAATTTTTCAAACTTCAGTAAGCTTGTTCTTATACCAAATTCTGCTGAATTGGGGTTACCTTTTTGCCTTTTGTGTATTCCCAGTCAGAGCACATCCATCATATTTTTGCTCATAGAAAAATTTTTATGATGAAGAGGACAGGAGAAAAATGGGAAATGAACAGGAAAAACATGGAAAAGGAGCACTAGCATGCAAGCAATGATCAATCATTAAAAATGTAAGTCTTGCTGCACATTTTTCAGTGAAAGCTTTACACAAGGAATACAGTCATTCGCCACCAAAAAAAAAAAAATCACTCACCAAATAACTGTCTTTATTTTGTATAGAACTTCCATTTATCATTAAGTTCCCACCAAAATGGTTTGTCTGGTACAATTAAGTAGGATATTTATATAATTTAATATGGTTTATGCATAACTTGGATTAATTATGATTTAACTAAACTGCAAAACAAGCAGCCTCAAGGGTCAAGATGTGAAGCAACAACAGTCCTCACACTTCAGTATGCTTCTGTAGGGACAGGCCACAAGGACAGTCACTGTGAGACAAGGGCAGCCTTACTTTTCTCCTGTAAACAACGTGTGGGGATGTTTTATTTATGCTGGCACTCAGTGAAGGCAGAAAGCAGCATGGGAGGATTCACCACCAGCCTTCAGCACCCAAAAGCTCGCAGAGTCTATAGCCAGGCCATGGACATTTGACTGCTCACAGCACCCACTCTTTCCCACCATCCCTAGACAGAATCTAAGTTACAACAGTATCTAGATCAGTATCTAGGCTTAGGATCTGAAATGAAGCCTTACAAAAATTTTCTCTTCCCTCATGAAATTTCAGACTGCAACAGATATTCAGATCTAAATATGGGATGTTCATATCTATTACATTTTATTTAAAACTCTGGAGACTTTTTAAAATACCTGCACAAAACCAAAACAAACAAAACAAAAAATAAACCTTTTTGCTCAGCTCTAAACATTACAATGGACTTGACTTTCACAACTGATTTATGCAGGGCTTGCATAAATAGAGCTTAGCAAGCCTCCCATGCATTATCAAAACAAACCTTTACTCCATAATGCACTGTGTTGGAGCATTTGATTAAACTGAAAGAATATCTGTTGTTGATTCTCTTTTCTTCAGGAGAGGAATTTCTGTGATTGAAGGAAAAGCAGCAGGAAAATCAATCTTATGGGGTGGCCTGGGGAAACTGTTCATAGATGAATAAATATGTTTTCCCAGTAGATAATGTGGAAAGCAACCAAACATTTCATCTTTAGACTGCATCTCCAAACATAGGCCCCACCCTCTGCCATTACAAGAGAGATTGTTTTAAGCAAGGTAACAGAGATCAAACACTCTTCCAATATTTTGACAATAACCAAGAACGACCATTTGGGGTGGTTTTTATTTGCATTAATATCCAGTCTTTTTAAATGGTCTTGGCATGCTCTTGGCCTCAGGAACTTCCTGTGATAATCAGCACCAGGACTGATTCATGCATTGCTGTCAAAAGATATTTCTTGAAGCAATACTATTTTGCCACTTTGTTTTAAGGTCATTAAATATTCTTTTTTTCCTAATGCACTTTATTTCTAATTATGAAAACCTCATACATATCACAGTAAAAATTAAAGTGCATTTGTGAAAGAATAAAGTTTGAGTTGTTTATGTTAGGTTTATGTAAAAACCTAATTACAGAAGTAATTACATAGTCCAGAACAAAATGCCAGCATCTACTTGAGTACACGTAGACATGCATGAAAATATTTGCATGGGAATAACCCTGGGATGTTTCTTGACCACATGTTTCGTGTCAAGTTATTTTGCTGCATGTCAGTATCTACATGGGTGTGAAGTGTGCAACTGCATCTATTTAACATGTAAAGTTACAAGCACAATTTAAATCAGAAAGTTCATTTTCAAAAGAAGCAAAGCTGCTTGTGTCTATGCCTTTATGCAATGAGAACTCCCAGTAGTAATCAGAATAAGTGATGTGTTTCTGAATAACCCACGTGTGTAGACAAATATTCCCAGTGATCATTTTAAAAAGAGCATTTAACTGGCTTAACAAATGGAAGGATGATTCAATGCTTGCAAAACACCAAGGTTGTGAGTTCCAGTGAGAACGAAGTGTTCTGTAGCTTTACCTAGAAGCCCTAAGGCTGAGACACTGGCTGCTCCATTTCACCGCCCATTGGGCCTTCTCAGTGTTATGGTGGGAAAGGAATTTGAGCTGCTTCCTTCCTTTTGTGCATTTTGAAGCTTAAAATTAAAAGAGATACTCCCCATGCTCAATTGCTGTTAACTTTAACATGGATGACACACAGATTTAACATGGGAAACCAGACACCTTCCCTTACTCCTTGCATTTGCAGTTTAGGGCTTGTGCAAATTGCTTTTCCTTATAAAGCTGGATTTTAAAATATCTAATAGTTTCAATAACCTTTTCAAAAAGGCTATTTTCACCAATGTTGGGCCACATCATTGTTGGAGGTTAGGGTGTTTCCTTTTGTTTTCTTTCTCTTAGAGAATTTTTCTTTCATTTTGTTGCTAAGAAACCAGAACAATCGCTACTTAGGAGAGAGAAAAGAATTTGCCAAGCTCAGAGGAGGAGGGCACCTGGCTGCATTTCTCTTATATTAGGGTTTCCTCTTGGAGAAGTAGAGATACCATGAGAATTGGGCTGGGAACACGGGGCTGGGGCAGCTCCTAGCTGTCTTGCTCTCTCAGCTCCTGAGGAGGACGGTCAAGCTTCTGCTTGGGGTAGAACTTTGCTGCTGCCGCTGGACCCCAGCCTCATCCTGCTTCTTCTGCTGTGGGTGAGCCTGTCCTGATGTGCCAGCTACTGCTCAGAGATTCCATCCCTGCCGCAGGTCCTTTTGCTGTCCAGAGGGGGCACCGGGATCGGCTGCCCCTGTGGGTTTGTAGAGAAACTTCTTTCTCCATCCCTTCCGCCCAGCCCGACCACCATGACGGCGTGAGGGAGCCCTGGCCGGGCCGCGCACAGCGCCCCCTGCAGGCGCGGGGGAATCACCGCACCCACCCGGCCCGCCGGGAGCCAGCAGCGCCCCCTGCCGGCCGCCACCGGAACCGCACCAAAGCGCTCAAAGAGCGGGAAGAGACTTGCCTGGGATTTCTGCTCTCGCTGGCTGTGCCAGCAGCGCCGCTGTTCGCTTGCCTGCTTATACAGACACACACTGCTACACACACTACTGCACACACACTAGCAAAGAACTGGTATTTCTTTTGCCATATCTTTGCCTGAAAGCCCCTTCATTTCAAAGTTTTAGTAATATTTTAGAACAAAAGAGGTCCTAATCTCCATTTAAAGGGAGGTTCCCACCTCCCTTGACAGACACCTGTCCCTTCAAACCAAGACAGTCACACAACACCTTCCAATCTGGACATTTAAAACCGATGTCTTTACATTTGTGTAAAATAGCACTAGTTGCTGGAATATTCTACTTGTTTCCCCTCCAGAAGACTTGTTTTAAATTTTAATTATTTTTAAATGGTAGCCTAAGGTTTTATGTAAAGCATATTGAGGCTTGTTGGTGAAACAGGACCAAAAGAAGTAATTATTTAATGAACGTATTAATTAAAATACTGATGACAGTATCAAACACATCCTGGTAAAGTTATAAATTTCCTTTTATATTTCTTAATCAGTCATTCACACTCTTAAGTGGACACATTTTAAGAATTATCCGGAATATAAAGGAGCTTAAGTCAAAATCAGAAATCATCCTTCAGCATGACTAGGTTGGACATGTACCACATCCCTGACCTGGGTTTTGACACATCTGGGCAGATCGGAGTTCTCTGATACCAGGATGTGAACACGTTCAGAACGATTTTCCTTTAGGGCTGGAGAGAGTTCAGTCCATTAATCATCCCACCCTGCTCTCTGTGTACTGAGACTGCTAAAAGCCTTGCAAGGTGTCCAGTCCTGTGGTCAGTTGTCTTCCTGAAACTGGGCTGAAACTTTGAAAAAGAATGAAACTTTAAATAAAACACTGCTCCTCAGTCTAACCTGGGAAGCCAATGAGGCCTCTTCTCCACAGCTGAGCAAAGATGAGCCCCACTGATGTGGGATCCCAAAGCTGGTGATGTATGCTCTCACACCTGCAGGGCCTGCTTTCTTTCCTGGCCATCTGCTTCCGCCTATACTGCCATGACATAATTGAAACAGCAGTAAAGTTTTGAACACAGTAAAGAATGTGTTTTGGTTTGTTTTATTTTCCCCCTGGAACTCCAAAAATCATGAAAAATGCAGATTTTGGGGAGGAGGGAGACGCAGGGACTAAATCCTGTCCCAGACCTAATCTTTTCGCTAGTCCCTTGAAGCTCAGAGCAACAGCAGCTGTTGAAAAGTGCAACTGTCTTTTCTATATGTGATTAAATATAGCCAAATATTAAGTACTGTCATCAAGGGGTCAGTTAAATCTAATTTCTTTCCCCTCTACATATATATGCACAGAGGGAGCTTAAGTCCTCTCTCATCTGGTTTCTTCATCTTTAAAAGAAACAAAAGCACACTGTGCACTATTTCCTAATTTGATAGTATCTTTATAGGATCTTAATATCCTCCTCCTTGCCAGCAACAAGCCAGACCAGCAGCAAATACAGTTCAGTTATGAGCTGCAGCTGTTTGGGGCCTGTAAAGGTCTATCAACAACCTGGAAATTTCCAATCAGTGCAACATAGGACAGGCTCCATCACCACTAGCAAAAGTTTGAACTTTTGCAAGCAAATATTGGGTTCCACAAGCAAAATGCTGGCAAAATTAAAACTGCTTAAGCAAGCAGACTAGCATTGAAAGGAGTAAGGACAGCTAGCTAACAGGGTGGGGCAGGGATCCTAGCAGTATTCAACACACAAACTGTGTTGTAAGCCAGGGCAAATCCCACCTGCAAAACTGTTCTGAATTACAATTGTAATGGCTGTCATGGAGCACAATGTGCTTGATGAATATGAAGCATTTGGATCACTCATCCACTAAGACCTATTTCCTCCTTCTTCATGAGGTCAGGTACGTTTTGCTATAGCAATGACAACACACTTGGGAGAATCAGAGTAAGCCTTAAAAGATACAAAGATACAGCTTCTTTTTTAAAATAGATTTTTATATATATTTGCATAGAATTTACATTACCATAGCTAATAAAATTCCCAGTGAGAAGTTTCAGTTGCTTTAAGAAGTGACACAGATAACAATGTCCAGGTTCACTGAACTGTGTGACATAGCACAGCCTTGTTTTGTGATCCTTCTGTAGCTCAGATGCTTCTCACTGTCCTTGACATGGCAACTATAATATCTCCACACACTCACAAACATGAACAGGGAGAAAAGCACTCTTCTCCTGGATTCTCAAAAAAAGAAAAAAAGACAAAAACAGCTACTCATCTTCAAGCTCACTTTTGTTCTAAGGGTGAGGTTTTATCCTCTTGCCTGTATTGTTCATATAATGGACTTTTTATCACCCTCCACACACCATACTCAACCTATCCAGCATGTTGGAAATGCTGTGAAGGATTAGCTGCTGAGGCTGGCATAATAAAACTTAGAGAAGTACAGAAGGTTTAGCCACTTGCTCAGATAGCTAAAGTGTTTGGCCATCCTTAGGCATTAGCTTAGCCTACAACTGCTACCTCAGTATGTTACAGAGAGCGCAATGCAGTGCAGTAATACTCATTGTGTCACTGTGTAGATAGGTCCGACATCTCTCATCTGTACACACACTGCTTCACTGGAAAATCGGAAAACCTCTCTTCTGATGATGGCTTGCACCTCAGTGTGAAATCAGTTGGGAAAAGGATTCAGATAACATAAATATGAAGACAAAATTTCAGCCTGAGGATGAAGAATTTCCGACACTTCCTTCAGCCTAATGCATTTTCTGTAAAATATAATCTATACCCACTCAAAGTTACAGAAATTTGGCTTTTTATTAGGTCTAAAAAATAAAAACTAATTTTAATTCCATAATGCCGTTTTGTGGTTGCTGTTAAACTTGAAAGAAGGATTACAAAAACAAAAACATTCTGTAAACCAAATCCTCAGTCAATTCTATTTTACAACTAAATCTCTGCTTATTCAATGTATTAGAGGAAGTATCTCTGTTAAACAAGCTCTTTTTGTCTGGAGGTTCAGAATTAACATGCCCTTAAGTCTTCTTTAAACACAGGTAACTCATCACCCTCATCCACAATAGTTTTAATAGTTGCTAGGCGTCATGCAACAAACTATGCTTTTGTTTCTGCCTTACCAGTTCTTTCATCAGCTGCTGTTGTGCACATTAGGCAAAACATATGAGAGCAAACAAACGGCAAAATTGCTTTGTGCTAATATTTTGAGACTGCTGCTCAATTTTAAGGGTTAATCTTTACCAGGCAAACAGGTGCAGTAGAGAACCAGATGGTTTCAAATGCAGTGTGATCCTTGCAGGAATTGTATTAGTACACAAGCAAGCCTCAAAGCTGTTTTCAGAGAGCAGCTGTACCAAAATGCCATGAGAGTACAGTCCCTGCATCTCTCTGCATCCTTGTCCTTGCTCAGTCGTGTTGGCTGAACTGGGACTGCATCCCAAGCTAAGCTCACCACTTTGCTCATGACTATACCGTACTTTGTGTCACAGGCACTTCATATCTCTCCCTCCCCAGTTTCAACTTCTTTTTGCCTTTTTGTGTGCACTGGTTTCATGTAATGGCTCCATCTCCTCAGGCATTCAGCATCCTTTCCTGTGCCTTCCTTGGTGTGTAGCTTCCCTGGAGAGAGACCATGGCCCAGGGTCTAAAGGAAATAATGAACACTTATAAAGGTTTTCCAATGGTATCTCTCTCTGACCTTTCTAACGGTGACACCCAGTGAGACAGGGTGCAGGAGCCCCACTTTCTCAGAGTGGTGAAAGTCACTTAGAAAGTCACTTAGAAAGTCTCAACTGGTCCAAGTCTGGCAGAAGGTCTTAATGGAAGTCACACCCATTCACTTGGGATCCCAGAATTCAGCTCTTTCAAGGATTAAAATTTGCTGTCAGTGTTTAAAGTGCTCAAGTCAGTTAAAAATCGAGGGAAAAGAAGCAATTACCTCACTGGTTGAACAACAACAAAAAAAAGGGAATTAATTGCAGTTTTGATTGTTTGGGCAGGGAATAGTAGCAGAGATCAATGAGTGAATGAAATCTCACAATGTCCTGGAAGGTAAGGGTGCTGGTTTCAGATGTTGAAACCAGCACAATAAGAAAGGACTTGGCAATAGGGCATGCCCCCTGAATGACTGGAGCAACAGGGCCGCTGGATTGAAGCTTTGGGAGAGGCATTGTTTCATCTTTATGTCTCTATCACATTGTAATAAATTCTCCAGTTACCTTATAAACCCATACTCTTTTTAAGAAGGATTCTCTCCCATACAGATCAAATGAGCACAAATAATGTTCTTTCATTCCTATTTCAAATACTTTGCTGGTGTGTAAAACACTGGCAATCCAAGAAAATCCATGAAAAAAGCCCCATGTATATAGACTTTTCCAAACTGCTGACAAATGAACTTTTCATTTGACTTTCTGATGCCACTTTCTCACTGTCTCATATTTTTTTATCGTGATTTTCTAGAAATGTCCTATGAAATATAGAATTACAGAATAATTTAGGTTGGAAAAGACCTTTGAGATCATTGAGTACAACAGCAAACTTAAACTTGCCAAGTCCACCAGTAAACCCTGTCCCTAAGTGCCACTGCTATACTTCTTTTGAATATTTCTAGACATGGTGACTTGAGCACTTCCCTGGGTGGCCTGAAATTTCTCACTTACACTCCCATAATCATTCTTTTCTTCTGAATATGTTGCAGTTTAAAAATTTCCTTTTAAAAATTAATGTCATTACATGAGCATCTTCAAAGTACTAAGCCACAATTTCTGTGCTGTATCCATGATGTAGTACTCAAATTAAGTGCATTGTTCTAACACATTTCTACTGAATTTATTTCCAGCGGGCTTTAAATAAACATGCTTTAGGTTATAAATATATTCCCATCCTTTGAAATCCTTTCACACTGAAATGAATCTTCTAGCCTGTGGTCATCTGGAGAGCTTGGAGAACCACTTCAACAACTGATTTAACAACTTAGACCTGAGAATCCTATAATTTTCAACACCGTTAAATCATATGTTATAAAAACCTTTTTTAAATTAGTAAAATTATACAAATAAAATAAATGTAGCATGCGGGTTTAGACACAAATGTTTGTAAGCCAATACCTCTTGTTGATCGTCATCTAGAAACAGGAGTACAAACACATCTGTAGATTAGACATGAAGGGTCGTATCAATCTGATATTCCTTTAAGAGGAAGTAGCAAACATTTTCTTTGGCAGTAAAGAAACAAAATATCTCCTTTAAACCATAACCAGAAAGGTTTATTTAGGCTCTTAACGTGAGTAAACTAAGGATTATGGGAATTTAGTTCAAAAACTGTTGTAAAAGACTTGTCTTAATAAGCAAAGTGCCTGAAGTAGATACCTAAAATAACAGCAGATGTCAACACAACATAATGAGACACATTATTTAGATTTATACCTTTGATTTTTGTGTAACTAATTAGAGTAGGACACAAAAAAAAGCGTTTTCCTGTTTCTATTGCCAATGAAATTGCTTAACAAAATTTACCAAACATTTTAATTTTTTTTTTTTTTTTAGTGTCTGTTATCTGTTATAATTCATGCACACTCTTGGATGTTTATGAGTTTCGTACTTTTGAAGGGAGAAAGTTATTTTTCTGTTATTTATGTATAATCTAACTTCAATTGGACTAGAAAGAATGAATCTGGAGTAATGTTCTCTTTAATTTCTGACAAAACAGATTCTGGAGTAGTTTCAGTCTAATATCTTTCCATTTTTTATTGATTAGAAAAGGAAAAGCTAATGCTGAAAGGTAGATATTTACTTCAAAAAAAAAATAAAATATTTTATTCTATTCTCTTACAGCTGCTAGCAGGTATATCTGTATTCCAACTTCTTTATTTTAAACTGTCAATAAATTTCATTCAACATATATAAACCAGTCACCTGTCTAGGTAATACCAGTAGACAGTTAACTAGTTAACCAAAAAGTGAGCAAAAGTATATTAATGTGTGAAAAAAACCCTGTAATCATTTAAAAAGCTGCAGAACATGGTTACATTAATTTTCAGGAAAATTAGGATGCAGATTCTTTCATAACTGAATTTTTTTTAAAAATTATGAAAATAAGCCGGGATAGTTTCTAAGCTGAGCTCCTTGCAATGATTCCAGCTAGTCACTCTCATTCCTTTCTGTGGCTTTGGGGCCACATTTCTCCAGTGCTCCACATTGCAGCTGGGCTACTTGATCTTGCAGCGGACCAATGTCGTTGTGCCAGCTGCAGAGCACAGCTGGAGCTCCTGCCTCTAGGTCTGCTCCTACCTCCTGGCACAAGGCACCTAATCAGTTCATGCCAAGTGTCCAAATTAAGATAGCAGGAGTTTCTTGTTTCTCTTGCCATTGCTCCTCCTGGGCCATGCTGGGATGATCCTGGAGATACCTGCTGAGATGGTGCAATGGGCCAGTGAGGTGATGGGTCCTGCCCCTGGCTCCAGGCTGCATTTACACACCAGCCAAATGTGTGGTCATTGCATGGAACAGAAGGAGTAATAACAGCAGTAATGACAGTTCCTGAAAGATATTTCAAAGGACAAAGGTACTGAAGTCTGTAATGTGCTCAGTGGCTTTGGTCACAAGGGTCACGAATAAACTAAAAAAATTTCTCAGTGTCCCACCAAACTGCAGCCTTCAAAGCCTGCTCAGTAATAATTTTTTCAGTGCTGCTCTCAAGACACTGTGCAGTAATCCCTTCCAAAAGGCATATCCAAATTCCTTCCTCTCCTAGAGGACTAGCAAGAGAAGTGTTTTGGTGGTTGTTTTTGAGGACTACACTGTCTCCTCAGGCAGCTCCACCACATACACAGTGGGATTCTAGCTGTATGGTGAATATACTTCCCATGTTCACTGCTCTGGTCCAATGGGACTGCATAGTCAGGCAAATGCTTATATATATGTGAACCTTGGCAAGGTTTTCTGTGGCTTTTAAAATTGTGCAAGGACTTCAAACTGTTTGGTGAGTTAACTCAAGAGATACTAATCTTATTCAAAAACTAATTGGAAGAGAAAAACCCTTAAAAAATCACTCCACTTGGCTAAATGATGCTAGCTGACACACTTTTTGTAAATATGTTCTTGGTCAAAGTTGTTTTCTAGGAAGAAAGCCCTAATGATGACAGGCAACACATTGCTACAAGAGGCAGGAGAAAAGGAAGTCCTGGAGATGGTGGGGGTCGCACCCTGTCACACTGCTCAGGGTCTGCCCTGTCCCCACGACATCCCTGCTGACTGACTGCAGAGAGTGTGAGAAATCAGCAGCAAAAAAAGCTCATACCTGCCGTCACATAAACACATAAACACTTTCACTCAGAGTACTGCTCTCATTATCTGGCCATCGGAGGCAGCTAAGGCTGAGACAGGAGAGACGTTACAGGATCCTGTCTGCCTGGTGTGTTCACGGTCCACTCCAGCCGGGAATGACTTCCAGATGTTCATGTGCTGCAAATGCACCTCCAGCCCACAGCCCAACCCTTATCGATCACGCTGGACAACACTGGCACCGAGCGGGAGGAAGCGGTGGCTCAGTCAACAGCCCAGAGGGTGTTGGTAGACTTGATCAGGGAAACGACAAATTTTCCAGAGAAGCTGGCCAGGGAAAATGTCTATTTTTGTTGCAGGAGAAAGGTTTCTTTAATTAAAAAATAACCACATAAATTAGAGCCAAAACAAAACCCTAAACAAAACAAAACAAAAGGAAACAAATAAACAAACAAACCCCAGAAAAATAAATCCAAACTAAAAACCCAAACAAACAAAACCTCCAGCAAAAACAATCAAACAAAAAATAAAATAAAAACCAGGGGGGGAAAAAACCTCAGCAACAAGCCCACAAGACTAGAAAAGTATGTGTGCTCTTACATGAATTCTCTCCTATAGAAGGGCTTTTCTCAAAGAAACTCCCATTAAAGGGTTAGCTGTTAAAGAAAGCAAATGTTTGGTTGTTTTTTTTTTTTGTTGGTTTGTTTCTTTATGATGGCTTTTTCAGCAGAGATATAAAAGCCTGCATAGACAGTCATTTTGATTTTAAATGGCACGGTTCAGGTTACCTTAACTGCATGTCAGAGATTAGCTGAAGCAATGCTGAAGTAATCAGGATCTGCACCACCAAACAACTGTTTCTGTGTGCAGTCAGCTCCTGTTTAGAATTATGTAGGATTTTCTGTAGAAATTGTGTTCTTGAGGTATTTCTGTTTGTGAAAAATTTTTAACACGAACCTCTACAATAAGGACTGGAATTAATTTGCTGTATGAAAGATTCCTTTCTTTCCAAGATATGATCAGGCTCCTCCTACTGAAGAAAATAATTTATTCTTCTAGTGACAATCTCCTTTCACCCCTTCAGGTTTTTAGTGTGTCTATATTACAGAATAATTTATCTACTAATATTTCTTCTGCAAACCCAGAAATCCCTAATTTCTTTTTTCCCTTTTTAATATAAACAGAATACAAAAACAAATCCTGGTTTTCCCCCTAATGTATAGTAATGTCAAGTATTTTCCCCCTGCTATATTATGTCAAGTATTCTCTATGTAAGATTGCAAAACCTAAAGGGTTACAGGTTCCCCCTTCAATTCACAATCCCAGTGCTGTTGTGGAGGAATTGATTTATATTTTTCTGCCAAGCCATTATTAATCATTCAGTGTGGTCCTGTTATAACTGCAGGGATATGAACCTATCTGCCACAGAATGTGTGTCACATTGAAGCCCACTCCTGCATGGCAAAGAGTGTGCAGCTACACACTCACCCGGGTCAAGGCCTTTGTTGCAAATGTGCAGTTATTTTGAAACTAAGACCAAATCTTAAAAGTATTTAGCAACCTAAGTTTGTAAATTGGACATTCTTTTGTATTCTTCAAAAGAACACAGGCATAAATCTCCCACCAGATGCTTATCTGCATCATTAAGCTCCTAAATTACTTTATAAACTTGTTGCCTATACTTTTTTCCCTCGGCAAATTACTTAGAAACCAGATGTGCCTTTCCTCAAATGTATTATTTGCGAGTATGTACCAAATACCTCGGCAGAATTACATTCCTGCTTCCAGCTATTTGGAAAATGTTAATTTAATTTGCTCTCTTTTTGTTATTCATTTGGGCAACCAGTCACCTAAATCACATGTTATCCTTTCTGCCTTCTTACTGGCTGCCTAAATGTTTTTACTAGGAGAATTATGAGTATCAAAGGCATTAAGAGGCAAAGCCCAGGTGATTTGCAACTGATAGGAACTTAAGGATAATAGTTATTGCTGTTTATATTCACTAAACCTGTAGATGATCTAGGCATATTTGTGGCTTCCATCTCTTTACATCTAATATAAACCCAGTCACCACAAATCACAGCTACCGCATGCTTATCCACAGGAATGTTTGCCAGACACTTTTCTTTTACTGTTGGTTGCTTCACCAGACTGATGGTCCAATAAAGTCTGCATTGACAAATCTGAACTCTAAAAATTAGTGCCTTATCCTGTGCTTTGGAATTGAAAGAAACATTGAGATGTGATACATACACTGAGGGGCTTAATGACAGACTTATGAGTGTACTAAGTAACTCAGTGTTGAAGACTGGTGTGAGCTGCCCGGTCATATATGTCCATTAATTCATTTTTATTACCAAATTTAATTTGAAATTGTGGTCATTTCTTACTTTTTGAAATTGATCTAGATAATAAAAATGAACTATATTCCAGGTAACATTTAGGCCCAAAGCAGTGTTGACACTTTGTGGTAAGAAAGGTAAATATTTACTTCATGAAAGACTTGCCAAGCCCACAAACTCTGTGAAAACATGAGATTTCAGTTAAGTAAGCAACAGGCTTTCTTTCACAAAAATAGCATTCTGGTAGCACTTGGTTTTCATGGGCACTTTTCACCAGAATTGCAGCATTCTATTTTACAGAGAAAAAGAATACTTTTGAGGAAGTGCTTGGAATGACTTGTCTCTTTTGACCAGATTGGAAGATAAGCACATATATTTTTGTCTGTTCTGTGGTTTTCCCAAAGATTACATCTATTTTTTAAATGTTCCAGGCTTGGTGCATCATTAAGATAACGAGTACTCAGCTTCCCCAGCATCACTCCCTGCCTCCTCTGGCACATTTCCCTGCAAATACATCTGAAGACTTGTTTCTCTGGGTAAGGGGGCTGAGACAAAAAGAGATGTGCTGCTCCCTTTCCATGTGTCGACTGCAAACAGCTTGTATCATTCTGCTTTGTTTGTTCTTTACAGAAACAGTGGCTGTGAATTGCTGGGGACTTCTATGTTTTATGACTTTTACCTGCCAGATACAGAATGGCTGAACTCCTCTACACCAGAGAATTGCCATATTTGAGCAGATGGGCTTAAGAAAGTGAAAAATACAGAATTCTGTTTTCTTGCTCATTTGTGGTTGTCTGGGATAACATGCTATCTTCTTTCTGACAGAATAACACCACTTGGAGAGAAAGGCAAGAGTGGTCATACAGAGGTAAAACAGAGCCATTAAGGGAACTCAAGGGAGCAGAGAGGAATTTTAGTTGTGCATATTCCTAATTTCCTGTTTCAAATTTTTTTAGTCCTTTAAAATTACCAGGCAGACCTGCTCTGCAGATTGGTCATTCCAGAGCCTCTCTGTAAATCAGCACCTTCATGACTACAGCATAAAAACCTCACTTCAGCTTAATACAACAGAAGATTTGGCAAGTGCAGGTGCAGCCCCTTTGCCAAGGGTCTGTGGTCCTCATCAAATCAATCACTAGCACTGCTGGAAATGTGAAGACACTCCTGCTTAAAAGAGGGCTGTGTCTGAGTAATGCAAAATCTGGGCTGTATATTTAACCCCAACCAAGACTGGTCAGGCGGGAAGTGGAGTAGAAGAGCAGTGTGGCTTTCCACTGGTGCTCCTGCTGTGGTTTGAGGATTTAAAGAGGACTTTGATTTCTCAGCCTTGATGCCCCACATCACAGACTCTAAAGTTACCACTAGGTAAGAATAGGAAACATTTTTATGATGGTGGAGAGAGAGCAGGAAAGGAAAAAGAAAGGTTGTAGCCTTGTGCCTCTGCAAGACAGAGTACCTCTCAGTACTGGTACAAACCATGGTTATCTTCACCATCCCCACCAGCCCTCATGAAGAAGACCTTTTTGTCTCTGTAGAGTGGTGCACCAGAGCAGCCAGGCACATGAAAAAGCTACATTTGGGAAAGCAGAAGTGCAAACTTTGTGCTGCACAAGCCGTTCCAAGGTACTTTGCTAAAGGCTTACCAGCCTTACTGCCCCATGGTAAATGTGGGAAGTATGACCCTGTTTTTGCCTGAGAAGTAAAATACTCCAAACCACAGAGATATAAAACAGGTAGCAGGGCACTCACTAGGCAGCTGAGTGAATATCCATGAGCCTGAAAATTTGGCTGTATTTATCAGCTAACCTTAGGCCTCTTCTATGTGGCTGCACAGTGCCCTGTGAGACACAATGTAGTACAAAAATAAAGCACCAGCAATGCATATAGAAAAGGTTTTGTTTGGTTTCCCTGTCTTTACCTACTTCAATTCAAAGTAGATGATCTCTACAGCTATTGGCTTCATTCTGTACCGTGCTACTGACCTGCTCCCTGGAGATCTGTGTTTCCAAACCTCAAGTTATTTCCTTTAAATTTAACCTAAATTAAAGAGCCAGAAGAGGGATAAGTGAGTGGCGGTCTCTTAGCAAAAAATCTGTCTGTGTTCCAAATTTCCAAATAGGTCATTTTTCAATTAAAGGACTACAGCGCTGGAGAGTAGAGATGCATGATGAAAGCTGGTACCCAAAACTGGTACCTTTCTGCTTTTGGCACTTCATGCATCTGCAATTCTAGAAAAGCTTCTCTTGCATGCTAACTGTCCCGTCTGTAACATCTGCACACTGGATTTAATTTTTCCTCCCTAAAGCCTGACTTTTGTTAGTGACAAGGCCACTAAAAAGGACAAAGCAACTCAGGAATTTTACACAAACCTTGGCAAAAAGTTAAGCACATTCCTGTCAGGTTTCTCAAAGCTGGATGCCTGTAACAGATGCAGGGGGAGCCTGGAAAGCCAGCAAATTCCCTTCTTTCAACCCCTGGGGCTCTTCCCACTTTCTGCATGCAACCCTAACCCCATGGGAGGTCTCGAGAATGGTCAGTGAAAGATATTAATCTTCCTTGCTGAAGCACTGAGCAGCATAAATGTGGAGGCTGCTGGAGCTGGCCATCCTGCCATCCTTCCTGCCATCACCATGTCAGGCAGGTCTCTGACATCCCCTCCAAGGTAGGAGAAAGCAAGGCTCTTCCTCAAGAGCCTTGTTGTTAAAGCCCTTCTGAGCAGACAACTTCAATGCCATTTTTCAGTTGCTTATTGAAGACCTTCCCTCATGCTTCTCAATCATTTGTTTTGCCATCTGTAAATAAATACAGGCCTCAGAAGGACAGCTTGCCAGATATACATCCTTAAACTGCTGTGGTCTTCTACAGAGTCCTTTCCCTGGTTTCATATATCTCCATATTTGACCATTTTAGTGACTAAGGCATTTGTTTTCACTGTGTTTCAATTCCACACCATACATTTAAATACATGTAAATGCATTCCAACCACAATTTCCACTGCCCACCGCATACTGGGTAAATCCCCCCCTCCCCAGTACATTTTAAGGTCACTTCCATCAGTTCAAACACTGATTATTCAATATATCAAGTATCCAAGCCGATGGCTGATGACAGCCGGAAACCATAAGCTGCCTTGAGGCTTGTCTTCATATCAGCCCCTGCAGCTGGGTGATGAGGGACTTTTTTTTATGGCCATTGAAACCATTAGGTTGCTGTAGTTTGTTTGGTTTCAGCTTACCATAATTGCTGCCATTTCCATGGTTGATTTGGGCTATGTTTGAAGTTGATGTACAATACAAAGTGTGCTGCATGTGTAGCTGGTCTCCGTGTGTCAAGACATTAGAAAGAGGGAGAGTGTGTGTATATGTGTATGTGTGCATATATATAAACATCTGCCATGTAGCTGTCTTCTACTGACACATGTTTCCGAGGGGTTTACTCTACTAAGGGCAACTCAGTGTCTTAACTGCCCTCACAGTGATTCAGGTTCCTGCTACTGGGGAGATTAATTTTGATTGGGTGGGAGCAGACAGCACAGAAAGGAAAAAAGTGGGATGACTAGCAGGGAGTAATGTATCTAGAATTCCAGACCGTGAATCTCTTGAGCAGGGAGGTGTATGAGGATATGAAGCTATCAGGGTGGTATTGTTCATGGCCCTGGGACTCCTATCTCTCTTTGAGGAACTGTAATTCAGTGCAGTCACTGATGTCTCCTTATTACAATCAGCAAGGCCAACACATATCCATGGCCCACAGATCTGGAGGGAATTGTAGCCTGGGAAAGAACAGGTAACAGCTGCCATGGGAAGACAGGGCAGTCCTTCCCTGGATCTGCTGACACAGGACCTCAGGACAATGAGGTAAAAGCACTTTCTTGGGTGACTTGCTGCTTCTTTGGTTCTCATTTGTAACTGAAGGATAACAAAGGTACTGCTCACTACCTTCTCACACATATGTGGTACAAGCTCCTTCAGGACAAAATCATCTTCTAGAAACAATAATAATAATAATCCTAATCCACCTTCCAAATAATTAGGATTGGGATTAGGATTTTTATTACTCGTTTATATATATATATATATATATATATATATATATCCTTTTTTTGAGTCTTACTTGCCCTATGCTGACCAATGCTGACAATCATCACTTTGTCCCTTCGAATGTCCAGGAAGGAATAATAAAAGAAAAAGAGAATGGAGGAAGCTACCACTGGAGGGGCTTTCTTGAAGCCATATGAGAGCTAGAGGAGAAAGAAAGAGTGCTCATGGGTAGGAGGACAATTCCTCACTGAATCCCCTTCTTTTTTACATTGCTTGCAGCTTCCAGCACAGCTGGGAGACACAGCAGCATATCATCAGGCAGAAATAAATACACCTAGACAGGTGATAGAAGAGAAGTGTACACACATGATGTGTTGAAGCAGCTGTAGTGGATGGACTAGAGGTGGTTTTTCATGTGTGTCTGACTGCCCTGCCCATGATAGCTAACAGGATGGAAGCTCCCACGTTTTGCTTCACACTTGTTTTCTTCAGTGGTGTAGAGGATTACATCTAGTGCAGATATCTCAGTGTGCAGCTGCAGCAGAAAGGTGCAGATTGATCCTGAGGCAAAAGCTGTGAACTGGTGACAACTCTTTGTATAACAAAGGGAACAAGAACCTGTGATACCTATCAGGTGACCAGACACTCAGAGACACAGCAGAAGCTGAAACTCAGGAGGAAGATCTGAGACTTTCCATGCAAGGACTATGACAGTATAAAAGCTATGGGGTTCCTTTCCTGTGGGCTGTCCTCGGAGGCACCAGCTCGAACTGTCTCTGAATTACTGCACTGTGGATGAATGGCTTTGTGGAATGAGACATCTGAGACTGTGCCATGGGAAACCTGGTCTGATTTTGTGAGAGTGGGGTGTGCATGGAGTCATGTGGGGCTCCTGTGGGTTCACTGGAGCTGCTGGCTCTGAAGGGGCTGCAATCTCAGCAGTGACAGTCTGTGGTGGTGGCACTGCAACTGCCAGAGTGGCTCCTGGATGGTCAGACTGCTAAATTTCCTTAACAGATAGGAAAAACAGCTATTTCATGGTAAATATCTTCCTAGAGATGGAGATTGCACTGAAAACAGGGGTTCCACTGTCCCAGTGTCACTGGTGGACATGATGAGTGAGATTCCTTATGCCTGGCACCCCTCAGTCTCATGGAGTGCACCAGGGCAGGACTTCGGGAGATACACATGGCAAGCCGCAGACCTCCTTAAGCTGATGGCAGCTGTGCATTTGTCTCCTCTCTGACTGTAGTTAAATCAGAACACCAATACCCAAGGACAGAGCTCCTACATATGTACTGAACTAGCCCAACACTCTGCTTCCGGTAGTGTCCAAGAAAAAATGCTAGCAGAGGAGTGGAGGAACAGGAAACAAGTACAAGAATCAAATATTTACAGCTCTGAGGGCTGTTTCTGGGGCCCTTAATCACCACAGCCACAGAGCTGTGCCTAAGCGTGTCTCAGGCAGTGGGTGGCTGGAGGCTGAACCTTAGCTCTGCTCTGGAGGTGTGCTGTTTTGTCTCCCTTCATCCTTTTTGGAGAATTGGACCTCAGTACTTCATTCAAGGCCCGGCTTTGAGATCCACAGGTTAAATGCCACATAGGGATTGAACAACAGGGCATAATAAGGTGCAGCATCGTAAAGGATGTGGAACTCAGGACCTGGCTTCAGAATAGTTCAGGTCTCCCAGAGGAATCCACACGCTCTGTGTGCTGTCATTCCACATGTGCAAGCCTGCACCTCTTCTCCCACAGAGGCTGATCCATACTTCCTGTCCCCTTTTGCACTGTCAGCTGCCCCTAGTCCTGTGATCCTTCCCTTCTCCTACTTGCTGACTGATGTTCTGCTCCTCCTGAATGCCCTGTCTCTATCCTACATTAGCCAACTCTGTCCCAACATTTTGTCTGGTCATGCTGGCATTACACACCCAGGTGAGTGGATTACAGCCTGCTTCTTTGCGTGTGAGTCCTGAACCATGGCTAAACAGCAGCTAATGTAACTGTGCAAATCAATATTTGTTCACACGGGTACTTTCATTCACTCTCAGAATCTGCTGAGACATCGCTGATAAAGAAATTCCTTGGTAGAGCAAGGATTTAGATCCTAATCCCTCTGGGAAGGGACCAGTGGTCCCTTTTCTGCCTTCCCCATTCCCAAGTCTCAGCAGGCACTGGCATGTCCATCTGCCTAGTTAAAAACCACAATGGGAGCAAAATGTAGGGGAGTTTCACCTCTGCAAAAAATCATGGTGGCTATCTAACATGAGCCCTCCTTTACAGCAACACCTTTACTCCTTTCGCCCACCACTCAGTGAATGGTTCATTTCAGCATCTCATGATAGACTATCTGTAGCCCTCCCTACCATCACAACTTCAGGAAGTATTTTTGACCCATTAGTCCTCTGTCCAAGCTAACACATTTTTGGAAACACTACAGACAGGCTGCAGACACTGTATTTGCTGACACTGACCATAATCAGAAGCATTTCACTTGAAAAACTGCTGGCAGCTGCAAAGCTGACTGTGGAAAAGCTGTAAAGAAGTTGCAGTAACAAAAAAAGAAAATAAACAACAGCAAACACCCCACACACATTTGGAATTGTTTTGCCATTCACATGAAGCTCTGCTTCAATCAGCCCTTTTTCTGCATCATGCTTTGCAGAGGTCCCTCTGAGCTCCCAAGCCTGAGGGCGACACCTCAGCTCAGGACAGGGTGCCCCAACCAGACCTGCAAAAAGTAGAGAAGGCAAGGGCTGGCCACCAATCCACTGTGTAACAGCAGCCACAAAACATTCCCCCACAGCCCAAAGGAATGGTGGTCTCCAGAAGCACATCAGGCAAAGCTGCCTGGTTTTCTGCTGCTGCTGTTGTTGGTTCTAAGCCCATCTTTGCCCAGGTGTGGGGCATGCAGGCCTCGTTGATCTGGCAGCACAGAAGGTGGTTTGGTGCATAGCAGACACAGCAAGTGGAAGCTGGGCCGAGCAGCGAGGTCTACAGGAGCACAGGAATTCTGATCGCCTGGTTAAAAAATAAAATACAGAAAACAAGAGAAAACCAACAAAACAAAACAGGGAAGGGAAGGGAAGGGAAGGGAAGGGAAGGGAAGGGAAGGGAAGGGAAGGGAAGGGAAGGGAAGGGAAGGGAAGGGAAGGGAAGGGAAGGGAAGGGAAGGGAAGGGAAGGGAAGGGAAGGGAAGGGAAGGGAAGGGAAGGGAAGGGAAGGGAAGGGAAGGGAAGGGAAGGGAAGGGAAGGGAAGGGAAGGGAAGGGAAGGGAAGGGAAGGGAAGGGAAGGGAAGGGAAGGGAAGGGAAGGGATCTTTTCTTTGCCTTAGCAGGCAGTGGCTGTAAAATCAAATGAAGATCAAGGAGATTAAACTGGAGGGGATGTCAAGCCATGAAAAGGTGAAATACTGAAGAATGCCCTTGCAACACTTTTTTTCAGGGAGAGTGGAGGATAAGAAAGTTGGGTACATTTATTTGATCACTTGTGACTTTAAAGTCTCTTTGTTTGGGGGACAAAAAGATGAAATAAAGAAAAGAAAATGACTTCTCAAAGTCCTAATAATAAGCCAAAACCCTCACACGTGAATGAATTATAAATCATTTCTACAGTGATTTAGTTGTTTGAGGGAAATCCTATACCTCTTCCTACATGCCCATACTGATAAGAAGACTGGAACAGAACAGCATTTTATTCACTTGATAAAGATAGTAAAACAGAACACTTTACTCTTATCAAGGACAGTGGAACAGAACAGCACAGCCTTGGAGAAATAGATAAAGGACGTAACTTAGGGAAACAGAAGCCATGCAAAACACAAGCAGGGTGCCAGCTGAGCTCTGCAAAGCTGACAAAGCAAAAGTTATACAAAACAATGATATTGAGCATACTTAGATGCTCAATATATGACACCTAAAAAGGACACTGGACATTAAAGATAGATCCAAAAGAATCATAAAAGGACTTCCAATAAGGGGTGCAACTATGTCAAATAAGGTGAAGGAAGTGGGGATAGTTAATCAGTGTGTATTATAAAACTCTGTTTACCTAACACTCGGCACAATTGATTAGGGGAAGGATCCTCTAAGTGACCAGCATGCTACAATAAAGAATGCCTGCTTTCTAATATGCAAAACTCAGTTTGAAAGTTTCTATTCAACCAATTTCAGTATCAATACATTCACAGAGTGCTCTTGCTAACCATCAGAAGGGATATACAATCCACCCAAGCATTAGGATCTTACAGCAAAAGAGCCACTCAAATCAACAGTTCCACTGACTCACCTCAGAGGTCAATATCTTTTGTTGATGAAGTAATGGATTTTTTAATGAACATGGTGTATTTTTACATCTCCCTTCATTAATAAATGGGCATAGTAGGCCCAAATGAGTGTAAATAAAAAGCAGAGTAGAGTTTCATGTTAGGAGATAAAATGAAATCCAGGGCTTACCTCAACCTGATTTAACTGTAGTTAAAACTATGATTGCAACACTGATATTGGGATGTCATATGACAGAGGCAGACCAACCTTGAGCAGAGAGCTTTAATCAGGGAACAACAGGGGATAGAGGTGATGACACACAGTCACCAGCAAAGAGTTCATAAATTAGAATTAGACAATAAAACAATGTGTGCAATATTCTGGTGGTGTTGGCTGTGAACCACCTGGTAATGAGGTCTTGCCCACACCCCTTGGCTGGCACAGGGACAGCCTCAGCTTCCCTGTGACTTTGTAGCAAAACTAAGGAAAGCTTTTCCATAGTGAGACAAGATCTGGCTTCCTGGAAATCAAAAATTACCTTAAATGAATCTGACCTAAACCACTTTAAATACAACTTGTGAAAAGAGCACATGTGCAGTTTTGAAAGAAAACAGGAATACAATCTTTACTCACTAATAACCTCTAATGAAGTCCCATAAACCAGCATGGAAAATTGCTTCTTAACAATGACAGAACTGTAAATGTCTGAAACAATAAGGTTCTTCTCAAGGCAGAGTGGTTAAAAATTACTGATGGAGGGATCTCTTAATGGCTCCACTCCCAACTTCTTCCATTCATATCAGGTTGCATATTCTCCCTTGAGTAATGTCTATTGGAATAGATTGCACTGTGGAAAAAAATTATATTTTTAGCATGAATGACTCAACATTAATAGAGTTAAGAGTTTCTGAATTCAGCATGAAAACACATTATGTCAGGAACTAGTCACAAATCCTACTTCTCCAATGTCAGGTGGATTGAGTAATGTCTGGAAAGACTGCGATTCTAAAACAAGCATGTGGACATGTCAAAACAGTTTATATATCCTTTCCACACTGTGCAAAAATGAAGTTAACTATTCACTTCATTTAAAATTTTCTTCCTCCCCCCAGAAACAATTACTTACCATATTGTTAACATTTCCATTTTTTAATATGAATGCTCCCAGCAGCTAAAAGTGGTTTAATACAATAATAACTTGAGGGAAGGGGTATGAAGTAGTACATTTTTTATCTACTTTCTTAGGGGGGCTGACATGGGTTTTAACATTGAAATCAGGACTCTTTCTTGATTTCCATTTGTTACATGCTCACAATAGCATTGCTGAATATTGCATGCGTCAGTAGAATCTGGACAAAAAATATTTTTGTCTCCCTCTAAGTATCTGTACCTGAATGAAAGCCAAGCTGTCTGTGATCAAGTAAAGCCTAAGCTGAAATAAAAGCAATAAATCTGTGTGGAATTTTACTTCACACAAGTATAAACAACATGGATAAAATAATTACAGGCTTCTAGGAGTGCAATTCAATTTCCAGATTTTAAAGGTCCTCTCTTTCTCATATCAGATGCTCAGCACCTTTAGAGATGTCCGTTTCCTGTTTCAAAAAGCAGTGTTGTCATATGCCTAGATGGCTTCACTACTCAGTCCAGGATGCAGCTAGTGCCCTTGGGAGTATGTACTATTCAAATTAAACTTCATTGCGCGAGGGCGCGCGCGGCCCTAAGTCCAGCTAGCAAAAGGGGAGAAGCGGCCGACGCCCCTGCGCATCGGAAGCCAGCCCCCCTTGGCATCCTGGCCTCGGGCTTGCCTGGATTGCGGACTTGGGTTCACGCAGGACGAGACGAGTGAGGAGGCGACCACTTGCTGGGGGTAAAACGTCGGTTTATTGAAGAGCCCACAGGCAGCAAAAAGGGCAACCAACAGGTGGAAAAACCCACAGCAAATGGCCCTGAACACGGGGGGAGACAGAGTTTTTACAGAGAAGGGGTGGAGAAGGGAGGGGAAGCCCAGCTAACCAATAGGGGAACATGTGGGGCTGTACATAAGAAATCTGACACAAGAACTTATCCAATAAGCATAGAACAAAGGAGGGGCCCTGGGACACCAGCCAACCACAACCCCCAGAGAGAAGAACATTCTCGAAAGCTAGGAGGAGTGGGGGGTGATTGACTGGGCCCAGGGGGGGAGGAAAACTTTACTTATATGGTGGGATAAGGGAGGAGCAGTTATGTAACTTGGGAGATTGGCAACTAATGGGGGCAGGGGGACCCATAGTAACTCAACTGTCAGGGCAGTAGTGGCGGGAAAACTGGGAAGAGAGGAACCATTTATGGAGAACAAAGGGAGAACATACATAAAATGAGGGAGCAAACTGAGAAACTTAAAAACACACTACAACACTTCATATTCAACAAAATGTTAACAACAAAATGTTGACAGTTTGACTCCCCAAACTAATGCAGATCCATCTAAACAGCTTGAGTTTTACTGAGCTATTTGCAAAACTAGAGATGAGTTTACTATAGTTGATATAATTTCAACAAAAAAAAAAGTCAGATAAAAAAAAAGGAAAGTATCTACATTTTTATTTATTCTCTCCCATCTTGTTGACTACTTTTATTTTGTTACTTTTCCTAGTTGCTCTGTTCTTCTATTCTCTGTAAAGGACTCCTGCCAAAACCAAAAATCTCCATCCTCCCTTCCTCCTCCTGAAACAACAAAAACACATTTTCAAACCACAAGAGTTGTAAGCACTATAATTTAACTGTATGTGGCAGTGAGAATTCCTCATACAACTGTATTTTAAACATCTGGATGCTCTAGAAATAATCTGCAAGTATATCAAGAACACTTCTGCTATGTGAAAACTTCCACACACATCTCATTCTCCCTTCACTCTGATCCATTCTCTAAGCCATTTGGCTAAGGCAGGTTAAGTGACTTCCAAGCACATAAAAAGTACATGCAGTGGTTTTGCTTCCCTCTCCTAAACGTTTTTATTCAGAAAAAAATTGAAAAACACAATATTAACATTCCTTTTAACAAAACATCAAACATTCTGGTCTACAGCAACCCTTCTCCCTTCCAAAGTCAAATCTTCTTGCATTTTTTACAAATGAAGCAAAGCTGAAATGAAAAGATATTGCTATCAGGTTTCAATCAACAAGGTGTTCACTGCATTGTCAGATTCTCACATGGGAAAAACAATTGTTCATCATTTATAAACTGCTACTGAGAAAAGACTCGCTTTTTGTTATTCGCTTTTACAGATTTAAATTTTATTCTGCAAGCATACTTAAATATTTGTCTGCTTCAACTAGTTCAACCCAGGAAAAATAGGACCAATTTTTCCCTCCTGATTTTTTTCTTTCTCTTCTAGTTTTAAGGTTCAGAGTTTTCATCTCACAGCTGTGACAAAAAGCAGGGCAGTATAAAATGCACATGGAGTACTGGCTCATAGGAAGAAATTATGTAAAGAGCTTCTGTTCTTTATCTTCCCTCACAAGAAGGTTTATATGAAACAGAATGATCAGAATGGTACAGAAAAAAACATTTCATGCAAGATGGAATTGAACCTTGGGATTTGTTCCCATAAGCAGACCCTAAGGTCACCAGTAAGGGCTAGATGCTTGTATAAACCTTGAAAACATCAAGGACAAGCATTTTGGAAGAAGTATTAAAACATACTCTTCAGAGCTTTAGCAAAACTAACTATCAGTAATCAAGAAAACCCCATGTCTGAAAGTTTCTTGCACTTTTGTCTGAAGCATCTGTCACTGACAGCTCTCAAATGTGGGATGCTAGACTAGATGAATGATGGATATAATCCAGTCTAACAGTCTCTACATTTCAGTTTCACTATATACAGTATTCTTCTCCACCATTTTTCCTTACAAACTTTTGCACGGGCTTGTCCCAACATAGATACAACATAAAGCAGATTTTTACAAGCATAATGTTATGGAAGACAAAGGTGCTAGGCTATCACTTAATCAGTTATTTTGCCCTTTACAACCTTTTCTTCTTTAAAAGAGATTCTCATTATGAAGAACAAACATGAAAAGCAAGCAATAATTATCAAGTATTTTTGACCAATACAATGTTAAAAATAATAGAAAAATAGAAAACTACTTTCTAAAGCTCTTGGTCAATTTTTAAACTTTAGGCTTGGATTTTAACTGATGCGACTCGAGGTCTATATTTACCTCTATATACGAGGTCTATATTTACCTCGCTAGAGCCATCACAAATCCAAAGGGCTAGTAGGAAACTCCAAGGTGCCTAGTCCCTGTCCTACTTGAATTGTAAGACTCACTAAAGGACTAATTCCCAACATGTGCTTGTCTGTGTTCTTTTTTACAGGTGTAACACCAGCTCGTCATTTCACCCTTGCACTCCAGCTGTCATGGTAATTCTTCCATCGACAAGTCCCTGAGTTACAGGAAAACAGTCTGGGGCAGAGCAAGAATGGCTTTATCTGGGGCTGCATTGATTTTTATCAGCCTAAAAAATGTTTCCTTGACTGTTTTAATGATGCCAATATTTTTTTAATCCCTTAATAGAGCTCTGTAAAAAATACCCCAAACCCATAAATGTTCAATTTTTTGAAGCACATCTGATATCATCCTAAAACTGAAACACACGTTTGGTGAACTTAATTGAAAGGTTTGCCTTTTCCAGCAATATGCTCTTCCTGTCTGCAGCAGCAGAAAAGGTGGAAGCCTCTCACAATATGGTATTATACAGAGACGTACAGATCTGACTTATCCTGTCCTCAGTAATATTAGGCACATCAGGATGCAAATCAACTATAAAGCATTCCTTAGGACAATTGCTGAGACCAGCAGCTGCTTTTCAGACAGAATATTAAGGTTGCTCTGAACATTCCCTCAGACATACAGTAACTAGTGCTCAGCACTGCGTGGCAGGGAAGCACAGAGTTATGTGAGATGCCTGGGAGAGCAAGAGAGCAGGGTACAATGCGGGGAATTTCAAAAATGCCTCAGAGATAAGGAGGAGGCTGCACACATATAGAAACAGGCAGTTGTGAAACAAATGTGACTATTTTTCACCAGGGCAAAAGAGTTATCCACAGGGCTGTGGGGATGGGCTCTTCAACATGTGAATGTTAGGATGTGATGGGGGACAGGGTGGAGCAGGGATTGCTAATGGGAGACAGGGTGGAGCAGGGATTCCTGTGAGGCAGGGACCCCTCTGCCCTTGGGACCATATGCTCAACCCCCATTAACCTGAACATTTTGGTGTCTTTCATATTAGTGCTTTAGGTAGGGTCAGGAGAGCACTGCCGCTTCCCATCCATTGATTCACCATGGCAAGAGCAGTCCCAGAGGTCACCAAACGGTTCCTTTTGGGGAAAAGCTGGACCAGCAAATGCATTCCAGGAAGTCAACTAATGCAGTCCAGCAATTCCTTGACACCTTGTCCAAGGAAAATCTCCCAAGCCCATAGTCAGTGTGTTGCACTACATGCGGTTGCTGGAATCTTGCCAACCTGCAACAGTCCAGGCAGGTAACTTGAATTTACATACTTTGATGGGCAAAAGGCTAGTCCTCATTCACTATTATTAACTCCAATTGCTACATTTTCATGTCTTAGTAGCATTAGCAACTGAGACACAAAAAAATGATCTATGACTTATTTTGGCTAGTTATGCATGGTCCATACCTGTCCTTGACTGACCTGCAAGGGATGTTTGTGCTGCTTCACAGCCAGCAGTGCTGTGCTGTTCAAAACCACATTTCAGACATCACTTAAAATGCACCCTTTAGTTCTTTCAGATGAACAGTGCAATTGAAACAGATGAATGTGGTGAGGACTGCTTGGAGCAGAGGCTGCTAACCTACAGTCTGATAACCAACAGTCCCTTTTCCCCTTCTCTAGGACAATGTTGACAATAAGATTTACTTCTGTGTCTCCCCAACATAATTTCAGTAGGTCTTGTGCAACAGCATGATGTTACTGATTTTCAAAATTTCAGGGCGGTGTTTAAATTTTAAAACCATGTGGTCACTTATGAAAACAACAGTTCCTTTTGAATTATGCCATAATATCTTTCACATTTTCTTTTACACATATGTCACCTCAAAAACAGCTCAGCATGCAAGAATAAATCAACTGTCAGTATCCATTTAAAGATATTCTACTTGAGAATATCAGGATGTCTGTGGTGAAATATATTTAGATGAAAAACATTTCTATCTTTTAACAATGACAATTTTATCCCCTCCTTTTTTTTTTGCCTTTTGCTCTTCGATCACATATATGGACTATGAGGTACTTACCCTGTTACTCAGTGCTACACATAGGTAAATTCTGCATTTCCTCTCCAAACACATGGAAGCTGGTGAGCCCAACCAAGGCTTCAGTTCAAACCAATTAAGGAAAAAATCAATTAACTACAGCAGAAGTGAATTAATTACAGCAGAAAACAATAAAGAAGAAGTTCAGGTCAGTGTTAATTGTAAGGCAGCTGTTTTTACAAGAGGAAGCTGATGAGTTGAATGCTGAGGAGCATGACAGTGCAGACAGCTGCCCAGGGCCTGGTCAGTAGCTGGCAAAGCCCTACAATGGGAAACAAAATATGAGGAAGAACAGGGACTCTGACTCCAGGCAAGCACAATGCAGTGACTGATGATGACACCCCTATCCTTTCCTAATTCTTAACACCATAGCTCACCACCATCACTATATCCCAGTGGCTGGCATGTAGACTTCTGGCTTTTATCAGTAAGGTGCATCCTCCCTTCCAAGGTCACCCCACTGAAGAAGAAAGAGTGCAGAAAGACCAAAAATACCTCTTCCACACTTGAACAGATCTATATGTATTCTCTTCAAACTTGCAGTAATACACAAGCACAAAGAGAGTCTTCTGTAATGTTTTACTCTGAATTCTCCAGGAAATAGAGCCACAAGAGCCTGCAGAAGTTCCAGTCTTGCTGGAATGTGGTCACCCAGCTTGCAGAGGGCACTGCTTGGCACCAGATGAGGGCAGCAGCAGGTCCATGGGACACCAAGGAAGTGGGCAGAGACAATATTCCAATCCCAGCGACCAAAGCCATGTTGAAACAGAACAATAATGAAAATAGATTGAGACCCAGCCCAAATCACAATCACTTGTGTTTGTCAGGGACAAACACAGACCAGATGATGCATCTTGCTGAGGCAGGATAAGGATGCTGTGCCATTTCTTCAGCAACGTGAAACCATTAAATGCAAAATAAGAAGAATCTTCACCCTACTTTTATATGGCTGTGTTTCCATGGTTTCATCTCTTAAACTATAAACATTTCATGCTTTAAAGATTCAAGGAATGATTGTGTTACACAGGCATTCTTTTACTGAAACCCCATAAAATACCAATATGTTTAATTCTGCCTAGCTGTCCTGTTGCTACTTTGAAATACCCAGTAATCTCTACTAAACAGAGATTAGTCTTCTCTCCCATGGGGCCTAACATAAAAATGGGCTCATCAGAAAAACAAGTCATATATCATCTTTGTAGAAAAAAATGTTAGTTATGTATGCTTGCAATCGGCTCCATTAGGTTTTCATACTCCCTCTACCCCTTGCTTTCCCTCTGACTCCCCTTCTCTTTTCAAGAACAATTTTTAAAGCGGTAAATGGCAGGATTCCAGGAGTTATGTTACTGCCAAAAATTAATTTAAAAAACAAGTGGGAGGCTGTGAGCTAAAAAAAAAAGAAAAGGAGTGGGGAATGCATTCCCTCTGCATCTGGGACCTTTGATCTAGGCAGCATAACTGATGGCATGTTACCTTGAAAATAGCTCTTCAATCTCTCTCTTCTGTCTACCAGACATGGCTCGCTGTACTGAGCTTTTCCCTTTTTCTGCTATGAGAAGAGATAAAACTTCACTTTTGCAACTGCAGCTTGCTGGTTTGTATGGAAGTCAGTACTCCTAGGTTTTAAATGTTCCTTGTTTACAATAGTGAGACTGTGGTTGAGAAGTGGTGTGGAAAACTAGCTTTTAAGAAAAAGATTTTGAAAAGAAAAATAACTTGTTGTGTTTACAGAAGGGTTGATTCTGTCACTATGTAGTAGAGTGGATACTTTCAACAAAATTACTTTTGTTTATTTTTACAGCCTCACATCCACTAAAAATTAGTGCCTTTCACAGCAGCTCTCTGGGACAACTCTAAAACAAATAGACAGAAGTTATCCCCAGCCACAGCCTCAGCTGAGCCTGGGAAAGACTCAGCACACGAGGGCAGACACACTCTACTGGCCTCATGGGGTATCCCCGACATCGTTATTGACAACTCATTAAGAAGATGCTTTGTACCCTTACTGACCTCTTCTGTCTCTTTTCAGTTCTAAAACAATTAACTTTCAACTAAAACAACTGACAGACTTGTGGACCTAAGTGAATGGCAAAATTATGCCCTCTATTATTCCTCCCATAATACCATACTATTTTATATGCTTCCTCGACCTTAAGCTGGTATCTTCTTGGATGTATTAGGTACCCATGGTCTCAATCCTGAGCTGTACTGGTTAGCTCAGAAACTGCCATTTAACAGGTGGATTTAGGACCACTTTCCCCCTATTTTTATCACCTTATTTTTACCTGCCTTGTAAGATATCCAATAGATTCTTCTACAGCTCTTTACAGATGTTCCTTATCTTTTCTGGTTTCAGTAATTCAGTTTCATCAGCAAATTTTTTCATGCTGCTCCCCATTGAACATAAAAGGTCCCACCATAGATCACCATTTAATCCACCTGCATCATCCTGCTCCAAAAATTAGTACTTTATTCATATATTCAATTTCTTACTGTTTATCAATTATTCATCTATTTAATGATCTTCTGTCTCATGTCATGTTCCTTAAAAGATTTTGGTAAAAAAAAAGTCTTTCAAAAGTCTCTGGAAAAATTAACAGTAACTGGCCAGTGAAACACCTTTTATTCATGTGTCTTTATGCCTCTTTAAACCTGTTATCAGGTTTGTGTGGATGTACAAAGGCCATGTTGATTCTCCCTAGACAGAAGATTATTTAAACATCCAACAGTTTTATTGAGGGTCCCCTGAAAATGCAGGTATTGAATGGTGGGTGCTGCTGCCTATTATATGTTCCCAACAAACCTCTCCTGTAGAAAAGCAGGCTGGTTAACATTCAGGCAACACAATCCGACCCCCACACAGCACTCACCACATCTGGCTCAGCGAGAGAGGCGAGAAAGGCTCTTTCTGCAAGGTTTTATTCCAGCCGATATCAGCCTGAAGGGGACCCGGTGAGAAAGACATGCACCACATGGTGCAGGTAGCTTAAGAAGAGGAAGTGGTGGAGGGCACAGCTGAGGACAGGGCAGAGGGGATTGGTCTCCAGGGGAGAGGGCACAGCCACCAGGGATATCCAGCCAATGAGGACACAAGGAAGGGAGGCACCAGCGGTCAGTGAGACAGAAGTCCATGGGAGAGTCTGTCTTTTCCCCCCAGGAGAACTACTCCTATGGTAGTTAGTCACTGCCAGTGCCAGGGCAGAGGATTTGGGAATTGACTGAGAAGAGACAGTTCATGGGATGCTACAGTCCCCCCTGGCAAATCTCCCTATGCTCTTGAATGGCTAAGAAATTGGCAGGCCTTGGAATATACTCAGGTTCAATAAATTAGTCTTTCAAATCCAGAGTTCAGGTACAAGGACCAAGACTGCTATCCTCATGGCAAAGTACTCTTGGTTTGTACTTCCAGCACCTCTTTTGTATTTCCAAATGAGTTTTCAAATTCTTCCTACCTCTGCCATGGCACTTCAGGACAAAAAAGAGCAATGGTTGGCCAAGAGACAGGTCGCAGGTTGTCTAGAGGAAAACTTGAGAAATTCCTTGAGAAATGTGTCCTGGAAACAAAACCAGAACCAGGCTGCCAAATTCTGCACTGGTATTTTACAGATAAATCTAAAATATAGTGTCATATTGCTTTACTGAAACAGTATTGCAACAGTCTAATCATCAGTGACACTTGTAAAGGTTGCAGCACAATGCACCCATTGTAACTTCTTAGTAATAATTACTAATAATTACAGAACAGAAGACCTGGCTTTCCACTTGATCTTCTTGGAGCACAACCAAATGTCTAGATTGACCACAGATGGCCAGCAAACCTTCCAGAAGTCAGATTTCTGTGTAATAGTTCTTCACATAGCAACAAGCAAATATTTTTCTGTCAATAGAAGAAAGATGAATACAAGATGGATACAAAACGAATGAAAGCTGAATCCTGAGTCCACCAACATGAGGATTTCTTTCCTGAATCTACCTACTAACAAAAAAGTATCAGAGTAGTTTCTGCCTACAAGGAGACAAACAGTTTCAAAAAGCATATTTGACACTGGCTGAGCTACAGAATTAGATTCAGCTTTTCCAAAGGGTGTGCCTGATGTTCAACTTCTAATGTTTGAGGTCATTGTAGTGATCCAGACCTTTTAGCACTTCTGAAAAACAGATGCCTTTGTAGATAAAAAAATACAGAGAAGTAACAAAGTGTAGATACCCATCCTTCATAAGCATTTAAATTCTCTCAATTTTCACTAATTCTCTCTGCCGCACTCCCTTTCAATTCTGAATTCACCAGGCTCCTTCCTCTTCCCTTAGTCTTTGAACAGGGGATCTGTGCTGCAGACCAGAAGGTCCTAGTATGTCCAACCCTCCCACCAAAGATCAAGAACATCTCAAAAGCTCCAAAGGCCCCCCCTCTTCAATTCACTTTCACCCTCAGGCTCAAAGGTGACATCTTCATAGTTTCTGGGGAAAGCAGCTGTTCCAGGACATCATTCCCATGAGAGAGACACTGCCTCGTCTGACTCTGCCAAGTCCTTTCAGGATCTTGGAGATTACCACTGAGACATTCAATACAACTTCATATTTCACGGGGAGCCAACGTAATGAGTAACAAATCAGAGTGACACTTACTTGGCAACTGGTGCTGCCCAAATGGAGGGCTGCTCCACACAAGGGCTTTCTCCATACAGCCGTACTTACTTCTAGGCATAATTCATACTGCTACCTGCAGATGCAGACCTGATATGCAGCAGTGATCTCTGGGTAAAACGGGGCACTAGCAAGCACAACTGGAGGAAATCCTGGAGAATATTCCTGCTGTTGCTGGCCTGACTCACTTAGCAGGAGATTTCTGGAGGTGACTGTGCCCCAAAGACAGAAATTGGGAAAAAAGGAAATAAAGCCATAGTATCTGGAATGTCTTCCCAGCATTCTCCTTTTTCCATCTGTGTTAGCTTCCTTTCTCATCCATTACTAACAGACAGGCAGAGTTAGTTCCAATTATGTGACAAAAACTGGTAGAAAGTCATGTGTCCTCTATTTTAAGAATGTAGCTGGCTAGACATGGCAAAGCATCTTCCTAAATGCAATTGTAAGGGAGAGCACTGGGTTTAGCTATTCCTCCATTTGCTTTTGAAGAGCATTTGGGATACATTCTGTGCTCCAACGACTGATTACTGAGTATTTTAAGAGACAGTGATTACATTACACAGTATTTTCTGTACACATGCCCAGAAGATTTACAGTGAAATGACCCTTCAGAATTATTTTTTCTTACCAGCCACCCCTTGAATTCGGCATCATTCTTCTTTAGAACAAGTGAAAAGTCTATTTATCCATGGTCACACTAATATAGCGATGAGGAAATTAGCTACAGCATAGCTGGTTTTCTTTGAAATTTATTTCAAAGGTACTAACAGTACCTGTACATAAGAAAGCTGTAAAATAGGAGATTCACAGGATCCCTAAGAGAATGTTTCTAGTATATATCAAACCAGTATTGTTTGATATATACTACTTACACTATTTTCTTTTAAGCCATCAACTACCAAAAAAAACCAATTACCCCTTGTAAATTAACAAAGGTAGGATGGATACTTATACAAAAAAGTGACAAAAACTATGTGCAAATAGTGATGTCAGCCCCATCCATGACACAAAAAAAATTATGTCTTTAGTCCTGAAGAACAAATGCCACATACTTTTCAGAGCTGGTCTGTTCCTCTATAGGACTGTGCAGAATCCTCAGAAACAAGTTTAAAAAAACAAAAAACAAAAAACAAAAAAAAAAAAAAAAAAAAAAAAAAAAAAAAAAAACAAACAGAGAGAAAAAGAGAAAAAATGGAACCACAGGTCCTAGAAGAAAAAGAGAGAAGACAGACTGACAGTTCAGTCCAAGAAACTGCAGCAGGACTGGCTGGCTCTCTGTCCCAAGCACCATAAGACTGGAAGGGAGAAGTGGTTCTAAAGAGAAGGTGACCTGGGATGACTGAAGTTTCATGCTATATGCCTTATTCCCCAGGCAGCTCAATTCAGGCTCTGTTACCAGAATGTCTTTAATCCTGTCACTGATAGTTTTGCTTGCTTGCTATTTGCTTTCACAGAAAATGAAGCATGTTGCAAATGCTTCCCTCCACACTTGCTCCCGTGAGTTTCATTTCAATAAGGTGTGGTATAATTGCCTTAAAAGTGCTTTCTATTTTTATACAGCTTTTTATTTTCCTCTGATATTTCCAACCAAGCATCAAAGAGCAGAGAGAAAAACCTCTGGTCCTTGAATTCCCAGCATGTTCCTCCCTGCTTCATTACAGACACTGTTGAAGGACATGATAAAGCTGAGCTGACCTGTTTCAATCTCATCCATCAGCACAGGCACAACTGGAAACAAGCCCTCCTGGAGTAATGTCAGCACTTTCATTGACATCAAACCTAAACTACACAGGGGCAAAAGGCAAAACACCAGAAAGCCCCACTTGGTGTCCAAGAAACCCTGTTGGTATCTGAGAAACTCTTCTGTCTCTTTCTACCCCCTTTACCACATGTGATGCAGTTGTTAGTAGTGAATACTGAGAACTCAGTACACTCTGAAAACTGAACTTGCCCACACATCCATCACATTTCTGAAAGTGTTATTTTAGGCACTGGTGGTGGAAACATGCAAAAGGTTTGAGAACTTTTTGAGAACTTTGTTTGAGAACAAAGGTTTGAGGGCTAGATCCTCAAGTGGCAATAGTGTTTGAGGGCAATGGTGAGGCACTACTGAGTGTCAGTGGGGTCCATAGCACTTCCTCAAATAAGAGATGCAAAGACCATTGATGACTTTCCTATACACACGCAAATATACAGAAGCACTCATCCATTAATTTTTAGCTGTTTAATACTCCTTCTGAAGAGCCATAGCATCCATCCCATACAACCATTCAAGCAAGCCAAGTCCTCAGGAAAGAAAGTATAGTGGCAGTTTTGATACTCTGCACAGGCTTTTCTGAGGCACAGAAAACCATGCAAAGACACAGAAGTAGAGATCCCAAAGACATGGATCTATATACCAGCAGTGAGGAACAAGGCAGGAAGAAAGCAAAGCTGAAGGGATGCATTTGGGGCTTTGAAGGCTCAGGCCAGGTTTTGTCCCTATAGCCCATGGACTCTGGTGCAGGATCAAACTCACAATTCCACTGCCCTTGTCCAGAATAATTTGTGAGGAGTCCAGTTGTGTAAGGGTAGATAAGGTCTTTCCACCTATGCATGCTTATCCCCAGGTTAGCTGGGAACTCCAGAGCACCACAGCTAACCCTGTACCAAGATCTGGAAGAGGATACCATCATCCTAATGGAATCTCCTATGAAATGAGGCAGAAAACTACCCATCATGAGAAAGATTTTCTTTGGTGTAAAATCTTGATTGTGTTTTCCTTAACAGACATTATTTCACTGCAGATCAGATTTCCCCATTTAGGTTCAATTGAGGTGGTATGGTATAATCAACAGAAAGCAGCTGCCTAGATCCTCTTAGAAGTCACCACCTGCACACATGATAATCAACCAGAACAAAACTATGTTGGTTTTGCCTGATATGAACAGATAACTCTGCAAGTTTTAGCATTAGCTTTGAAAGCCTGTAGAGAGCCTTGGTCAGATTTCTAAACACTATCATTTGTAGACACACGGTGCATTTTTCACTGGGTGAGGCTGATACCAATGCAAATGTAAGCAGAAATTATGACATGTCTAGTTGCAACTGTGGCTGTGCTGAATAGTATCTATATATTGCAGCAAGGAAAATACATATAAAAGAAGCATGCAAACACACAGAAAGTGAAAATGTCAAGGGTACATTTCAAAATAATGTGCTCTTGGTAGGGAACCCTTGGTGTGTACCAGCTTAACCATTAACTGCCTACTGTATTTGGTAAACAAAATGAACCACAAGCAATAAATGGGGAGAAATCTATAATGTTATTGAATCACATTCAAAGGTACTCAGTTTCTTACTGTAATGCAATCCCTTTAAATTCTGATAGCCATGTTTTGTTTATTATAGGCACTGACTACAAATTTGAATGGGGGACTCCACTATGACAAATTATTTCTGACTTTGGGAGATACAATAAGCCACACGTGTTTCAATAAAGTCATCGCCACATGGCAATTTGAAATCTAGAGAGAGTGGAGTACTTAAACTAGCATGTGCATACTCCTAAACAACCAATCCAGTGCGAATTATACAGTGAAGTTTGCAGAGGGGCATAATTTGTTTCACAAGTAAATAAACAAACAACATTTTGTTCTCTTTGTGGCTACTAGAGTTATTATATAAGTCCAAAAGCAATGGTAATGCTTTTTATCATAAAATTATAAAGCAAGCAAAGCATTTAGAAACAGTATGGGTCTTAATTGTATAAGCTTACAAGGAAGCTTCTATTCATTTATAGCTTTAGTTTAAATATCATTATTCGTACAAAGCCCATATTCTCTTTTCCCTTGCCTCCTTCCATTCCTCTCCAAGAGACATACCATCAGATAATGCTGTACTTTCCAGAAGGGCTGAAACACATGGCAAAGTTTTACTAAAGCCATCTCTCCACACTGAATTTCAACACTTGGATCATTTACTAGGATGATAATGTGTCAAAGCACCATGGCAAAACTCCAGCAACTGTCCTCATACAGTCACGAGATTTACGATAGTAGAGTTTCCTCAAAATTCTCTCTTAAGAAGGAGCATTAAAAATAGATAATTAAAAGGGTAATTTGGGTCAATAAAACAATGTATTATAAATTTCATCTCATATAAGGAAGTAATTTCTTTCTTTTAAAGATGTTTCTGCATTTGTTTATCTGTGGGTAACCTGATAGTTATTCTTCACCTTTTCAACGCCACCCTGTTAGTTCAAAGGAAGATAAAACCTGTCTGGATAATTTAAAAAAAAAAAATCCTTCTACTTGGCAGCTTGTATAAATACTATCAGTCTCTGTTCTCTATTAACCTGCATTTCAGCTTGAGAAAACCTTCAATTCCTCTAAAAACTTACAAGTCTATTTGTTTCAACTCCAGCTTTAATGAACATCAGAAATTTCAGTGGAATCAAAAGCTGGCCACCAATTACTGAGTGTGCATGCTTATCTTCCAAGTGTTTGCTGCTTTGCACCTAGATGTTAATAGGATGATTCCCTTGTAACACTCTACAACTGGATTTTCATAAATGGAGCACCAAAACATTGGTATGACTTATGACAAATGAAAGCATCTTTACATCTGACCATACTATGGGAGGTAGAAAATTGATGTTAGTTGATATTAGATGTCAATGTTTTGTTTGATTCCGGTTGTTTTCCAACATTTAGGTGAAAACATGTAATATCAAATTTAGGTAAGTGTCTACATTCTACAACAGCAGCTTAGCAGAGATAAACATTTTGTCTACCCACATGATTAAAAAATGAATTTTAAAAAACCAATCACTATGTGTTATGGGAAAAAAATAAGAAAGGAAAAATCAGAAGTTGGAATGCAAGTCTCATCTCTGCAGACAGATTAAATATCAGATCATGGCAAGAATTCTCTTATCCCATCAGGCATCACAAATATCTTTTTCTAAAAGGTAGTGGATAGTAAATCTTATCACAGATTTGACAACGAGTCCCATATATTTCTAGAAGGCTTATGTGTATATTCTCAAATAATATAGGATAGTCACCAAGGTCATCACTGCAAGTCTGATCAAAGAGAAGTTACTATTCCTCACCTTAATAGCAATGCATACTCAAGCACAGGTTTCTGGTTGGTATCCAGAATACTATAGGGATTTTTTTTGCACGGCTGTGAAATGCTCTTTCAGAGCTTCATGTCCAAGAAGGACTGGGAGATTTTTGTTATGGTAAATATCTTGAAACATAAGGTTGGTGGGCTCAAAAATAAGCTGCAGGTGCAAATTTCATAGTCAAAGGAAAATGGTACTTTGAACTTACACCAGTCTGTGGGAAATAACCTGTCCCCTCCATCTGAGACCTACCATTATCTCACTGCCACTCCTGGCTGCTCCCCATCTTGGCGTGAGGGAAGAAGCAACTCCTCTCCAATTACTCCTGGGCTTGGATCCAGGCTCTGGGTGCTATCTGGAGGGGCAAAGGGGCTGTGAGGAACAGATCTAGATCCTGGTTCTTATGTCACTTTCACAGTAAAAACTACAAACACACAAAGAGATACACATACTCCCCCCAAAAAAACACATGGATAAATACAGTGGC